>NC_059178.1:60946083-61626141 GCF_019923935.1 Bubalus bubalis | reverse complement strand
TTCCCTGTAAGACAGCAATGGCAGCCAGATGGGAGGCACAGGTGGAAAAGGCTTTGCACCTTCCTGGGCTGAGTGCATCCTCAGGATGGTGATGAGAATAACAGGTAAGAGATAAGGATGATCACGCTTGTGATAATCTCACTGAAGGTGGTATAGCACCAATTGATTCACAGTGTCATCAGAGCAAAAAGAGACAGAGAGGGGGAAGATCACAGAAGAAATGGTTGATCATATTTGATTGTAGGATGGGATCTGAAGAGCTAAACACAAGTGAATCACAGAACATATAGATATAGAATCACAGAACATGAGATAGCAACAAGACACCAATTCACGCAGAGATTTTGAGACATAGTGACACCTCCCAGCACCTTCATACCACCCTCCCAAAACCCGACAACCACCTCCCACCACCCGCCCAGCACCCCTCAGCACCGCCCAACCACCGCCCAGCACCTGCCCCAGCACCCTCCCAGACCACCCAACACACTCCCAACACCCTCCACAATCCTCCCACCACCTGCCCACAATCCTCCCACAGCCTCCCACCACTGCCCAGACCCTCCCACTACCCGCCCACCACCCGCCCACCTCCCTTCAGGCACCCTCCCAGCACCCTCCCACTACCCTCCCACAATCCTCCCACCACCCCCCAGCACCTCCCACCCGCTCCTCCTGTGGTGCGAGGGGAAGTTGGGATTTCTCTTGGTTGAAGCGGGAATGGGCCCTCATCTCCCGATGAGGTGGGGACACACGGGTTCTAGTCGAGTTGTGGCGGGAAATTCGGCTTTCATCTGAGTTGTGACGGGATCTCTCAACCCCCTTGAGTTGCCTAAGGGAGTCAAGCTTTCTCTGTTTTGAGGGGAACCTGGGATTGTTCTCGAGGTGCTGCAGGAGAAAAGAGCCTCATCTCGCGTTGACAGGGGAATCTCATGGTTTGTCTCGAGTTGCGGCGGGAGGCTTGGGGTTCCTCTGCATGTACCACCAGGAGCTCAGGAGCCTCTCGTGTTGCCTCAGGGAAGTCAAGTCTCCATTCGAGTTGCAAGGGTGTGCACGGGAGTGCTCTGGAGTCACGGCAGGGGAATCAGGCCTCAATTTGCATGGAAGGGGGAATCTCAAGGTGTTTCTCGAGTTGCGGCAGGAAGTGTGGGTTCCCTCGAGTTGCCACAGGGACCTGAGGGAGCCTCTCATGTTGTCTCTGGGAAGTCAGGAATCCTTTCGAGTTGTGAGGGGCCTCTCGGGATTCCTCTGGAGTTGGTGCAGGCGACTAGGGCCTCATGTCGAGTTGAGGCGGGAAACTCAGGGTTCCTCTCCAGCTCTGACAGGGATCTCAGGGTCCCTATGGAGATTCCACTGGGGAGTCAGATGTCCTCTGGTGTTGGGGCATGGAACTCCGCTTCACTCTCGAGGTGGCATAGGGGTGTCAGGCCTCCTGTCGAGTTGAGGTAGGGATCAGGGGCTATTTCTAGAGGTGCCACGGGCTCTGAGGCCTCCCTTCATGTCATAAGTTGATCCTTGGGGTGACATTCGAGTCTTTGCAGGGGAATGAGGCCTTATCTCGAGTAGATGGGGATATAGGAGTCTTTTTTTTTTTTTTTAAACTTTACATAACTGTATTAGTTTTGCCAAATATCAGAATGAATCCGCCACAGGTATACATGTGTTCCCCATCCTGAACCCTCCTCCCTCCTCCCTCCCCATTCCATCCCTCTGGGTCGTCCCAGTGCACCAGCCCCAAGCATCCAGTATCGTGCATCGAACCTGGACTGGCAACTCATTTCATACATGATATTTTACATGTTTCAATGCCATTCTCCCAAATCTTCCCACCCTCTCCCTCTCCCACAGATTCCATAAGACTGTTCTATACATCAGTGTCTCTTTTGCTGTCTCGTACACAGGGTTATTGTTACTGTCTTTCTAAATTCCATATATATGAGTTAGTATACTGTATTGGTGTTTTCTTTCTGGCTTACTTCACTCGTATAATAGGCTCCAGTTTTCATCCACCTCATTAGAACTGATTCAAATGTATTCTTTTTAATGACTGAATAATACTCCATTGTGTATATGTACCACAGCTTTCTTATCCATTCATCTGCTGATGGACATCTAGGTTGCTTCATGTCCTGGCTATTATAAACAGTGCTGCGATGAACATTGGGGTACTCGTGTCTCTTTCCCTTCTGGTTTCCTCAGTGTGTATGCCCAGCAGTGGGATTGCTGGATCATAAGGCAGTTCTATTTCCAGTTTTTTAAGGAATCTCCACACTGTTCTCCATAGTGGCTGTACTAGTTTGCATTCCCACCAACAGTGTAAGAGGGTTCCCTTTTCTCCACACCCTCTCCAGCATTTATTACTTGTAGACTTTTGGATCGCAGCCATTCTGATTGGTGTGAAATGGTACCTCATAGCGGTTTTGATTTGCATTTCTCTGATAATGAGTGATGTTGAGCATCTTTTCATGTGTTTGTTAGCTGTAGATGGGGATATAGGAGTCTTTTTGAATGGTGGCACAACCACTGGAGTTCCTCTCGAATTTCAAGGTGGGACGGGCCTCCTCCTGATGTGCAATGGAAATGTTGGGATTCCTTTGCAGACGAAGCAGAGGAATGGACCCTCATCTCGAGATGAGGAGGGGAAACCGGGGCTCTTCTTGAGTTGTGGCGGAAAACTCGGGGTTCCTCTTGAGTGGAGACGGGTATGTCGGGGAACTTCTTGAGTTGCCTAAAGGGTGTCAAGTACCCTTTCGAGGCTCAAGAGGGAAGGTGGGATTTCTCTCAAGACTCTGCAGCAGAAAGGGGCCTCATCTCGTGTTGAGGGGAGAATCTCCTGGGTTTCTCGAGTTGCGGCAGGACACGTGGAGTTCCTCTTGAGAGGCGATGCGGACTTCAGGGACCCGCTCATGTTGCCTCAGGAAAGTCAAGTCTCCATTCGAGTTGCGAGGGCCTCTCAGGATTCCTCTCCAGTCAATGCAGGGGCATAGGGCCTCATCTCGAGTTGAGGCTGGAACCTCAGGGTGCCTCTCCAGTTCTGACATGGATCTCGGGGTTCCTATGGAGTTTCAACAGGGGAGTCAGGCCTCATCTCGTGCGGAGGCTTGGAACTCCGCTTCCCTCTCGAGGTTTAAAAGAGGTGTCAGGCTTCCTGTCAGGTGGACACAGGGTTCTGAGGCTTTTTCTCGAGGTGCCACAGGACTATCACCCCTCCCTTCGTGTTTTGAGTCCATCCTCGGGGTTCCAGTCAAGTCCATGCAGGGGAATCAGGCTTATCTGGAGTGGATGGGGAAATTGGGGTCTTTTCAAATTGAGGCATGACTGCTGGGGATGTGCTCGAGTTTCAAGGGGAGACCGGCCTCCTCCTGAGGGCCACCGGCAACATCGGGATTCCTTTCCTGAGGAAGCAGGGGAATCGACCCTCATCTCATTAGAGGAGGGGGAAAACGGGGCTCTTCTTGAGTTGTGGCGTGAAATCGGGGTTCCTCTCTAATGGGAATGGGTATCTCGGTGACCTTCCTGAGTTGCATCAAGGCTGTCAAGTACCCTTTCGCATTTCAAGAGGAAACGTGGGGTTTCTCTCAAGACACTGCTCTAGAAAATGGCCTCATCTCGCGTTGAGGGAAGAATATCGTGGTTATTCACGGGTTGTGGTGGGAAGCGTGGGGTTCCTCTCTAATTGCACTATATACAAATATGTATTATATATTTTATATTATATACTAATATAAAATAAGTATTAATGATTTTAATAATATTAATATTATTAATTATTATATTATTAATATATATGTTATATATAATATATTATATTATAATATATAATATATATTATATATATTATATATAAACTATAATATATATAATATATTATATATTAATATAACATAAATATATATGATATATAAAATATATATCATATATAATTATATTATATATTAATTATAAATATTATAAAAATATACAATAATATATATTATATATTATGTGTATCATGTATTTATAATTAATTATATATAATATGTATTATATTATACATATATTAAATATAATATATTGTATAATATATATAAAATAATATTATATAATATATATTATATATATATGATACTATATTATATTATTATCTATATTATTATATAAAACATATATATTTCTATATATAATACTATATACTATATATTATACATTATATATAATTATATATATTACATATATGTTATCAATATACAATATATCTAGTATTATATATTAGACTATATAATATTATATGTAATATATATGATACTATATTATATATATTACATATATATTTTATATCTAACACATAGTTTACTTATATATAATATATATTATGTATTTTTTATAAAAATATACTATTAATATATATTTTATAATATATATAATAATTATATAATATATAATTATATATTAATATGTATTAATATACATAATATAGATTATATACTATATTAATATATAATAATATATAATAAAATTATATTATATAATATATATTATGTATAATAAATATATAATATATTTATATAAGTATAATCTTAATATTATATATAATGCACAATATATATTTATAATATAATATATATAATATAATTATATATAAAATATATGTATAATATATATTACTCATATATTTTATATATAATATATATTATATATATTACATATGTATTACATTATATTTTATATATACTATATAGTATATATTACATATATATTATATATAATATATATTATATAATCATATATATTCTATGATAACATTATAAAATATAGATATAATATTAAGTATTTTATATTATATATAATTATATAATAATATATAATATGTATATTATATATTAATATATATGATATAATCATATATAATATTTTATATAATATATTGTATATTATATAATACAATAGCATATAATAATATATAATATATTTATATATTACATATTATGGTTATATTATATATAATAAATACATAATATATTTTTATAGATTATTATAATACAACTATAATATTTATATAATATATATACTATGTATATATTATATGTATAATATTATATAAATAATATATATTATATAATTATAATATTAATACAATAAAGTATATTATACATTATATGTTATATATATAATGATATATGATATAATAATACATAATATACTATATATTAATTATATACAATGTAATATATAAATACATGTATATTATATATAATAATATATAATATAATAATACATAATATAATATATATACTATTATAATATATGATGTATATTTTAACATATATTATAAAATATACTAATATATAATTTAATAATGATATATAAGAATATATATTGTGTATTATAACTATATATTGTATCTTTTAATATATATTATATATTATATGTAATGCATATTATATATATTATGTACTATATATATTATATATTATTATATATTATATATTATATATATACTCTATATATATTTTATGTATACATTATATTATATGCAGTATTATATATTATTATACATTATTATATATTTTTATATAAGTATATAAAATAGTATACATTATATTACTTTATATATATTATACATAATTTTATATATAATGTATATATTATATATAATAATGATATTATAGTATATAACATAATATTTAATATTATATATGTCATATAATGTATATAATATATAATTTAAATAATGATATAATATAATGATAATAATATAATTTACATATGTAATTTTTATATTTTTATATAAATATTATATATATTTATACATATTCATATTATATAAGTATTATATATTTTATATAGTATATATGTTTATATATAAATTTTCATATATAAATATATTAAAATATATTAAATTATATAAATATATATATATTTACATAAATTATATAAATATATATTATAATGATAAATTATAATTTATCATTATAAATTATATATAAAGTGTGTAAATATATTTATTTTATAAACATATTATTATATTTATATTTATTTTTATTTTTATAAAATATTATTATATTTTATTATATTTATATTTTTAAAATATTATTATTATTTATTATATTTATATTTATAAAATATTATTTTTCATTATATTCATATTTATTTTTATATTTTTAATAATATTATTATATTTTATTATATTTTTATTTAAAAATATTATTAAAAATTTTTATGTTTTATTATAATTATATTTATAAAAACATTATTATATTTTATTATATTTATATTATGAAAATATTATTTAAAATGTTATTTTAATGTTATTCAAAAATTTTAAAAAGTTTTTAAATGTGTGATACCAAATACTATTAAAAGACCCCTCAAAGATTATTGCTAAAATTTTATAGATATATCAAGAGAATAATAATCCACACAAGTTGCAGACATGTACTGAAAAATGAAGTATGTCTTTTGAACTTCTAAATTTGGTAATCTTTAAAAGACCAAAGTAACATTTATTTGAATAGTTTAAACTATTAATTTCTAATAATAATAATTTATAATTATAATAATAATTATATAATTATATAGCATATATTATTTATTATAATTATATGTATATTTATAATATACATTTTATATATTATATATATAATTATATATTAATAATTATAATAATAATAGTAACTAATAGTTTAAACTATTAGTTTAATAGTTTCAAACTTTAAAAGCTCAAAGTAATGTTTATTTGAATAGTTAAAATTATTTTAAAATGGCAGTTCCAAATGCTGGAGTTCATTTTGAGAAACTGAATTCTTCACACTTTGCTGTGGTAAATGTGAAATAATAGAACCACTTTGGAGAACATCTTGGCAGTCCCTTACAAGCTAAATATACCATATACCTTTACCATATAGTGTGGCAATTTCATCTTTGTGCACTTATCCAAAAGAAATTAAACTTAAATTTCATGTAAAACTTGACTACTCATAAACTAATGCTCACAGTATTTTTATTTAAATTAGCCAAAAACTGGAAACAATCTAAATGTCCTTCAACTGATGACTGATTAAGCAAGTTGTAATACACCCATACCATGGAATATTACTTAACAGAAAAAAGGAATAAAGTATTGATAAATGCAATAACTTGGATGAATCTTAAGTAAATTATGTTAAGTTAAAAAAAAGCCAACCATAAAAGATTAATGCAGAAAGCTTTCATTTATGTAACATTATCAAAATGACAAAATTATAGAGATGGAGAACAGATTAGTGCTTGCAGAGAGTTAGGGTCCAGCATCATGAGTAGATAGATGATACGGAAGCAGCATGGAGAATCCTAAGAGAGATGAAACTGTCTGTATCTTGACATGGGGTAGCCACACAAATTAACATGTGATACAACTGCGTAGAACTATATACGGCTAAGTCATTTCAGTCGTGTCCGACTCTGTGCGATCCCATAGATGGCAGCCCACCAGGCTCCCCCTTCCCTGGGATTCTCCAGGCAAGAACACTGGAGTGGTTTGCCATGTCCTTCTCCAATGCAGGAAAGTGAAAAGTGAAAGTGAAGTCGCTCAGTCGTGTCCTAGCGACCCCATGAACTACAGCCTACCAGGCTCCTCCGTCCATGGGATTTTCCAGGCAAGAGTACTGGAGTAGGCTGCCATTGCCTTCTCTGAGAACTATATACACACATATGCAAATAAGTGTATATAAAATGTGAAATTTGAGTAGGATTGTACCAAAGCCAGTACCTTGTGGTCTTACTGAACTCCAGATTTGCAAGAGAAGCCTGGTGGGCTACAATCCATGGAGTAGGAAAGAGTCAGATATGACTGAGCAACTGAGCGCACACACACAAGACTGAAAGAAATCAGATGAAGCATACCCAGAATCCTCTGTATTATTCCTTAGAACTGCATGTGAATCTGCAATTAAAGTTTTAAGAATATTATTGAAAAGAAAAGTAAATCTCTGAATAGTCCCTTCTGTGTACACACACAAGCACATAAAATCCCTTAGGGCATCAAAAGAAAAAGAAAAAAAAACTTACACCAGCATAAAGATAAACAGAAATTATTCAGAACAAAGGATGAAAATATATTGTGCATTTAATATATTGCATGGGTACTGCTGTCACTGTTACTACTACTTCTATAAATGTTGTCATGAATTTAATATTTTGAACTGGCATTTGCTCTCATGCCTGATACTCTTCCTTCAGATGTATTCATAGCTAACTTCCTCACTTTCTTTAGATAAGAGAATTTTTACCACAGTAAACATCACTTCTTTGGCTAACTTATTTCAAATAATGCTGCCCTTTCTTTCTACCCTTTATTGTTCCTCACTCCATCCCCTTTTCCTGATTTATTTTTCTTCTTAGCAGTTGTAATCAAATGAAATATTGTATATATGTGTGTGTGTGTGTGTTTACTGTTTATTTTCAAATCACCCCTCCCCCTACAGAAAGCAAGCTACAAGAACAGGGCTTCATCTGGTTTTCCTTACTTTTGCATTCTCAGTTCTTACAAAGTGCTGCTGCTGCTGCTAAGTTGCTTCAGTCGTGTCCGACTCTGTGTGACCCCATAGACGGCAGCCCGCCAGGCTCCCCCGTCCCTGGGATTCTCCAGGCAAGAATACTGGAGTGGGTTGCCATTTCCTTCTCCAATGCATGAAAGGAAAAGTGAAAGTGAAGTCGCTCAGTCATGTCTGACTCTTGGCGACCTCATGGACTGCAGCCTACCAGGCTCCTCTGTCCATGGGATTTTCCAGTCGAGAGTACTGGAGTGGATTGCCATTGCCTTCTCCAAAGTGCATGATATGGTAAAGGCTCAGGAACCACTTCTTATATACACAAATGCAATAAATGATGAGTAAGTGTTGGTATTAGGTATGCAAAATTAGTTTTTCTGTTTTTAAGTAACAGCTTCTGGTGCATGAGAATTCTAGAGAAGTTATCTTAGAACTTTCTTAGCAAATTTTTATTAAAATTACTCATAAAGCTATTTGAAGAGAGCTTTCTATGCAGGTCAATGACAAAAAAAATCAAGAAAATGCTACATTTTTCTAGAGTTTGATACAATTTTCCTTATGTCTTATTCATGAGATAGGACCCCTTTTGGAATCTGCTTTCTAAATGTAGCTTCTCTACTTCCACTAGCTTTTCAAGTTAACTGGTTCTTTGAGTTCCACCTCTTAGAATAGAAACTCAGTTGCTTTAGACCAGATTTGCATTTTGCCCTCAGGCGCCACATAAAGTCTCTTACTTGAAGCTTCTTTTTGCCTCTTTATGCAGGAATTTGGAATTCATCAAGCTGCACAAGTATAAGCTCTCCCATCGTTTCCTCCCAGGATAATCATGAGTTTCTTTATATTTCCTAAAAAGAGGAAGTGGCACTTTAAAAATATCTACTAGACACCAGGATTGTTTCATAACTTCCCTTCTGTTTAAGCTCTTAAAGGAACATCTTTTCCTCCCAGATCCACTGGGAAATGGTTTACAGCAAATCTCCCAATGAATTGTGTGTTTGACTCTATATTCAAAGATGAGTAAGTAGGGGAAAAAAAGTTGCATAAGACCTATGGAGGTAAACATGATCAATTGAATATTCTTAAAATGTTACATATCTTTCAGGATATTAGAAGTTACCAGATAGCAAAGTGAAAGTACAACAACTCTCAATCCAAAGGATGCCAGATACATAAAGGGCTGCAGGAAAACCTATTCCATGACTCCTAGAAAACTTAATCTTAGAGAAAGCAGTCAGATAAGGATGTGAGTAGACTGATAGGAATACTGTAAAATATAAGACACCCAAGATAATGTAAACTCCATGCTGGGTTGCCGGAAGTTGGGCGGCAGCATATCAGGCACAGGAGGGCCGAGAGGAACTACTCCACGTTCAAGGTCAGGAGGGGTCACTCGTCCAAGGTAAGGAGCAGTGGCTGCGGTTTACTGGAGCAACCATGAAGAGATATCCCACGTCCAAGGTAAGAGAAACCCAAGTAAGACAGTAGGTGTTTCAAGAGGGTATCAGAGGGCAGACACACTGAAACCATAATCACAGGAAACTAGCCAATCTGATCACATGAACCACAGCCTTGTCTAACTCAGTGAAACTAAGCCATGCCATGTGGGGCCACCCAAGACAGACGGGTCATTGAGGAGAGGTCTGACAGAATGTGATCCACTGGAGAAGGGAATGGCAAACCAATTCAGTATTCTTGCCTTGAGAATGCCATGAACAGTGTGAAAAGGACAAAAGATAGGACACTGAAAGATGAACTCACCAGGTCAGTAGGTGCCCAGTATGCTACTGGAGATCAGTGGAGAAATAACTCCAGAAAGAATGAAGGGATGGAGCCAAAGCAAAAAGAATACCCAGCTGTGGATGTGACTGGTGATAGAAGCAAGGTCCAATGCTGTAAAGAGCAATATTGCATAGGAACCTGAAATGTTAGGTCCGTGAATCGAGGCAAATTAGAGTGGTCAAACAGGAGATGGCAAGAGTGAACGTCGACATTCTAAGAATCAGCGAACTAAGATGGATTGGAATGGGTGAATTTAACTTAGATGACCATTATATCTACTACTGTGAGCAGAAATCCCTTAGAAGAAATGGAGTAGCCATCATGGTCAACAAAAGAGTCCGAAATGCAGTACTTGGATACAATCTCAAAAACGACAGAATGATCTCTGTTCGTTTCCAAGGCAAACCATTCAATATCATGGTAATCCAATCCTATGCCCCAACCAGTAATGCTGAAGAAGCTGAAGTTGAAGGGTTCTATGAAGATCTACAAGACCTTTTAGAACTAACACCCAAAAAAGATGTCCTTTACATTATAGGGGACTGGAATGCAAAAGTAGGAAGTCAAGAAACACCTGGAGTAACAGGCAAATTTGGCCTTGGAGTATGGAATGAAGCAGGGCAAAAGCCAATAGAGTTTTGCAAAGAGAATGCACTGGTCATAGCAAACACCCTCTTCCAACAACACAAAAGAAGACTACACATGGACATCACCAGATGGTCAACACCGAGATAAGATTGATTAATTCTTTGCAGCCAAAGATGGAGAAGCTCTATACAGTCAGCAAAAACAAGACTGGGAGCTGACTGTGGCTCCGATCATGAACTCCTTATTGTCAAATTCAGACTGAAATTGATGAAAGTAGGGAAAACCACTAGACCATTCAGGTATGACCTAAATCAAATCCCTTATAATTATACAGTGGAAGTGAGAAATAGATTTAAGGGACTAGATCTGATAGAGTACCTGATGAACTATGGACTGAGGTTCATAACATT
Source organism: Bubalus bubalis (assembly GCF_019923935.1). NCBI lineage: Eukaryota > Metazoa > Chordata > Mammalia > Artiodactyla > Bovidae > Bubalus > Bubalus bubalis. The sequence goes on along the minus strand of NC_059178.1, from coordinate 61,614,857 downwards.
GTACAGGAGACAGGGATCAAGACCATCCCCATGGAAAAGAAATGCAAAAAAGCAAAATGGCTGTCTGGGGAGGCCTCACAAATAGCTGTGAAAAGATGGGAAGTGAAAAGCAAAGGAGAAAAGGAACGATATAAGCATCTGAATGCAGAGTTCCAAAGAATAGCAAAAAGAGATAAGAAAGCCTTCCTCAGCGATCAATGCAAAGAAACAGAGGAAAACAACAGAATGAGAAAGACTAGAGATCTCTTCAAGAAAATTAGAGATACCAAGGGAACATTTCAATAAAGGACAGAAATGGTATGGACCTAACAGAAGCAGAAGATATTAAGAAGAGATGACAAGAATACACAGAACTGTACAAAAAAGATCTTCACGACCAAGATAATCTCGATGGTGTGATCACTCACCTAGAGCCAGACATCCTGGAATGTGAAGTCCAGTGGGCCTTAGGAAGCATCACTAAAAACAAAGCTAGTGGAGGTGATGGAATTCCAGTGGAGCTATTCCAAATTCTGAAAGATGATGCTGTGAAAGTGCTGCACTCAATATTCCAGCACATTTGGAAAACTCAGCAGTGGCCACAGGACTGGAAAAGGTCAGTTTTCATTCCAATCCCAAAGAAAGGCAATGCCAAAGAATGCTCAAACTACCGCACAATTGCACTCATCTCACACGCTAGTAAAGTAATGCTCAAAATTCTCCAAGCCAGGCTTCAGCAATACATGAACCGTGAACTTCCAGATGTTCAAGTGGGTTTTAGAAAAGGCAGAGGAATCAAAGATCAAATTGCCAATATCTGCTGGATCATCGAAAAAGCAAGAGAGTTCCAGAAAAACATCTATTTCTGCTTTATTGACTATGCCAAAGCCTTTGACTGTGTTGATCACAATAAACTGTGGAAAATTCTGAAAGATGGGAATACCAGACCACCTGACCTGCCTCTTAAGAAATCTATATGCAGGTCAGGAAGCAACAGTTAGAACTGGACATGGAACAACAGACTGGTTCCAGATAGGAAAAGGATATACATATAGGATATACAATATACATCAAGGCTGTATATTGTCACACTGCTTATTTAACTTATATGCAGAGTACATCATGAGAAATGCTGAGCTGGAGGAAGCACAAGCTGGAATCAAGATTGCCGGGAGAAATATCAATAACCTCAGATATGCAGATGACACCACCCTTATGGCAGAAAGTGAAGCAGAACTAAAGAGCCTCTTGATGAAAGTGAAAGAGGAGAGTGAAAAAGTTGGCTTAAATTTCAACATTCAGAAAATGAAGATCATGGCATCTGGTCCCATCACTTCATGGGAAATAGATGGGGAAACAGTGGAAACAGTGTTAGAATTTATTTTGGGGGGCTCCAAAATCACTGCAGATGGTGATTGCAGCCATGAAATTAAAAGACACTCCTTGGAAAGAAAGTTATGACCAACCTAGATAGCATATTCAAAAGCAGAGACATTACTTTGCCAACAAAGGTTCATCCAGTCAAGGCTATGGTTTTTCCAGTGGTCATGTATGGATGTGAGAGTTGGACTGTGAAGAAAGCTGAGCATCGAAGAATTGATGCTTTTGAACTGTGGTGTTGGAGAAGACCCCTGAGAGTCCCTTGGACTGCAAGGAGATCCAACCAGTCCATCCTAAAGGAGATCAGTCCTAGGTGTTCACTGGAAGGACTGATGCCGAAGCTGAAACTCCAGTACTTTGGCCACTTCATGCGAAGAGTTAACTCATTGGAAAAGACCCTGATGCTGGGAGGGACTGGGGACAGGAGGAGAAGGGGAGACAGAGGATGAGATGGCTGGATGGCATCACCGACTCAATGGACATGAGTTTCCGTGAACTCCAGGAGTTGGTGATGGACAGGGAGGCCTGGCGTGCTGCGATTCATGGGGTCGAAAAGAGTCGGACATGACTGAGCAACTGAACTGAACTGAACTGATGCTACTACTAGGAAGCTCCACCCTCAACCTAACTCTCCATTCTCAAAATGCCTAGAAGGTGATGTGAAGATGAGTAGTACATGAATGACTCTTGATCCATTGTGAAAATGTAGGGTCAGTTTTATAAGGTAAGTTTCACAATCTTTATCCTGACCAAAAAGCATAGGTTTTTATTAGACTCGTAACAACACAATTTTGCAGTTTACAGATTTGCATTCTGGAAGCAAACTTTTGTAATACCATGAGAATTTTATTATGCATGGAGGCAACTCTCCTCCAGGTCTAGTAGGAAGAGATGATGGTCCTCAACAGGACTAGTCAAGGTGCTGGGGAGTGTATTCCAACAGGTGAGAGTCTTCAAGGTCCAGGGCCTGACTCATGCACACAATAGACTGTGAACTGGTGACTGACTCGCACCTAGGCAACGTAGAGTGTTGGACAAGGGCCCGCTTAACTCATTGGGTGGCAGAGTGCTGGAAGTGGACTATTTCCCTGAGTTCATCAGAACAGGAGAAATGAGCTTTGTCTCAGAATCAGATGTGGGCCATGTGGGAGAAAAGTCTGGCATATGTTCAATTACCTTCTGCCGGGGTCCAGCCCCGGCTGATCCAGGGTATTCGAAGGAGAGACGGCATAGGCGAGGGTCAGGAAACAACTGCTTAATTACACGTTAATTAAGGATACAAAGAGTAATAGAATGAGGATAGCTCAGTAGGAAAATTCAGTGGAGAAAAGAGGCTGAGTAGCTTGGTTTACGCGGGAGACCAATAAAACTTCAAGACAAGAAGTTTGCACCACTTACGTAGGCCGCAGGCGTCCTTCCATTCTCCCGAAGGAGAGGCGACACTGAGGCCTCCCCGATCGGATCTTAGAAGCCCAGGCATAATTAGCAAGCATGGTGGGTTCCGCGCTCCAGATGGAGACTCAGCCAGAATTTGGGAGAGAGAGTGACAAGGGGAGACCAAGTTTCAGTGAACAAGGCCCGCACTTTATTTTCCAAAGTAGTTTTTATACCTAAAGTTGTGCATAGAGGATAATGGGGGAAGGGGTGGAGTCATGCAAGGACAGCAGTTCCTGGTCCTAATCGAAGCCAGGCTTTTCAAACTTATCATATGCAAAAATTCAGGTGAATTACATCATCTTCTGGCCAGGAGGCCTGTTAACATTTTAAGAAACTTATCTTTCTCTAAAGGTGATTATTCCAAAGTCAGGCACCAGCCTCCAAAAAAGCATTGGACGAAGCTGCATTCCTATAAGGCAAAGGTGAGGTGGGCTCAATCAAGAAAAGAATTAACTCAAGGGTCCAACGTTACAAACATTGAGGCTACTACTTACATTTCTATACACCCATTATACCAATCAATACACTGCCAAGGACACAGTAGGTACGGAGTATGGAGACTTAGCAGCAAACATTGGCTCAATAAGTGAAAAACCCTTCACCAATACAATTTCTAATCAATCTTTTAACTAATCAAAGGAATCTGTGTTTAGACAGTTTAGAACATCTCCTGCCTCTCACAGTTGGGAGGCTCTGAACAATCACATGTGGCCGGAAAAACCTATTCAGGCAGGCTAGAGGATTTCCAAAGGAGTTTGTAGGTTAAACACTGTCACACCCAGGAATTATTAACTGGAGCTGTAAGCTAACTCTTTTTTCAGAGAGAGGTAGTGGGGGACAGCCCCCCGTAAAGTCAGAGGTGTAGGGGAAAGCACAAAGCAGAAAGTAGGCAGACTCTGGTTTTGGGGGTAGATGCTCGAGAATTTCCAGGGGCACTCCTGAGGCTCAATCCCGCCTTTGCGTATGCCGAGCCTCCTTCCTCATGACCTTTGTCATGGGTGGAGTTCCTCACGCTGGCTCCCGGCAGTGATAGAATTCCAGTTGAGCTATTCCAGATCCTGAAAGATGATGCTGTGGAAAGTGCTGCACTCAATATGCAATATGCACTCAATATGCAATATGCCGGCTCCCGGCAACCTTCAGTCTTTATTTTTTTTTAATTTATTTATTTTCAATTGAAGGATAATTGCCTTAAGGTATTGCGTTGGTTTTCACCAAACATCAGCATAAATCAACCATTGGTTTACCCATGTCCCCTCCCACTTAAATAGTGCTCCCTGAGGATCCATGGAGACTACAGCTGAAAGGTGCAGCAAGAGCAAAAGTCAGAGATCAAGTGAGCTAAAACTGAATCGTTAGGCACCACAGGAGTGAGATGCACCCTCCAGATGACTGCAGGAGAGGACACAGCAGTCAGCCTCTTAGCTGAGTACCCATTAAACACACCACAGGAAAAGAAAGACGACATGGACAACCTGCCATGGCCAACGACCTAAGTCACTAAACCAAGCAAGGCTGTCCTATCCTTTGAATCTCTTCCCCACTTAACTGAAGACACTGAAATCGCAGCAAGTGGGCTCATACGAAGAATCACCTTCCTGTTACAGGCCTCTAGCCCTAAGCAGGCCTAAGCCAAGGGAAAACCAAGCTACAAAAGTGAGGAATTCCAATTATTGTAGAGGACTACCCACTTCAATTACTTAAATGAGACAATATTTGTAACTTAAAATCTCTGCAGTTGTGCATTATCCAAGACTCTGACTATTATCACGGGCCTGCAGGAGTCTTCTTCCAGGGAAGGAGAAGATAACTGTGGCTGAATGGGCAAGACAGGAAAATAAAATTGCATCTTAATGCAGTTCAATACAGTGGCCACACAAACATGATTTCATTTACTCCTCACAGCCTCTTCAAAAGTTAAGCATGTGAACTTGTACAGCTGGGTAGGGCTGCATGCTCAGAAGGGCTCTGTGCTTGGTTTAATGCTCTGTTGTTGTTGTCTTGAAATTTTTACTAATTTTGAAACAAGAAGCACCACGTTTTGACTTTTCACTGAACCCTACAAATTATGTAGTTTGTTCTGCAAAGAGCTTTTGTGAGTCTGACCATATTGAATTTTTTGACCTAGATTCGAATTATATGGTGTTAACTTCTCACAACTTTTTATGCTGTGCATATTTATGCAATTTTCTGTCTGTTTTATATTAAAATAAAATTTTAAAAATAAATCCTTCCCCAGGAATAGATTTACTCCAGGAAATAAGAAAAAAAATTAACTTCTGGCTTATGTTCTCAATGAAATATAAAGGCATGATTCTATCAAATGGACTTCCCTGGTGGCTCAGACAGTAAAGCGTCTGCCTACAACGTGGGAGACCTGGATTCAATCCCTGTGTTGGGAAGATCCACTGGAGAAGGAAATGGCAACCCACTCCAGTACTCTTGCCTGGAAAATCTCATGGACGGAGGAGCCTGGTAGGCTACAGTCCATGGGGTCGCAAACAGTGGGACACGACTGACCGACTTCACTTTCACTTTTTTCTATCAAATAGACAAAAATAAGAGAGTTAATCTAAATTTAAGAACTGAAATAAAATCTCTACTGGAAGTACTAAATAGCAGATTTGACTTAGCAGAAAAATAAATTTTGAAGAAGACAAGATAAGCTTGAGATGGAATCATAAAATTCAGAATAAAGACCTAGGAAAGTTAAAGAAGACAACAGAAATGGAAGTAAGATGACAGAGACTCAAATTACAAACTATGATCATCTTTAAAGGAAAAAGTGGATCAAAATCAACTGTAATAAAAAAAAATAATAATCTCTCCATAGTATAAAAGGACCTGACGCCAATAGAAATAAAGAAGTGTCACTGTGTTCATGGCAGATTTAATAGGCAATGTGTTTCCTGTTAACTTTATTCTTTGAATTCCAAGAAAATAAAAGTCATCTTGAAATCTTCTAAACTTAAAAAAGGTAACTTTCCAAGAATTAATGTATAATCAATAAAGTTTCTATTTTTGTTTCTCTGCAGAAAGCAGTAGAGAAATGCCTTTGGGTTTTAGTAGTAAAGTTATAGAGAGGTGATGGCACAAAAAATATGGTAACCAGTCAATTTGCTAGTCATGGTTGAGAGCAAAATGACAAACTCAGATATGTCTATGAAAAAGATTGCTTAAGATGTTAATTTGTCCACTGGAAAACGAAAATGAATCAAATTTAAAACTCTATCATTGGGAAGTCATAGTAGCATGGTAAAGAACTAGCAATAAGCCCTGAAAATAGCAAGAGAAAAAACTTCAGAAATCACTAAACACTAAAGGAGAAAGATTGATGCCTAAAATAATTTGCATAACTACGGTAACTAACATAGGACACAAATGACAAAATATACTTTAATAAAAGCATTTATTTACCTTAAACAACAGGGCCTACAACCCCAGATTAAACTAACAAAAAGTATATAAAGAGGGAAAAGAGCAAAAGAGCATATATTCTTCTTACTTTTCCATAAAATGGAATTAATTGTAATATTTAGTTTTCATAATAACATCACAAACACAACTTCAATAAATCTATAAAAATTGCTAAACTTATGACTAATAAAATTAAAATCAAGTTCTCCATTTTCCAAATTATTATAAACATAAGAGCATACAAAATATCTTCTATTCCACCAGGGAAGCCCTACCCAATAGAACACACACAAAGGAAGAAACAAACAACTTGGCTAAAAGAGGCATAAAATTAACAAAAGTCAAAACCATAAAAACAATTAGAATCAATTACAATAAAGGTAAATTCAGATGAATCACATGGTTCAAACAAGATTATCCCCCTGGTCTTGGAATAGCTCTAAGTGACTATTACTTCACAGGAAACACAGTATAAAACACATTGCTATATACAAAAAATTTAAAAATCAAAAGACTAATACTACAGCCCAATCTTCTTGATGAACACAGATACTAAAATTGTAAATGAAGTAACAGGGAACAGGAAACACTCCATGGTCCTAGCTTGTTTCCTCTCCGTTTTGATAGTTCGGCAGAGAGCTGGCACAGGAGACCTGAATCCCCTCAAAGAAAGGAAAGGCAGCATCAACTTTCCAGGGGTCCTCTTTTCTAGAAAGACCCCTTCTAGGCCTGGGAGCATCCATTCTTGCATACTCACATAGATGATCCCTGGCCGTCTTCATGAATACATAGGGCAAGACTAAGGCTCCCTCTACAGACAGAGGAGCCTCCATATACCAAGAGCCCGCTGTGTGTGTGTGTGTGTGTGTGTGTGTGTGTGTGTACTCAGTCATATTCAACTCTTTGTGACCCCATGGACTAGTCCACCAGGTTCCCCTCTCTGTCCAGGGAATTTTCCAAGCAAGAAAACTGGAGTGGGTGGCCTTTTCCTTTTGCAGGGGATCTTCCCAGCTCAGCGATCAAACCCATATCACTTGCATCTCCTGCATTGGCAGGTAGACTCTTTACTACTGTGCCACCTGGGAAGCACATTTTTGTTCAATTGCTCAGTCGTGTCTGACTCTGCTACCCCATGAACTGCAGCACACCAGGCCTCCCTGTCCTTCACTACCTCCCTTCCCTAAACTGTGGGACAGTGAGATTCTGGGTGATCTGTCTGTGTGACCCTGTTCTCTGCTAGGCAATTTCCTCCGTATTAAATCTACTCTACATTGTTAATGATGTTGTCCAGGTGTTTTTGTACAACAGGAATAGAAGTCAACAATTTATTTAGCCAAAGGACATTCACTTGACTAATGAAAAGCAGATTGTTTATAAAATTGATTAACATCCTGTGCTATGCTTAGTTGCTCAGTCGTGTCTTACTCTTTGCGACCCCGTGGACTGCAGCCTGCCAGGCTCCTCTGTCCATTGGGATTCTCCAGGCAAGAATATTGGAGTGGGGGGTTGCCATGCCCTCCTCCAGGGGATCTTCCCAACCCAGGGATCAAACCCAGGTCTCCTACATTGCAGGCGGATTCTTTACCATCTGAGCCATCCTCAGTTCAGTTCAGTTCAGTTCAGTCACTCAGTCGTGTCCAACTCTTTGCAACCCCATGAATCGCAGCACGCCAGGCCTCCCTGTCCATCACCAACTCCCGGAGTTCACTGAAACTCATGTCCATCAAGTCAGTGATGCCATCCAGCCATCTCATCTTCTGTCGTCCCCTTCTCCTCCTGCCCCCAATCCCTCCCAGCATCAGAGTCTTTTCCAATGAGTCAACTCTTCGCATGAGGTGGCCAAAGTACTGGAGTTTCAGCTTTAGCATCATTCCTTCCAAAGAAATCCCAGGGCTGATCTCCTTCAGAATGGACTGGTTGGATCTCCTTGCAGTCCAAGGGACTCTGAGCCATCCTATGTAACATAAAAAAGATAAATAGCAAAAACTTGTATTACCTCCTTAATGGAATGGAAACAAAGCAAATGGTAAAATATGCTCATTTCTAACTATAACCCTTTAAAAAAGACAAAAAGGTTGGATTTAGACAGTTTATTTCAAAACAACACAGCATCATGCTCAATGAGGAAAGAACTAATGTCTTTTCCTTTCAAATCACTAGCAAAGGAAAGATTTCTATTAATTCAAAAATAGTGATAATTCAGAAATTCTTATTAATTTCACAATTTATAAACCAAAAAAACCCAAAATCATAATAAAAAAGCAGAAAAAAATTTATGATGATTTGTGGAAATTAACATGCAGAAGCTCTAGAAAACTAACCAACTGAAAAACAGAATTCATAGATGAATTCAGCAAAGTGGAAGAGTAAGAATTAGATATGAAAAACATCAATTCCAATTCTATATACCAAATTCAAGAATTCCCATCAGAGATAGCAAAAATTAAGTAAGAATTATCCAAATGAGAAAAATGAGTGGTCTAGAGACAAAACTTTTAAAAGAAGAAAACATATTTATATCTAAGACAAAAACTATATCAATTTTTATACTACTCAATAGTGTCAAGATTTTAAATGTTCCAAAATTAATCTATAGGTTTAATGTGACTAGAGTAAAATTATAACAGGATCCATTTTCAATACTGAGGAAATAATTTAAACCCCATCTGTTAGAATATCTGGTAACATCTCTGAAATCTTTCAAAAAAAAATAGTAAACCATATATTTAAAACAAATTGTACAATTATGGTAATTAAAACATTGGTTTACTTTTATATACTGATAAGCATACAGATTATTGCAACAGATAAGGTGACTGAAAAGAAATTATATTTGCATATATGATAAAAGAAGCATCACAAGCCAAGGAATAATGAAAGGATCATTCAATAAATGGGCCTAGAGGGAGTGGGATTCGTGTATTTCTTCAGTTTTTACCATGCAACATAATTCACTTCTGATGAATCAAAAAATTGACTTAGTAAAGAAGATTAGAGAAAACTGATATGAATACTTATCCATTTTTGAATAGAGACTGATTTTCTAGTTCTGCTAAGTCACTTCAGTCGTGTCCGACTCTGTGTGACCCCATAGATGGAAGCCCAGCAGGCTCCCCCGTCCCTGGGATTCTCCAGGCAAGAACACTGGAGTGGGTTGCTATTTCCTTCTCCAATGCATGAAAGTGAAAAGTGAAAGGGAAGTCACTTAGTCATGTCCAACTCCTAGCGACCCCATGGACTACAGCCTACCAGGCTCCTCCATTCATGGGATTTTCCAGACAAGAGTACTGGAGTAGGGTGCCATTGCCTTCTCCGATTTTCTAGTTAAACAAACATAAAAAGAGGAAATAATCCTATATTTAACTCAATAAAATAAAAACCCTTTCATGTGAAAAAGTTAATAAGATCTAGAAGGTAAATAAAAGATTGGGCTCAAATTTACAAAGAGGTAATAAACAGAGAGGTGATATCTTTATAAACCTCACTACTGTTTTAATTTCCTTTTATTTAATAACTACTGAGATCAGCACTTTCTTACATGTTTACTTAATAGCTGTAATTCTACCCTCTGTCTCACCTGTTTGTATCAGTTTACCATGTGTCTGTTAGAGAGTCTTAATATTTTTCTCATCATTTCACATTTGGGAAAAAGATTTTTAATAAATAAAGCAAAACAGATAATGCTTTTAACACACAGAATTAGACAAACACCAAGCCCCCTAGTTATCAAAGAAATGTAAGCCAAAGCTATAGTGAAAAATGTTTACTTGCTAACTTTTTTGAAAAGATGACCCCAAAAACTGGCTTAGATAAACTGGAATTTTTTCTTATTTGAATTTGGTAACAGTGGAAGTTTGAAATTATGATTTGGAGAGCAACTTATAATTATAGGCACTATTTATAAATTATTATAAAAATATGAATGATAGTAAGCTTATGTTCTAAAACAAGTAAACCAACAATTCTAAAATATGGGGAAAGCTATTTAAAATTTTTCTAAATAGCCTGTAGATCCAGCAGCCCAGGAATGAGAAAGCAAATTGCAGCACTCATACAGGGAACTCAGTATTGTCATTAAAATGATGATTATGAAGATTGTATAGCAGCATGGAAATACTGATGATGATTTTATCATAGGAAAACACAAAAGCAAAATACAAAATGATGAGAAAAGTAGCAAAAGAGTGGGGGGGGAGGAAAGAAATGCACTAAATCAAAAACTTAGTCATTTTTTTAAGAGAATTAAAATGAAGTCCAATTCCTTTGAGTCACAAATTTACAATCACTACTCAGTAATTAAAACTATTCAGTTATAGTGAACTGATTCCACCCCCATTCCTCATTCAACAATAAGACACCCCTTACTCCCACCCCAGGTGGGGCTGGAACTTGAGACCTGGGGAGGAAGGGCTTCTCATCTCCGTTTCCTTCTCCCCCTCCCTAGATTGGAACCCTGGAATGAGACTCCTTGGTTGTTGGCTTCACCTCACCCTCTGAAGCGGTCCTCTTAGGCATAATTTCTTTTTAATAGATTTGATTTCTTAGAGAAGTTTAGACACATAACACAATTGAGGTGAAGACACAGAGATTTCCCACTGACTCCCTGATCCCATATTTGCATAACATCCCCTGGGTCAGCATCCCTCACCAGATGGCGCATTTGTTACAACTGATGGTCTTGCATTGACACGTCATCATCACCCAGAGCCCACAGCTTACTTTTGGTGGTACCCATTCTAAGGGTCTGGGCAAACATATAACGATAAATGTCCATCATTATAGTATCACACAGAGTAGTTTCACTGCCCTGAAACTCTTTTGTGCTCCACCTATTCACCCCTGAGTCCTAATTAGACTTTTTTTCTTCTTCTTCTTCTTTTTTGGCCATGCTGGGCACAAGGCTTGCAAGATCTTAGTTCCCCTACCCAGGATTGAACCTGGACCACAGCAGTGAAAGCACAGAGTTGTAATCGTTGGACCCCTGGGGAACTGCCAAATTAGGCAGAATTTCTTTTTTGTGGTCCGCAGGAAATCCATCCTCATCGTTCGTCCCTGGAGATTGCAGTAACCAAGAGTGGCCCTCCACTCCCTCTGCCTTGCTCTTGGACTTGAAGCATGAATGGAAGGAACCCACCAAGAGCACCCTGAGCTGCTGGAAGCCCACCCTTCCTGCCTGGAGAAGAGGCAGCAGCACCCCACTCCTTCCGAGGAGGCTGGAGCTACGCACACAATGTAGCTCCTCTCTCCAGACAGACTGTGTTACTTTTCTAACTGGAGTGTTTAATTTGCAGTGTTGTGTTGGTTTCTGCCATACAATACCATGAAACAGGCATGGATGTGCATATGTTCCTTCCCCCATGAGCTTCCCTCCTTCGCACCCCCGTCGCATCCCTCTAGGTCATCACAGAGCACCAGGCTGAGCTCCCTGTGTGATACAGCAACTTCCCACTAGCTGTCTATTTCACACCTGATAGTGTTTATACATCAATGCTATGCTCTCAATTCGTCCCTTCTTCAAAGACTCTCCATTCTTTTGAATTGAATGAATGGTCAAGGTGTTTGAGAGCTGTGGATAGGATGATTCTTGGACCACCACTCTGAGTATTCCTCTGTAATCGGGTTCTTTAATTTTAACTCAGTCGTGTCCAACTCTTTACTACCCCATGGACTGCAGCCCTCCAGGCTCCTCTGTCCCTGGGGATTCTCCAGGCAAGAACACTGGAGTGGGTTGCCATGCCCTCCTCCAGGGGATCTTCCCAACCCAGGAATGGAACCCTAGTCTCCCGCATCACAGGTGGATTCTTTACTGACTGAGCCACCAGGGAAGCCCCTTTAATTAACAATTTTAACAAGCTGTCGCAAGTATAAAGAGCACAGAGAAGCTTGATAGGTCCTAAATGTCACTTCAGTTTATTTAGGTGATTTAAAAATAAATATATAAATAATACAATAAAAAGGAAAGATAACCAGAAATTGAAACTTCGATATCTTCTGGAACCCCTATTTTAATATTTTTATGCCTTGGTCAGTCCTCCCTAAGCTTCTATTCCTTCCTCTGAAATTGGAATAATAGATAATAGCTCTTTTCCTTCTTCAACAGCTTGTTATCATAAAGAGTTAATTGTTTACTACAAACATTATATCAACATAAGCTAGTCTTATTGTAACAATTGGATATTTCATTAAGAGAAATATTCTGGTGTATTCTGTTTTCTTCTTAATACGTGTGAATTGCTATGCTCTTCTAAGTGGTGGAATGATCAGTAGGGAAATAATCAGAAGCGAATACCTAAGTCAAAATTTACCATTACATCTGATGCATTGAGGCTTATTAGAATATCCACCAAGCATTAACAAAAATACAAAACAAAATAAATTACCTGTTAGAATCTGAAGGAAAAAAAAAAAGACAATTTGTGAGAGATAGGTTTTTTTTTCTTTTTTAAACCAAAATTAGCAAAACTAAGATGTAACATATCTGGAAACAAAAGCACATCAAAGCTTTTCTTTTAATGAGCACAAAAGACATTGCTGAGGTTAGATACTTTAAAATGAGTGAAATGTGTTTAGTATTGAAAGAAGCTCTTTGTTGAAGATTACTGCTTTTATTCAGATTCAGATGAAATTGTTTATTTTTGTTAGACAATGAATTTCTTTCTTAAGAGTAATTTCGCTGTAAAGTAATTTTTATCTGTGGCAATTTATATCTAATGTTAGGAGAGAATGATAATAGAGGTAATTCATTCTAGGTTTTTCTGAGGTGGTCACCTCAGTGGGAATCCTTGAAAGCTGGATACAGCACTGGGGTAGCTGAAGGCAGACAGACTAAAAGCTTGGGCCTTCTGCGTGCACCTCCATCCTTCTGTCTCCCTACCTCCTTCTCTCTCCGTCTGCTCCCTAACAGACCTCCTCTAGGTATGGACATAAGCATTGCAGTAAGTGTTAAGGTGTGTAACTCTTCCCCAAGGAAGAACTTCCATTCTAAGGAGTCTTCAATTCATTTATATAATATAATTGTAAAATAACTATAAGTATAATATATATAATGTATATATATAATGTATAAATAATAGAATATATATAATATATAATATAATATAAAATATTATTATATATGTATATTACATAATATATAATATATATAATATAAATATATATTATATTAATGTATTGTATATAATATATTATATCAATATATATTACATTAATAATATATAATATACATTATATTATATATAATATATAATACACTTATATTTAATATAAATATAAATACAATAATAAATATAATAATATATTTAAATATATATAAATATAATAATATATTTATAAATATATAAATATAAAATGTAATTTATAATTATAAATATAATCATATTTAATATACTTTTATTATATTATAATAATATTTATATATAATATATATTATTATACATATATAATTGTATATATTATATATAATAATATACATATAAAATATACATATATTATATATTATAAATATATAATATATTAAATATATATAATACTATAATACATATATATATAAATATCTAATATATATAATATATTATTATATATATTATATGTATATGATATATATGTATAACATATAATCATATAATATATATAATTATCTATATTATATAATTATATATCATACATGTATATATTTTATATAATATATAATATATTTATATTATATATATGATAATATATTATATTTGTATTTATATATGTTACATATTTATAATAATATAGACATATTTATATATATTATATATATTATATATATAAATATTATAGCTATATTATATATCTAATATAATATATATTATATAATATACTATATATAATATAAAATAATATATATAATATGTAAATAAATATATAAATAATACCTAAATATGAACTATAAAATATATGTATATAAAATATATATTTATATAAAAATATATAAAGATATATAAAATATATATAATATAAAAATATATATAATATAAACATACAATATATAACTATATATATTAAATATATTTAATATATAATATTTAGTTTATATATATTTAAATACATAATTTATATGTATTTAAATATGAATGTTAAATATATAAATATATATGAATATATAAATATAAACTATAAATATATAAATATTTTTATATATTTAAATATATAATTTATATATATAATTTAATACATTTATGTATATAATTTAATATTTATTAATATTTAGTATATAATTTAATATTGTATATATAATATATATATGTCATATGTATATGTTCCTGCCTGGAGAATCCCAAGAACAGGGGTGCCTGGTGGGTTGCCGTCTATGGTGTCTCACAGAGCCGGACAACTGAAGTGACTTAGCAGCAGCAATATTATATCATATTATATATATTATATCTTATATAGCATATATTATATATATTTATTACACATATAATATATAGTAGTGGCCAAGGACTGGAAAAGATCAGTTTTCATACCAATCCCAAAGAAAGGCAATGCCAAAGAATGCTACCGCACAATTGCACTCATCTCACACGCTAGTAAAGTAATGCTCAAAATACTCCAAGTCAGGCTTCAGCAACATGTGAACCGTGAACTTCCTGATGTTCAAGCTGGTTTTAGAAAAGGCAGAGGAACCAGAGATCAAATTGCCAATATCCGCTGGATCATGGAAAAAGAAAGAGAGTTCCAGAAAAACATCCATTTCTGCTTTATTGACTATGCCAAAGCCTTTGACTGTGTGGATCACAATGAACTGTGGAAAATTCTGAAAGAGATGGGAATACCAGACCACCTGACCTGCCTCTTGAGAAATCTGTATGCAGGTCAGGAAGCAACAGTTAGAACTGGACATGGAACAACAGACTGGTTCCAAACAGGAAAAGGAGTATGTCAAGGCTGTATATTGTCACCCTGTTTATTTAACTTCTTTGCAGAGTACATCATGAGAAATGCTGGACTGGAAGAAACACAAGCTGGCATCAAGATTGCTGGGAGAAATATCAATCACCTCAGATATGCAGATGACACCACCCTTATGGTAGAAGGTGAAGAGGAACTCAAAAGCCTCTTGATGAAGGTGAAAGTGGAGAGTGAAAAAGTTGGCTTAAAGCTCAACATTCAGAAAACGAAGATCATGGCATCCGGTCCCATCACTTCATGGCAAATAGATGGGGAAACAGTGGAAACAGTGTCAGACTTTATTTTTCTGGGCTCCAAAATCACTGCAGATGGTGACTGCAGCCATGAAATTAAAAGACGCTTACTCCTTGGAAGGAAAGTTATGACCAACCTAGATAGCATATTCAAAAGCAGAGACATGACTTTGCCAACAAAGGTTCATCTAGTCAAGGCTATGGTTTCTCCTGTGGTCATGTATGGATGTGAGAGTTGGACTGTGAAGAAGGCTGAAGAATTGATGCTTTTGAACTGTGGTGTTGGAGAAGACTCTTGAGAGTCCCTTGGACTGCAAGGAGATCCAACCAGTCCATTCTGAAGGAGATCAGCCCTGGGATTTCTTTGGAAGGAATGATGTTAAAGCTGAATCTCCAGGACTTTGGCCACCTCATGTGAAGAGTTGACTCATTGGAAAAGACTCCAATGCTGGGAGGGATTGGGGGCAGGAGGAGAAGGGGACGACAGATGATGAGATGGCTGGATGGCATCACTGACTCGATGGACGTGAGTCTCAGTGAACTCCGGGAGTTGGTGGTGGACAGGGTTGCCTGGCGTGCTGCGATTCATGGAGTCACAAAGAGTAGGACACGACTGAGCGACTGATCTGATCTGATCTGATATATAACATACATATATAATATACATATATATTATATAATATATTAAATTGAATTATATTATATTATAAATATTAACAATATATTTAATACTATAATATTATAAGATTCTTCACAACTCAGGGATGGAACCTGGACCTCCCACATTGCAGGCAGATTCTCTAACATCTGAGCCACCAGGGAGGTCCTGTATATAGATGTATACCATAACTTTGATATTTCTTTGAGATTTACACTATATTTCTAAGTTTTGATTTCATAAATGAGCAGCAGCAAGCATTTCTGTTAATTTCATATTCACCTCTTTGTTGTCCCTGGTGGCTCAGATGGTAAAGGGTCTGCCTGCATTGGGGAGACCCAGCTTAGATCTCTGAGTGGGGAAGATCCCCTGGAGAAGGGAATGGCAACCCATTCCAGTGTTCTTGTCTAGAGAATCCCAGGGACAGGGGGGCCTGAGCATATTCTGAAATTCTGTTCCATTCCAGTAGCTTGTTTAATTCCTTTAGAGTTTCTGGATGGAATACACATTCTAAGCAGAACTATCTTTCAAATTACAGGAATTAGAAGTTGTTTAGGATATTTTTGTCATACAGAAAATTATAATTTATAATTCTAACATCAAAAGCTTATAATTCAGTGTTTCTTTGTTAGCTTCCTTTGAATTTTTTAGGTCATTAGGTAATATTTAGCTGAGAAATATATGAATTGAGAAGCAAACAGGCAAGCAATAAGAAAAACACTAGTTTTATTGCATATTTTGTCTGTGTCATTGTATGTGATTTTATATATATATATACACACACACATACATATATCAAAACATCAAATTTATACCTTACATATATATAAATTCTGTTTGTCAATTATACCTTGGTAAATCTAAAAGAAATTAAAAGCATTAAACCATGTATTTAAAAAAGAGAAATGTTTACTGTGCAATCTAGATAAGTTTTGCTGCTGCTGCTACTGCTGCTAAGTCGCTTCAGTCCTGTCCGACTCTGTGCGACCCCATAGACGGCAGCCCACCAGGCTACCCCGTCCCTGGGATTCTCCAGGCAAGAACACTGGAGTGGGTTGCCATTTCCTTCTCCAATGCATGAAAGTGAAAAGTGAAAGTGAAGTCACTCAGTCGTGTCTGACTCTTAGGGACCCCATGGACTGTAGCCTAGCAGGCTCCTCTGTTCATGGGGTTTTCCAGGCAAGAATGCTGGAGTGGGTTGCCATTGCCTTCTCCGTACTTTTGCTGTGATGTTATTATGCAACAGTTTTGGAGTCTCCGGGAATGATAATGGGGCTTAGTGAGAAGGTGACAGTTAAACTTTTGACTTACTTTCATATACAATGTTTCTAAGTCTGCTATTGATTTTTCCTCATGTTTTCAAGAAATATAAATTGCATCAGAAAACAATAATTAGCTTTAATTGCTTGTTTTGAGCCTCTGAAGAGGAAGGAAAGGGATTCTTTCTAGGGCTTTGTGCCACAGAGAGTGGAGGAGACATATGGGACTCAGCCTTCCCTGTAAATCAACAAGTCCTCTGGAGGGTGGAGGGGGGCTGCCTTTCCCACAGTCCCATGTAGGGTATCTAATAGATACCTTGCTGCTGCTGCTGCTAAGTCACCTCAGTCGTGTCCGACTCTGTGCAACCCCATGACGGCAGCCCACCAGGCTCCCCCGTCCCTGGGACTTAGCTTCAGTTATTTCTTCATGAGGGAAATCACTTGGGGGAATTTTGAGTCACTGCAGACGTTACATACCGGGAACAAGAAGTGCGTATTTTCCTGAAAGATGTGTAGAAGGGCCTGGCTTAGCTGAAAGCCTTTATAGCAGTGTCCTGAACAAGTGTTTCTTGGGAGTGAGGACAGAGGGGCCCAAGACTCTTTGGTGCATGTCTCTCTGCTTCTGCCATTTGGGGTAGAACTGTGCAAGGGAGAATAGGCAGGTATTTAACCAAAATTGAATTTAAAAAAATTAAAAGGTAACTTCTGGAGAAATAGAATCAACAAGGTTGCTCTAAATAAGATTTTCAGTTCAGTTCAGTCGCTCAGTCGTGTCCGACTCTTTGCGAACCCATGAATCGCAGCACACCAGGCTTCCCTATCCATAACCAACTCCCAGAGTTAACTCAGACTCACGTCCATCGAGTCAGTGATGCCATCCAGCCATCTCATCATTGGTCGTCCCCTTCTCTCCAGCCCCCAATCCCTCCCAGCATCAGAGTCTTTTCTAATGAGTCAACTCTTCGCATGAGGTGGCCAAAGTACTGGAGTTTCAGCTTTAGCATCATTTCTTCCAAAGAAATCCCAGGGCTGATCTTCTTCAGAATGGATTGGTTGGATCTCCTTGCAGTCCCAGGGACTCTTAAGAGTCTGCTCCAACACCACACTTCAAAACATCAATTCTTCAGCGCTCAGCTTTATTCACAGTCCAACTCTCACGCTCATACATGACCACTGGAAAAACCATAGCCTTGACTAGAAGGGCCTTTGTTGGCAAAGTAATGTCTCTGCTTTTGAATATGCTATCTAGGTTGGTCATAACTATTCTTCCAAGGAATAAGCATCTTTTACTTTCATGGCAGCAGTCACAATCTGCAGTGATTTTGGAGCTCCCAAAAATAAAGTCTGACACTGTTTCCACTGTTTCCCCATCTATTTCCCATGAAGTGTTGGGACTAGATGCCATTATCTTTGTTTTCTGAATGTTGAGTTTTAAGCCAACTTTTTCACTCTCCTCTTTCACCTTCATCAAGAGGCTTTTTATTCCTCTTCACTTTCTGCCATAGGGTGGTGTCATCTGCATATTTGAGGTTATTGATATTTCTCCTGGCAATCTTGATTCCAGCTTGTACTTCTTTCAGCCCAGCGTTTCTCATTATGTACTCTGCATAGAAGTTAAATAAGCAGGGTGACAATGTACAGCCTTGACGTACTCCTTTTCCTATTTGAAACCAGTCTGTTGTTCCACGTCCAGTTCTAACTGTTGCTTCCTGACCTGCAAACAAATTTCTCAAGAGGCAGGTCAGGTGGTCTGGTATTCCCATCTCTTTCAGAATTTTCCACAGTTTATTGTGATTCACACCAACAAAGGTTTTGGCATAGTCAGATCAGATTAGATCAGTCACTCAGTCATGTTCGACTCTGCGACCCCATGAATCGCAGCACGCCAGGCCTCCCTGTCCATCACCAACTCCCAGAGTTCACCCAGACTCACGTCCATCGAGTCAGTGATGCCATCCAGCCATCCCATCCTCGGTCGTCCCCTTCTCCTCTAGGGCCCAGTCCCTCCCAGCATCAGAGTCTTTTCCAATGGGTCAACTCTTCTCATGAGGTGGCCAAAGTACTGGAGTTTCAGCTTTAGCATCATTCCTTCCAAAAAAATCCCAGGGCTAATCTCCTTCAGAATGGACTGGTTGGATCTCCTTGAAGTCCAAGGGACTCTCAAGAGTCTTCTCCAACATCACAGTTCAAAAGCATCAATTCTTCGGCGCTCAACCTTCTTCACAGTCCAACTCTCACATCCATACATGATCACAGGAAAATCCATAGCCCTGACTAGATGGACCTTTGTTGGCAAAGTAATGTCTCTGCTTTTCAATATGCTATCTAGGTTGCTCATAACTTTCCTTCCAAGGAGTAAGCGTCTTTTAATTTCATGGCTGCAGTCACCATCTGCAGTGATTTTGGAGCCCAGAAAAATAAAGTCTGACACTGGCATAGTCAATAAAGCAGAAATAGATGTTTTTCTGAAACTCCCTTGCTTTTTCGATGATCCAGCAGATGTTGGCAATTTGATCTCTGGTTCCTCTGCCTTTTCTAAAACCAGCTTGAACATCAGGAAGTTCACGGTTCATGTATTGCTGAAGCCTGGCTTGGAGAATTTTGAGCATTACTTTACTAGTGTGTGAGATGAGTGCAATTGTGTGGTAGTTTGAGCATTCTCTGGCATTGCATTTCTTTGGGATTGGAATGAAAACTGTCCATTTCCAGTCCTGTGGCCACTGCTGAGTTTTCCAAATTTGCCGGCATATTGAGTGCAGCGCTTTCACAGCATCATCTTTCAGCACTTGAAATAGCTCAACTGAAATTCCATCACCTCCACTAGCTTTGTTCGTAGTGATGCTTTCTAAGGCCCACTGGACTTCACATTCCAGGATGTCTGGCTCTAGGTGAGTTATCACACCATTGTGATTATCTTGGCCATGAAGATATTTTTGTACAGTTGTTCTGTGTATTCTTGCCATCTCTTCTTAATGTCTTCTGCTTCTGTTAGGTCCATACCATTTGTGTCCTTTATCGAGCCCATCTTTGCATGAAATGTTCCCTTCAGTTCAGTTCAGTTCAGTTTGCTCGCTCAGTCATGTCCGACTCTTTTCGACCCCATGAATTGCAGCATGCCAGGCCTCCCTGTCCATCACCAACCCCCAGAGTTCACCCAGACTCACGTCCATCGAGTCAGTGATGCCATCCAGGCATCTCATCCTCTGGCGTCCCCTTCTCCTCCTGCCCCAATCTCTCCCAGCATCAGAGTCTTTTCCAATGAGTCAACTCTTCACATGAGGTGGCCAAAGTACTGGAGTTTCAACTTCAGTATCATTCCCTCCAAAGAAATCCCAGGGCTGATCTCCTTCAGAAGGGACTGGTTGAATCTCCTTGCAGTCCAAGGGACTCACAAGAGTCTTCTCCAACACCACAGTTCAAAAGCATCAATTCTTTGGCGCTCAGCCTTCTTCACAGTCCAACTCTCACATCCACACATGACCACTGGAAAAACCATAGCCTTGACTAGACAGACCTTTGTTGGCAGAGTAATGTCTCTACTTTTGAATATGCTATCTAGGTTGGTCATAACTTCCCTTCCAAGGAGTAAGCGTCTTTTAATTTCATGGCTGCAGTCACCATCTGCAGTGATTTTGGAGCCCCAAAAAATAAAGTCTGCCACTGTTTCCACTGTTTCCCCATCTATTTCCCATGAAGTGATGGGACCAGATGCCATGATCTTCGTTTTCTGAATGTTGAGCTTGAAGCCAACTTTTTCAGTCTCCACTTCCACTTTCATCAGGAGGCTTTTGAGTTCCTCTTCACTTTCTGCCATAAGGTTGGTGTCATCTGCATATCTGAGGTTATTGATATTTCTCCCGGCAATCTTGATTCCAGCTTATGTTTCTTCCAGTCCAGCGTTTCTCATGACGTACTCTGCAAAGAAGTTAAATAAACAGGGTGACAATATACAACCTTGACGTACTCCTTTTCCTATTTGGAACCAGTCTGTTGTTCCATGTCCAATTCTAACTGTTGCTTTCTGACCTGCATACAGATTTCTCAAGAGGCAGGTCATGTGGTCTGGTATTCCCATCTCTTTCAGAATTTTCCACAGTTCATTGTGATTCACACAGTCAAAGGCTTTGGCATAGTCAATAAAGCAGAAATAGATATTTTTCTGGAAATCTCTTTCTTTTTCCATGCTCCAGCGGATATTGGCAATTTGATCTCTGGTTCCTCTGCCTTTTCTAAAACCAGCTTGAACATATGGAAGTTCACGGTTCACATATTGCTGAAGCCTGGCTTGGAGAATTTTGAGCATTACTTTACTAGCATGTGAGATGAGTGCAATTGTGCGGTAGTTGGAGCATTCTTTGGCATTGCCTTTCTTTGGGATTGGAACGAAAACTGACCTTTTCCAGTCCTGTGGCCACTGCTGAGTTTTCCAAATTTGCTGGCATATTGTGTGCAGCACTTTCACAGCATCATCTTTCAGCACTTGAAATAGCTCAACTGGAATTCCATCACCTCCACTAGCTTTGTTCGTAGTGATGCTTTCTAAGGCCCACTGGACTTCACATTCCAGGATGTCTGGCTCTAGGTCAGTGATCACACCATCGTGATTACCTGGGTCGTAAAGATCTTTTTTGTACAGTTCTTCTGTGTATTCTTGCCACCTCTTCTTAATATCTTCTGCTTCTGTTAGGTCCATACCATTTCTGTCCTTTATTGAGCCCATCTTTGCATGAAATGTTCCCTTGGTATCTCTAATTTTCTTGAAGAGATCTCTAGTCTTTCTCATTCTGTTGTTTTCCTCTATTTCTTTGCATTGATTGCTGAGGAAGTCTTTCTTATCTCTTCTTGCTATTCTTTGGAACTCTACATTCAGATGCTTATATCTTTCCTTTTCTCCTTTGCTTTTCACTTCTCTTCTTTTCACGGCTATTCGTAAGGCCTCCCCAGACAGCCATTTTGCTTTTTTGCATTTCTTTTCCATGGGGATGGTCTTGATCCCTGTCTCCTGTACAATGTCAGGAACCTCAGTCCATAGTTCATCAGGCACTCTATCAATCAGATCTAGTCCCTTAAATCTATTTCTCACTTCCACTGTATAATCATAAGGGATTTGATTTAGGTCATACCTGAATGGTCTAGTGATTTTCCCTACTTTCAATTCAATTTCAGTCTGAATTTGGCAATAAGAAGTTCATGATCTGAGCCACAGTCAGTTCCTGGTCTTGTTTTTCTTGACTATATAGAGCTTCTCCGTCTTTGGCTGCAAAGAATATCATCAATCTGATTTCGGTGTTGACCATCTGGTGATGTCCATGTATAGAGTCTTCTCTTGTGTTGTTGGAAGAGGGTGTTTGCTATGACCAGTGCATTTTCTTGGCAAAACTCTATTAGTCTTTGCCCTGCTTCATTCCGTATTCCAAGGCCACATTTGCCTGTTATTCTGGGCGTTTCTTGACTTCCTACTTTTACATTCCAGTCTCCTATAATGAAAAGACATCTTTTTTGGGTGTTAGTTCTAAAAGGTCTTGTAGATCTTCCTAGAACCGTTCAACTTCAGCTTCTTCAGCATTACTGGTTGGGGCATAGACTTGGATTACTGTGATATTGAATGGTTTGCCTTGGAAATGAACAGAAATCATTCTGTCATTTTTGAGATTGCATCCAAGTACTGCATTTTGGACTCTTTTGTTGACCATAATGGCTACTCCATTTCTTCTGAGGGATTCCTACCCACGGTAGTAGATAAAATGGTCATCTGAGTTAAATTCACCCATTCCAGTCCATTTTAGTTCGCTGATTCCTAGAATGTCGATGTTCACTCTTGCCATCTCCTGTTTGACCGCTTTCAATTTGCCTGGATTCATGGACCTGACATTCCAGGTTCCTATGCAATATTGCTCTTTACAGCATTGGACCTTGCTTCTATCACCAGTCACATCCACAACTGGGTATTGTTTTTGCTTTGGCTCCATCCCTTCATTCTTTCTGGAGTCATTTCTCCACTGATCTCCAGTAGCATATTGGGCACCTACTGACCTGGGGAGTTCCTCTTTCAGTATCCTATCATTTTGCCTTTTCATACTGTTCATGGGGTTCTCAAGGCAAGAATACTGAAGTGGTTTTCCATTTACTTCTCCAGTGGACCACATTCTGTCAGACCTCTCCACCATGACCTGCCAGTCTTGGGTGGCCCCATGGGCATGGTTTAGTTTCATTGAGTTAGACAAAGCTGTGGTCCTAGTGTGATTAGATTGATTAGTTCTCTTTGAGTATGGTTTCAGTGTGTCTGCCCTCTGATACCCTCTTGCAACACCTACTGTCTTACTTGGGTTTCTCTTACCTTGGACGTGAGATATCTCTTCATGGCTGCTCTAGCAAAGTGCAGCCACTGCTCCTTACCTTGGATGAGGGGTATCTCCTCACCACCGCCCCTTCTGACCTTGAACGTGGAATAGCTCCTCTAGGCCCTCCTGAGCCCGCGCAGCCACCACTCCTTGGAGGTGGGGTTGCTGCTCCCGGCCGCAGCCCCTGGCTTCAGGCATGGGGTAGCTCCTCTCGGCTGCTGTCCCTAACCTAGGATGCAGGGTAGCTCCTCTTGGCTGCAGCCCCTGACCTCGGACGTGGGTTAGCTCCTCTTCGCCATTCCTGTGCTGTTGTTTACACCAATTGGCCTGGCATGGAAAAACAAGTGCTGACTCACAAGACCACAAACAAAAACAATGGGAAGAAATTGTAA
Organism: Bubalus bubalis; assembly: GCF_019923935.1. Lineage (NCBI taxonomy): Eukaryota > Metazoa > Chordata > Mammalia > Artiodactyla > Bovidae > Bubalus > Bubalus bubalis. Next base: position 61,590,824 of record NC_059178.1, on the reverse strand, counting down.
GGATAAACATTTTAGATACCATGCTTCCAGGATTGACAATAATACAGGTGGCTTATATAATAGTATTAGGGAGATAAGGAAATAGATATTTAATTACATATAAGTTAACTAGAAGGACATGAAAATCTACCAGAATCGAGTAAAAGATGGTCAGTGGTTTATTCACTCCCCCTCACCTCCCAAGGGGACAATAGACAATATCTGGAGGCATTTTTGGTGTCACAGTGCAGGGGCCAGGGGTGAAGGTACTATCATCTAGTGGACAGAGGCCAGAGAAGCTGCACAGAATAGCTCCCCATAAAGAGAATAAGCCAGTCCAAAATATCAATAGTGTCAGAATTGAAAGTCTCTGAAAAAAATCACTGATAAAGAATTATGATAGTGAGAACTGGCATGGAAAAATTGCCTTCTGATTGTTACTTAAATATACTTGTGAAAATAGTTTCATCCACCTCATTAGAACTGATTCAAATGTATTCTTTTTAATGGCTGAGTATGAAACAAGTTGCCAGTCCAGGTTTGATGCACGATACTGGATGCTTGGGGCTGGTGCACTGGGACGACCCAGAGGGATGGAATGGGGAGGGAGGAGGGAGGAGGGTTCAGGATGGGGAACACATGTATACCTGTGGTGGATTCATTTTGGTATTTGGCAAAACTAATACAATTATGTAAAGTTTAAAAATAAAATAAAATTAAAAAAAAAGAAAATAGTATGGCGGCTTTTCATAGTATAAATACATGCTCTGATAATCCAGTAACTCTGCTTCTGAATATTTATTTATTTAATTCAAAAGAATTAAAATGATGATTTAAAAGAGATATTAACATTCCCTTGTTCATTGCCGAGCTATTCACGATAACAAAGATTAGAAATAACCTAAATGTCTATGGGCCAAAAAGTGGATCAAGAAAATGTGGCATGTACATAAAAATGGCATAAAAAAAGAAAGAAATTATGCAGTAAATTACCACATGGATGACAGTATGCTTAGTGAAATATGTCAGTCACAGAAAGACAAATATTGTATAACTCCACTTATATGTTCATGGAGTCAAAAAGTGGAGTGATAGATGTCAGAGGCAATAGGAGGGGAAAACAGGAAGTTACAAATCAATGGACATAAAATATCAATTAAGCAAATTAAATGAGTTCTGGAGATATACTGTACAAAAATCATATTGGTAGTCAACAATACTGTATTGTACATTTAAAATATCTTAATTTGGTAGGTCTTATGTGAAATGTTCTTACCACAATAAAATAAAAATAAATATTAGTACAATATGATCACTAAAATCTAAATTTTACTTGGATTCCATCAGCTTTTTCCCTTTAATTCCCTTTGTTTTCTTGGACCCAATCCAGGTACCACACTGTACTGTCACCATGTCTCCCTAATTTCTGATCTGTGACAAATTTTGACTCTTTCCTTTTTTTTTTTCTTTGGCTTCAATAATTTTAAGGAGTATGGATGAGGTATCCTGTTAGAATGCTTGCAGATATGGGTTTGCCTAATAATTTTCTTATAGTAAAATGAGATAATAGATTCTGTGGAAAGAATGTCACAGAGGTGAAGTTTCTCATCACATCATTTCAGGGGATAAATGATGCCCACACTGCACCACTGGAGATGCTCACCTTTATCTTTTACTTCAGGTAATGTTGGTCATACTTACTAAACTTGACTGTGAGATTTGAAATGGAGTTGAGTTAATAAAAATTATTTCTACTGTGTTCATTTTCCTTATTTAAATTCTATAGTCCTTGGTTTCTACAATGAATATGTGTTATTTCAATAATTCAATAAACAGAAGTAATTAATGGAATGGATGTGGTGGTGCAATCGAACAGAACAGTTATTTTAAAGGGATCAGTTCATTGTCCAAACTAAATATTTAACTTTGTAGATATCTCTGCTTTAACTCATGAATCATGATGATCTAAATGCTGGACCTTCATACTTCTTCCATATGTTAGAGTAAAATTATGGAGGAACAAGGTTATGCCTGGCATGTTATACTCCTTAAATTAATATTTAATAATGATTTCATCTATAATTGCATAATTTTTATAATTGTAAAAAAGTATTAGTGTGAGGAAGGGTCTGAGAGAAGTGATTTTAACCTACAAATGTTCATGTGAAATGCCCCTAATGCTGCTCCAGGTTTTATAGAACACAAGAAAGAATTACATCAGAGAATTGTGATTAATTTTAATCATTTCCACAGGCAAATGAGTCTGGCGAGCTACATGCAGTGCATGGATTCACAAGAGTCTGAAGCAATGGAGTGACTGAACAAGTGCCTGGAATGGAAGGTTAGAAGAGCTCTGAGAATCTGTGGAAGGTGCATTATCTGGTTTCTACAAACTTTTGAAGGAGTAGTCAAATTGAAATAAAGACAAATATTTAATAAAAAAAATAAGCAGAGATTAAACAAACGCTAGTGAAAGAAAAGTAAAAGGCACTATTTTTAATTAGTTTAATATTAAGCCACCAGAAGCTTAAAAATGGAGAACTCATTCTCAGAACATCTTACATGCAAAAGGGAAGCATGACAAATGACTACCCAATTGGCATTTCATTCTATTATCCTGGGCTTCCCTTGTGGCTCAGCTGGTAAAAAATCTGCCTGCAATGCCGAAGACCTAGGTTCGATCCCTGGGTTGGGAAGATCCCCTGGAGAAGGGAAAGGCTACCAACTCCAGCATTCTGGCCTGGAGAATTTCATGGACTATATAGTCCATGCGGTCACAAAGAGTCAAACACGATGGAGCCACTTTCACTTTCTATTATTTTGCCTATGAAGACATCAAAAATATTATCAATTCTTCATGGTTTTTTTTCCTTAAATATAACATCTGTATCCTTCTCAACTGAACTCACACCTTAAAAAAAAAAAAAAAAAGTGCTTGCAGTTGCCCAAAGATTTGAAAACTAATTACCTGTGTAACCATATTCAAAATAAAATGTAAACCAGATAGTCATCAGTTTTGTTATGGTTGTTGTGGTTTACTGACTAAGTCATGTCAGACTTTTTGCAACCCCCTGGACTGTAGCCCACCAGGCTCCTCTGTCCATAGGATTTCCCAGATAAGAATACTGAAGTGGATAGCCATTTCCTTCTCTAGGAGATATTCCAGACCCAGGGGTTGAACCCATGTCTCCTGCAATGGCAGGCAGATTCTTCACTGCTGAGCCCCCAGGGAAGCCTGGACATTGGTATTAGGGTTTATTTAATAAGGCAAATTAGAAATATCAGATTTCTCTAACATCAATAGCTCACTTTTGCTTGAATAACTTAAACACCCTTCTCCTTCTCTAATCAATATGTCTAAACAAATTTCTCAATGCCCACTTTTTAATAGATGAAAATACTGAGAATATTTGGGAGTATTAACAGTAAATGGGAATAGAAACTCTGTCAGAAATTGTGCTGGAATAGTACTGACATGCTGACCTTTCAAGCTGGTTTTAGAAAAGGCAGAGGAAACAGAGATCAAATTGCCAACATCTGCTGGATCATCGAAAAAGCAAGAGAGTTCCAGAAAAACATCTATTTCTGTTTTATTGACTATGCCAAAGCCTTTGACTGTATGGATCACAATAAACTGTGGAAAATTCTGAAAGAGATGGGAATACCAGACCACCTGGCCTGCCTCTTGAGAAATCTGTATGCAGGTCAGGAAGCAACAGTTAGAACTGGACATGCAACAACAGACTGGTCCCAAACAGGAAAAGGAGTACATCAAGGCTGTATATTGTCACCCTGCTTATTTAACTTATATGCAGGGTACATCATGAGAAACGCTGGACTGGAAGAAACACAAGCTGGAATGAAGATTGCCAGGAGAAATATCAATCACCTCAGATATGCAGATGACACCAGCCTTATGGCAGAAAGTGAAGAGGAACTAAAAAGCCTCTTGATGAAAGTGAAAGTAGAGAGTGAAAAAGTTGGCTTAAAGCTCAACATTCAGAAAATGAAGATCATGGCATCCGGTCCCACCACTTCATGGGAAATAGATGGGGAAACAGTGGAAACAGTGTCAGACTTTATTTTTGGGGGGGCTCCAAAATCACTGCAGATAGTGACTGCAGCCATGAAATTCAAAGACGCTTACTCCTTGGAAGAAAAGTTATGACCAACCTAGATAGTATATTGAAAAGCAGAGACATTACTTTGCCAACAAAGATCTGTCTATTCAAGGTTATGGTTTTTCCAGTAGTCATTTATGGATGTGAGAGTTGGACTGTGAAGAAGGCTGAGCGCTGAAGAATTGATGCTTTTGAGCTGTGGTGTTGGAGAAGACTCTTGAGAGTCCCTTGGACTGCAAGGAGATCCAACCAGTCCATTCTGAAGGGGATCAGCCCTGGGATTTCTTTGGAAGGAATGATGCTAAAGCTGAAACTCCAGTACTTTGGCCACCTCGTGCGAGGAGTTGACTCATTAGAAAAGACTCTGATGCTGGGAGGGATTGGGGGCAGGAGGAGAAGGGGATGACAGAGGATGAGATGGCTGGATGGCATCACTGACTCGATGGACATGAGTCTGAGTGAACTCCGGGAGTTGGTGATGGACAGGGAGGCCTGGCATGCTGCAATTCATGGAATCACAAAGAGTCGGACACTACTGAGCGACTGAACTGAACTGAACTGAACTGCTGATCTTTCATTCAATTTTTTTAAATGATCTTTCACCAAATTTTTCAAAGTAATACTTTAAACAAAATTAGATTGTCTTCCAGTTTGCTTCAGGCTAAATTTTTGGAGATTCTGTCTTTCAAAAGGATTTTTTTTTTTTACCCTGTGTGATATATTGCAAGCATGATCCCAATTCTCCACTTAACTAGGCATCCCCACATTTTTCTTTTCTTCTGACCAAATGGTGAAATCAATTCCTCAATTTTGTTTTAATTTTAGGCTACTTTTGTGAGTGATTTTGGCTAACATAAGGTCCTTGAAGTGAAATATTGTGTCAGTTGCAAGAAAGGCCCTGTAGCAATGTCAAAATCCCTCGAAACTTGCACAAACTCTTAGAATAGCTGTCATGTGAACAAGCACAGATTAGCATATTGGTAAATGAGCAATATAGGTCACAACACTATCCCATGAAACAGCATCTAGCCAACCTCCAGACTGAAGTATGAGTTCTCTTAGATCACCAAGCCTGAAAAGCTAATAACACACATAAATATACCAGCTTCCCTGATAGCTCAGTTGGTAAAGAATCTTCTTGCAATGCAGGAGACACCAGTTTGATTCCTGGATCATGAAGATTCGCTGGAGAAGGGACAGGCTACCCACTTCAGTATTCTTGGGCTTCCATTGTGGCTAAGCTTGTAAAGAATCCGCTGCAGTGCGGGAGACCTGTGTTCAATCCCTGGGTTGGGAAGATCCCCTGGAGGAGGGAAAGGCTACCCTCTCCAGTATTCTGGCCTGGAAAATTCCATGGGATCACAAACATGGAGAAGTCCAAGGGATCGCAGAGTTGGACATGACTGAGTGACTTTCACAAACATACTAGCGAAGATCAGTCACCTCTGAATCAGATCATCAGAACTGCCTGAGTGTCTTATGTAACTGTGATCCATACAATAAACAGCTGTTTTTAACTCATTGTTTTGGAGTAGTTTGTTGTGCTGTCTTGAAATACAACTGATTTTCTTAATTTCTGATGCTACCGCAATCACCTTCCCAAGTCTTATCGTATAGCAATTCAGCATTTCTGCTTTCCTTCTGCTTGGAGGCAGCTCGGTTAAAATGTACAATTAAAAAGTTTAGAAATTTTAACATATTGTTGATATCATTGAATCTTTTGATGAAATGATTCACTCAAACAATATGATCTTATGTGATATAAATACAGGTTATCAAAAACCTAGATCTTAGTATTTATAGTACTTAATTTATGCACAATGCCTATAAAATAAATTTCAGTTAAATATTTATATTTAAATCAATTTTAAGAAAAGTTTCTGCTTTGTCTTTAAGATAGATATGCAAAGCAGTTTTCTATGAGTGGGTTGCATAGATAATATAAACATCACTGCAAATAATGTTGTCTTTTTAGTCTTTCTGCCATGAGACTCCCTCCAGGGAGATGCATTTTGTGGCAACGCTTTCAGAGTATACTAAGAACTACAACAAAAAAATGATGCTAATGAGATATCATCATGAATTTACTATATATAATAGTAATGAGTTTTATATATAATACCAAAACATCACTGTATTGGCTAAAATACATGTCCAATGCCCATATTTTCTGAGAAAAGAAAGTTATATAATCTAGAGAGAAACAAGAAGTCATACCATGGGCTTGAAATGTCTTAATTCAAACAAATTTCAGGCTTCATGGAACACAGCATTTCACAGTGTTCTTATGTTTTAGATTTTGGAAGTTTGCTATTATTTTTCTAATTTGGGTAATTCTCACAGTAATATGTAAATGGATATCAGGAATCTTTACTTTTGAAAAATGAAACAACAGGAATAGTGAAAGTACTGGGTGGAACGGAGAGGCAGAAACACTCCACGAACTCGGGAAATTGTCATATGAATCAATTTTAGGGAAACACATGAAAGCTGTTGAGAATTTGGAAATCAATTTACTTGGTACTATTTAGAGTTATGGAGTTCGTGAATGTTTGGTACATCCAGGAGCACAAACCTCATCATATCATTCGAACCCTGTCGGTTTAAGAAAAGATTACACAGGCAGAGAAGCAGCAGACCTGGGAGAGACCCTGCAGGCAGACAAATAAACAGTCTCTGCAGTGAGTAGGGTCTGCATCCAGCACCGTCCATCAGCTCTGCTCTTCCTCACAGAGCCATATGGGTGCAGAAACCAAAATGCAAAACATATGCTCAATCTATCAGTGATTCCATCTGTGACTTTGTGCAAGTGACAACTGCCTGTGCCTCAATGCCACGTTAACAAAGCTGCATAACTATACTTAAAATGAAATGTGTTAATAGTTGTATTCAGAACAGTACCTAACACATAGAAAGTGGTGAGTAAGTGTGAGCAGTTGCTATTGTTCTCAGCAAAGGAGGTTCATTGTTCCCACCCCTTTCTAGTATTTGGTAGGATGCTGTTGTGACTTTAGACCCTATGTCCTCCAGAAAGGAGCTTTGAGTGTAAGACTGGCAGAGTTTATAAGACTCATTCACATATATTATAATGGCAACATTATCTGGTTCATAGTGCAATGTCTGCATGCAGCATACAAATCTCTAATTTATCATAAACTCTGAAAGGAATCATGTTGTCTTACAATAACATTTACCAACTCAGGACAGTTTCCCCCGTCTTTTTACATTTTATGAAAGCCATTCATTGTTTGAGTCCCAAGGCAATGTTATTTTCTTGGTATCTGGCTGAGATCCCGCAGAGACCAATGATTGGTTCTGGCATCTCAAGTGATGTGGGCCCCCTGGATACACACACATGAAAACATAAAGCCTGTGACATTTTCCCTCATTGCATCCTCAGAAACACAGGAAGCAATACCGATCAACAGGTTGGTCGGACTATATTTTGGGGAGGAATGGACTGAATGATATTTCCTGATGTCTGGAAACTTCATTTGTTTTCTAATGAGGATGATTTATTATTAGCCACGTGTCAGAGAAGGAGGAATTGTAAAAGAGGGGAATTACATTAGAAATAATTTTTAAAAGTCTGTATTTGGAGAGTGTTTTAACAAATGCCAAGTTTGGAGAACTCCATGAAAGTGTTTTCCCTTTACCTACTAAAAAATAATCTTGACAGGAAATGGGAGCAATTCGATCTGTAGAATGAAATATCTTGTAATGGCTATTAGTGTAACAGGGGAAAGAGTGTGAGCCAATTGGAGAATATGCTTGATTCCTCTCCCCTTCCCTCTTCTTCTCTCATGTTAACTCCATCCACAGAACCTGGGAAAGATAGCAGGGAGATTCTCCTGAGAGCCACCCTGATGCTGAGAGTGGTGGTGAGGGGTCCTCAGGACTGTGGATGGAGGAGCAGAGGCATGTGAACCACCTCTGAAGCAGACAGGAGAGCCAGTAGTTTGATCTTGTGCCAAGGCCATGTATCGCTACAACAGTTTTCTCAAATGTGATACTATTAACATTTGGGGCCAGATTATATTTTGGCTTTGCTTATGTTGTGGGTGTGTGAGGAGGTTGGGAATGGGGAAGGAGATGCCGCCCTGTGCCTGCAAACTGTTCAGCAGCATCTGTAGTCTGCCCTCTAGATGTCAGGAGCACCCCTTCCTGTTGTGACAGCCAACTGTATCTCCAGACATTGACAAATGTCCAACAGGGATCAACATCACTCCTGCTCTATAAGTGATCAGCAGCCAAACTTTCATCTTTAAAACTTAAAAAAGCAGGAAAAGATTTTCAAAATTGTTTACTACTTCGAAATCAGAAAAGACAACTCACTTATTACTGGCCGTTGAAGAGAGCAATGCATGTCATCAGATTTATTATTTGTATTCAAACCAGGATTCCTCAATTCGTATATCATTTACCTCTTTCAAGTTATTTGAAGAATAAGGAAAAATCTGGCTGTGTTGACTTTTAGTCCAGATTCCCTTTCCTCCAGGAATAAGCAGTAGGTGCTACTAAGTCATTTTATTGTTACTTAGGATCAGGAGAGAGAATAAATAAGCATGGTCTTACCCTTTGTTGGCATTTTCTACATATCAAAGGCTTTGAATATATCTCTCCTTTATTAAAAAAAAAGTAGGCAAATTTCTGAATGCGCTCTTAAAGCAATTGGAATAAACTATTGGTAAAAATATTTATGTTTCTTGGATGGTTTGAGAATTAAATATGCACTATGACTTATGTATAGATATACTGTATCTATCTTTGTGATCTGGCTTTCTATTTTTAACTTGCCATTTTCTTAGTCATTTTTCAGGTCATTGAAAGCTCTTCTGAAAGCTGCATAGTTTCCTATAATATACATGTAGCTCCACTTTTACCCTGCTCTTTGACATTTTGTTTCTAAGTTCCTATCATAAATAATAGTGCAATGCAGCAATAAGAACTTGTGTTAATTTAATATTCACAAATTTTATTTCTTGAATATATTAAAGTAGTGAATTCATTTGTCAAATAGGTATTAGAAGGCTTCAGTCACAGTTCAGAAAGTTTAGACCTACATTGTTTATCATAATTTAAAAATCACTAGGCTAATTGTATAGAAAAAACGTGCTAAAATAGAGTATAAAATTCACTTTTCCATTTAAAGGGTAATAATAAAAACATGATGCTTATGTGTTAATAATCTTAAATAAGCATACTTCTCATCATTTCATCAAAAGAAAGAAATTTCCTGTGTTGCTACTGCTAAGTCACTTCACTCGTGTCTGACTCTGTGTGACCCCATAGACAGCAGCCCACCAGGCCCCCCCGTCCCTGGGATTCTCCAGGCAAGAACACTGGAGTGGGTTGCCATTTCCTTCTCCAATGCATGAAAGTGAAAAGTGAAAAGTGAAAGTGAAGTCGCTCAGTCGTGTCCAACCCTCAGCGACCCCATGGACTGCAGCCTTCCAGACTCCTCCATCCATGGGATTTTCCAGGCAAGAGTACTGGAGTGGGGTGCCATTGCCTTCTCCAATTTCCTGTGTAGTACTAAAAAAAATCCCCAAGATCCCAGTATTTCAATAACTGATTAAAAAGTCTACAAATAAAGAAAGATATTTAAATTTCAAATATGGCTAAATAAATAACATTTGATGTCTTTCTAATGATTCGGTTCCAAGCTGCAAATTGTGTAAAACTAGTTTCAATAAACACACAGGTTTTCATGGATGTGAATTATTTCATGTGATCTGTGAATATGAATGTGAGCTCTATGCATTTGTGGGCTACAATATCTGAACTTTTCCTAAGCTTCAAAATGTCAATGTTTTATTTCTTTGCTGAAAAAAGTTGGCTATCTTATTTATTCTCATGTCCTTTTTAGTAGTTAATTGGGAGTGATCCAATGAAGAATAACTATTACTATTTTTCTGCAACCATGGTAAAGTGAGGACATGGATGAGGAAAACTGCACTGCTGTGACAGACTTCATCCTCCTTGGATTCTCAGATGCCCCTGAGCTCAGAGTCTTCCTCTCCCTGCTGTTTCTTTCTATCTATGGAGTCACAGTTTGGGAAAACCTGGGCATGATTGCCCTGATTCAGGTCAGCTCTGGACTCCACACCCCCATGTACTTTTTCCTCAGCCACTTGTCCTTTGTGGATTTCTGTTACTCCACAATCAGCACACCAAAGATGATAGCTAACATCTTAAAAGAAGACAAAATCATTTCCTTCCAAGAATGCACTGTGCAATCCTACCTGTTTTGCACATTTGGGGTAACTGAGGTCATTCTGCTGGCAGTGATGGCCTATGACTGCTTTGTGGCCATCTGACCCACCGCTGTACATGGTCACCATGTCTCAAAATCTCTGCGTGGAGTTGGTGTCCTGTTGTATCTCAATGCTACTGTATGTTCTGTGATTCACTTGTGTTTAGCTCTTCAGATCCCATCCTACAGATCAAATGTGATCAACCACTTCTTTTGTGATCTTCCCCCTCTCTTTTCTCTTGCTTGCTCTGATGTCACTGTGATTCAATTGATGCTCTACATTGTGGCCATTTTCAGTGAGATCATCACAAGTGTGATCATCCTTATCTCTTACCTGTTTATTCTCATCACCATCCTGAGGATGCACTCAGCACAGGGAAGGTGCAAAGCCTTTTCCACCTGTGCCTCCCACCTCGCTGCCATCGCTGTCTTACAGGGAACAATCCTTTCCATTTATTGCCAGCCCCACTCTGGTAAGAGCAGGGGCATTGGCTGAATGGCCACAGTGTTCTACACTGTAGTGATCCCCATGCTGAACCCCCTGATCTATAGTCTGAGGAACAAGGATGTGAAAGAAGCTCTCAGAAAAGTGGTGAGCTCCAAAATATTTTCCTAGTGGGACTCTAAGTCCCAAATCAGAGGCTGGCAGAAGGGTGAAATGGTGGACTCAGTGTTAGAAGTGGAAGAACAGTCAAGAAGAGGGTACCTTGGAGTGAGTCTTTTTGACTCACTTATCCCTGACTCAATGGACATGAGTCTGAGCAAACTGCAGGAGACAGGGAAGGACAAGGAAGTCTGACGAGCTGCAACCCGTGGGGTCACAAGTATCAAACATGACTTAGTGACTGAACAACAATCTTTGTACCTTGTCAACTTATAAGAATAGAATTGAACATATTTCAAAATTTGCAGCCTACTTCTTTGCTTTGATCCACCTAAAATGTTTTAAGTGGGTTTGGGTAATGGGCTGTTAAGACACACATATTTAGTTTGCTGTAAAACTTTTATTATCAGACCCACCTCAGATCGTCAGGCATTAAATCCTGGAATTTGAGGACCCTTGCTTTACCAGATACACGCATTGCAAATATTTCCTCCCACTCTGCTGCTTCTTTCTGTTGAGCATTTCCTTTGCTGTGCAGAGGTTTTGACAAACACGTGGTGGCAATGGTGTGAGGTGTTAACAATGTGGCACATCTCAGCTCACCTGGAGCTTTCCTGCTTTAGAGCTGTGAGTCATACACACCAGATAATTAATTTCCTTTAGTTATCTTTCCTTATGAACAAGACTTCTTCCTTAGACTAACATTTCTGGTAAGATCATCTCTACTTCTCAAACCTAGAACCAACTGGTTCTAGATGTTTCAGCATTAAAGGCAAGAGGTCCCATATAACAGTGAGAACTCTTGATGGCTCTGTGTGTTCAGATATCCAAGGATTTAAGGATCAATCAGAAGGAAATCTTGCCAAGTCAATTCTCATTGTTATAAATTATTTATTGATTATAATTTTCAGAGTTTCTCAAGCTTGGTACTATTAATATTTCGTGTTGGATTTTTATTTTTATAGGAAGCTACCCTGTGCATGCTACCATGTGTAACAGCATCTCTGACCTCTGTCCAATCACTCTGGTACATTCATTATGACAATCAAAAATGCCTCCAGATATTGTCAAATGTCCATATGGGGGCGGAGAGGGGGTTCATAATCATCTGTAGTTGAGAAATATTGCCTTATTTCCTTGTAGATTTTCAGATTCTTCTGTCCGAATTATGTCCAAATTAAACATCTCGTTTCTTATCTCCCAAATAATGCTATTGTATAGTTTAAACAATCTGTATTATTTTTGAATCTGGAATACACTGGTATCTAAAATCTTTATCCTTGTAATTTCTTCCCATTTTTTTTCTTTTTGCTCTTGTGAGTAAGCATTTGTTTTTCCCATGCTCTAAAATCTGATTTGGAGCTGAACCTTTTGATTCTTTGTCTCCAGAGGTTCATTTTATCCTCCTCAATTCAGTTTTGTTTAAATACCTACCTCTGTTCCCTTGCACAATTCTTCCAAAAACTTACAGAATTCGAGAGGCATGTACCTGAAAACTCTCAGAGACCCTCTGCTTCCCCACTCCCAGGAAACACTTATTCAGGACACTACTACAAAGGAGCTCAGCTAAGCCAGGCCCTCTCGACAAAGCTTGCTAGAAAATGTGCACTTCCTGTTCCTGATACTTAATGTTGGCAATGACCCTAAATTTCCCCCAAAAGACTTTTTCTCATGAAAGAATGAGTGAACCTAAGGTATCTTTTAGATACATTACATGGTAAAGAATATCCATTTTTTCTCAGACCTACAGACAGACCTGCTGGTGGAAAAGGCACCCTACCTTCCAGCCTCTGGAGGTCTCAGCAGTTTGGGAAAGAGGTTGAGACATGTCTCTCCACTCCCTGTGGCACAAGAGCCCTGGAGAAAATCACTTGCCTTATTCTTCAGAGGCCTCAAGGCAAGCAATTATAATTAATTATTTCTTCCTCATGTAATTCTATTTTCTTGGAAAAGCTGAAGAAACATTAACAGCAGCTTTAGAAACATTTATGTATGAAAGTTAAAAGCTTAAATGGCTTCTCCTCATGCTCCATAATCATTCCCATAGACTCCAAAAATGTTGGATAATAAAAAGTCACAGCAAAATTTGTTATTTAATAAATATTTCTTTTTAAAGTATACTTCTTAATTTTATTTTTAAAGATTTATTGAGGTATAATTAACAAAAACAAATTTTACAGATCTAAGGAGTTTATTTGATGTTTATATATGTGTGTATATGCATATATATAGTGAAGTGATCACAATCAAGATAATTAGCATATCAATTACTTCATGTCTTATAATTTTCTTTTATTTTTTCTTCATGTTGAAAATAGTTAAATTCTACTCTCTTACCACATTTCAAGTATAAAATGTTGTACTGTTAATTGCACTTACATTGTTGTACATTTTCAGAATTTATTCATCTTTCATAACTGAAACTTTGTCCCCTTGACAAACATCTCTTCATTGTCCCCTCTTCCAAGCCCCAACACTGTATGGGTACCCTTAAAATTTAAAAGGGTGTGTCATGTTGTGTTCTTACCAAAATAAAATTAAAAATAAATTAAAAATAAATATAGGTACATTATTTTTAAAAACTAAATTTTATTGCATTTTATCAGTTTCTTGCTCCCCCACCACCACCATTAATGCCACCTTTCTTGTCTAGAATCCAGTCTAGGGACCACATTGCATTAAGTCATCATGTCTTCCAAATCTCCTCTGGTCTGTGATGTTTCTTCAATTTTCTTTTTTTTTTCTTTTCTTTTTTTTTTTTTTTTTTTTTTTTTTGGCTCTTACAATTCTAAGGGATGCTGGTGAGGGATTCTGTAGAATACTTTCAAATGTGGACTTTCCTAATGATTTTCACACTCTGGTTTGAGGAAAAGAATATCACAGAAGTAAAGCTTCTCTCATCACATCATATCAGGGGATAAATGAGAGCCACATTAAGCCACTATGATGATGGTCACCTTTTTCTTTTATTCAGGTAGTCAGGTAATAATATCAGTCATGTTTCTCTAAAGTTGAATGCAAGATTTCCAATGTAGTTGAGTTGATAACAATTATTTCTAGAGTATTTTCCTTTTTAAATTATATAGTTCATGTTTTCTTCAAGAAGTGTGTGTTATTTCAATAATTCAATATCTAAAAGTAATTAATGGAGTGGATGTGGTGATGTAATAAAAGAGATATTTAAAAGGGACTAGATCATTTTCCCAACTTAATATTTAAGCTTGTAAATATTTCTGCTTTAAGTCAATAAATCATGAAGAACTCTTCATTCTAATGCCATTTGATTAGAGTGAAAGTCTGGAAGAAGAGGGTTATGCTTGGCATATTGTAGTCATTCAATTAATATTTGATAATGCTGACTTCTATAATTACATACTTTTTTAAGTGTAAAAAAGTATCAGAGTGATGAAGAATCTGAGAGGAGTAACTTAAACATGTAAATTAAACATGATGAAATGAAATACCCTTAACACTGTTCCAGTTTCTCTGGGACACAGAAATTACATCAGAGACTGGTGATTAATTATAAATGTTTATTTCATGGTTTTAAGAGAATGAGGCAACAGATAGTCTCTAGAGTTTACACCCCAAAGGATGTGACTCTAGATATAAGAATATATCCATCACTTCCAAACAGAACAGATTCTGCTTTCAACATCAGCAGGTATGCATTAAAATTTGAAGACAGATTAATATTAATTTCAATGTTGGGAACCTAGGGGAAAAAGTGTGGAGGGGAAAGTTACCATTTATATATAGATATTCTTGAGAATTATCTAGTTATTGCAAATTGCTTTTCTGAGGTTTCAAGGAAGAGGAACTGCATGCAGCCTACAGAGCTCTGTATTAAAACTGGCTCAGCTGAGTTCCTGCGTGAGCATGTGTGGGTACTCAGTGCTTCAGTCCTGTACAATGCTCCTCTATCCATGGGATTAGCCTGGGAAGACTACTGAACCAGGTTACCATTTCCTCCTCCAGGGGATCTTCTCAACCCAGGGATCAAACAAGGGTTTTCTGTGACTCCTGCATCCTCAGGCAGGAGGATTCTTTGCCATGGAGCCACCTAGGAAGTCCAAGCCCCATTTGGAAAACTCAGCGGTGGCCACAGGACTGGAAAAGGTCAGTTTTCATTCCAATCCCAAAGAAAGGCAATGCCAAAGAATGCTCAAACTACTGCACAATTGCACTCATCTCACACGCTAGTAAAGTAATGCTCAAAATTCTCCAAGCCAAGCTTCAGCAATACGTGAACTGTGAACTTCCAGATGTTCAAGCTGGTTTTAGAAAAGGCAGAGGAACCAGAGATCAAATTGCCAACATCTACTGGATCATTGAAAAAGCAAGAGAGTTCCAGAAAAACATCTATTTCTGCTTTATTGACTATGCCAAAGCCTTTGACTGTGTGGATCACAATCAACTGTGGAAAATTCTGAAAGAGATGGGAATACCAGACCACCTGACCTGCCTCTTGAGAAATCTGTATGCAGGTCAGGAAGCAACAGTTAGAACTGGACATGCAACAACAGACTGGTTGCAAATAGGAAAAGGAGTACATCAAAGTTGTATATTGTCACCCTGCTTATTTAAATTCTATGCAGAATACATCATGAGAAACGCTGGGCTGGAAGAAACACAAACTGGAATCAAGATTGTTGGGAGAAATATCAATCACCTCAGATATGCAGATGACACCAGCCTTATGGCAGAAAGTGAAGAGGAACTAAAAAGCCTCTTGATGAAGGTAAAACAGGAGATGAAAAAGTTGGCTTAAAACTCAACATTCAGAAAACGAAGATCATGGCATCTGGTCCCATCACTTCATGGGAAATAGATGGGGAAATAGTGGAAACAGTGGCTGACTTTATTTTGGGGGGCTCTAAAATCACTGCAGATGGTGACTGCAGCCATGAAATTAAAAGATGCTTATTCCTTGGAAGAAAAGTTATGACCAACCTAGATAGCATATTGAAAAGCAGAGACATTACTTTGCCAACAAAGGTCCATCTAGTCAAGGCTATGGTTTTTCCAGTGGTCATGTATGGATGTGAGAGTTGGACTGTGAAGAAGGCTGAGCGCTGAAGAATTGATGCTTTTGAACTGTGGTGTTGGAGAAGACTCTTGAGAGTCCCTTGGACTGCAAGGAGATCCAACCAGTCCATTCTGAAGGAGATCAGCCCTGGGATTTCTTTGGAAGGAATGATGCTAAAGCTGAAACTCCAGTACTTTGGCCACCTCATGCGAAGAGTTGACTCATTGGAAAAGACTTTGATACTGGGAGGGATTGGGGGCAGGAGGAGAAGGGGACGACAGATGATGAGATGGCTGGATGGCATCACTGACTCGATGGATGTGAGTCTGAGTGAACTCCGGGAGTTGGTGATGGACAGGGAGGCCTGGCGTGCTGCGATTCATGGGGTCCCAAAGAGTCAGACACGACTGAGTTATTGAACTGAACTGACTGAAACAAGAGATGCCTGGAATGTGGGATTAGGAGAGTTCTGAGAATCTGGGGAATGTGCATTGTCTTGCTACTACAAATGTTTGCGAGGCAGAAAGGACAAGTATTTTTAAAGAGAGAGAGAGATCAATCAAACTCTATAATGATAAAAGGAAAAAGAACCATTTTTACTTAAGAAAATAAAGTGGCTCTGAGAGCAAATATTACAACAAAATGGGGGGGGGGGAGGATGTAGGATAGCTATATCAAATGTAGCATTAATTTAACATGAGTGTTTAGGAAATTCCCTGGTGACTCAGTGGTTAGAACTTTGCCAATGCAGGGGTGCAGATTTGATCCCTGGTCAGAGATCTGTTATCCCACATGCCTCATGGCCAGAAAACCAAAACATAAAATAGAAGTCATATTGTCACAAATTCAATAAAGACTTAAAATGGTCCACATCAATAGAAAATAAATAAATAAAATAAAATGAGTGTTTAAGCACCTTAGATAAATTAATTATATTTAGAACATCCAGCTTTGTGATAGGATGTCTTCAATATTCAAATTTATGAGTTTAGGAAGAGATAAGAATCTTGAGTTCTTTGTTTTGCATATGATCTGATCTCTTCGTTGATGGCCATCTGAAATCTATTTCTCAAGTTGTGAAACTAGAGAGAACTTTACCAGAAATGATACATAAAGAGCTGCTGGTTCTGGTTCAGTAGGATCTTAGAGGTATTGGTCACCAATTAGAGAAATGCAATTATTTTATATTACTATTTTCTCATGAAATGTTTCCATAGTACAGTGCTACCTCAAGTATTTAATCTTTCTTCTTTACAGGCAATATAGGGACAGAATAAATACCCTATGTGCCTTGAAGAGAGAAAAAAGAGAGAGAAAGGCCAAGAACTGGATATTTCTAAGTTAGAATCTTTAATAAGAATAGCTATTCTTTCTGAGAGAATATTTTTCTCAAATTTCTTTCTTTGATGCTTTCTAGTATAGCTCTGTGATATGAATACTTTCATCAGGCACATTCCCAAAGTCTCCTGTTTGTCATAAATTAAAAGCATGATAATAAATAAAGAAAATAGCATCTGGACCTTGAACAAGGATCAAGATTACTGTAGACTAATGGATCAGTGCTGGGAGCCTGGATCAGGGTTCATGTCATAGATGTGTAGATTGGGCCTTATTTGCATGGTACAGGGAAAATCAAAAATCTCCATCTTCTGTTTTGACATGTCTAGAATAAATAACTAGACTAGATTATCTTTATTATTTTTTCAATATTATTATTCCTCAAACAATGATGGGGGATTGACAAATGGACTTGCTAGGTTGAGAAGCACACTCTGTGAAAAATTATAATTTATTTTGAAAACAAGTTTACTGAGTCAGAAGCAAAACAACTATTAAAGTGCTATATGGAATGAATAGTAAAGGGACAAATGTACAGTGTTAGGGGTGTCAGTTTTAATGTCACATTCTGAACATACAAAGCAAAATTTATTTTGTTTAGAAGTTTATCATTTTTACTATTAGTTATACAACTGAAACAAGTAGCTCTGGTACTAGGGTAAATTAATCTTTTATGAAATTATAATGTTCAAGAAAATCTGAAAGAATTGTGGAGGATTTCATTTAAAATAATCCTAAGTGACTTGAACTCATTTTTTTACTTTGAAATATTAAAAATTAAAATTGAGAACTAAGAAAGTTCACTAATTATAATTTTACTTAAATGTTTAAATGCTTGTAATTTTAAAAAATTTTAGACATTTAGCATAGCATGCATAGAAAATACACAGATTCTAAAAGAGACACTTTGCTTCATCTTCCAGCTTTGGAAAGGAGGTGTTAACCAAGTGTCTTACATCCTTATTTCCCTTAATATTTTTCTTTCTAAGACTTATTCAGATTCTGACAAACAGAAACCATGTTTCTATCAGAGAGAAATAAAAGTTGGGCCGTGTTCAGTCTCCTGGGCTTCTCCGATTACCCAGAGTTGCAAGTGCCCCTCTTCTTGACATTCTTCACCATCTACAGTGTCACTGTTGGAGAAGGCCATGGCACCCCACTCCAGTACTCTTGCCTGGAAAATCCCATGGATTGAGGAGCCTGGTAGGCTGCAGTCCACGGGGTCGCTAAGAGTCCGACAGGACTAAGTGACTTCCCTTTCATTTTTCACTTTCATGCATTGGAGAAGGAAATGGCAACCCACTCCAGTGTTCTTGCCTGGAGAATCCCAGGGACGGGGGAGGCTGGTGGGCTGCATCTGTGGGGTCGCACAGAGTCGGACACGACTGAAGCGATTTAGCAGCAGCCGCAGCACAGTGTCACTGTGGCAGGGAATCTTGGGATGATTGTAACCATCAAAATTAACCCCAAACTGCACACCCCCATGTACCTTTTCCTCAGCCACCTCTCCTTTGTGGATTTCTGTTATTCCTCCATCGTTGCTCCCAAGACCATGGTGAACCTCATGGTAGAAGACAGAACCATTTCAGTTGCAGGCTGTGAAATACAATTCTTTTTCTTTTTTACCTTTGTGGTGACTGAGTCCTTTTTATTAGCTGTGATGGCCTATGACTGCCTCATGGCCATCTGCAACCCTCTGCTCTACATGGTGGCCATGTCCCCGAGACTCTGAGCTATGTTAGTGGTTGGATCTTATGCTTGTGGTGTAGCTTTCTCCTTGATACTCACCTGTACTGTTATCAAATTATCATTTCAAGGTTTCAACACAATCGATCACTTCTTCTGTGAGTTCTCCCTGCTTTCCCCCTCTTGCTCTGATACTTATCTCAACCAGTTGCTGCTTTTCATTTCTGCCACCTTTAATGAGGTCAGCACACTCTTCATCATTCTCCTGACTTATGTGTTTATGGTTGTCACCATCGTCAAGATGCGTTCAGCCTGTGGTCACCGCAAAGCCTTCTCCACCTGCACCTCCCACCTGACTGCCATCAGCATCTTCCCCGGCACCATCCTCTTCCTCTACTGTGTGCCCAACTCCACACACTCCAGGCACACAAAGTGGCGTCTGTGTTTTACACGGTGGTCACCTCCATGTTGAATCCCCTGATCTACAGTCTGAGAAATAAGGATGTCAAAGACACAGTCTCCAACATCATGGACTCTAAAATATTTTCGTACTAAACATTATTCTGGAAGATTTTGCCCTTGATATGTAAACAAACTGTGTCTGCAAAGGTTGGTTGATAAAAAGAAATTTTTATTATTAATGAAGTGTTAATACATAAAATAGAAAGTACATGTGTTTTGCTTAACTGTACTAAACTTGACTTTATCTCTTCCTTACTGGAAAAAAAGTTAGCAATCTTTCAAATATTTTTCATCTAAAATTTTAGACAAAATAATCTGATTACAAAGGGTAAAGGACATAAATATCATGTGGCATACTTGTGTAATCTTAATAATTGTTAATTTCATCCTCCTTTTTTAATACCTATGGTAGACTAGGCTCTCAATAATAACATGCATTCCTCTTACAAAAAGTACAAATAGCAGTTAAGACATAGTGTTCATCCTTCAAGGAATGAAAATTCAGTGATGATAGTAGGGCACTTTAAAAAGTAGAAATTGGGGGGCGGTCCTAAGTTGGCAGAGGAATAGTATGGGAAGACAACTTTCTCCCCCACAAATTCATCAAAAGAACATTTAAACGGTGAGTAAATTCCACAAAACAACTTCTGAATGCCAGCAGAGGACATCAGGCACCCAGAAAAGCAGCCCATTGTCTTCAAAAGGAGGTAGGAAAAAAATATAAAAGACAAAAAAAAGAGACAAAAGAGGTAGGGACAGAGCTCCATCCCAGGAAGGGAGTCTTAAAAAGAGAGAAGTTTCCAAACACCAGGAAACACTCTCACTGCCGAGTCTGTGGCAAGCCTTGGAACCACAGAGGGCAACATAACTGGGAGGAAAAATAAATAAATAATTAAAACCCACAATTTATGTGCCCAATGGTAACTCACCCAGTGGAGAAGCAGCGCAGACGCCTGCACCCACCACTAGCAAGCGGGGGCTGGGCAGGGAGGCGCCGGCTGCATTGCTTAGAGTAAGGACCAGGCCTGAATGCCCTGAGGGCAATCTGAGGGAACTAACTTGGGCTAGCAAATCAGACTGTGCAATAGCTACCACGCGAAAAGCCCTAACTTTAGACACCGCCAGTCCCCAAAGGACTGTTCAGAGCTAGTTGCTGCAAACAGGCAGCCAGAGCCAGAAGGGGGCAATCGCATTCCCAGAGAGAAATTATCTACCAAACTGCAAGCAGGCTTCTTTGTTAACTAAGACTTCTTGTGGTTCTGGACAGTCAATATCAGCCTGAGAAAGTGTGCCGCTTACCTACACACCTCCATACCTACACTGAAACCAAGCACCACCCAAGGGCCAACAAGTTCCAGAGCAAGACATACCATGCAAATTCTCCAGCAACACAGGAACACAGCCCTGAGCTTCAATATACAAGCTGCCCAAAGTTACTCCAAATCCACTGACATCTCATAACTTATTACTGGACACTTCATTGCACTGCAGGGAGAAGAAATCCAGCTCCACCCAGCAAAACACCGACACAAGCTTCCCCTAACCACGAAAACTTGACAAGCCACCCATACAAACCCACCCACAGCGAGGAAACTCCGCAATAAAGAGAACTCCACAAACTGCCAGAATACAGAAAGGCCACCCCAAACTTAGCAATATAAACAAAATGAAGAGACAGAGGAATACTCAGCATGTAAAGAAACAGGATAAATGCCCACCAAACCAAACAAAAGAGGAAGAGATAGGGAATCTACCTGATAAAGAATTCCAAATAATAGTGAAAATGATCCAAAATCTTGAAATCAAAATGGAATCACAGATAAATAGCCTGGAGACAAGGATTGAGAAGATGCAAGAAAGGTTTAATAAGGAACTAGAAGAAATAAAAAAGAGTCAATATATAATGAATAATGCAATAAATGAGATCAAAACACTCTGGAGGCAACAAATAGTAGAAAAACGGATGCAGAAGATAGGATTAGTGAAGTAGAAGATAGAATGGTAGAAATAAATGAATCAGAGAGGAAAAAAGAAAAACGAATTAAAAGAAACGAGGACAATCTCAGAGACCTCCAGGACAGTGTTAAAAGCCCCAACATTTGAATCATAGGCGTCCCAGAAGAAGAAGACAAAAAGAAAGACCATGAGAAAATACTTGAGGAGATAATAGTTGAAAACTTCCCTAAAATGGGGAAGGAAATAATCACCCAAGTCCAAGAAACCCAGAGAGTCCCAAACAGGATAAACCCAAAGCGAAACACTCCAATACACATATTAATCAAATTAACAAAGACCAAACACAAAGAACAAATATTAAAAGCAGCAACGGAAAAACAACAAATAACACACAGGGGATTCCCATAAGGATAACAGCTGATCTTTCAATAGAAACTCTTCAGGCCAGGAGGGAATGGCAAGACATGCTTAAAGTGATGAAAGAAAATAACCTACAGCCCAGATTACTGTACCCAGCAAGGATCTCATTCAAATATGAAGGAGAAATCAAAAGCCTAACAGACAAGCAAAAGCTGAGAGAATTCAGCACCACCAAACCAGCTCTCCAACAAATGCTAAAGGATCTTCTCTAGAAAGGAAACACAAAAAGGGTGTATAAACTCAAACCCAAAATAATAAAGTAAATGGCAACAGGATCATACTTATCAATAATTACCTTAAACATAAATGGGTTGAATGCCCCAACCAAAAGACAAAGACTGGCTGAATGGATACAAAAACAAGACCCCTATAGATGTTGTCTACAAGAGACCCACCTCAAAACAGGGGACACATTCAGACTGAAAGTGAAGGGCTGGAAAAAGATATTCCACTCAAATAGAGACCAAAAGAAAGCAGGAGTAGCAACACTCATATCAGATAAAATAGACTTTAAAACAAAGGCTGCAAAAAGAGACAAAGAAGGACACTACATAATGATCAAAGATCAATCCAAGAAGAAGATATAACAATTATAAATATATACGCACCCAACATAGGAGCACCGCAATATGTAAGACAAATGCTAACAAGTATGAAAGGGAAAATTAACAATAACACAGTAATAGTGGGAGACTTTAATACCCCACTCACACCTATGGATAGATCAACTAAACAGAAAATTAACAAGGAAACACAAACTTTAAATGATACAATAGGCCAGTTAGACCTAATTGATATCTATAGGACATTTCATCCCAAAACAATGAATTTCACCTTTTTCTCAAGCACACACAAAACCTTCTCCAGGATAGATCACATCCTGGGCCATAAATCTAGCCTTGGTAAATTCAAAAACATTGAAATCATTCAAAGCATCTTTTCTGACCACAATGCAGTAAGATTAGATCTCAATTACAGGAGAAAAACTATTTAAAAAACCAACATATGGAGGCTGAATAACACGCTGCTGAATAACCAACAAATCACAGAAGAAATCAAAAAAGAAATCAAAATATGCATAGAAATGAATGAAAATGAAAACACAACAACCTGTGGATTGTTGTAACAACCTGTGGGATATTGTAAAAGCAGTGCTAAGGGGAAAGTTCATAGCAATACAGGCATACCTCAAGAAACAAGAAAAAAGTCAAATAAATAACCTAACTCTACACCTAAAGCAACTAGAAAAGGAAGAAATGAAGAAGCCCAGGGTTAGTAGAAGGAAAGAAATCTTAAAAATTAGGGCAGAAATAAATGCAAAAGAAACAAAAGAGACCATAGACCAAAGCTGATTCTTTGAAAGGATAAATAAAATTGACAAACCATTAGCCAGACTCATCAAGAAACAAAGGGAGAAAAATCAAATCAATAAAATTAGAAATGAAAATGGAGAGATCACAACAGACAACACACAAATACAAAGGATCATAAGAGACTGCTGCTGCTGCTAAGTCACTTCAGTCGTGTCCGACTCTCTGCAACCCCATAGACGGCAGCCCACCAGGCTCCCCTGTCCCTGGGGTTCTCCAGGCAAGAACACTGGAGTGGGTTGCCATTTCCTCCTCCAAAGCATGAAAGTGAAAAGTGAAAGGGAAGTTGCATCGTGTCCGACTTGTAGCAACCCCATGGACTGCAGCCCACCAGGCTCCTCTGTCCATGGGATTTTCCAGGCAAGAGTACTGGAGTAGGGTGCCATTGCCTTCTCTGCATAAGAGTCTACTATCAGCAATTATATGCCAATAAAATGGACAACATGGAAGAAATGGACAAATTCTTAGAAAAGTACAACTTTCCAAAACTGGACCGGGAAGAAATAGAAAATCTTAACAGACCCATCACAAGCATGGAAATTGAAACTGTAATCAGAAATCTTCCAGCAAACAAAAGTCCAGGTCCAGATGGCTTCACAGCTGAATTCTACTAAAAATTTAGAGAAGAGCTAACACCTATCCTACTCAAACTCTTCCAGAAAATTGCAGAGGAAGGCAAACTTCCAAACTCATTCTATGAGGCCATCATCACCCTAATACCAAAACCTGACAAAGATGCCACAAAAAAAGAAAACTACAGGCCAATATCACTGATGAACATAGATGCAAAAATCCTTAACAGAATTCTAGCAAACAGAATCCAACAATACATTAAAAAGATCATACACCATGACCAAGTGGGCTTCATCCCAGGGATGCAAGGATTCTTCAATATCGCAAATCAATCAATGTAATACACCACAGTAACAAATTGAAAAATAAAAACCATATGATTATCTCAATATATGCAGAGAAAGCCTTTGACAAAATTCAACATCCATTTATGATAAAAACTCTCCAGAAAGCAGGAATAGAAGGAACATACCTCAACATAATAAAAGCTATATATGACAAACCCACAGCAAACATTATCCTCAATGGTGAAAAAATGAAAGCATTTCCTCTAAAGTCAGGAACAAGACAAGGGTGCCCACTTTCACCATTACTATTCAACATAGTTTTGGAAGTTTTGGCCACAGCAATCCGAGCAGAAAAAGAAATAAAAGGAATCCAAATTGGAAAAGAAGAAGTCAAACTCTCACTATTTGCAGATGACATGATCCTCTATATAGAAAACCCTAAAGACTCCACCAGAAAATTATTAGAGGTAATCAATGAATATAATAAAGTTGCAGGATACAAAATCAACACACAGAAATCCCTTGCATTCCTATACACTAATAATGAGAAAATAGAAAGAGAAATTAAGGAAACAATTCCATTCACCATTGCAACAAAAAGAATAAAATACTTAGGAATATATCTACCTAAAGAAACTAAAGACCTATATAGAAAACTATAAAACACTGGTGAAAGTAATCAAAGAGGACACTAATAGATGGAGGAATATACCATGTTCATGGATCAGAAGAATCAATATAGTGAAAATGAGTATACTACCCAAAGCAACCTATAGATTCAATGCAATCCCTATCAAGCGGCCAACGGTATTTTTCACAGAGCTAGAACAAATAATTTCACAATTTGTATGGAAAT
This sequence comes from Bubalus bubalis, assembly GCF_019923935.1. Classification (NCBI taxonomy): domain Eukaryota; kingdom Metazoa; phylum Chordata; class Mammalia; order Artiodactyla; family Bovidae; genus Bubalus; species Bubalus bubalis. The sequence goes on along the minus strand of NC_059178.1, from coordinate 61,565,887 downwards.
ACAAAAAACCTCAAGTAGCCAAAGCAATCTTGAGAAAGAAGAATGGAACTGGAGGAATCAACCTGCCTGACTTCAGGCTCTACTACAAGGCCACAGTCATCAAGACAGTATGGTACTGGCACAAAGACAGAACTATAGATCAATGGAACAAAATGGAAAGCCCAGAGATAAATCCACGCATCTATGGACACCTTATCTTTGACAAAGGAGGCAAGAATATACAATGGAGAAAAGACCATCTCTTTAACAAGTAGTGCTGGGAAAACTGGTCAACCACTTGTAAAAGAATGAAACTAGAACACTTTCTAACACCATACACACACACAAAAAAAAAAAAAAAAAAAAAAAAAACCTCAAAATGGATTAAAGATCTAAATGTAAGACCAGAAACTATAAAACTCCTAGAGGAGAACATAGGCAAAACACTCTCCGACATAAATCACAGCAGGATCCTCTATGACCTACCTCCCAGAATACTGGAAATAAAAGCAAAATTAAACAAATGAGACCTAATTAAACTTAAAAGCTTCTGCACAACAAAGGAAACTATAAGCAAGGTGAAAAGACAGCCTTCATAATGGGAGAAAATAATAGCAAATGAAGCAACTAATCTCAAAAATATATAAGCAACTCCTGCAGCTCAATTCTAGAAAAATAAACAACACAATCAAAAAAATGGGCCAAAGAACTAAACAGACATTTCTCCAAAGAAGACATACAGATGGCTAACAAACACATGAAAAAATGCTCAACATCACTCATTATCAGAGAAATGCAAATCAAAACCACAATGAGGTACCATTTCCGCCAGTCAGAATGGCTGCAATCCAAAAGTCTACAAGCAATAAATGCTGGAGAGGATGTGGAGAAAAGGGAACCCTCTTACACTGTTGGTGGGAATGCAAACTAGTACAGCCACTATGGAGAACAGTGTGGAGATTCCTTAAAAAACTGGAAATAGAACTGCCTTATGACCCAGCAATCCCACTGCTGGGCATACACACCGAGGAAACCAGAATGGAAAGACACACATGTACCCCAATGTTCATCGCAGCACTGTTTATAATAGCCAGGACATGGAAGCAACCTAGATGTCCATCAGCAGATGAATGGATAAGAAAGCTGTGGTACATATACACAATGGAGTATTACTCAGCCATTAAAAAGAATACATTTGAATCAGTTCTAATGAGGTGGATGAAACTGGAGCCTATTATACAGAGTGAAGTAAGCCAGAAAGAAAAACACCAATACAGTATACTAACACATATATATGGAATTTAGAAAGATGGTAACGATAACCCTGTATGCGAGACAGCAAAATCGACACAGATGTATTGAACAGTCTTTTGGACTCTGTGGGAGAGGGAGAGGGTAGGATGATTTGGGAGAATGGCATTGAAACGTGTATAATATCATATAAGAAATGAATCGCCAGTCCAGGTTCGATACAGGATACAAGATGCTCGGGGCTGGTGCACTGGGATGACCCAGAGAGATGGTACAGAGAGGGAGGTGGGAAGGGGTTCAGGATGGGGAACACGTGTATACCTGTGGTGGATTTATGTTGATGTATGGCAAAACCAATACAATATTGTAAAGTAATTAGCCTCCAACAAAATAAATAAATTTAAATTTAAAAAATTTTTTTAAATAATAAAAAGTAGAAATTGTATAAGATAGAAAACAGTAAGTATAATAGAAGGTTTCAGAGGAAAAATTTCAAGTCCTTAAGAGAGATACTTTTATAAAATAGGTATTATGTACCCTGGTTTAGATAACAGAAGAAACAGAGTTTTAGGAGACATATTTCAACATTGGAGTTTTATCCAGGAGACTACAGCCTGAGAAACAAGGAGGTCAGAGTGCAATACTGAGCAGTGATACAACAATCAGTTCAGTTCAGTTCAGTTGCTCAGTCATGTCTGACTCTTTGTGACCCCATGAATCAGAGCATGTCCTGTCCATCACCAACTCCCAGAGTTCACCCAGACTCACGTCCATTGAGTCAGTGATGCCATCCAGCCATCTCATCCTCTGGCGTCCCCTTCTCCTCCTGCCCCCAATCCCTCCCAGTATCAGAGTCTTTTGGATGAGTCAGCTCTTCACATGAGGTGGCCAAAGTACTGGAGTTTCAGCTTCAGCATCATTCCTCCAAAGAAATCCCAGGGCTGATCTCCTTCAGAATGGACAGGTTGGATCTCCTTGCAGTCCAAGGGACTCTCAAGAGTCTTCTCCAACACCACAGTTCAAAGCATCAATTCTTCAGCACTCAGACTTCTTCACAGTCCAACTCTCACATCCATACATGACCACAGGAAAAACCATAGCCTTGACTAGACAGACCTTTGTTGGCAAAATAATGTCTCTGCTTTTGAGTATGCTATCTAGGTTGGTCATAACTTTCTTTGCAAGGAGTAAGCATCTTTTAATTTCATGGCTGCAGTCACCATCTGCAGTGATTTTGGAGACTAAAAAAATAAAGTCAGCCACTGTTTCCACTGTTTCCCCATCTATTTCCCATGAAGTGATGGGACCAGATGCCATGATCTTCGTTTTCTGAATGTTGATTTTCAAGCCAACTTTTTCACTCTCCTCTTTCACTCTCATCAAGAGGCTTTTTAGTTCCTCTTCACTTTCTGCCATAAGGCTGGTGTCATCTGCATATCTGAGGTGATTGATATTTCTCCCGGCAATCTTGATTCCAGCTTGTGCTTCTTCCAGCTCAGTGTTTCTCATGATGTACTCTGCATATAAGTTAAATAAACAGGGTGACAATATACAGCCTTGATGAACTCCTTTTCCTATTTGGAACCAGTCTGTTGTTGCATGTCCAGTTCTAACTGTTGCTTCCTGACCTGCATACAGATTTCTCAAGAGGCAGATCAGGTGGTCTGGTATTCCCATCTCTTTCAGAATTTTCCACAGTTTATTGTGATCCACACAGTCAAAGGCTTTGGCATAGTCAATAAAGCAGAAATAGATGTTGTTCTGGAACTCTCTTGCTTTTTCCAAGATCCAGCAGATGTTGGCAATTTGATCTCTGGTTCTTCTGCCTTTTCTAAAACCAGCTTGAACATCAGGAAGTTCACAGTTCATGTATTACTGAAGCCTGGCTTGGAGAATTTTGAGCATTACTTTACTAGCATGTGAGATGAGTGCAATTGTGCGGTAGTTTGAGCATTCTTTGGCATTGCCTTTCTTTGGGATTGGAATGAAAACTGACCTTTTCCAGTCCTGTGGCCACTGCTGAGTTTTCCAAATTTGCTGGCATATTGAGTGCAGCACTTTCACAGCATCATCTTTCAGGATTTGAAATAGCTCAACAATAATTTTTTTAATTGAATAAATACTGTGTTTGCATATTTGGATATTTTTGCATATTGTATATGCAGGTTACTTGGCATAAATGAAAGTTCATAAGACATTGTCTATATTCCAAATGTGTTTTCAAAAGAGCTCCAGTGTGGCAACATAACCAGCTATGATTGTTGTTTAGTCACTCAGTTGTGTCCAATTCTTTTGTAACCCCATGGACTCTAGTCCCCCAGAATTCTCTATCCACAGGATTTCCCAGGCAAGAATAGTGGAGTGGGTTACCATTTCCTTCTCTAGTGATAGAGTCCACCAGAGACTTAAAAATGATAGACTAGATCTCAGAAAATTTTACATACAAAAAGCAACCATTGTGAGTAGCTGCCTAACATGCATTTCAAGCTATTGTTCTGCCTATGAAGACATCAAAAACATTATCAGTTCTTTTTTTCTTTCCTGAATAAAATGTCTGTATCCTTCTCAACTAAAGAAAGTGAAAGTGAAAGTTGCTCTGTCGTGTACGATTCTTTGTGACCCCATGGGCTAGTCCATAGAATTCTCCAGGCCAGAATACTGGAGTGGGTAGCCTTTCCCTTCTCCAAGGAATCTTCCCAACCCAGGGATCGAACCCAGGTATCCCGCATTGCATGAGGATTTTTTACCAGTTGAGTCGCAAGAAAAACCCTCTCAACTAAACTCCTAGCTTTAAAAAATCAGTACTTGGAGTTGCCCTAAGAGTTGAAAACCAGTTGCCTATATGACCATATTCAACATACGAGAAGAAGGTAGTCACTAGCATCCAGACCTATTCAATCTGGCAAATTAGAAATACCATATCTTGGGACTTTCCTGGTGGTCCAGGGGCTAAGAGTCTGCACTCCCAATTCAGGGATCCTGCCTTTGATCTCTGGTCAGGGAACTAGATTCCTCATGCTGCAACTGAAAGATTCTATGTGCTGCAACTAAGGTCTGGTGTAGTCAAATGAATAAATATTGAAAAACAGAAATACCAGGTCTTCCGATGTTCTGGTCTGGAGAATTCCATGGGGTCGCAAAGAGTTGGACACGACTGAGCAAATTTTACTTCACCTAACATTAATAGCTCACTTTTGCTTAAATAATTTGTACACTATTCTCTCTATTCAATATGTCTAGATAAGTTCTGCAATGTCTACTTTTCAAAAGATCTAAACACATAATATTTGAGAGCATTAAATGTAAATGGGAATAGAATCTGTCAGAATCTGTGCTGGAATAGGAATGACACAAATATTTCAGCCTATTTCTCACAATGATCTTTCCTCAAATTTTTGAAAGTAATGCATTAAAGTTAGATTACCTTCTAATTTTGCTGAAGATTAAAATTTTGGAAGTTATATCCTTTAAGGTGATTTGCTATCCAATATGGTAGTTTTCAACACGATCCCAGTTCTTCAGTTATCCAGGTATCCACACCCCTTTCTATTCTTCTGATTAACAGTGGAATCAATCTCTCCATGTTCTGAATGTAGACTACTTTGTGATTAGCTTTGACTGATATAAAAGATAGCTGAAGAGACATTGTGCCATCTTCAAGCATATGATGGCCCTGTGGCTTTCTCAAAATCTCTTGGAATTTGCATACTCTCTAAGAAAAACTGCCATGTGAATAAGCATAGGCTAGCCTATGGAGAAGGCAATGGCATTCCACTCCAGTACTCTTGCCTGGAGAATCCCATGAACGGAGGAGCCTGGTGGGCTGCAGTCCATGGGGTTGCTAAGAGTCGGAGATGACTGAGCTACTTCATTTTCTCTTTTCACTTTCATGCATTGGAGAAGGAGACGGCAACCACTCCAGTGTTCTTGCCTGGAGAATCCCAGGGATGGGGGAGCCTGGTGGGCTGCCGTCTCTGGGGTCGCACAGAGTCGGACACGACTGAAGCGACTTAGCAGCAGTAGCAGCAGCAGCAGCCTATTGGATGCAGAAGGCAATGGCACCCCACTCCAGTACTCTTGCCTGGAAAATCCCATGGACGGAGGAGCCTGGTAGGCTGCAGTCCATGGGGTCGCGAAGAGTCGGACACGACTGAGCGACTTCACTTTCACTTTTCACTTTCCTGCATTGGAGAAGGAAATGGCAACGCACTCCAGTGTTCTTGCCTGGAGAATCCCAGGGACGGGGGAGCCTGGTGGGCTTCCATCTATGGGGTCGCACAGAGTCAGACACGACTGAAGTGACTTAGCAGCAGTAGCAGCAGCAGCAGCCTATCGGATAAGGAGCAATATGCCTTACACCCCTATTCCATGAAATAGCATTTAGCAACCTCCTAACTGGAGTGTGAGGCCTTCTTAGATCACCTAGACTGCAAAGCTGATAAAATACACGTAAGTACACCAGCCAAGATCAGATGAGGGTACTGACCTTACTGACTCATGTAATAGTGATCCATGCAATAAGCAGCTGCTTTTTCTTTTTGTTTTTGTTTTTTTTTTTAAGCTAGTGTTTTGGAGTAGCTTGTTATGCTGTCTTTAAAACCACTGACCTTCTTAATTTCTGATGTTACCACAAAGACCTTCTCAAGTCTTATCATATAGCGACTAAGCATATCAGCTTTTCTTAAATGCAACTTGATTAAAATGTGCAATTTAAAAGTTTAGGCAATTTAACTTGTTGGTGTCATTGAATCTTTTGATTCAATACTTTAATAAAATTATAGTATCTTATTTGTATAAATACAGTTCATCAAAAACTTACAACTTCATAATTTTATTATACATTTTATTAAAATGATCATTAGATATAATTCAATTATAAGTTTATATTTAAATTACTTTTTAAAAAATACCTGCCCTGCCTCTAAGACTTAGATAAATAGATAAGCAGAGAGTTCCTCTGAGTGTTTTGCCCAGATGATATAAAACGTCACTGCCCATGCTGTTCTTTATAGATGTCTTTTTATTCTTCTTGTAATGGAACTCTCTCCCTGAGGGAGATGCATTTTAAAACTGGCAATACTTTCAGGGTATATGAAGAACAACAACAACAAAAATAGATACTAAATAGATATATTATAATCATCAATCCACTAATATCTAATTTCAAAACATCACTGTCTAGTCTAAAATGCCTGTGTAAAGGCCTTATTTTTTGAGGGGAAAAAAAAGATACATAAACCAGAGAGAAACAAGATGTCACGTCAAGGGTTGGAAAAATCTTGATTAACTGATGCTTAGGTCAGAAGCTTTCTCTATCGCCTTTATACTTTAATAAAACTTTATTACACACACACAAAAAAAAGATAATGTCAAGCTTTCTGGAAAGCAGTACTTCACAGCACTCTTATGTTTTAAGTTTTGGGAGTTTGCTTTTGCTTTTCTAATTGGGATAATTCACTGGATAATACATGAATGAATAAGAGGAATCCTTGGTTCTGAAAAATGAAATTACATGGAATTCTTGAATGTTTGGTATATTCAAGGGCACACACAACAGACTCTCCTTTGAGCGCTGTTGGTTTAAGGAGAGGTTATGCAGTCAGATGAGAAGTGACTTGGGAGAGACCCTTCAGGCAGACCCATTACACGGCCTGTGCGCCGAGCAGGGAGCACGGTTGTCAGCACCGTCAGTGGCTCTGCTCTTCCTAACACAGGGCCAGATGGCAAAAACCAGAGAGCTCATGCTATCAATGATTCCGTTCATGACTTTGTGCAAGTTACAGCTACCAGTGTCTAAGTCAGCTTAGATGCTGCATAGCGGTAATCATCTCACTTATTTTTATTAAGATGAAAGGTGTGTGTGGTTGCATTCAGAAGAGTACACAGCACATACAAAGTGATCAGCAAATGTGAGCAATTGCTATTGTTCTCAGCAAAGGTGGATCATTATTTCCACCCCTTTCTGGTATTTGGCAGAATGCTATTGTGACTTCAAACCCTATGTCCTCAAGAAAGGAGCTCTAAGTGTAAGACTGGCACAGTTTATAAGACTTATCCACATATTTCATAATGGCAACATAATCCCTGGTTCAGAGGGCAATGTTTGAATACAGCAAAAAATGCTCTGCAGTTAATCATGACATCTGAAAGGAATTGTGTTGAACTGTAATAACATGTACCAACTTGGGGCTTTCCAGGTGGCTCAGTGGGTAAAGAATCCACCTGCAATTCAGGAGACACAGGTTCAATCCCTGGGTCAGGAAGATCCCCTGGAGGGAGAGCATGGCAACTCACTCCTGTATTATTGCCTGGAGAATCCCATGGACATAGGAGCCTGGCGGGCTATGGTCCATAGACTCACAAAGAGTCAGACATGACTGAAGAGACTTGGTACGTGAACCAGCTTTAAATAGCTTTTTCCATCTGACTGCATCTCATACAACTCCTTAATTATTTGAGTCCCAAGATGATGTTGCTTGCTCTCAAGATGAAGTTGTTTGCTTGATGTCTTGTTGGTGTCCCACAGAGATCAATGATTGGTTTGGAAGCTTAAGAAATATGAGCTCCAAGGATACACACACATAAAAACATAAAGCATGTAGCGTTTCCCCTCATAGCGTCTTCACAAACAGGAAGCAAGGCCTATCCCACAGGTTGGTTGGACTACACTCTGTTTTGGGGGGAATGGACTGAACTGTATTTCCTGAGGTGTGGAAGCTTGTTTGTTTGTTTGTCTTCTCATAAGCGTAGCATAGTTAGCCATGTATGAGAAGGGGAACAAGTGTAAAAGAGGGTAGTGACATTAGACATTTAAAAAAGTCTGTAGTTAGCCTGTATTTATAGGGTATTTTAAGAAATGCCCAAATTTTGAGCACTCCTTTTTGAAAGTATTTTCACTTTTTGTGCTGAGAAACAATCTCGACAGGAAATGGGAACAACTCCATCTGCAGAGCTGAATTTGAAACAGCTGTCAGTGTAAGAGGGAAAGAGTGTGAGCCAACAGGGAGGAATGCTCAACTCCTCTCCCCTTCCCTCCTCCTCCCCCCTCACTTTAACTCCATCCATGGAACCTGGGGAAGACAGCAGGGAGAGTCTCCTGACAGTCACTCTGAGGCTGGGAGTAGGTGCTGAGGGGTCCTCGGAAGTGTTCCAGGGGGAACACAGACATGTGAACCACCTCTGGATCAGACAGGAGAGGGATTACTTTGTCCTTGTGCCAAAGGGACTTGTAGATGTCTCTCTATAGCAATTTTCTCACATTTGATACTATTGACATTTTGGTCCAAATTGTATTTTGGTCTTTTCATGTATTGTGGGTGTGTGTGGAGGATGGGGGTGGGGAGGGAGATGCTGTTCTGTACCTTGTAGACTATTTAGCAGCATCTCATCTGTCCAGGGGGCTTCCCTGATGGCTCAGAGGGTAAAGAATCTGTCTGTGATGCAAGAGACCCAGGTTCAATCTCTGGGTCAGGAAACTCCCCTGGAGACAGGAATGGCTACCCACTCCAGTATTCTTATCTGGAGAATTCCATGGACAGAGGAGCCTGTCAGGCTTACAGTCCCTGGGGTCTCAGTCAGAAACAGCTGAGTGACCAACCCTTTCACTTTCACTGGTCGGTCCACTAGATGTCAGTAGCAACCCTCCCGATTGTGACAATCAACAGTATCTTCAGATATTGCTAAACGTCCTGTGGGGTTATAATCGCTCCTGGTTAAGAACCACTTCTCTCTATAAGTAATCAGTAGCCTGATTTTTCTTTAAAAACCAGAAAAGGTTTTCCACAATTATGTACTACTTTGAAATCAGAAAAAGACAAAGTCACTTGTACTGGCCATTGAGGAAAGAAAACCATATCCTCAGAATAATTATGTTTTCAAACCACAATATTTTAATTCACATGTCCTTTACCTCTTCAAGGGCTTCCCTGTGGTTCAGCTGGTAAAGAATCAGCCTGAAATGTGGGAGGCCTGGCTTCGATCCCTGGGTTGGGAAGATCCCCTGGAGAAGGGAAAGGCTACCCACTCCAGTGTTCTGGCCTGGAGAATTCCGTGGACTCTATAGTCCATGGGGTCGCAAAGAGTCAGATGCGACTGAGTTACTTTCACTTCATTCACTTACCTCTTTGAGTGGCTCAAGGGTCAAGAATCTGCCTGGAGGATACACCTGAGACGTTCAGTACCTGGGTTGGGAGGATACCCTGAAGGAGGAAATGGCAACCTGCCCCAGTATTCTTGTCTGAGAAATCTCATGGATGTAGTGGCTTAGCAGGCTATAGTCCCTAGAGTTGTAAATAGCTGGACACAACTGAACACACACGCACACATGAACCTTTCTGAAGTTATTTGAAGAATGTGGAAAATACCGGATGTGTTGGGGTTTAGTCCAGATTTTTTACCCCCTGAAAATAACCAACTGGTGCCTCCAAATCATTTTATTGTTACTAAGGGTGAGTAGAGAAAATACCCTTCATTGGCATTTTCAATATGTCAAAAGCTTTGAATATATATCTCCTTTATTTAAAAAAAACACAGCCCTTAAAACTTTTATGTTTTGTGAGAATTCAGGCAAGATTCTTTTCTAAAGTTTCTTTTTAAAGTTATCAGAATAAAATACTTATATTTAATGGATGTTGTGAAGATGAGATATACAATGCAGCTTATGTATGTCTGTATAATATTCTGTGTGTGCAGTCTGGTTTACTATGCTTTTACTTGCCATCTTATCATAATCATTTTTAGATCATTAAAACTTCTTGGCAAAACCACTACAATATTGTAAAGTAATTAGCCTCCAGTTAAAATAAATAAATTTATATTTTATTTTTTTTTTTTTTTTTTACTTTACAATATTGTATTGGTTTTGCCATACATCAACATGCATCCACCACGGGTGTACATGTGAAAAGCAAACTTCTTCAAAAAGCTGAGTGATTTTCCATAATATGTATGCAGTATATCTTTGAACTTTTTCCCTGTTGCTCGACACTTCATTTCTAAATTTTTCTTTCATAAATAATGGTGCAATGCAGCAGCAAGCATTTCTGTTAATTACATGTTCCCATCATTGTTTAGCTCTTCAAATAAGCTAAAACAGAGGATATATTTGTCAAATAGGTCTTCATAAGGCTTGAGAGTCACAGTTACAGAATGTTAGATTTTGAATATCAGTTCCCTGAAGAATGACAGACAGTGTGTGCCATAATAAACAAAATCACTATGCAAATTTTATAGGAAAATATACTAATATAGATTATAGAATCTGCTTTCCCAACTAAACCATATTTAAATAAATGAACACTTGTCAATTAGCAATCTTAAATAAGCATACTTCACATATTTCATTATAAAAGATTTTCTAAAAAATTATCCACAGAATCCCAATACTTTGAGAAATGATTAAAGAGTAAGTCAGTAAAAAGGTATTGGAATATTTTTAATAACCATTTTATTGACCTAGAGTTAATTTTCAATGCTGTGTTCCTTTCAGGTCCACAGTAAATGATTGCGATATATCTATATCTATGTAACTGTATCTATTCCATATAGATATAGATATATCATATTCTTTTTCAGAGTCTTCTCCATTATAAATTATTATAAGATATGGAATATTGTCCCCTTTGCAGTCCTCGTTATTTATTTTATATATAGTGACTGAAATTCGCTCAGTAGTGTCCGACTCTTAGCTACTCCTTGGACTATACAGTCCATGGAATTCTCCAGCCCATAATACTGGAGTGGGTAGCCATTCCCTTCTCCAGGGATCTTCGCAACCCAGGGATCGAACCCAGGTCTCCCACATTGCAGCCAGGTTCTCTACCAAATAAGCCACCAGGGAAACCCTTATATATAGTGCTGTGTATATATTACTTTAATAAAAAAACAATATGGATAATTAAATAATATTTGATATCTTTCTGATGATTCAGTTCTAAGCCCCAAATTGTATATAACTAGTTTAAGGAAGGGAGAAGGCAATGGCACCCCACTCCAGTACTCTTGCCTGGAAAATCCCATGGATGGAGAAGCCTCGTGGGCTGCAGTCCATGGGGTCGCTAAGAGTCGGACACGACTGAGCGACTTCACTTTCATTTTTCACTTTCATGCATTGTAGAAGGAAATGACAACCCACTCCAGTGTTCTTGCCTGGAGAATCCCAGGGACGGGGGGCCTGGTGGGCTGCTGTCTATGGGGTTGTGCAGAGTCGGACACGACTGAAGCGACTTAGCAACAGTAGCAGCAGCAGTTTAAAGAATCATACAGGCTCATATGGATGCAAGCCTTTCCTGTGATCTGTGAAGTAAACTAGGGACTCGATGTATTTGAGTGATGCAATTTCTGAGCTTTTCCTAAACTTCCCCAAAGCAATGTCTTGTTTCTTTGCTATAAAATATATCCTATATATTGTCATGTCTCTTTTAGGAGAATGCTTCTGCGGCTGCTAAATCGCTTCAGTCGTGTTCGACTCGGTGTGACCCCATAGACGGCAGCCCACCAGGCTCCCGGGTCCCTGTGATTCTCCAGCAAGAACATTGGAGTGGGTTGCCATTTCCTTCTCCAATGCATGAAAGTGAAAAGTGAAAGTGAAGCTGCTCAGTCATGTCCAACTCTTAGAGACTCCATGGACTGCGGCTTACCAGGCTCCTCTGTCCATGGGATTTTCCAGGCAAGAGTACTGGAGTGGGTTGCCACTGCCTTCTCCCTTTTTAGGAGACAGTCAAAACTAAACTGGGGAAGAACTCATGGAGAGTAACTATTAGTATTTTTCTGCAACCATGGTAAAGTGAGGACATGGACAAGGAAAACTGCGCTGCTGTGACAGACTTCATCCTCCTTGGATTCTCAGATGCCCCTGAGCCCCCTTGGATTCCTCTTCCTGCTGTTTCTTTCCATCTTGGAGTCACAGTTTGGGGAAACCTGGGCATGATTGGTCTCATTCAGGTCAGCTCTGGACTCCACACCCCCATGTACTTTTTCCTCAGCCACTTGTCCTTTGTGGATTTCTGTTACTCCACGACCAACACGCCAAAGATGCTAGCTAACATCTTAAATGAAGACAGAGCCATTTCCTTCCTGGAATGCACTGTGCAATTCTACCTGTTTTGCACATTTGGGGTAACTGAGGTCATTCTGCTGGCAGTGATGCCCTATGACCGCTTTGTGGCCATCTGTGACCCACTGCTGTACATGGTCACCATGTCCCAAAATCTCTGCATGGAGTTGGTGACTTGTGCTATCTCAATGCTACTGTATGTTCTGTGATTCACTTGTGTTTAGCTCTTCAGATCCCATCCTACAGATCAAATGTGATCAACCACTTCTTTTGTGATCTTCCCCCTCTCTTGTCTCTTGCTTGCTCTAATGTCACCATGAATCAATTGGTGCTATACATTGTGGCCGCTTTCAATGAGGTTATCACCATTGTGGTCATCCTCACATCCTACTTGTTTATTCTCATCATCCTGAGGATGCCCTCTGTAGACAAAAGGTGCAAAGCTTTTCCACCTGTGCTTCCCACCTCGCTGCCATCATCGTCTTTCACAGAACAGTCCTTTTCATTTATTGCTGGTGCCAATCTGGCAACAGCACGGGCATTGACAAAGTGGCCGTGGTGTTCTACACTGTAGTGATCCCCATGCTGAACCCCCTGATCTATAGGCTGAGGAACAAGGATGTGAAAGAAGCGCTCAGAAAAGTGGTGAGCTCCAAAATATTATCCTAGGGAATATTTTCCTAGCAGGACTCAGGGTTAGAAATTGGAGGCTGATGAAAGGGTAATGATGCGTTTCAGTGTTGGAGTGAAAAGAGCAGTCAAGATGTGAATAGCTATGAGTGAGTCTTTTTAATTCTCTTATCTTTGTGCCTTTTCAATTTACAAGTTTAGGATTGAGAATATTTCAAAATGTGCAGCCTACTTCTTTGCTTTGATGCTATATGAAATGTTTTAAATTAGACAGTGTAGTGGACTGTTAAAACACACAAATTTAATTTTCTCTTAGACTTTCATGAGTTTAATGGACTAAGTATCACATTTTATTTTAACATCCATAATGGGGACTATGATTCATTTCACAATAGAACACCTGTTATTTTACAATAAGGAACACATCTTCGTCAGTTTTTACAGAGAATAAGATTCCATATGTGTATATAAATATATATATATTCTCTTTATTGTTTTGTTCTTACTTCCTTTATTATTTTTTGCTTTTGTCATTGCAGTGTCCAGTGGTTTTGGGGTTTCATATATTATCACATCTGAATAATAGAGATATTGATAATAATTACATTACAGAAATTTCAGGGAAATTAAATTACATGTCAAGTGAAAATAGCTTAGTTCAGTTCAGTCGCTCAGTCGTGTCCGACTCTTCGCAACCCCATGAATCGCAGCATGCCAGGCTTAGGAATATCCCTAACACATAATTGGTCGTCTCTTTATGTATGTGTGTGTGTGTGTGTGTGTGTGTGTTTGTGCATAGATGTATATTGTCTATTGCACTTGACAGTATTGTGCTTTGCAGATACTGCATTTTTACAGATTGAAGATTTGTGGCCACCCTGCATCAAGCAAGTCTATTAGCACTGTTTTTCCAGCAACATTTGCTCACTCATGTCTCTGTCACATGTCACATTTTGGTAATTCTGGCAATATTTCAAACTTTTTCATTATTGTGTAAGTTATAGTGATCTGCCATCTCTGATGTTACTATTGTAAAAGATTATAAGTCACTGAAGGTTTAGATGGTGGTTAGCATTTTAAACTATTTTTCAACTAGGATATGTATTTTTTTAGTTTTTATTGATTTGCATAAAGTTTTTAAATTATTTTATTTTATTTTGGTTGTGCTGGGTCTTCTATGTGGCATGTGGACTTCTCTAGTTGCGGTGTTTGGGTTTAGTTCCCTGTGGCATGTGGTATCTTAGTTGCCCCACAAGGGATCAGGCACAGGTCCCCTGAAAAGGACAGTGGATTCTTAACCACTGGACCACTAGGGAAGTCCCAATATATGTACATTTCTTAGACATAATATTTCAGTGTGCATACTTAGACATATGCACACTGAAAATGTGTTTGACCTGCTTTATTAATGATATTTGCCTTATTGGAAAGAGAAAGTGAAATCGCTCAGTCGTGTCCAACTCTTTGCAACTCCATGGACTGTAGCCTGCCAGACTCCTCCATCTATAGGGTTTTCCAGGCAAGAATACTGGAGTGGGTAGCTGTTTCCTTCTGCAGGGCATCTTCCTGACCTAGGGATTGAACCAGGGTCTCCTGCCCTGCAGGCAGACTCGTTACTGTCTGAGCCACCAGGGAAGCCTAATTTGCCTTATCACAATAAAGTGAATATACCAAACCTATAATATCTCCCAGCTATGTCTATATGCTTATAAATATATATACCTACATTTTATGTAGATATATTGATATATTATATATGTGTATGTATTGGTTGGTTGTTGTTTAGTCACTAAGTTAGGTTCGGATCTTTTGGGACCCCACGGACTATAGACCATCAGGTACCTCTATGTATGCAATTATTTAATAACCATTGTTATGAATAGCAGCACTGCTGACTTTTGCCTCTTTTCTCACTTTTAATTACTTTCTTCTGGCTTACTTTAAAAATAGGCATTAAATGCTTACCGTGACTCATAAGTGGACTTCTAACCTCTGTGTACATTTCTTTTCTGTGTCTTGATGAAATGACCTTTGTTCATCTTTCCTTTATGTGTTTAAACTTCATTTCTTCCTTCAACCTTGGCTCTTATGTGCCACTGATATTTTATTTGTGCTTCCATTATGATTTCTGTAAATTTCTACATTAAATTCACTTGCTCAATGAAGCATCTCTCTGTGTGTCTATACTAATGTTAGAAAGCACTACACTGGAGTTTATGAAAACCAGGACAGGCAATTTGACTCTCATTTTTTAATTTGACAAGTAACACAAACTTCTTAATTTCTCAGTTTCCTCAAGTTTGAACAATGGTTATTACTGTTAACCTCTCAACATTATACTGAGATTACATTTTGACAACATGTAGGTACTTATTGGCGCTAGGAAGATACTTTATGTGTGTTTCAGTGAAATCTTTGAGGCCTGGAACTATTTATTCTTTTCTCTCTCACCACTACTGCTAAGTCGCTTCAGTTGTGTCCAACTCTGTGTGACCCCATAGACGGCAGCCCACCAGGCTTCCCCATCCCTGGGATTCTCCAGGCAAGAACACTGGAGTGGGTTGCCATTTCCTTCTCCAATGCATGAAAGTGAAAAGTGAAAGTGAAGTCACTCAGTCGTGTCCGACTCTAGCGACACCATGGACTGCAGCCTACCGGGCTCCTCCGTCCATGGGATTTTCTAGGCAAAAGTACTGGAGTGGGGTGCCATTGCCTTCTCTCTCTCACTATCACTTACGTATTATAAGTTATCTTTATTTTTTATTAAATAGTTAGATGAATAAAAACATATATAAACTGTATGTATATTGAGCTTAATATTAGAACTTCAAGTACTATGTTGACTTTTAAGATTGTAAATTGATTCAAAATTGTTCCATGTTGAATATGTTGTACATGGTGTGTTATATGAGGCAGGTCCACTTAGGAAAAGAAATCCCTAGTGAGGCTGAATACATGGGATGTTAGATTTTGGAAGCCTGGAGAGATGAAGAATGTGTTCATTTAATGGTATTTTATTTATTTAATTATTTTGGTTGTGTTGGGTCTTCGTTGCTTCATGCAGGCCTCTCTAGTTGCAGTCCGTGGACTTCTCTTGTTGCAGCACATAGGCTGTCTCGTTACAGTGTGTGGGCTTAGTTGCCCTGTGGCATATGAGATCTTAGCTCCCCGCCCAGGGATCGAACCTGTGGCCCCTGCATTGGAGGTGTGTTCTTAACCACTGGATCACCAGGGCAGTCTCTGACTTAGTGATTATTAACTTCAGGAAGAAACTATCATTCTTTATGTGTGCAGACAACAGGGAAGAAGTATCCTTGCCAGAGTCTCAGAGGTTGGAGGACATGCTCTGCTCATCTGATGTGAAGTTCATGAGGAAGAGACAGAGCTCTAAGGGTGTCTACACATTTCAGCCTCTAGGCACAGGCCCCGTTAATCTTTGGTCCCTGGGACAAGCCAGACTGCTGCTTTTGCTTCTGAGTAGAGTATGGTGAGAAACTGGAAAAGAAACTGAAAAACAAGAAGACATTTCTTTCTTTTCTCCTTTCCATTTCCTTTGAACTTTTCCTCCTTTTCCTCCCCCTCCCCTTTCTCTTTTTTCTGCCTTTGGCGGAACCTAAAGGTAATCCTCTTTGGGGGCTCCAAAATCACTGCAGATGGTGATTGCAGCCATGAAACTTAAAGACGCTTACTCCTTGGAAGGAAAGTTATGACCAACCTAGACAGCATATTAAAAAGCAGAGACATTACTTTGTCAACAAAGGTCCGTCTAGTCAAGGCTATGGTTTTTCCAGTAGTCATGTATGGATGTGAGAGTTGGACTGTGAAGAAAGCTGAGCCCCAAAGAATTGATGCTTTTGAACTGTGGTGTTGCAGAAGACTCTTGAGAGTCCCTTGGACTGCAAGGAGATCCAACCAGTCCATCCTAAAGGATATCAGTCCTGGGTGTTCATTGGAAGGACTGATGCTAAAGCTGAAACTGCAACACTTTGTCCATCTCATGCGAAGAGCAGACTCATTTGAAAAGACCCTGATGTTTGTAAAGATTGAAGGCAGGAGGAGAAGGGGATGACGGAGGATTAGATGGTTGGATGGCTTCACCGACACAATGGACATGGGTTTGGGTGGACTCCAGGAGTTGGTGATGAACAGGGAGGCCTGGTGTGCTGTGGTTCATGGGGTTGCAGAGTTGGACACGACTGAGTGACTAAACTGAACTGAACTGAAAGATAAGCCATTAACAAGTGTATCTGGGGATTCAGGTTTCAACTACCAGCAGCAATATCATGGCCCAAAGAATTGAAGAGTGGACATGAAAATATGACAAAAGGCTACAAACATGACTTTTAGGGACTGCAGTACACAATGCCGAGTTTCTTTTTCTAATCTGTTTTAATTTTGCTTAGTGTGTGTGTGTGTGTGTGTGTGTGTGTGTGTGCTCAGTCACTCATATATGTCCCACTCTTTGTGACCTCATGGACTGTAGCCTGCCAGGCTCCTCTGTCCTTGGACCTTTTCAGGTAACAATACTGCAGTGGGTTGCCATTTCCTCCTTCAGAGGATGTTCCTGACCCAGGGACCAAATTCACATCTCTTGCATTAGTAGGCAGATTCTTTACCACTGTGCCAGCTGGGAAGCTCCAGTTACTGTATAAATCTCTCTGTAACTGAATATTCAAGTACTCCTCAAATCTCTTATCTTCATTTTATTATAATTATAGATACTTTGCACTTTATTCTTTGTAATATTTGTAAACCAAAAATGACAGAGTGTGGTGGTCATCTTTTAAGATCTAAGTAAAATTCCATGGTTCCATATTGTACAATAAATATCATAATTTCCTTATAATTTCTAAAGTAAGAATTGTTATATTTTCTTTGGTTGCTTTGCTTTTTTGTTCTTGTTGTTGTTATTGTTTTTGTTTTTTAGGACATGCTAACAAGGCATACAGGATCTCAGTTCCTGGACCAGGGTTGGAAACTGTACCCCCTGCAGTGGAAGCTCAGAGTCTCCTTGGTTGATTTTAGACTTAGTAACTAAATGAAGTTTTCCTGGGCAACTTGTTCCAAAAGGAATTTTAGCCATCAAAAATAAATATTCTTCGAATCTGGTGACTTTGTTGATCAGATAGAATGGAAAGAATGATTCAGAATTGTGGAAGGGGGTAAAAGAAATATATAAATCTCTGGACCATGGAAATATAGGTAAAGCATTCAACTTTATTTATTTTTTTATACTTTGTGTCAAATAAAATGATTTGATCAAAGTACTCAGATCAGCAAGAAAAAGTGTATAAAGAAACAAAACTAATACAATATTGTAAAGTTTAAAAATAAAATAAAATTTAAAAAAAAAAAGAAACATTTCTTGCTAATTATATGAAAGTGAAAGTGAAGTCTCTCCATTGTGTCTGACTCTTTGCAACCCCATGGTCTGTAGCCTACCACGCTCCTCCACCCATGGGATTTTCAAGGGCAGAATACTGGAATGGGTTGCAATTTTCTTCTCCTGGGGACCTTTCCAACCCAGGGATCAAATCCTGGTCTTCCACATTGTAGGCAGACGCTTTTACCATTTGAGCCACCAGGGAAGTCCATATTTTGATAAAATAAGACTTCAGAAAACATCCTCACATGGATTTATAGGTTATTTACTATGTGAACCTAAAAATTAGAAGCAAAGGAGAAAAACAACAGCCAAGAGAAATTTAAAATGTGGAAGCATTTTAATGTTCAATGATTTCCTTTCTTTTCTGTTCACTTTGCTTATATTTCCATTGGGTGTTCAAGTTTTTCAAAATAATTTATGAGACATTTTACATCTTAAAATCGCCCACCTCTATGAAGAATATTTACAAAATATCATAATTCCAGTTAAGTTCAGTCACTCAGTCGTCTCCGACTCTTTGTGACACCACAAATCGCAGCACGCCAGGCCCCCCGTCCATCCCCAGCTCCCGGAGCTCACTCACACTCACGCCCACCGAGTCGGCGATGCCATCCAGCCATCTCATCCTCTGTCGTCCCCTTCTCCTCCTGCCCCCATCCCTCCCAGCATCAGAGTCTTTTCCAATGAGTCAACTCTTCGCATGAGGTGGCCAAAGTACTGGAGTTTCAGCTTTAGCATCATCCCTTCCAAAGAAATCCCAGGACTGATCTCCTTTAGGATGGACTGGTTGGATCTCCTTGCAGTCCAAGGGACTCTCAAGAGTCTTCTCCAACACCACAGTTCAAAAGCATCAATTCCTCAGTGCTCAGCTTTCTTCACAGTCCAACTCTCACATCCATACGTGACCACTGGAAAAACCATAGCCTTGACTAGACAGACCTTTGTTGCCAAAGTAATGTCTCTCTGCTTTTCAAATTGCTATCTAGGTTGGTCATAACTTTCCTTCCAAGGAGTAAGCGTCTTTGAATTTCATGGCTGCAGTCACCATCTGCAGTGATTTTGGAGCCCAGAAAAATAAAGTCTGACACTGTTTCCACTGTTTCCCCATCTATTTCCCATGAAGTGATGGGACCAGATGCCATGATCTTCGTTTTCTGAGTGTTGAGCTTTAAGCCAAGTTTTTCACTCTCCTCTTTCACTCTCATCAAGAGGCTTTTGAGTTCCTCTTCACTTTCTGCCATAAAGGTGGTGTCATCTGCATATCTGAGGTTACTGATATTTCTCCCAGCAACCTTGATTCCAATTTGTGTTTCTTCCAGCCCAGCATTTCTCATGATGTACTCTGCATAGAAGTTAAATAAGCAGGGTGACAATATACAGCCTTGACGTACTCCTTTTCCTATTTGGAACCAGTCTGTTCTTGCATGTCCAGTTCTAACTGTTGCTTCCTGACCTGCATACAGGTTTCTCAAGAGGCAGGTCAGGTGGTCTGGTATTCCCATCTTTCAGAATTTTCCACAGTTTATTGTGATCCAGTCAAAGGCTTTGGCATAGTCAATAAAGCAGAAATAGATGTTTTTTCTGGAACCCTCTTGCTTTTTCCAAGATCCAGCAGATGTTGGCAATTTG
This sequence comes from Bubalus bubalis, assembly GCF_019923935.1. Lineage (NCBI taxonomy): Eukaryota > Metazoa > Chordata > Mammalia > Artiodactyla > Bovidae > Bubalus > Bubalus bubalis. The sequence continues at coordinate 61,545,959 of NC_059178.1, read as the reverse complement.
ATCTCTGGTTCCTCTGCCTTTTCTAAAACCCGCTTGAACATCTGGAAGTTCACAGTTCACATATTGCTGAAGCCTGGCTTGGAGAATTTTAAGCAGTACTTTACTAGCATGTGAGATGAGTGCAATTGTGTGGTAGTTTGAGCATTCCTTGGCATTGCCTTTCTTTGGGATTGGAATGAAAACTGACTTTTTCCAGTCTTGTGGCCACTGCTGAGTTTTCCAAATTTGCTGGCATATTACGTGCAGCACTTTCACAGCATCATCTTTCAGGATTTGAAATAGCTCATCTGGAATTCTATCATCTCCACTAACTTTGTTCATCAGGATGCTTTCTAAGGCCCACTTGACTTCATATTCCAGAATGTGTGGCTCTAGGTGAGTGATCATACCATCGTGATTATCTTAGTCATGAAGATCTTTTTTGTTCAGTTCTGTGTATTCTTGCCACCTCTTCTTAATATCTTCTGCTTCTGTTAGATCCATACCATTTCTGTCCTTTATCGAACCCATCTTTGCATGAAATGTTCCCTTGGTATCTCTAATTTTCATAATTTGGTAACATTTAATTTTATGTATTAGGCATGCTTTTCAATATGTAGTTTACTTTTTAGTTGGTTTTTGTTTTGTTTTCAATATGCAGTCTAGATTTTTATGTACTTACATTTACCTTTAGTGATTTAAAGAATAAATGCAGTGAAAATCAATCCATCTTCATTCTATATTTTATCTCAAACTTGGATGATATTTGAACTCAAATTTTGGTAAGTATTAAGCTTATGGGTTTTTTGTTCTTGTTTTATACTTTGTTAAGTGAAACAGTACTCGTAAACAAACTGTGCAGCTCTCATCCCCAAACTACATAGAAATGTTCACAACATCATTTACTGAGAATGATTTCCTTCCCTATTGGTATGTAACATATCCAGTAACATTTATTAAATTATGATCTTAGTGTTGATACTTCTATCAGACCCTGGGTAATATCCAATGGTCCCTATTCCATCTTTTTTATTTTTCTTTACTAAAGAATGAAGGATATATTATTTAACAATTGGCTTCCCTGGTGGCTCAGATGGTAAAGAATCTGCCTGCAATGCAGGAGGCTTGAGTAATATTATTTAACATTCAAAGTACAAAGTTGTCTCTGCTACACCCAGTGGTGTTATACAAGGTTATACTATATACTATTTTCTATCGGCAACTGTCATATTAACACATGAACAGAACTATATCATTCCTCTCAGTTCAGTTCAGTTCATTTCAGTTGCTCAGTTGTGTCTGACTCTTTGTGACCCCATGAATTGCAGCACGCCAGGCCTCCCTGTCCATCACCAACTCCCGGAGTTCACTCAGACACACGTCCATCGAGTCAGTGATGCCATCCAGCCATCTCATCCTCTGTCATCCGCTTCTTCTCCTGCCCCCAATCCCTCCCAGCATCAGAGTCTTTCCCAATGAGTCAACTCTTCACATGAGGTGGCCAAAGTACTGGAGTTTCAGCTTTAGCATCATTCCTTCCAAGGAAATCCCAGGGCTGATCTCCTTCAGAATGGACTGGTTGGATCTCCTTGCAGTCCAAGGGACTCTCAAGAGTCTTCTCCAACACCACAGCTCAAAAGCATCAATTCTTCGGTGCTCAGCCTTCTTCACAGTCCAACTCTCACATCCATGCATGACCACTGGAAAAACCATAGCCTTGACTAGACGGACCTTTGTTGCCGAAGTAATGTCTCTGCTTTTCAATATGCTATCTAAGTTGGTCATAACTTTCCTTCCAAGGAGTAAGCGTCTTTTAATTTCATGGCTGCAGTGATTTTGGAGCCCAAAAATAAAGTCTGACACTGTTTCCACTGTTTCCCCATCTATTTCCCATGAAGTGATGGGACCAGATGCCATGATCTTAAGTTTTCTGAATGTTGAGCTTTAAGCCAACTTTTTCACTCTCCACTTTCACTTTCATCAAGAGGCTTTTGAGTTCCTCTTCACTTTCTGCCATAAGGGTGGTGTCATCTGCATATCTGAGGTTATTGATATTTCTCCCGGCAATCTTGATTCCAGCTTGTGTTTCTTCCAGTCCAGCGTTTCTCATGATGTACTCTGCATCTAGCTCAATGTAATAACACTCAGTGAGGGTGAGATGACATTTATAAACCACACACAAAATTAAATATTACAATTAATGGGAATAAGTTGCAAAGTTCCTTGTAAATGTTTTGCCATCAATGTTGATCGTATTCAATATTCAAACTACAAAAAGTAAATTAACTCAATTGTATGCACATTTGCTCATGCCAGATTAAATATATATATATATATTTATTTATCAGAACATTAAGGTGTACACCTGAAATATATAAAATTTTTTCTTGTCAATTGTACTTCAGTAAGTTTAGAAAAAATTTAAAAGAATAAAACAATATACTAAAAGTATATTTACTGATTAGTAAACATAACTTTTGCTGTCTCTTGTTACTATACAAAATGTTTTGGGTTCTACCTCAGTGATCATGGAGCATGGGGAGAAAACATTGACACTTTTGATCAATTGTTGTATAAAATGTTTCTAAAGCTGCTGTTTGTTTTTCAAGAAATCAGAATTTCATCAGAAAACAGTCATTGATTCTAATTGCTTGTTCTGAGGCCTCCAAAGAACAAGGCAGGGAGTTTTCTCTAGGGTCTTGTTGACACCAGGAGTGCCAGACATGAGAGTCCTCTCCCCCAAACCAGTGACTCTCCAGAGGCTGGAGGGGAGGCTGCCCTTCCCACCTGCAGGTTTGTGTGTAGGTGTGAGAAAATAGGATCTTCTTTACCGTGTAAGGTGATCTAGAAGATATCTTAGGCTTGTCAGTTCTTTATGAGAGAAATTATTTTCGGGAAAGTTCGAGCCACTGCAAACATTACATTTTGAGAACAGGAAGGCCATACTTTCTAGAGAGCTCTGTAGAGGGGCCTTGGTGTAACTGAGCTTCTTCATAGTCTCCTGGACAAGTGTTTCCTGGGAGGGTAGGGACAGAGGGGCCTGAGTGTTTTCAGGTATGTGGCTCTGTGCTTCTGTGACTTTTCAGACAATAGGGAGGTATTTACATGGCAACCCACTTCAGTATTCTTGCCTGGAGAATCCCATGGACGGAGGAGCCTGGTGGGCTACAGTCCATGCAGTCCATGGGGTCGCAAAGAGTCAGACACAACTGAGCAACTTCACTTTCACTTTACATAAAACTGAACTAAAAGAATGAAATGAATCTTCTGGAGAAATAGAATCAATAGGACTAGCTCTAAATAGCAGGAGGAAAAATATGTCGGCTCATAAAAGCAAAATGAAAAAAATATTGGGAAGAAATCATACGAAAGAAGATTTTAGATCCTTCTTCCCAGATCCAAAGATAAGCTAAATTGTTTAATCCATATGATAACATCATTTGGGAGATAAGAAATAGTTTTAAGTCAACAGAAGAAAACTGAAAAGCTACCAGAATAAAAGAAACAAGACAGTAGTTCTCAATTACAGGCAATTATGCACCTTCTCTCCCCTCCCAGGTGTACACATGACAATACCTGGAGACCTTTTTTATTGCCACAATGGAGAGACCAGGGGGAGGGCCAGAGATGCTGCTATATGTGGTACCTTGAACAGTGTAGGTATTCATAAAAAAGAATAAATCAGCACAAAATATCAATAGTGCTGAGTTTGAGAAACTCTGAGAAAGGTCACTAGTAAAGAATTTTATAATAGTAAGAATTGATTTAGAAAGACCACCTTCTGACTGATCCTCAAATCCTTGAATATCTGAACATACAGGACCTTCAAGAGTCCTGCTACGTGGGACCTCTAACCTTTGATGCTGAAACATCTAGAGCCAGTTGGTTCTAGGGATGTGGAAACAGAGATGACCTTACCAGATATATTAGTCTGAGCAAGAAGTCTTCATTATTTGATGGAGGGAATTTCTGGCAGGCAAGACCCTATTGTTCTAAAACAAGGAAGTTCCAAGTGGAATGTACTGTTCACTATAACATTCTAAATTCTTCTAGATATAAGGTTGACAGATTTAGCAAGCAAAAATACAGAATGGTAAATTTAATTTGAACTTCTAATAAACAATGAATGTTTAGTATGAAAACCTCCATAGAATACTTGGGATGCATTGATAGCAATAATCATTATCTACTAGAGATTTACATATAACTGGGCTTCCTATCTGTGTGCCAGTTTAAGAAATCCCATCTTTTTTTTTTTTTCTATATTAAGAACTCCTTTAAGTGTCATCAGAGTGTGGAGAATCTCAATTTTCATCCATGCTTCTGACAACTTGAGTATTCTAGGTGCCTAAGGAAGAGAGAATCATCTAGACAAGTGTCAATATTTAGGACTTTTAATCATATTTATTTCTAAAAAGGGCTTTCTCTAACATCCATTCTTTATGTTCCATCTTTACACAGATCAGAAGATCTCTGCAGCCCACACATAAATATTGGACTAACTTTTATAGCTTTATAGCATGGAATTTGTCTTTAAAGTGGCCAAAAAAAATTAGCAAAATGAGGGGTGAAATGTGATCTTTACAAAGTAGAAATGCTCATATCTCAATCTGTAATGTGAATCACAGCCTGGTGTAGAGACGGGTATGTCACTGGGAATTAAGGAATATGGGCTGTAGCTGTAGTTGAGCATCAGCGCCTGTGTGTCACCAGGCAGGTCACAGCTTCTTCAAGTTTCTGTTGCTGACATGTAAAGAAAGGCCACTCAATAGGCATTATTTCCCGAAAGCTGTAAATCATCATTTAATTTGTTAGCTGACCTTTTCAGTCAAAAAAAGAGGGATGATGATTAAAGTGCTAATCAGATATTTAAAATATGAGCATAAGTAAGTACAGGTTTCCTGGTGGCTTAATGGTAAAGGATCCACCTGCCAATGCAGAAGACATGCTTTGATCCCTGGGTGAGGAAGATCCCCTGAAGGAAATGGCAGCCCACTCTAGTATTCTTGCCTGGAAATTCCATGGATATAGGAGTCTGGTGGGCTGCAGTCCATGGGGTTGCAGAGTCAGACATGACTTACCAATTAAACAACAATAAGTAAGTTGTTATTACTTATCACACAGACTAATCTTTGTTTACATCACAAATATGCACATATTTTATGTAAAACTTATTTCTGATTATAGAAGTTATTTCAAGTGTTTTCATTTTTTATTAATAACTATCAGCTAAAATTATTTCATTTTGCAGAATTCATGGAGTTCAGTACTAGAATGTCTCACATGAGGATTTGATTACATGTTACAAACAAAATTGCTTGATTTATAATTATAACATTTGTATGTCATGAAAAATAGATGGGGAAACAGTGGAAACAGTGTCAGACTTTATTTTTTTGGGCTCCAAAATCACTGAAGATGGTGACTGCAGCCATGAAATTAAAAGACACTTACTCCTTGGAAGGAAAGTTATGAACAACCTAGATAGCATATTCAAAAGCAGAGACATTACTTCGGCAACAAAGGTCCGTCTAGTCAAGGCTATGGTTTTTCCAGTGGTCATGCATGGATGTGAGAGTTGGACTGTGAAGAAGGCTGAGCACCGAAGAATTGATGCTTTTGAGCTGTGGTGTTGGAGAAGACTCTTGAGAGTCCCTTGGACTGCAAGGAGATCCAACCAGTCCTTTCTGAAGGAGATCAGCCCTGGGATTTCCTTGGAAGGAATGATGCTAAAGCTGAAACTCCAGTACTTTGGCCACCTCATGTGAAGAGTTGACTCATTGGGAAAGAGTCTGATGCTGGGAGGGATTGGGGGCAGGAGGAGAAGGGGATGACAGAGGATGAGATGGCTGGATGGCATCACTGACTTGATGGACATGAGTCTGAGTGAACTCCGGGAGTTGGTGATGGACAGGGAGGCCTGGCGTGCTGCAATTCATGGGGTCACAAAGAGTCAGACATGACTGAGTGACTGAACTAAACTGAACTGAACTGAAAATTATATTTCAGAACTTGAACAGAATGACGTTTTAAATTCTTGAGGAAAAAAATTAACGAGTAATTCTTTTCTGAAGCTGTAGCTATTTTTGCCTTGGATGATGAACCCCTATCAGGATTATAACACAGATTCATTTTGGCTCATTTCATATCCCCTCTGCACAGGGCACAGGTAAGCATGATTTGTGTGTCAGTCACTCTCCTAATATATTATTTCCAAGACAGATATTCAGATCCGTCCATCAGAAAGCATGTCTCTGACCAAGAGAAATATAACCGTTGGGGCCACATTCGCCCTCTTGGGTTTCTCAGACTACCCAGAACTGCAAGCCCCCCTCTTCCTGGTATTTCTGGCCATCTACAACTTCAGCATAGCAGGGCACCTTGGGATGATGGTCATCATCAAAGTTAACCCCAAACTGCACACTCCCATGTACTTTTTTCTCAGCCACCTCTCATTTGTGGATTTCTGCTGTTCTTCCATCATTGCTCCCAAGACGCTGGTGAACCTACTTGCAGAAGACAGAACCACTTCATTTTGGGGATGTATGGTGCAGTTCTTTCTCGTTTGCACCTTTGTGGTGACTGAATTAATTCTGTTTGCTGTGATGGCCTATGAACGCTTCGTGGCTATTTGCAACCCTCTGCTCTACACAGTCGTCATGTCCCAGAGACTCTGTGCCATGTTAGTGGTCGTGTCATATGCATGGGGAGTGGCTTGCTCCTTGACTCTCACGTGTTCTGCTGTCAAATTATCTTTTCGCGGTTTCGACACAATCACTTCTGTGAGCTTTCTTCCTTGCTCTTCCTCTCTTATTCTGATCCTTCTCTCAGCCAGCCGCTGCTTTTCCCTGTTGCTGCCTTTAATGAGGTGATCACGTTGCTCGTCATTCTCACGTCCTTCGTGCTCACTGTTGTCTCCACCTGAAGACGCAGTCAGCTGGTGGTCGTCGCAAAGCCTTCTCCACCCGCGCCTCCCGCCTGACCGCCATCTGCATCTTCCCCGGCGCCATCCTCTTCCTCTACTCTGTGCCCAGCTCCACACCCTCCAGGCACACAGTCAAAGTGGCGTCTGTGTTTTACACGGCGGTCATCCCCACGTTGAATCCCCTGATCTACAGTCTGAGAAATAAGGATGTCAAGGACACAGTCCACAAACTACTGAAAACAAAATTGTTTTCACATTGAAGGCATGGAACTGCTAAATATTTACTTTGGTTATTAAAGAACACTTTTCTGATTTTGAATGGATTGTGTGTCAAAAATTCACTTAAAAAATCACTTTAGATTTGAAAAACAAAAACCGCAAAAGAAAAAATACGAGTTTTAGATCAGGAGACTATACCTGGTTCTGACTAAATAAGTCAGAGAAGATAGATTGACCTGACTCAGTCATTATCTACAAAACCAGTTTAATATGATTTTGTTCATAATGTGGTATATAGAACAAGAGAATATAGATAATATATCAAACATATTGTATATGTGCAGTAAACTCTAGTTCTGTTATGCCTTTTTCCCTGATGACTAACAAGTAGTCTTGAATAAATGACCAATTTTATACTTTAAATTTGGTGAATAGATGACAGGGAAAGATATAGTTTTACTTTCAGGAACCTCCCAAGCCAGTGGTGTTAGTTAATATCATAATACAGTTGGTGGGAAGAGACTGTACAAAATCATTTGTGGCTATCGTGCATCTTTTACTTGGCCGAAGGATAGACAGATTTTTAAAGAGAAACAAAACAGAATGACATAAGTTTTACTTGGAAGTGAGAGTTGGACTGTGAAGAAAGCTGAGCGCCGAAGAATTGATGCTTTTGAACTGTGGTGTTGAAGAAGACTCTTGAGAGTCCCTTGGACTGCAAGGAGATCCAACCAGTCCATTCTAAAGGAGATCAGTCCTGGGTGTTCATTGGAGGGACTGATACTGAAGCTGAAACTCCAATACTTTGGCCACCTCATGCGAAGAGTTGACTCATTGGAAAAGACCCTGATGCTGGGAGGGATTGGGGGCAGAAGGAAAAGGGGATGACGGAGGATGAGATGGCTGGATGGCATCACCGACTCGATGGACGTGAGTTTGAGTAAAATCCGGGAGTTGGTGATAGACAGGGAAGCCTGGCGTGCTGCAATTCATGGGGTCACTAAGAATCGGACACAACTGAGCGACTGAACTGAACTGAAAGAACATAATGGTCAAGAGTCAATGATTCAAACATATTTTAAGCTATTATTTTATGTCATATGCCTACAAGGTATCTTGCTAGGTGCTTGAAGAAATGAAATTTTGCATACATTGTACCTACAAATCTAACTTATTTTGGAAGAAAGTTTCAGTATAGAGAATGAAAGAATTTACAAGAGGCTTAAGAAAATTAGCTTGCTTCTTGAAATACTGAGAACAAAACAAAGATACTTTATACGTGTTGTATGTTTTGTGTTGCCTGTCTATCACTTACCAATCATTATACATATATTATTACTTCACATAGCAGTTTGGTCAAGCCTGTATCTTAGTTCTCCTTAACAGGATTCTCTAGAAAGTCTCCATAAAACAATTGAGTAGATTTGCTGTAAAAATTGGGAGCTAATAGCTTTCCTGGGACTTGAACATTGCTTTAAAATAGCTCCAATTTTTTTTTATTTAAATTTATTTATTTTAATTGGAGGCTAATTACTTTACGATATTGTATTGGTTTTGCCATACATCAACATGAATCCGCCATGGGTGCACACGTGTTCCCCATCCTGAAGCCCCCTCCTACCTCCCTCCCCATACCATCCCTCTGGGCCATCCCAGTGCACCAGTAACCTGCATATACAATATGTAAAAATATCCAAATATGCAAACACAATATTTATTCAATTAAAAAAAATTATTGTTTTATCATTAACTCAGTATTGCACTCTGACCTCCTGTTTCTCAGGCTTTAGTCTCCTGGATAAAACACCAATGTTGAAATATGTCTCCTAAAACTCTGTCTCTTCTGTTATCCAACCCAGTGTACATAATACCTATTTTATAAAATTATCTCTCTTTAGGACTTGAAATTTTTCCTCTGAAACCTTCTATTATACTTATTGTTTTCTATCTTATACAATTTCTACTTTTTATTATTTCTAAAAATTTTTAAATTTAAATTTATTTATTTTGATTGGAGGCTAATTACTTTACAATATTGTATTGGTTTTGCCATACATCAACATGAATCCGCCATGGGTATACACATGTTCCCCATCCTGAACCCCCTCCCCACCTCCCTCCCCGTACTATCCCTCTGGATCATCCCAGTACACCAGCCCCGAGCATCCTATATCCTGCATCGAACCTGGACTGGCGATTCGTTTCTTATATGATATTATACATGTTTCAATGCCATTCTCCCAAATCATCCCACCCTCTCCTTCTCCCACAGAGTCCAAAAGACTGTTCAATACATCTATGTCTCTTTTGCTATCTCGCATACAGGATTATCGTTACCATCTTTCTAAATTCCATATATATGCATTAGTATACTGTATTGGTGGTTTTCTTTCTGGCTTACTTCACTCTGTATAATAGGCTCCAGTTTCATCCACCTCATTAGAACTGATTCAAATGTATTCTTTTCAATGGCTGAGTAACACTCCATTGTGTATATATACCACAGCTTGCTTATCCATTCATCTGCTGATGGACATCTAGGTTGCTTCCATGTCCTGGCTATTATAAACAGTGCTGCGATGAACATTGGGGTACACGTGTCTCTTTCCATTCTGGTTTCCTCAGTGTGTATGCCCAGCAGTGGGATTGCTGGGTCATAAGGCAGTTCTATTTCCAGTTTTTTAAGGAATCTCCACACTGTTCTCCATAGTGGCTGTACTAGTTTGCATTCCCACCAACAGTGTAAGAGGGTTCCCTTTTCTCCACACCCTCTCCAGCATTTATTGCTTGTAGACTTTTGGATCGCAGCCATTCTGACTGGAGTGAAATGGTACCTCATAGTGGTTTTGATTAGCATTTCTCTGATAATGAGTGATGTTGAGCATTTTTTCATGTGTTTGTTAGCCATCTGTATGTCTTCTTTGGAGAAATTTCTCTTTAGTTCTTTGGCCCATTTTTTGATTGGGTAATTTATTTTTCTGGAATTGAGCTACAGGAGTTGCTTGTATATTTTTGAGAATAGTTGCTTGTCAGTTGCTTCATTTTCTATTATTTTCTCCCATTCTGAAGGCTGGCTTTTCACCTTGCTTATAGTTTCCTTTGTTGTGCAGAAGCTTTTAATTATTTTAAGTATAATCTAAACATGCTGTTTCTGCTGCTGCTAAGTCGCTTCAGTCATGTCCAACTCTGTGCGACCCCAGAGACAGCAGCCCACCAGGCTCCCCCATCCCTGGGATTCTCCAGGCAAGAACACTGGAGTGGGTTGCCATTTCCTTCTCCAATGCATGAAACTGAAAAGTGAAAGAGAAGTCTCTCAGTCATGTCTGACTCTTAGCGGCCCCATGGACTGCAGCCCACCAGGCTACTCCGTCCATGGCATTTTCCAGGCAAGAGTACTGGAGTGGGGTGCCATTGCCTTCTCTGTAATCTAACCATAGAAATAATCTAATCCATATGGTTGTGTATATCAGGGAGGATTACATTTTCCTCTAAGCAATGTAATATTTAGGGGCTTCCCTGATAGCTCAGTTGGTAAAGAATCCACCTGGAAAGCAGGAAATCCAGGTTCAATTCCTGGGTCAGGAAGATCCACTGGAGAAGGGAAAGGCTACCCACTCCAGTATTCTGGCCTGGAGAAGTCCATGAACTGTGGTCCATGGGGTCACAAAGAGTTGGACATAACTGAGCAACTTTCACTTTCACCCTCATAGGCACATATATCTAATTTGAAATTAGCAATCATATTTATATTTTCTTTCATCTGTTGCCTCATCAGTTTTGCTAGAATTACTTACACATCTGTTTTCTGTTCTATAATCTTTGTGTCTGAATGAAATTCCAAATCTTTTGAGAAAAATATTAAGAGAAATAATTCTATTTTCATGAAGATGAAGTAAAAACTTGAAAACAGTTCAATGAGGTGTGATTTCAAACTTACAAGGATGAATTATGTAAATCACTTTTTTCTGGTTAACATTTTGATATGTAGTGATAATCAACATTATTTTATATATTCATAAATAGAATATATTCTTCTACAATTCATTGCTTATTTGATATTTACATTAACTAGAAAATCAGTGGAAAGTAGCAGAAATGTTATATTAACCTTGACTCAAATCAGTAATAAATTATCCATTTTCAGGACATAAATTTTCATGTTTCTTCTCTATCTTGACAAAGGATGACTAATTTTTTTGATTAATTCAGAGACACAATTCCTTTATTCTTATTCTGAAAAAATGGAAATACATATTACTTAAGTCCTCTGATCATGATTTAAAAATCAGTGTGTGGCATAATCAAGAGGATTATTTAATATGGCAACACTACAGGCATTGATGCTCTTCAATAAATACTGATGTAAAATTCCATACTCTTCTATTATTTACCTTTAGATTTCAATTCACTTTTGGTAACTCCTATAGCTGCTGTAGAGTATAATTTACATTGATGTTACTCATTTTTTAAACTCATGTGCCTCTAGAATGAGTGACTTAAACTGCTTTCTAAAGAAATCTCAATTATGATAATGTATTGAGTTAAATATACAATGGCAGAAAGCATCTCATGCATGAATATATTGATATAAAACAAAGTAGAAAGTAGACTTTAGAACAAGAAATATTACTAAGAATAAAGAGGGCATAAAATGATGAAGCTATGGGTTTATCATGGATTAGCTTCTCATTATTAGTCTAAAACTTAAGGAAGGAAATTTTCCAAGTTGGTTTTTCTGTTTTAACTCTGAAGTAGGCAAATCACTCAATTTTTGTTGCTACTGTTGCTACAATTTGTTTTTGTTTTGTTTTGCTTTGATTTGTTGTTTGGTCAGGCAATAAAAAAGAGTATGACTTCAGGAAAGTGATATGTTTTCAATTTAAAGAATTGGAGAATTTTCCATTTTAAGGAAATTAGCTCAAGGTATGGAGAATATGCACTTCCCAGGTGGCACTAGTGGTAAAGAACCCACCTGCCAGTGCCAGAAAAGTGAAAGACTTGGGTTCAGTCGCAGGGTCTGGAAGATCCCCTTGAGGAGGGCATGGCAACCCTCTCCAGTATTCTTGCCTGGAGAATCCCATGGACAGAGGAGCCTGACGGGCCACAGTCCATGGGGTTTCAAAGAGTCGGACACGACTGAGTGACTTGGCATGCATGCATGGAGAATATACCAGGTATACCGGATACCAATATTTCCAGTAATTGACTCAATCTCATTACTGTATATATGAAAGCATGTATAATTCTCCTGCTGCTAGGAAGGAGGGCAGAGAATAAAACTGCTTGATTTTCATTTGTTTTTTTCCCTCAGAAAATGTCCGAATGGTAGATCCTACTCATAGAAACTGCCCTGTAGTACTTGAGAGACGTTGGGGAAGTTTTTACTTGCCTTTCTTAATATGGATAAAGGAGTTATCTTTTTAGGATTGTAGCCAAATGAGAGTGATAACATATGATATCTCTGTGCATTCATACCTCTACATATACATCTTCACTTACATCTGTGTATATACACTACATGTGCAATTTGATATCTTTATTTTTTAAATTAACCATATTTTTAAAAATGCAAAACAATAATTTTAAATAATATGATAATTTTCTACCCAAGATATGATGCCCCATAGTTTTTTTTAAAAAGTTCTATTTTTTTACTGTTAACTTTCCCTATAGTTAGAATTCTAAACAATGTTACATTGTAGCTTTGGAGATAGTTTTTTCTCAATTTTATCAAAATGTAATTAAATGATTTCTTTTAATAACTAACAAAGAATAAGTCCACCTGCAATGTGGGAGACCTGAGTTCAATCCCTGGGTTGGGACGATCTCCTGGAGAAAGGAATGGCTACCCACTCCTATATTCTTACCTGGAGAATTCCATGTACAGAGAGGAGCCTGGCAGGCTACAGCCCATGGGGTCACAAAGAGTTGGACATGATTAGGAGACTCACTTTCACTGTCAAGAAAAAAAATATCTCATTAAAAAATCATATAGCTTTTATGGTTTTCAAGGCTAAGACTTGGGAAATATGTTACCAGTGGCTTTCCAGAAAAATGTATACCAGAGTTACATCTTTCTCAGTCCTTATCGACACTGACCACTGCTATTGTAATTAATTAAATCCCTTTGTTAATTTGATAGGTAAAAATGATGATGATCTCCAGCATATATTGAAATTCTCTTTTGTATATTCTGCACAATTCCAAATGTAACTGTCCTTATGAGCCACTAATTTCAAAGAGATGGGTCATACTCCTCAACAAGGGAATTGTACAAATCTTCACCTACTGCACATTTATGTGACTGATGACAGAATAAAACAATTAGCTTGGATTATATAAGATCATAAAAGCTGTCACCCTACTTTGGCAGACTTACGACATTTCCCAAAGAAAGAGTCGATCTCCACAGGCTCTAAATTAGATCACTGATTATGTTTCAAGGTCCAACAAAATATCTAATTGAATTCATCAGCTCAATTTATTTTGATAAATTAAAGTTTGGAATTACATTGATTTCTGCTCATACTTGAATTTTAATCTTTTAGTCAGTGGGATCCACTGGGACACTGAACATTTTGAATTATTTGATGATTGCGCTTTAAAGTGTTCAATAAAAACAAAAAATAAAGCCAAAAAAAAAAAAGACAGTGTGATAGTGTTTGATGCCTATAATTTTCTGAAGTTAATATAAACATGTTTTCTCCCTTATTCTTTTTTTTTTTTTTGCAGAAGAAACACAAAATTTGTCATTTGGTTTCCCAGACCTGACATATGGTAGAAAGCACTGCTGTGGGAGAGTCCATTGTCACTGAATCATCAGAAGCTCCTGAACTCAGAGTCTTTCTCTTCCTGCTCTTCCTCCTCAAAGATGCTGTCACAGCTTTGGCCTGAGCATCACTGCACCAATTTAAGGCTATACCAGTTTATTCCAGCATCCTAAGATAGCCTGTTAATTGTTTGATAAATTGCTTTGAGCAGGTTAAATAAAATCAGATAGCAAATATATAATACAATTTTACATATAATAACATACCATTTTGTGAGCCACAATATAATAATATATTTCCCTGAGACATTCTTAACGTGTAGAAAAACATATGACATCACTTAATTTTGTGTTTAAACAATTTCTCAGTAGAACTGTAATTACACAGGCAAATATTCCCACTGGGAATGGGGTATCAGTGTGTGTTCCTGGGATCTGATGTGAAATCAGAAAACTAGTCTCAAAAGCCTCAGAGAAAAATAAAAGGTCTTGAATTATCCTAGGGAATAGCAGTCTTCCTGGGGGAAGCACAAATTTCTTCTATGAACACAGAAGGCCATTCAAATCAGATTATAAAAAAATATTGCAGTAGGTCAATTTTTCTCTTTAAGTATCAAAATTGACTTTTCCTGTGAAAAATGAACCACTGCTGACACAGTATAGAGAGAAGGTGAATGAAAAAGATAGTGATCTGGTAAGTATTCTTACCTTAATCCCAGGGTATTAGAACTTGATGGGATTTTAAGTTCTTTTAAGTTCATAGTCACTTATCCTACATGTAGAAACTGATAGTTTGATAATAAATATTCCCAGAGTAACACAAGTTTTAAATGATAAAGATATGTCTAACAAAAACAATAGTAGCAAAAAAGCCCAAACATTTGACACATTATATTAAAACAAATCTCACTATATTTGACTCTGATTAAGAATCTAAATGTTAACACTGTTCTAATCACCTATTCAGAGAAGGCAATGGCACCCCACTCCAGTACTCTTGCCTGGAAAATGCCATGGACAGAGGAGCCTGGTAGGCTGCATGGGGTCACTAAAAGTCGGACACGACTGAACGACTTCACTTTCATTTTTCACTTTCCACTTTCATGCACAGGAGAAGGAAATGGCAACCCACTCCAGTGTTCTTGCCTGGAGAATCCCAGGGACGGGGGAGCCTGGTCGGCTGCCGTCTATGGGGTCGCACAAAGTTGAACACGAGTGAAGTGACTTAGCAGAATCACCTATTATTTCTTTTTAAAGCATGTGCATATCCATTAAGGCTGACTCAATCTGTTTATTATATTATCCATCTTCTCTTAATATTGCATTAATATTAATATTATTAATATTGCATTGATGCCATTAATTATCAACACCCAAGTAACAGTACTGGAAGAAGCACAAGCTGGAATCAAGATTGCGGGGAGAAATATCAATAACCTCAGATATGCAGATGACACCAGCCTTATGGCAGAAAGTGAAGAGGAACTAAAAAGCCTCTTGATGAGAGTGAAAGTGGGGAGTGAAAAAGTGGACTTAAAGCTCAACATTCAGAAAATGAAGATCATGGCATCCGGTCCCACCACTTCATGGGAAATAGATGGGGAAACAGTGGAAACAGTGTCAGACTTTATTTTGGGGGGCTCCAAAATCACTGCAGATGGTGACTGCAGCCATGAAATTAAAAGACGCTTACTCCTTGGAAGAAAAGTTATGACCAACCTAGATAGCATATTAAAAAGCAGAGACATTACTTTGCCAACAAAGGTCCATCTAGTCAAGGCTATGGTTTTTCCAGTGGTCATGTATGGATGTGAGAGTTGGACTGTGAAGAAGGCTGAGCGCTGAAGAATTGATGCTTTTGAACTGTGGTGTTGGAGAAGACTCTTGAGAGTCCCTTGGACTGCAAGGAGATCCAACCAGTCCATTCTGAAGGAGATCAGCCCTGGGATTTCTTTGGAAGGACTGATGCTAAAGCTGAAACTCCAGTACTTTGGCCACCTCAGGCGAAGAGTTGACTCATTGGAAAAGACTCTGATGCTGGGAGGGATTGGGGGCAGGAGGAGAAGGGATGAGATGGCTGGATGGCATCGCTGACTCGATGGACGTGAGTCTGAGTGAACTCCGGGAGTTGGTGGTGGACAGGGAGGCCTGGCGTGCTGTGATTCATGGGTTCGCAGAGTTGGACAGGACTGAGCGACTGAACTGAACTGAACTGAACTGAACAGCACTGGAGTGGGTTTAGAAGAATGTTTTTAAGGGAGTAGAAAAAAATTAAGTAGTGACTAGTATCAATAAAGAGAAATTCCTGCAGGAATAGATGATTTTGCTAAACTCTTCCAAAAATCTTGTGTTCATGCTCACCTGCCAAGTACATAGAAAGATAGTAGTTGGCTATTAAATGGAGTCTGTTTTTTGTTTCCTGTATTCTTTTCCATTTCCATTTGTTCTATTTAGCTTTTATATTTCTTTTTTGAAACTTGAAATTTTGTTTCAGACTTGGTGTGTAATAAATTTGAAATATTATTACACTTAATGTTCTCTACATAAATTGTTCTCTTCAGGTCCTGTACATCTGTGACTAGAAATACGAGGTTTGGTAGAAAAACAACCTCAGCAAAGAAGTGTTTGTTTCCCATGGTCAAGGCCTCAAGCTTATTTAAATATTGTCTCTAAAGATGAGTCTCTTTATTTGAAGTCTCTGCCTACAATGCAGGAGACCCTGGCTTGATCCCTGGTTCAGGAAGATCCCCTGGAGAAGGAAATGGCATCTCTCTCCAGTACTCTTGCCTGGAGATTCCTATGGAGGGAGGAGCCTGGTAGGCTACAGTCCATAGGGTCTCAAAGAGTCAGACATGACTTCACTTTCACTTTCACCTTGAATAGTCATTTTTCATTATTACAAAAGAAAGAATAGCTCAGAAAAGATATAATTGTATCTTTTTCTTGCCTTCAGAGAGTGGCAATTGCTCCACTCCTTAGTCAATAGACAGTCTTGTCTCTATGTTTGCAGAACAAAACAGATGGGCTATCATTCAAGGAGGGTTAATATTTTCTAAGGAGGAAGCCATCTGTATTTCATAAAAGGATAATTCCAATGAATTAACTAGTAGATCAGTGATGCTTTCCTTCTTTGCTTAACCCTTTGCTTAGAGGAAAAAGGAATCCTGGTTGATAATAAAATAGTAAGTATTAATTTCTCGAGAAGTTCAGACTTGTCTCAATAGCTTAATAATATTAGCTTCCAAGGTGGCGCAGTGGTAAAGCATCTGCCTGTCAATGCAGAGGGCAGAAGAAATTTGAGTTTGATCCCTGGGTTGGGAAGATCCCCTGAAGGAGGAAGTGGCAGCCCACTCCAGCATTATTGCCCGGAAAATTCCATGGACAGAGGAGCTTCATGGGCTACAATCCACAGGGTTGCAAAGAGGTGGACACACTAAGCACACGCACATCACACATTGAATATTTGCTGTGTGAAAAACACTATTGAAAATACACATATTAGCTCATTTAATCCTCATCATTACCCTGTAGACAAGTGTCACTATAATATGTAATGTACATATCAGAAAATGAAATCATATAGTTGTTGAAATTTTGCTGAAGTCATACAAATATGAGGTGGAAGAGCCAGACACACTGGATTTATCGTCCGTGCGTTCAACCACCACAGCACATCTTCTCTGATACTGTGTCAAAAGATGTAAACCTATTGGAGCACAAACTCTGAATCAAGATTTATGCTAGCTTTAAGCTAATATCCCTATATCCAATTCAGCACATTGAGTTTTGGGGAATAACTGTCTTGGTTATGCTAATCTTTTAAGTACCACTGTCTCTAACATTTCCATTTCTGGGGAGGTAGCATTTATTGAAGAGTGCCCAGTGATCCAGAATGTCCAAAGTCTGGCCCTTACTCTTTGATTGCAAAGTTATGCAATCCTGGATTGTTAACTGGGTTGAAATCATCAGTTCCTTTTCAGTAGAGGTGGTCAACATATTTTAAAGAGCTGTGAGAATTAAGTTAGATGAGAAAGCACTTTGAAAATTATAAGATGGCAATGTATCCATGCCAGATTTTCACATTTACTCTAATTTATCTCTTTCATCTCCTGCATTGGCAGACAGATTCTTTACTACTCGAGTGACCTGGAAAGCTGTTAATTTAGCTAACAGAACAAATATAGAAAAATAGACATTAAGTAATCCAGAATCCGCAATCATTATTGTATCCATAGTTCATTTTCTATACCCAAAGTATGGTAAATAATTGCATTATGCCTATTAATTCTAAATGTATGAAAAATTTTAAAAGACATTCAGTTTTATTAAAAATCTGGAACAAATTGAGAAAAAACAGGAAGATAAGATTTTGGTAATGTGGTTAGATCATAATCTGAGATAGAGTATATAAAATGAAAGTGAAAATATATTCAAATCTGACATTATGCAAATGCTGAACTTGTAGGAGCTGTGTGTGATGTAGGTTGTTAAGGAAGAATTATATATGCATTATATATATATAAACACACACATTATATATGACATAAAATGTATATGTATGTATGTTTATATATAGATATATATATATATGGGCTTCCCTGGTGGCTCAGCTGATAAAGAATCCACCTATAAAGCAGGAGATCTGGGTTCAATCCCTGGATTGGGAAGATCCCCTGGAGAAGGGAAAGGCTACCCACTGCAGTATTCTGGCCAGGAGAATTCCATGAATTGTATAGTCCATGGGGTCACAAAGAGTCAGAGATGACTGAGCAACTTTCACTTTCACTATATATATACATACAAACTTTATAATTATATAAAATGTGCACATGTAAAAGATTTTACTTATTTCATTCATTAAGATGCTATAAGTGTTACAAAAGATAATTCAGAGAATCACAATATTATTAATCAGGAATTCACAAATAAACTGATAATAGATACAAAACTGCCTTTCCACTACAGAGCAAATCAGTTGTATGTATGCTGGAAAAAAAAATGCACCTGTCTGTAAACAAGTATCATGTGTGTTTCTCTGGGTTATTTACAATTTACAGAGCTGTAGACTAGTGCAGTGACAAGAGAACGCAGACATCATTAAGAGAAGTGGGTAGGCGACCCTTTTTAAACATCTGTTACAATTTAACTTAAACATTGAAATATTCCTGAATACTATCATTATATTGCTTGGATTAATTCAGTAATTGTCCAAGCATGAAAATTTCTCTAGTTAGATTCCATAGCTTGGCTTATAATCTAAAAAATAAAAAATGGATGTACTAGCTACTCTTAATGTGTTGCCAACTTTAGAACAGTGAATCAATGAGATGCTAAAGATATTTAACTGTAGAAGAAAACTCATTTAACACATAATTTGATGAGACAGGCACTGTCATTCTCATACTAATGATGATGAAACTTAAACTTAGTGATTACTTGGCCTGCCTAAAGAATTGCAACTGCTGAGCAGTAGAGTTAGGATTCAGTTGCTAATTCTGTTACTGATTCAGTAACTAATTCTGAATATTTTATCTTTCTATTTTACAAGCAACTCTTAGAAGTTCCTTTGTTCCTCAGAGGCAAAGTTGCTTCTCAGTGTATGAGAGATAAAGTACTTTGACTCCTCTAACTAGGCAAGGTTTCGACCGAAATAGAAATACCTTAATTTGTTGTGCAAGTAAAAAAAATACTGCGAAATGGAACAGAATTGAGTTACTCAGAGTTTGCTATATGCAATGTGATTAACCATGATCATTCACATTGGTGAAAGATGAGAAAGTAAATGAAAGTAAGAGGTTCAGAGGTTAGAATTCACCCACTGGTTTGATGCTGTCATTTAACATGGAAAATGATAGCTTTAAGGAATAGAAGCAGCAAGTTATCATTTCAACTGGAAATGCATACATTTTCTGTGCTTACTGTTCATATGCCTAGGGGTTACCAGGATGCCCAAGTGGATTTAGAATTAATGTTCTAATTACTTTAGCCGCTTTCATATTTATTTTTTTCTGACTCTTCAGGTTATTATAAACATCAGTACCCTGTCAAAATTCCAACCTCCAGGAACCCTGCAGAGAATGGAGGTGGAGAACAGCACTGTGAAGACACAGTTCTTGCTCTTGGGATTCAGTGACCACCCAGAACTGCAGAGTGCTCTTTTTGCTGTGATTTTGTCCATCTACTCTGTTACTCTGATGGGCAACCTTGGGATGATTTTATTAATCACAGCCAGTCCCCCTTTGCACACCCCTATGTACTTTTTTCTCTGCATCTTTTCTTTCATAGACGCCTGCTACTCTTCAGTCATTGCCCCCAAGTTACTTGTGGACTTAGTTTCTGATAAGAAGACCATTTCTTACAATGGCTGTACTGCACAGTTATATTTCTTCTGCTGTTTGGTGGACACAGAGTCTTTTCTCTTGACTGTCATGGCTTATGACCGGTACATAGCCATCTGCAACCCCCTGCTTTACACCGTTATTATGTCCAAGAGGATTTGCTGCCAGCTTGCAACTGGAGCATTTTTAGGGGGCACCATGAGCTCAGTGATTCACACCACTAATACCTTTCACCTGTCTTTCTGCTCCAGTGAAATTAACCATTTCTTTTGTGACATCTCCCCTCTCTTCTCTCTGTCCTGCACTGACACCTACATCCATGACGTTGTACTGGTGGTCTTCGCTAGTTTAGTGGAAGCCCTCTGCCTTCTAACAGTTCTCCTCTCCTATATCCTCATCATAGCAGCCATTCTTAAAACAGGTTCTGCCAAGGGAAGAAGAAAAGGATTCTCCACTTGTGCGTCCCATCTGACCGTGGTCTCTATCCACCATGGTACCCTGATCTTCATTTATTTGCGCCCTGGCACTGGCCATTCACTGGATATTGATAAAGTGACCTCTGTGTTCTACACCTACGTTAAAGTTCTACACCTACGTTAAATCCCTCAATTTACAGCCCTAGGAACAAAGATGTAAAAAATGCCTTCAGGAAATGATTAGCAGAAAATTTCTTTCTTAAGAAACGATGAAACTGAGGCTGACAGCTTTTCTACCCTGTTTCTTGCCCTTTGTTCTTTAAATCTCTCAAGATTCTGAGAGCTGAAGCTCTAGTACTTTGACATAAGTTCCTATAACCCACCAGTACAACCTTCTGAATGTTTCCCATTATTTTCAGTTGTGCCTAAATTGAGTGTAGGAAGCAGGCCTTGATGATCTTAATCTTCTCTCCAAACTAAGGAAGAGTAGCAATAGGGTCTCTTTGCTGTTTTGCACAAAAGGTCTTTTTTACATCTCTTTTCTCTGTTCCTGAGAGGCCCTAATGAGGTATCATGAGAAGAGCAACTGCTCTATCCATGTCAGTCAAACTTACTTCCCTAAAGGCTCCATTTTTTTTTTTTAAACAGTAGGCTTAATAGACATGCTCAGTCAGGAGAGAGTGTTACTGTATCAAATTAGTTTTGTTTATACCCTTTTTATGTACTTGCATCACCCTGTAAATATTCCATCATAACACATAGAAGTAAGCAGTAAATAAATAAATAAGAATAAATAGGAAACCTCCCTCCATGTCTAAATATTCCATAAAAGCATGACACTTACTATCCTGTTTACCATTTTTTCTACTATGCCACTTACAGTGTTTGACCTGAGAATTCAATTCAAAAATACTTATAGAACAACAAATGAATGAGTGTAGCCAGAACAATTAATATAAAATTGAATCTTGGTAAATTGATCAAAATATTTCTCTTTTCTTTGATTTATCCTACCATGTTCACTTTAGGTGAAATCTATTTGCATATGTTTTATTTTGCCCTATACAGAAATGAGAGTCAGAGACAGGAATTATTTGTTGTAAAACTCTTCATTCTGCCTTAATTATGTAAGCACATCCCCTGATCTTCCAAAGGACACCAAAGAGGACTTGTCTCCTCACTGGGTTCATAGCATTACACTAGTTAATAATGAAAATAAGTAAACAAATAAACTGAAAGGCCCCATAATATAGTTTAAATCATAAACCATATACGTTAAATCATATATTAACACAAACATAGTTCCCTTTGTAGGGGAGGAATAAAGTATTAGTTATATTAGCATGCTATATATAGTGATTATATTATATATATATTATATGGTGATTGCCTCTTGAGAAACCTGTATGCAGGTCAAGACACAATAGTTAGAACTGGACATGGAACAACGGACTGGTTCCAAATAGGAAAAGGAGTACATCAAGGCTGTATATTGTCACCCTGCTTATTTAACTTCTATGCAGAGTACATCATGAGAAATGCTGGGCTGGAAGAAGCACAAGCTGGAATCAAGATTGCCAGGAGAAATATCAATAACCTCAGATATGCAGATGACACCACACTTATGGCAGAAAGTGAAGAGGAACTAAAAAGCCTCTTGATGAAGGTGAAAGAGGAGAGTGAAAAAGTTGGCTTAAAACTGAACTTTGAGAAAATGAAGATCATGGCATCTGGTCCCATCACTTCATGGGAAATAGATGGGGAAACAGTGGAAACAGTGTCAGGCTTTATTTTGGGGGGCCTCAAAATCACTGCAGATGGTGACTGCAGCCATGAAATTCAAAGACACTTACTCCTTGGAAGAAAAGTTATGACCAACCTAGATAGCATATTGAAAAGCAGAGACATTACTTTGCCAACAAAGATCCATCTAGTCAAGGCTATGGTTTTTCCAGTGGTCATTATGGATGTGAGAGTTGGACTGTGAAGAAAGCTGAGTGCCGAAGAGTGGATGCTTTTGAACTGTGGTGTTGGAGAAGACTCTTGAGAGTCCCTTGGACTGCAAGGAGATCCAACCTGTCCATTCTGAAGGAGATCAGCCCTGGGATTTCTTTGGAGGCAATGATGCTGAAGCTGAAACTCCAGTACTTTGGCCACCTCATGCAAAGAGTTGACTCATTGGAAAAGACTCTGATGCTGGGAGGGGTTGGGGGCAGGAGGAGAAGGGGACGACAGAGGATGAGATGGCTGGATGGCATCACTGACTCGATGGACATGAGTCTGAGTGAACTCTGGGAGTTGGTGATGGACAGGGAGGCCTGGCGTGCTGCGATTCATGGGATCGCAAAGAATCGGACATGACTGAGCGACTGAACTGACTGAACTGATATAGTGATTATGTTATCTATGAAAGTATCAAATAAATTGGAATAATATTCTAAACAAAATTTTAACAGTGGTTATCACAATTGTGTAGTGCTAAATTATTGTATGCTAGTTAATCCCTGAAATATTTTCCAAAAGCTTAATTAACTGCATATTCTGTTCTGCCTGTATTCAATTAGCAATTAATCCAGTTGTGAAAACAACACAATTTAAAGTTCTCAAAAGCATTCATTTTATCTTAGGTTGTGGCCATGAAAGGAACATGGAGGCACTCTTCATAATTTTAGGAGGAGAGAGCAATTGCTTATACAGATTTTAATTTAAGTTAGGTCCTGATCACTTATGTTCAATATGCCTTTGGTGCTGATGATTTTATAATCAAGATATCATTTGAAGGAAACAACATATTAAAAAACTTGGAACTTTCAGCAGATTATTTGAATTAGAATTCTAATATGAATTGGAATTTTAGACAAATGTATTTTATTGTTTCTTCAATATTTTCTCTCATGATTTCAAATTATTTATAGTTCATAGAATATAGCACATATCAGGAACTCTCAATCACTGTCTAAAGCTCTTCACAACCCAATGAAATTTATTAAGAACATGTGAAAGTATTTATAGCTGCAAACATTAGGCTTCTCAGGTGGTGCTGAGCCAGAAATTTCTAGACAGTGTAAGACTTTGAAAACTCAACTCCTGTTGTTTTTTTTTTTATTTCAATTTTTTTCTTCTCAAGTAAGCATCTCACTCCTTTTTCCAATTTTCAGGCATTCAGAGGAATGACTCCCTGGTCTGGTAACATAAAACATTCAAACCCAGGACAATACAATCATGAACTACTGTTTAATCTATCAAGGAGAAAAACTCCAGGTAGACAATTAGCTCCTAAACATTTATATCTAGCCCCTAAATAATGGTGTGGGGTCTTAAGAAAGTGTAAAGGAACAGTGTCACAATGTTTGGAAAAACTGAGAAAATTAGGGATCCAAGAAAGCCATAAAAATGACAAACTGGATGTTGTGAAGTTTAAACTAATTGGTCAAAAATGATGCATATTAAAGTTACAAGTCAACCAAAAATGTACAGATCAATACTAATAAATATATAAAGCTGTTGTAATCCCCACCTTTTGGGGGCTCTTCTCCCCCTGTCAGTGTCTATGCTAAGGGCTTTGCATCTCTATCTTTTAAAATAAACTTTGCCTGTGTGAGCGTTTTCCAGTTTGTGCAGTTCATTCCTCGGCTCCACGAATAGAACCTGCTTTCCTGTTTCAGCACCAGTGATAAGGAATCAGCCTGCCAGTGCAGGAGACACAAGAGGTGTGAGTTCAATCCCTGGGTTGGGAAGGTTCCCTGGAATGCTGAATGGCACCCCACCCCAGTATTCTTGCCTAGAAAATTCCATGGACAGAAGAGCCTATGGCTCATGGGGTTGCAAAGAGTTGGACATGTCTGATCATTATAATAATGAAGCCCATTCATATCATGTAAAATTAGCTTCACTGACCATTTTTCAAATATATATTTAATGAAAAAAATCCCTTTTCTATATCTTTTCAAAGTTTTGATTTAATAGTGTTTACAGAGGATATGCAGAGTACATCATGAGAAACACTGGGATGGAAGAGGCACAAGCTGGAATCAAGAGTGCTGGGAGAAATATCAATAATCTCAGATATGCAGATGATACCACCTTTATGGCAGAAAGTGAAGAAGAACCAAAGAGTCTCTTGATGAAAGTGAAAGAAAGTGAAAAAGTTGGCTTAAAACTCAACATTCAGAAAACTAAGATCATGTCATCTGGTCCCATCACTTCATGGCAAATAGATGGAAAACCAGTGGAAACAGTGGCTGACTTTATTTGAGGGGGCTCCAAAATCACTGCAGATGATGATTGCAGCCATGAAGTTAAAAGATACTTGTTCCTTGGAAGAAAAGCTATGACCAACCTAGACAGCATATTAAAAAGCAGAGAAATTACTGTACCAACAAAGCTGTGGTTTTTCCAGTAGTCAGGTATGGATGTGAGAGTTGGACAGTAAAGAAAACTGAGCTCCGAAGATTTGATGCTTTTGAACTGTAGTGTTGGAGAAGACTCTTGAGAGTCCCTCGGACTGCAAGGAGACCCAACCAGTCAATCCTAAAGGAAATCAGTCCTGAATATTCTTTGAAAGGACTGATGCTAAAGCTGAAACTTCAATACTTTGGACACCTGACGTGAAGAACTGACTCATTGGAAAAGACCCTGATGCTGGGAAAGATTAAAGGCAGGAGGAGATGGGGACGACAGAGGATGAGATGGTTGGATGGCATCACCTATGTGATGGTCATGAGTTTGAGCAAGCTCCAGAAGTTGGTGATAGACAGGGAGGCCTGGCGTGCTGCAGTCCATGGGGTCACAAAGAGTCAGACAGGACTGAGCGACTGAACTGAAGTGAAATTCAATACAGAGGTATAACTACAGATACAAATGACATTATTATAGAATTTAGTGAGGTTTAGAATATGAGTTACCATCATAATTGAAATGGATGGCAGGGGAAAAAAGTCATGTAGGACAATATTTGAGAGAGGCTTCTTTCTTTTCTTTTCTTTCTTTCTTTCTTTCTTTCTTTTTTTTTTTTTTTTTTTTGAAAAAGCCTTTTCAGTGTGAATACAATTTGGACAGTTAAGCTTCAATCTGCATGTGGTTGCTGTTGTTTAGTCACAAGTCCTCTCTGACTCTTCTGTGGCCTCATAGGCTGTAGCCATGCTCTTCTGTCCATGCAATTTCACAGGTAAGAATACTGGAATAGGTTGCCATTTCCCCCTCCAAGGGATCTTTCTGACCCGGAAATCAAACCTGTGTCTCCTGCCATTTGGCAAGCAGGTTCTTTATCACTGAGCCTCGGAGAAGCCTCTACCATCTACACATACTGCCATGGAAATCAAACTAATTAACAAAGAATCTCAGTGAATTTCATTTATAAAACTTCACAAAAGAGTGCTGCAATATATATCAAAAGCTTAACCAATATTGAGTAAAACAGTAATAACAAAGTGAGCAACAAATAGTAAGAATATGAAATATAGAATATTATACAAAGGGTAAATATACTCCTGAGAAAAAAATATAAAAATTCAAATTTATTTCATTTAGCCTATTTCTTATTGGTAGATATTTAGATTATTTTCCCTGATGCTGGGAAAGATTGTAGGTGGGAGGAGAAGGGGACAACAGAGGATGAGATGGTTGGATGGTGTCACTGACTCAATGGACATGAGTTTGAGTAAGCTCTGGGAGTTGGTGATGGACAGGGAAGCCTGGTGTGCTGCGGTCCATGGGGTTGCAAAGAGTAGTACACAACTAAACAAATGAACTGAACTGAACTGGTTATAAGCTCTGATGCAATGAATACTTTGAAAGTGGTAAACTTTTGCAGGTTCAATTGCTAGACTTACTGGTTTAAATGATACTTGCATATTTAATTTTCAAATTCCAGGTGAATTATACATTTCATTCAAATAATAGCAAATTATCTTCCATAAAGAAGACTAATTTAAACTTCCACCAACAATGAATGAGTGTGAAAAAAAATCAACCTTAAAATGATAAAGAATTAGACATATGTAACAGGGCCTGGCTCTAATATTAACCTGTGGCCCAATATTGTTGTTGAGGCTTCATTGCCTGTAGAATTAGGGAACACCCATATTAAACTGACTTTTCCATTAGTTAAAACTAAAGGTCAAGAAACAGGGTAGAAAATTATCAGCCTCAGTTTCATTCTTTCTTAAGAAAGAAATTTCCTGCTAATCATTTTCCTAAAAGCATTTTTCACATCTTTGTTCCTCAGACTGTAAATCAGGGGGTTCAGCATAGGTATAATCAATGTATAGAACACAGAGGTCACTTTATCAATATCCAGTGAATGGCCAGCACTGGGACGCAAATAAATGAAGATCAGGGTACCATGGTAGATAGAGACCACAATCAGATGGGACACACAAGTGGAGAATCCTTTTCTTCTTCCGTCAGCAGATTCTATTTTAAGAATGGCTGCTATGATGAGGATATAAGAAAGGAGAACTGTGAGAAGGCAGAGGGCTTCCACTAAACTAGCGAAGACCACCAGTACAACGTCATGGATGTAGGTGTCAGTGCAGGACAGAGAGAAGAGAGGGGAGATGTCACAAAAGTAATGGTTAATTTCACTGGAGCAGAAAGACAGGTGAAAGGTATTAGTGGTGTGAATCACTGAGCTCATGGTGCCCCCTAAAAACGCTCCAATTGCAAGCTGGCAGCAAATCCTCTTGGACATAATAACGGTGTAAAGCAGGGGGTTGCAGATGGCTATGTACCGGTCATAAGCCATGACAGTCAAGAGAAAAGACTCTGTGTCCACCAAACAGCAGAAGAAATATAACTGTGCAGCACAGCCATTGTAAGAAATGGTCTTCTTATCAGAAACTAAGTCCACAAGTAACTTGGGGGCAATGACTGAAGAGTAGCAGGCGTCTACGAAAGACAAGATGCGGAGAAAAAAGTACATAGGGGTGTGCAAAGGGGGACTGGCTGTGATTAATAAAATCATCCCAAGGTTGCCCATCAGAGTAACAGAGTAGATGGACAAAAACACAGCAAAAAGAGCACTCTGCAGTTCTGGGTGGTCACTGAATCCCAAGAGCAAGAACTGTGTCTTCACAGTGCTGTTCTCCACCTCCATTCTCTGCAGGGTTCCTGGAGGTTGGAATTTCAGCAGGGTACCGATGGGGATGTTGATAATAACCTGAAGAGTAGCTACAAAGGAAAATAATTAAAGTAGTTAGAATAGTAATTCTAAATCCACTTGGGCACCCTCATAACACTTAGGCATAAATAAAGTTTAGTATAAGCATAGCTTTTCAACTGAAATACTTTTTTTTAATTAGTTAATTGCTTTTTTTTTTTTTTTAATGTTTGGCAGAGACATGTAGCTTGCAGGACCTTAGTTCCCTATGAGCAATGGAACCCATCTACTTTATACTGAAAGAACAAAGTCCTAACCACTGGATGGCCAGGGAATTCCCTGAGATAGTTTATTTAATTGAATTGATTGTTTATACTTCTATTTCTTAAAGCTATATATATATATATATTTTTCCCCCCATTAAATGAGACACCATCAAACCAGCAGGTGAGCTGTGAATTTCTTAATTTCATCAACTCTCTCATCTGTCACCAACTTCAAGTGACTGAGGTTAGTTGAATTGATACATAGCAAACTGAATAACTAGCCTCTCTTTCCCTTTCAGGTAGGTTTCTTTACACAACAAATAGATACATTTCTATTTCAGTTGAAGCCTTATCCACGTAGAGGAGTAGAAGTTCTTTATTTCTCACCTTGAGCTGAGAATTTGCTTCTGAGGTCTAAAGAAACTAGTTAAAGTTTCTTGAAATCCACTGATGAAATAGAAGGGGGTAAGATTCAGAATTAGTTATCTAAGTAACTAAATCCTAACTCTGCCACTTAGCAGTTATAAAGTCTTTGACAGGCCAAGCAATCACAGAATTTTGCTTCATCACCTATAAAATGAAAAGGACAGTGCCTTCCTCATCAAATCGTATTAAATTTCCTTCTAGGCTCAATATCTTCACCATCTTGTTCATTCACTGTTCTTTTTCTTTTTAATTTAAATTTATTTATTTTAATTGAAGGCTAATTACTTTACAGTATTGTATTGGTTCTGCCACACATCAACATGAATCCGCCACGGGCGTACACGTGTTTCCCATCCTGAACACCCCTCCCACCTCCCTCCCCGTACCATCCCTCCGGGTCATCCCAGTGCATCAGCCCCAAGCATCCTGTATCGAACCTGGACTGGCGATCCAGTTCTTATATGATATTATACATGTTTCAATGCCATTCCCCCAAATCATCCCACCCTCTCCTTCTCCCACAGAGTCCAAAAGACTGTTCAATACATCTATGTCTCTTTTGCTGTCTCACATACAGGGTTATCATTACCATCTTTCTAAATTCCATATATATGTGTTAGTATACTGTATTGGTGTTTTTCTTTCTGGTTTACTTCACTCTGTACAATAGGCTCCAGTTTCATCCACCTCATTAGAACTGATGCAAATGTATTCTTTTTAATGGCTGAGTAATACTCCATTGTGTATATGTACCACAGCTTTCTTATCCATTCATCTGCTGATGGGCATCTAGGTTGCTTCCATGTCCTGGCTATTATAAACAGTGCTGCGATGAACATTGGGGTACACGTGTCTCTTTCCCTTCTGGTTTCCTCAGTGTGTATGCCCAGCAGTGGGATTGCTGGGTCATAAGGCAGTTCTATTTCCAGTTTTTTAAGGAATCTCCACACTGTTCTCCATAGTGGCTGTACTAGTTTGCACTCCCACCAACAGTGTAAGAGGGTTCCCTTTTCTCCACACCCTCTCCAGCATTTATTGCTTGTAGACTTTTGGATCGCAGCCATTCTGCCTGGAGTGAAATGGTACCTCATTGTGGTTTTGATTTGCATTTCTCTGATAATGAGTGATGTTGAGCATCTTTTCATGTGTTTGTTAGCCATCTGGATGTCTTCTTTGGAGAAATGTCTATTTAGTTCTTTGGCCCATTTTTTAATTGGGTCGTTTATTTTTCTGGAATTGAGCTGCAGAAGTTGCTTGTATATTTTTGAGAATAGTTGTTTGTCAGTTGCTTCATTTGCTATTATTTTCTCCCATTATGAAGGCTGTCTTTTCACCTTGCTTATAGTTTCCTTTGTTGTGCAGAAGCTTCTAAAGTTGGCAACATAGTAATTCTGTGGAATTCCATATATCTACTTTATGTTATCTGAAATCCAAGCTATGAAATACAACTAGAGAAATCCAAATGCTTGCATATTTATTAAATCCATCTAGGCAATACAATAATAATATTCAGGAATCTTGGATGGCCCCTTTGATTAAAATGATAAAAGATGTTATAAATGCTCACCTACCCACCTCTCTATGTTATCTCTGCACTTCCTTGTCATTGCTTTAGTCCACAGCTCTGTAAATTGTAGATAACTCATAGCAATGCAAGTGACACTTGTCTATAGACAGGCGCATTTTGCCCAGGATAGAGATAATTGATTTCTCTCCCCGCTGATGGTAAAAATCCAGCTTTACATCTATTTGTCAGTTTGTTTGTGAATTCCTGATTTACAATATTGTGGTTCTTTGAATTATGTTGTGTACATTTCATAACATGTTACATATTGAATAAAGTAAGTACAATCTCTGATGCCTGTACATGCTATATGCATTGTTATTGTTGTTCAGTTGTTAAATAGTGTTTGATTCTTTAGGACTCCAGGGACTGCAGCGTGCCAGGCCTCCCTGTGCTTCACTGTTCCTGCCTATAAAAGTTAAAGATTTTTCTTTAACGATTTACATTATTTATGGCTCTTACAAACTCAGTATTTAAATAACTTCAGATTTGAAAACATTTTCATTGTCATCTCATATTCTCTGTCTCAGAACATAATGTAAGCACATTACTAAAATCTTAACCTCCCATCCTATCCCCAATTTGTTGCAGGTTCTTAACAAAGCTAAATGTCTTATTAAAACAGTTAGAGTTAATAAGCACATTTTTGGGGTGAAGCTATTTTTGGGGTACAGAAAATGAACTACAGGCACAATAATAATTGTAGATTCTGCATTGCTCAACACCTATTTTTCTGCATCTGTTCTGTTTCTAGGTAGATTAGGCAAATTCTGGGTAAATGTGTGTATCTGACATTAATGCATTTGCATCTTATAATTTTCAAAGTAATTTATAAGCATCTTATAATTTTCAAAATTTTCAAATTTTTAACCTTTCTCATCTAATTTTATTCTCACAGTTCTTTAAACAGTGCTGATCATCTCTCAGTTTTATTGAGGAAGAACTGATGATTTCAGCCCAATGAATAGTCCAGGACTGCATAGCTTTGCAATCAAAGAACAGGTCCAGAGTTTGGACATTCTGTACAGTGGACATTCTTCAATAAACACTACCTTCCCAGAAATGGAAATGTTAGAAATGGTGGAGCTTAGAAGATGACTGTAAATAACATAGTTATTTCCCCAAAACTCAATGTGTTCACCTGCCAGGGAAGTCCTTAGTCACTTTTTCTTTTTTCCTTTTATTTTAATTTCTTTAAGCTTTTTATTTTGTATTGAGGTATATCTGATTAACAAACAATGTTGTGGTAGTTTTAGGTGAACAGAGAAGGACTCAGCCATACACATGCACGTGTCCATTCCCCCTCAAACTTTCATCCATCCAGGCAGCCACATAACATTGCACAGAGTTCCCTGTGCTATACAGTAGGTCCTTGCTGATTGTCCATTTTCACTACAGCAGTGTGTGCATGCTCACCCCCAGGTCCCATTCTCCTCCCGCTACCCGCTACTCTTTTCCACTGGTAACTATAAGGTCATTCTCTGAGTCTGTAAGTCTCTGTTTTCATACGTTCACTGTACCAACTCTTCTTAGGTTCTGCATATAAAGGATGTCATATGATATTTCTCCTTCTCTGTCTGAATTACTTCACTCAGTATGACACTCTCTAGGTCCATCCATGCTGCTGCAAATGGCACTATTTCATTATTTTTAATGGCTGAGTAATATCATTATTTTTTAAAACTTTTTTCCTTCTCCCTTAAAGTCAGCCCTCTTATCTGCCTGAATCCTTTTGCTTGTGTATTGAACAGTTGTTGGGATCAATGCATTACCATAAGATAGGACAAATAATCTAATATAAAAATCAGTTCAGCTGTAATTGATATATAGCTCCATCCATTCTTAAAAATAAATAATATATAATGAGCACAGTGTTTAATTCTGATTCCTAGTCAGAGTCCAGTAATGGTGAGGTTTGTTTTAAGGTTTGCTGTTGTTGTTATTTAGTTGCAAAGTCTTGTCCTGCTCTTTTGCGACCCCGTGGGCTGTAGCCCACCAGGCTTCTCTGTCCTTGCAGTTTCCCAGGCAAGAATCCTGGAGTGGGTTGCCATTTCCTTCTCCAGGGGATCTTCCTGATGCAGAGATCACACCCATGTCTCCTGCATTGGCAGGCAGATTCTTTAACACTATCATGTGTCAAACATTAGGTTTTTGTTTCTGCTGTTGTTTTTGTTAGATATATTTTCATAATTTAAAACCTGTATTACCCTAAGTATGTTTATCCTCAAAACATCGGTTTCTATGTGTAAAATAAGTGAGCTTCCCTAGCGCCTCAGAGAAGAAAAGTCTGCCTGCAATACAGCAGACCTGGGTTTGATCTCTAGGTTGGGAAGATCCCCTGGAGAAGGAAATAGGAACCCACTCCAGTATTCTTGCCTGGCAAAACCCATCAACTGAGGAGCCTGGCAGGTTATAGTCCATGGGGTCTCAAAGAGTTGGACATGACTGAGCTGTTAGTAAAAAAAAAAAAAAAAAAGTAAGATAAGCACTTAAAACCCCATCAAGTTCTAATAGCCTAGGATTAAGGTAAGAACACTTACCAGATTATTATCTTTTTCATTCACCTTCTTACTACACTGTTGTCAGTATCAGTTCATTTTTCACGGGAAAAATCAATTTTAGGACTTAAAGATTTAAAAAGAAAAACTGATCCATGGTCTACTTTTTGCAATCTGATTTTGGCGGGTCTTCTGTGTTCATAGAAGAAATCTGTGGCTTCCTTAGGAAGGCTGCAGTTCCTTAGGGTGATGCAAGATCTTTTATATATTGCTTTGAAGCTTTTGAGATTAGCTTTCTAATCTCAGATCTCAGGATCACACACTCTGATATCCAAATCCCAAAGGGAAAATTTACCTGAGCAATTAGAGTTCTACTAAGGAGTCGAGTACACACAAAGGAAATGATGTAATGTGTTTTTCTATATCTTAAGAACATCTCAAGCAAGAATATATTATGACTTTCAAAATGGTAGATTGTTCTACATAAAACTGGAGGATGATAGTTACTATCTGATTTGACCTGTTCAAAGCAATTTATCAATTAATAGAAGTTCTACGTGACAGGACAGTGGTGAACTGAAATGAAGCCAAATATACCCAGACACGAACTGAGAATGAGAAGGCCTTTAAGTAGACATTGTCAACTAAAAGATAATATAGTCACAACCTGAAAGTAGAGATTTTACTTAATGGGAATGTTAAGGCCTCTGAGGCCAGGAGGCAGCATCTCAGTAGTCATGAGAAAACCACTCAAGGAGACAGGAGGGGGAGTCAGGCTATACCCAAGTTTGCAACAAAGGGGACAGGGAATCGGAACATCAGAGATTTTTGTGAGGTAGAGAAAATCAGATATCAAGTTAAGGAGTTTATTTTTCTTCTACATATGGAAAGATGCAAGCCTCTGGGCTCACTGAATTCACTCCTTTCATATGCACTTCAGCTCAGTTCAGTTCAGTCACTCAGTCCTGTCCAGACCCCATGGACTGCAGCACGCCAGGCTTCCCTGCCCATCACCAGCTCCCGGAGCTTGCTATCTGGGGCCAAATTCTGTCTCCTGATTGTTTGCATCCTTAATTCCTCACTCACCTTAAGGCATGGCCGATGTGGCAGATGGCTGCTGCGTGCATTGCCTGAGCTCTCAGCAAACAGCTGTGCGGGTGGCAGCATCTGCTGGCGCTGTTTTGGGAGCCCTCATTCACATTTGGAGGCAAGAAACCATGGATGGCTGTGACATTTCTTGTTTATGGATATGACAGCAGACATTTAATTTCACCACATGAGAGAGTCAAAGATGAATGAAATTGACTCCAATATGTGTTATCTGTGCATCACGTTCAAGTGGAATTTTAGCCATCCAAGGTTAGAATTGACCTGATAATCCTAACTCAATACAAACATTTACTCTAAGTATGTGTGCCAGCTGGTGTTCTGGATACAAAACAGAGAAAGGGAGGGTAAATGGAACTGCATATAAAGAATTTCGCAAACAGAGAATACTGAATGAGAGACAAAACAGGAAAAAAAAATAAGAAAATGAGTGGAGATTGAAAATTTCATGGCATGATCGAAGGACTGAAATGAGATTTAGAGCAATGTTGCCTCTGTGTGTGTGTGTGCGTATGTGTGTGTGTATGGGCTTCTTTGGTGGCTCAGTGATAAAGAGTCAGCTTGCCAATACAGGAGCCACAGGAGACAAGGGTTCTATCTTTGGGTTGGGAAGATCCTCTGGAGGAGGAAATGGCAACCCACTCCAGGATCCTTGCTTGGATAATCCAATGGACAGGGGAGCCTTGTGGGTTACAGTCTGTGGGATCACAAAGAATCGGACACAACTGAGTAGCACACAACACAGTAAAATGAAGCACAATGAAATTATAAACGAATGAGAAATTCACACGAATTCCTACAATTTGCAGGTAAGAGAGTGGCCAGATTATTAATGTGAAGCCACGTAAAGAAATAGAGAAGAACCTTTCTGTGTTTGCTTTACAGACAAGTCGGAGGAGCAGTCACTGTGCCCCCTTTACTCCAGATGGGGCAGAGGGGAGCCTTGCACAGTGGACGGTGCACTGTCTATAAAGCCAGCCCTCAGCTCACCCATGGCAGTGGAAACTACACGACAGAGAGGGTTCTGTCTATGCAGATCAGTGGTGACATAGGCCTTGGCAGATGCGGGCTTCCAATGGGGAAGAAGGAAATGACAGCCTGAGGGTGATGAGAACCAAATGCTTTGTCTTAAACAGCAGAAAATGGTGTTGGGAATGCAAGTGTGTGCTAAATTAATTGTTTTTTCCTGCATTGGCAGGTAGATTCTTTACCTTCTTAGTCACCAGTATATATAAATATGGGCTTAGCAGGAAACACTGGTTTAATCCCTGGGTCAGAAAGATCCCCTGAAGAAGGAAATGGCAGCCCACTCCAGTATACTTGCCTGGGAAATCCCATGGACAAAGAAGCATGGTCCATGGGGCTCACAAAAGAGTCACATGTGACTTAGTGATTAAATAACAATAAACATATGCAAAAAAAGTGATATGAATCACTTTGCTGTACACCTGTAACTAATACAACTTTGTCAATCAATTATATTTTAATTAAAAAAAATAGATTTCCAAGAACCTGAAAATGTGTTTCATTTTTACAGCTGGATTAATTGCTAATTGGATACCAGGAGTGCAGACTTTAAATTTTTGTTTAGAATATTATTCCAATTTATTTCATAGCTATGTAGAGAGACGGCATAAATCATCACATGGCATGCTAACATAACTACTGCTTCTTTCTCCCCAGACCAGCCCCCACAAGGGGAATATATTTTTATTAATAGCTCTTCTTTTACAACTTAAATTATATCAACAGGGCATTCAGTTTCTTTTATCTTTTTCGTTTCTTTTTTTTTCAATTTTACCTAGTGTAATGCTATGAACCCACTAGGGAGATGAAACTGTCCACTGGAAGAAAATGCACAAACTAAAAGTTGAGAGTTATATTTTATTGGGCAGACACTCTGAGGACTTCAAGCCTGGGACACAGCATCTCAGATAGTGCTAAGAAACTGTTCTGTAGAGGTGAGTTCTGAAGAGGCAAGGGGGAGCCAGGAGAGATAGAAGATCTTGCAACAAAAGATCAGATAATCAGAACACCAAAAGATTATTGTTAATAAAAGAAAACCAGACAAACTAAAGAATTTAGCACTTTTTCTCTGTATGGGAAGAGGCAACAGTTTGGGCTCACTGACACTGTTCCTTTGATATGCACCTTCGCTATCTTGAGAGTCCCTTGGACAACAAGGAGGTCCAACCAGTCCATCCTAAAGGAAATCAAGCCTGAATATCCATTGGTAGGACTGATGCTGAAGCTGAAGCTCCAATACTTTGGCCATCTGATGGAAAGAACTGACTCACTGGAAAAGACCCTGATGCTGGGAAAGAGTCAAGGCAGGAGGAGAAGGGGTTGACAGAGGATGAGATGGTTGGAATGGCATCACCAACTCAAGGGACATGACCTTGAGTAATCTCCGGGAGTTGGTGATGGACAGGGAGGCCTGGTGTGCTGCAGTCCATGAGGTTGCAAAGAATTGGACATGACTAAGCTAACTGAACTGAACTGAACTTAGCTATCTGGGGCCAGCCTATCTTGAGAAAGCCTATTCTGTGCTTTCTCATCCGGAGTCCCCTCAGGGCTCACTGACCAGGCAGCTGTATTATGACAGCTTCAGGACTACAACCTCCTTTGTTTACTGATGTGGCAGGCAACAGTTTTCATTAACAAAGTCCTCTCCAGTGGCTTCTGGAAAAACAGGGGATGTTTGGTGATAATAACTGAAGCAGAATGAAGAGAAACTGAGCAGATTTTTACATCAAATGATTCTTGTCCCAGATTCTCATTTTTGCCTAAGGCAAAAGAAAACAGTGCAGATGGATTTCACCTAAAGTGAACAGACTAGAATGAAATTAAGGAAATGATTATTATTTTTTTTAATAAATTTACGAAGGTTCAATTTTTTAATTAGTTTTTCAGGCTAATTCATTAAATATTTTTGAATTGCATCCTGAGGATAAGCATTGTAAATGGTAGACAACAGTGAACTAGACAGGAAGGACCAAACTTTTATGGAATATTTAGTCTAGGGAGAGAAATTTCTGATTCAGTCTTACTTACAAATTATTTGCTTCTAAATGTTATGATGGAGTTCTGTTAGGGTGAAACAAATACATGAGAAGGATATAAACAAACCTAATATGACCCACTAACACTCCCATCCGAATCAGCAAGTTTATTAAACCTATTGTTAAAAAAAATAATTAAATAGGAGCCTTTAGGAAGGTAAGTCAAATTAACATGGGTTGGGGGTTGCTCTGTGTGTGACATCTCGCTGAGACTTCTCCAAGAAAAGAAAAAAGAGGTATAAAAAACCCTCTCTGAAAAACAGAGGAGTGATCCTATGACTACTCTTCCTTAGTTTGGAGAGTTTAGTGTAACAACTGTTCCCTAAACTGATTTAGGTGAAAGTGTAAGTAGTGGAAAATATTCAGAAACTGTACTAGTAAGACTACAAGAATCTATGTCAAAGTTCCTGCACTGCTTCTCTTAGAATCTTTAAATACTTTAGGATAAAAGTACTTATCACCCAGAACATAATTTAGTGCTGGTTGCTTTTTTTAGGGCACCTTTTACATCCTTATTCCTTAAGCTGTAGATGAGTAGGTTTAACATGGGGATGACAGCTGTGTAAAGGACAGAGGCCGTTTTGTCCGTGTCCATGGAGTAACTGGAGCTGGGTCCGAAATACATGAACAGGAGCGTGCCATGAAATATAGCCACAGCGGTTAAGTGGGAAGCACATGTAGAGAAAGCTTTGCGTCTCCCCTCGGCTGAGCTCATCCTAAGGATGGTTGTTATGATATAGCTGTAGGAGAGGAGGAGAGTGATAATGCTGGTCCCCAAAACACAACTACTGGATATGACCAGCATTATCTCATTGATGGACATATCTGAGTAGGAAAGGGCTAATAAGGGTGGAATGTCACAGAAAAAGTGATTGATGATATTGGAATTGCAGAATGACAACTGAAATGTACAACAGGTATGGATTGCTGAATCAACCAAGCCTACGATGTAGGCAATAACCACAAGCTGGGTACAGATTCCCCTGGACATGGCAATTGTATAAAGAAGTGGATTGCAAATGGCCACATAACGGTCATAAGCCATGACAGCCAACATGAGACATTCCACATCTCTAAAGGCTCCAAAAAAGTACATCTGGATGGCACATACATCATATGGAATCCTTTTTTGCTCAGATAAGAAATCAACCAGCATCTTGGGAGAGATAGTAGAAGAATAGCAAATGTCGAAGAAGGACAGATTGCTCAGGAAGTAATACATGGGTGTGTGCAGGCTGGGGTCCCTCTTGATCAGCAGGACCATCCCGACATTGGCAACCACAGTTATGCCGTAAACCAGCAGGAAGAGCACGAAGAGCCCCTGCTGCACATCTTGTCTACCGGAAAGGCCTAAGAATATGAAGTCAGCAAACACAGTGCAGTTCTCAGCAGTCATCCCTCACACGTGAAAATTCCTAGTTATGAAAAAGGAAATGGAAGTGGAGGGTTAATATCATCTTACTGTCTTAATTGCCAAACTGCTATTTGTTTCTATATTTTAGTAATTAGAAGGAGAGATAAATAATGCCTTGAAGTTAAATTGACCCTTTGGGAAATATTTCCAACTTGATATAACTGATAAAATGATAATAATAATGATACATTTGTAAACCACTGTCGTGTTTGCAGCACAAATTCATCTAAGCTAAATCGGGCTATTTCCACATCAATTTGTATAGTATTTATGACCATTTTTCCTACTTCAATCTAATATTAAGGAATTTATATCCTCAGATTGAAGGCAAGAGTCTTACAATTAGTTGGTCCAGATAACCCTAGTCTTCTGACAAGATCTCTGCTTTGTTTTGTTTCAATGATGTATGGATGTTATCATATCCTGTAATAGAGAAATATAGTTAATGAGTAATGGAGATAACAAATATATTGCTTTGCAATTTCTTCATCTTCCATGAGTGCGGAGCAGGAAGAGCTATGGCAAGTTTCTGAACATAACAAGAACTCTTTTTCCCCATTAAACTCTCAGGTCTGTTCAACTTTAGTATATGAGAGATAGACAGTTTGTGAAGACCCACTGGAGCAGAAAGGTGATAGCTTTGGGGTAAGAGGGTGGAAGGGTGCCTATGTATGAAATGTTAGAGTGGAGAGGCAGTCATATTCCAGGGCTGATATTCTCACCTCTAAGAGCTGCTGCTACATAGGGGGGATGATGAAGAATGTCTGGGACCCAGTTGTAGAGATGCTGATAGCACAGATGACAGAGAGGCAAGAAGGGCAGTGTGGTTTACTGTCTGGATCCTTCTGACCAAGCCTACTCTTCTCAACCTGATATATTTAACACAAGATCAGTTATGTAAGACAGATGATACAAATACTCATATGTTCACAGTCCAAGAATCTCAGAGACAATCATCCATGATCTGTGTCCCCATCCCAGTCTCTAAAAATTTTAATAGTTTCATTCTTTAATTTGATCCATATTTCTCTTGAATATCTCTGAGGCCAGTCATCCTTGATTTGGGAGTCACTTGTCTTAGGGGGGCCAATGGGATTTTATGTCCCCTTGTTATACTTTGCCCTAACCAACTGTGTGATATACAATGTCATACCCATCCTCTTACATTCTGTGAGAATGTAAGAAAAGTGGAGTTGAACGTAGGGCTTCCCAGGTGGCTCAGTGATATAGAATCTGCCTGCCAGTTCAGGAGATGCAGAAGAAATGAGTTTGCTCCCTGGGTCAGGCAGATCCCCTGGAGGAGGAAATGGCAACTCGCTCCAGTATTCTTGCCTGGGAAATCCCATGGACAGAGGAGCCTGGCAGGCTACAGTCCACGGGATCACAGAAGAGTTGGACTATGTATATTTATCTGTGTATATCTGAAGAATTGATACTTTCAAATTGTGGTGCTGGAGAAGGCTCTTGAAAG
This sequence comes from Bubalus bubalis, assembly GCF_019923935.1. Lineage (NCBI taxonomy): Eukaryota > Metazoa > Chordata > Mammalia > Artiodactyla > Bovidae > Bubalus > Bubalus bubalis. The sequence goes on along the minus strand of NC_059178.1, from coordinate 61,506,406 downwards.
TCCTTTGGACTGCAGTGAGGTCAAACCAGTTAATCCTAAAGGAAATCAACCTTCAATATTTGCTGGAAGGGCTGAAGCTGAAGCTCCAATATTTTGGCCACCTGATGCAAAGAGCCAACTCATTGGGAAAAAAACCCAACTCATTGGAAAAGACCCTGATGCTGGGAAAGATTTAGGAAAAAAGAGAAAGGTGCAGCAGAGGATGAGATGGTTAGATAGCATCACCAACACAATTTGGTGCAAATGAATTTGAGCAAAATCAGGGAGAGAATGAAGGACTGGGAAGCCTGGTGTGCTACAGTCCGCAGGGTTGCAGAGTCAGACATGACTTAGCAACTGAGCAACAATAACAAATATATTGATTTAAAATAAAGATTGGAAAAAGTAAGTAAAATGAAGTTTTGCCTATATTTCATATCTTCCTTTGTTTATATAACATGCTTTCTTTCAAAAAAGGATTAAAAACCTAAGGAAATCTCAAATATATATCAGAGAAATACGAAAGATATCAGTACCTGTCCCAGAACTCCTGACTTGTTTGTTGCATGCAGTTCTATCTGCTGGAGGATTCAGCATTGTCTCCTGCCTGACCTCGATTATATAACCATCTCTGTGTCTGGTTCCTGGGTGGTGAACCCTTGGTCTCTCAGGAATAATTAACAGACATCATGATGTAGTTTATCATCTGGCATTTCATACAAGTAAGTTCATTGTGAATGGAATACAGACACAGTTAAATGATACCAATCACCAAGCATTCTTTATATCCAGTTCACAAATCCTTATACAGGCACTTTATTTTCATTTGGTAAATTACAAAACAAATGCACAACCATTCACCCTTAGATAATTACACAGACACACAGGCATCCCATTAAACACATCCACAAAGCAAAGATTTTGTAAAAACAGCAAATATCTGAACATATATATACTATCTACGGATAACTAGATTTTGTTTTCTACACCACTTGGCTTTTAATTTTTAAATAAAAATGATGTTACAATGAATTATGTAATGAATTATACATATACATATAACACCACTTAGTGTATATTCAATTATTAATACCATAAAACCTGTGATGTGAGAAAATTAAAAATATATAATTTATCATCTTTCTGCATTTTCATATTGTGTGGATCACAGCAAACTGGAAAATTCTCAATGAGACGGGAATACCAGACTGCATTACCTGCCTCCAGGGAAACCTGGATGCATCTCAAGAAGCAACAGCTAGAACCAAACATGGAGCACCAGACTAGCTCAAAATTGGGAAAGGAGTTACCTTAAGGCTATATATTATCACTCTGCTTATTAAACTTTTGTACAGAGTACATCATGTGAAATGCTGCTCTGGATGAAGCACAAGCTGGAATCAAGATTGCTGGGAGAAATATAAACAACCTCAGATATGCAGATGACACCACTCTTATGGCAGAAAGTGAAGAGGAACTAAAAAGCCTCTTGATGAAGGTGAAAGAGCAAAGGGAAAAAGCTGGTTTACAACTCAACATTCAAAACACTAATATCATGGCATACAGTCCCATAATTTCACGGCAAATACATGGAGAAACAATGGAAACAGTGACAGACTTTATTTTCTTTGGCTCCAAAATCACTGCAGATGGTGACTGCAGTCATGAAATTAAAAGATGCTTTCTCCTTGGGAGAAAAGATATGACCAACCTAGGCACAATATATTTTTTTTAATTTTTATCTTTACTTATTTTTTTAATTTAAATTTATTTATTTTAATTGGAGGCTAATTACTTTACAATATTGTATTGGTTTTGCCATACATCAACATAAATCCACCACGGGTATACACTTGTTCCCCAACCTGAACCCCCCTCCCACCTCCCTCCCTGTACCATTCCTCTGGGTCATGCCAGTGCACCAGCCCCAAGCATCCTGTATCCTGCATTGAACCTGGACTGGCAATTCGTTTCTTATATGATATTATACATGTTTCAATGCCATTCTCCCAAATCATCCCACCCTCTCCCTATCCCTCTGCCTCAGAGTCCAAAAGACTGTTCTATACATCTGTGTCTTCTCTGCTGTCTCGCACACAGGGTTATCGTTACCATCTTTCTAAATTCCATATATATGTGTTAGTATGCTGTATTGGCAGAGAAGGCAATGGCACTCCACTCCAGTACTCTTGCCTGGAAAATCACATGGGCGGAGGAGCCTGGTAGGCCTCAGTGCATGGGGTCGCGAAGATCGGACACACTGAGCGACTTCACTTTCACTTTTCACTTTCATGCATTGGAGAAGGAAATGGCAACCCGCTCCAGTGTTCTTGCCTGGAGAATCCCAGGGACGGGGGAGCCTGGTGGGCTGCCTTCTATGGGGTCGCACAGAGTCGGACACGACTGAAGCGACTTAGCAGCAGCAGCAGCAGCATACTGTATTGGTGTTTTTCCTTCTGGCTTACTTCACTCTGTATAATAGGCTCCAGTTTCATCCACCTCATTAGAACTGATTCAAATGTATTCTTTTTAATGGCTGAGTAATAAATACTGCATTGTGTATGTGTACCACCAATTTCTTTTTTTTTTATTTTATTTTTAAACTTTACAATATTGTATTAGTTTTGCCAAATATTGAAATAAATCCGCCACAGGTACACCTGTGTTCCCCATCCTGAACCCTCCTCCCTCCTCCCTCCCCATACTCTCCCTCTGGGTCGTCCCAGTGCACCAGCCCCAAGCATCCAATATCGTGCATCGAACCTGGACTGGCGACTCGTTTCATACATGATATTATACATGTTTCAATGCCATTCTCCCAAATCTCCCCACCCTCTCCCTCTCCCACAGAGTCCATAAGACTGTTCTATGCATCAGTGTCTCTTTTGCTGTCTCATACACAGGGTTATTGTTACCATCTTTCTAAATTCCATATATATGCGTTAGTATACTGTATTGGTGTTTTTCTTTCTGGCTTACTTCACTCTGTATAATAGGTTCCAGTTTCATCCACCTCATTAGAACTGATTCAAATGTATTCTTTTTAATGGCTGAGTAATACTCCATTGTGTATATGTACCACTGCTTTCTTATCCATTCATCTGCTGATGGACATCTAGGTTGCTTCCATGTCCTGGCTATTATAAACAGTGCTGCGATGAACATTGGGGTACACGTGTCTCTTTCCCTTCTGGTTCCCTCAGTGTGTATGCCCAGCAGTGGGATTGCTGGGTCATAAGGCAGTTCTATTTCCAGTTTTTTAAGGAATCTCCACACTGTTCTCCATAGTGGCTGTACTAGTTTGCATTCCCACCAACAGTGCAAGAGGGTTCCCTTTTCTCCACACCCTCTCCAGCATTTATTGCTTGTAGACTTTTGGGTCGCAGCCATTCTGACTGGTGTGAAATGGTACCTCATAGTGGTTTTGATTTGCATTTCTCTGATAATGAGTGATGTTGAGCATCTTTTAATGTGTTTGTTAGCCATCTGTATGTCTTCTTTGGAGAAATGTCTATTTAGTTCTTTGGCCCATTTTTTGATTGGGTCATTTATTTTTCTGGAGTTGAGCTGTAGGAGTTGCTTGTATATTTTTGAGATTAGTTGTTTGTCAGTTGCTTCATTTGCTGTTATTTTCTCCCATTCTGAAGGCTGTCTTTTCACCTTGCTTATAGTTTCCTTTGTTGTGCAGAAGCTTTTAAGTTTAATTAGGTCCCATTTGTTTATTTTGCTTTTATTTCCAATATTCTGGGAGGTGGGTCATAGAGGATCCTGCTGTGATGTATGTCAGAGGGTGTTTTGCCTATGTTCTCCTCTAGGAGTTTTATAGTTTCTGGTCTTCCGTTGAGATCTTTAATCCATTTTGAGTTTATTTTTGTGTATGGTGTTAGAAAGTGTTCTAGTTTCATTCTTTTACAAGTGGTTGACCAGTTTTCCCAGCACCACTTGTTAAAGAGATTGTCTTTAATCCATTGTATATTCTTGCCTCCTTTGTCAAAGATAAGGTGTCCATATGTGCGTGGATTTATCTCTGGGCTTTCTATTTTGTTCCATTGATCAATATGTCTGTCTTTGTGCCAGTACCATACTGTCTTGATAACTGTGGCTTTGTAATAGAGCCAGAAGTCAGGTAGGTTGATTCCTCCAGTTCCATTCTTCTTTCTCAAGATAGCTTTGGCTATTCGAGGTTTTTTGTATTTCCATACAAATTGTGAAATTATTTGTTCTAGCTCTGTGAAGAATACCATTGGAAGCTTGATAGGGATTGCATTGAATCTATAAATTGCTTTGGGTAGTATACTCATTTTCACTATATTGATTCTTCCAATCCATGAACATGGTATATTTCTCCATCTATTAGTGTCCTCTTTGATTTCTTTCACCAGTGTTTTATAGTTTTCTATATATAGGTCTTTAGTTTCTTTAGGTAGATATATTCCTAAGTATTTTATTCTTCCCATTGCAATGGTGAATGGAGTTGTTTCCTTAATTTCTCTTTCTGTTTTCTCATTATTAGTGTATAGGAATGCAAGGGATTTCTGTGTATTGATTTTATATCCTGCAACTTTACTATAGTCATTGATTAGTTCTAGTAATTTTCTGGTGGAGTCTTTAGGGTTTTCTATGTAGAGGATCATGTCATCTGCAAATAGTGAGAGTTTGACTTCTTCTTTTCCAATTTGGATTCCTTTTATTTCTTTTTCTGCTCTGATTGCTGTGGCCAAAACTTCCAAAACTATGTTGAATTGTAATGGTGAAAGTGGGCACCCTTGTCTTGTTCCTGACTTTAGAGGAAATGCTTTCAATTTTTCACCATTGAGGATAATGTTTGCTGTGGGTTTGTCATATATAGCTTTTATTATGTTGAGGTATGTTCCTTCTATTCCTGCTTTCTTATCATAAATGGATGTTGAATTTTGTCAAAGGCTTTCTCTGCATCTATTGAGATAATCATATGGTTTTTATTTTTCAATTTGTTAATGTGGTGTATTACATTGATTGATTTGCGATACTGAAGAATCCTTGCATCCCTGGGATGAAGCCCACTTGGTCATGGCGTATGATCTTTTTAATGTATTGTTGGATTCTGATTGCTAGAATTTTGTTAAGGATTTTTGCATCTATGTTCATCAGTGATATTGGCCTGTAGTTTTCTTTTTTTGTGGCATCTTTGTCAGGTTTTGGTATTAGGGTGATGGTGGCCTCATAGAATGAGTTTGGAAGTTTGCCTTCCTCTGCAATTTTCTGGAAGACTTTGAGTAGGATAGGTGTTAGCTCTTCTCTAAATTTTTGGTAGAATTCAGCTGTGAAGCCGTCTGGACCTGGACTTTTGTTTGCTGGAAGATTTTTGATTACAGTTTCAATTTCCATGCTTGTGATGGGTCTGTTAAGATTTTGTATTTCTTCCTGGTCAAGTTTTGGAAAGTTGTACTTTTCTAAGAATTTGTCCATTTCTTCCACGTTGTCCATTTTATTGGCATATAATTGTTGATGGTAGTCTCTTATGATCCTTTGTATTTCTGTGTTGTCTGTTGTGATCTCTCCATTTTCATTTCTAATTTTATTGATTTGATTTTTCTCCCTTTGTTTCTTGATGAATCTGGCTAATGGTTTGTCAATTTTATTTATCCTTTCAAAGAACCAGCTTTTGGCTTTGTTGATTTTTGCTATGGTCTCTTTTGTTTCTTTTGCATTTATTTCTGCCCTAATTTTTAAGATTTCTTTCCTTCTACTAACCCTGGGGTTCTTCATTTCTTCCTTTTCTAGTTGCTTTAGGTGTAGGGTTAGGTTATTTATTTGACTTTTTTCTTGTTTCTTGAGGTATGCCTGTATTGCTATGAACTTTCCCCTTAGCACTGCTTTTAAAGTGTCCCATAGGTTTTGGGTTGTTGTGTTTTCATTTTCATTAGTTTCTATGCAAATTTTGATTTCTTTTTTGATTTCTTCTGTGATTTGTTGGTTATTCAGCAGCGTGTTGTTCAGCCTCCATATGCTGGAATTTTTAATAGTTTTTCTCCTGTAATTGAGATCTAATCTTACTGCATTGTGGTCAGAAAAGATGCTTGGAATGATTTCTATTTTTTTGAATTTACCAAGGCTAGATTTATGGCCCAGGATGTGATCTATCCTGGAGAAGGTTCCATGTGTGCTTGAGAAAAAGGTGAAATTCATTGTTTTGGAATGAAATGTCCTATAGATATCAATTAGGTCTAACTGGTCTATTGTATCTTTTAAAGTTTGTGTTTCCTTGTTAATTTTCTGTTTAGTTGATCTATCCATAGGTGTGAGTGGGGTATTAAAGTCTCCCACTATTATTGTGTTATTGTTAATTTCTCCTTTCATACCTGTTAGCATTTGTCTTACATACTGCAGCGCTCCCGTGTTGGGTGCATATATATTTATAAATGTTATATCTTCTTCTTGGATTGATCCTTTGATCATTATGTAGTGACCATCTTTGTCTCTTTTCACGGCCTTTGTTTTAAAGTCTATTTTATCTGATATAAGTATTGCTACTCCTGCTTTCTTTTGGTCCCTATTTGCATGAAAAATCTTTTTCCAGCCCTTCACTTTCAGTCTGTATGTGTCCCCTGTTTTGAGGTACCACTGATTTCTTATCCATTCATCTGCTGATGAACATCTAGGTTGCTTCCATGTCCTGGCTATTATAAACAGTGCTGCGATGAACATTGGGGTACACGTGTCTCTTTCAATTCTGGTTTCCTCAGTGTGTATGTCCAGCAGTGGGATTGCTGGGTCATAAGGCAGTTCTATTTCCAGTTTTTTAAGGAATCTCCACACTGTTCTCCATAGTGGCTGTACTAGTTTGCATTCCCACCAACAGTGCAAGAGGGTTCCCTTTTCTCCACACACTCTCCAGCATTTATTGCTTGTAGACTTTGGGATCACAGCCATTCTGGAAGAATATTAAAAAGCAGAGACATCACTTTGCTGACAAAGGTCAGTATAGACAAAGCTATCGTTTTTCCAATAGTTACGTATGGATGTGAGAGTTGGACCTTAAAGAAAGCTGAGCATCAAATAATTGATGCTTTTGAACTGTGGTGTTGGAGAAGACTCTTGAGAGTCCTTTGGACAACAAGGAAATCAACCAGTCCATCCTAAAGGAAATCAGTCCTAAATATTTATTGGAAGGACTAATGCTGAGGCTGAAGCTCCAATACTTTGGCCACCTGATGGAAGAGATGACTCATTGGAAATGACCCTGGTTCTGGGAAAGATTGAAGGCAGGAGGAGAAGGGGATGACAGAGGATGAGATGACTGGGTGGCATCACCAATTCAATGGACATGAGTTTGAGCAAACCCCAGGAAATGGTGAAGGACAGGGAAGCCTGGCATGCTGCAGTCCATGGGGTTGCAAAGAGTTGGACATGACTTAGCAACTGAACAACAACAACAGAGTTTATCAAAGTCAGATATTTCTTAAAATAAATTCTATGTGGGAACTTCCCTGGGGGTCCAGTGGTTAAGACTCTGCACTTCCACCACAGAGGGTGAGGGTTCCAGTTGGTGCCCTTGGCGTGGGTTAAGATCCCACATACCACATGGCAGGCCAATAAATAAATAAATAGAATTCAAATCACAAAAATAAATAAGTAAATTCTATAAATGATGTTCAGGAGCAAAGAGTATTAAAATGACTTAAAACTTGCAATTTTTGCTTTTTCACCTGTACTCACTTTATATTACCTAATTTTCACTGCATGTTATAGATTTGACATACTATCACATATATCCTGACCTAATAGCTTCATAATATGAAACAGAAATTGAAGCCCAGAGGGAATAATATTCTGCAACTCTGTAGACATTGTTTCTTTACTTCCATAGAAATACCTCAAAAATAGATTCCTGAATACAGCACAATGAAACAAATTTGTCTTAAAATATAACTCTAAGTAGTCTCTCAGATGTTATGGCTTGTTTATGTTAAAGTGACACTTGAAAACTCACAAAACCATGACATATGGCTGTTAGATTTCTGGGAGGACTGATGGATCATACAAGTCCCATTTCTAAACCAAGGAGGAATCCAGCAGTGGCGGAGAGCAGAGGGGCAACTAGGAAGCGCTGTCACACTGGGAGGGCGTCTGTTTTAGTTACATTACACGGACTCGAAAATAATCAATGTCGGGGTGAAGAGAAAGTGGTGTTGGGGACCACTTCGTTGCAGTTTCAGGAAGGAATAGGAAGTAAAGGAAGTGGTGTCCCTTGCCATTGTACAACCTGACAGTTTTGAGGAGGTGATCTCTGCGTTATCCATCTATTGTAGTGTTTTATCACACGTGGGTCATTGCTGTATACTTCTGAGCACAGGTTGCTACTTGTTCTTTAGACACCTATAGGTGATAAATATTCTTCCCAAATGTACTATAGTCATGTATATTACCTCTACAACTTCAGTCTTAATGCAGTTAATTTAATTGTCACAGATGTGTAAATGCAAAATGTGAGCAAACAATAAAAGATGTGCAAGGCATGTACCAGGTTATGCATTCCAGTAATTCAGTAAGTTTTATATTTCTTCTGAGCTCTAACTTGGAATAAATACAAAACAAATGATTTTCAGTTATTTTTGTTTATGTCTTCATATTGCTTACTGTTATAGTATTTCCCCTTGCTGTCTATAAAGCTAGAATATCCTTCAGACAAAATTCAATTAAACTAATAATTTTCATAAAAGAGATTTCTGTTACAATTATTAATGCTTTTCCTTAGTGTATTCTCTTCTTTATGTGATGACCTCAATATGAAAATACCAAATGTACTTCTGTGGCAGATATTGACAAGAAAAATCTCAAAAACCCTATGTAATTGCTAAAAGTATTTCAGCATGTATGTATTTGTGGTCATTAAGAATTTATTTCCATTCTCTATTTCTCTGGTGTGTATTTGGAGGGAGTGAAGTCAACATCGTCACCATAACCTGATGTCTTTCCAGATGTATTTTTCTCAGATGCTTCTCATTCTCTAAGAATACCATGTTTCCTCAGGCTACACTCTGTTTGGACAGAACCCCATCTTATCTTCACAAACCTGACTGCCCATCCAGGCCACAAGGGCTAGTTCTCCCTAAATCTGTAACATATAGCAGTACGCTACTGACAATTGAATAACATGAATTGCTTCCCCAGAGGTTTGGGCATTAATAGAGAATACCTTCTAGAATCATGAAGACATGGAGGGAGAGACTGAAGGTTGAATCTAAAATGCAAGACTTAGAGATAAACAAGTGAGATAAAAAATCTGTATCTAAACAAACTTCCTTGATGCCAATGATGTCCCTAAACATAATACTGTATAGGTAACTATCTATTTAAAATTTAAAAATAAAATTTAGATTTAGTAAATATTCATACAGTTTTCTATAAAGTATGTCAATTCACACCTCCACTATGACATTTCAGTGTGAATCATCTATGTTTTCCACATCTTGTGTTAGCCTCTCAGACGTGTCTGACTCTTTTCGATTCTATGGATTGTAGCCCACCAGGATCCTCTGTCCATGGAATTCTCCAGGCAAGAATACTGGAGTGGGGTGTCATTCCCTTCTCCAGAGCATCTTCCTGACCCAGGGAATGAACCCAGGTCTGTTGCAGGCAGATTCTTTACCATCTCAGTCACCAGGGAAGCCCTTCCACATCTTAAACAACACTGTTGTTGTCTGCCTTTTCAATCCTCATCCTTTGTGTAGAATATCTGATTCCCTGATGACACAAAAAGGTGGAAATCAACTTATATGAATATCCTTTTTAATGAAATGTCTCTTAAAGTCAAAATTCTATATAGGTCAGTTAATTGGGCTAGATTAATGGGATTGAGCCTCCTGTAACCTACTGGACTGGAGATGTAATTTTTTCCATCCATTGCTATATGTGTATGTATATATATATATAGAGAGAGAGAGAGAACCGCATCCCTCTGTTATACCTTTTAAATCATCCCAAATAGAAATTATTGATAGAGGTATATTGACATAGATACAGCACGTGGTAGCTGGAATGTTCAATAGTGATTATTGCATTCATAACTCTCTTTTGACCAGTGGAAATGAGGCCCATGGAGGAAGTGATTTGTTGAAGGTGACAGTTACTGCAAGTTGAGTGTTTATACAGACACAATGCTGGTGAAATTGCTTCTCCAGTTCATACCTTATTTCTAGAGAGGTTTTCAAGCTAAGTTAAATTTGCTGCCTCTGAAGAAAGAGCCACATACTTATCAAATCAATGAGAGCTGTTACAATTTTGATTCAACAAACTCTGCTAACTAACTTTCCACCAGTATGATCTCATGGCTCCTATCATTCTGTATATGACCTAACCACCATCCCTGGTTATGCTTATTTGTGGGGATACCAATTGCAGAGTAGAAGGAAAGAACTGTGAGAAAAGAATGGACCTAAGTTTCAATCTCATTACACACAGTTACTGAAGGAGGCCGTACAATGGGAGTCAGAGACAGTAAATTAAGCCTAAAATTGTTGGGATGATACCTTAATGAGAGGCTGACAAATGACTCAGAGAGGAAATAGGACTGGACAATATAAAGTATTAAACTCAAAGTTGAGGTTGAGTAGTCAGGGAGAGGGTGAACTAGCAAGAGAGAAGAAAGCCTTCGGTATTGAAAATGTATGCTGTGTTATAAATTACATCAGAGTTGCATTTATTGCAGTGGAAACTATCTTTAACAGTAGTTTTTTCAGAGGAAAGGATAAGTTAGAAGGTTGGAATCAACATAAACACACTACTAGGTATAAAGTAGATAATCAACAAGATCTTACTCTATAGTATAGGGAACTCAATACTCTGCAATAACCTATATGGGATAATAATCTGAAAAAGAATAGATACACTGATTTGTATGACAAATCACTTTTCTTTATGACTGAAACTAAGACAAAATTGTTAATCAACTCTAACCCAATATAAAATAGAAATTAAAAGTAGAATTTTGCCAATACGGATCACTGTGAAGGTGAGGTGCGGGCAATGCTGGCTTTCGGTGGGGAAGAATGGAATGGTAGCCGTAAGGTGATGAGAATCAAGTGTCTTGTCCTAAACATGGAACAGGAAATGTCCTAAGTGCGTGAGTTCATCACAAAAGATAGACATTGTTTCCTTTGCAGCTAAATGTGCCATTTCAACCATGGCCCTTGGGGCAGGACCAGAGAATTACATAAGAAAAGTACTCTGGGATTTATTAGCCAAATTGCTTCTTGGCAAGGTGCAACCAGGGAATTGCATCATTAAGGTTGTTTCAGGCATTTGGACTGACTTGGGAATGGTGTGTCCAACGTAGATCACTGTGAAGTAACCTCTGCTCAGCTGGGACAATGAGTGAATGCAGGGTCCTGAAAAACCAGTCCTAAGGGCAAAGAACTCCAAACATGACATGATGATGGGATGTGTAGTGAGATCTAAAACCCTGGATGACCTGCCTCTGAAGTGGATAAAGATGGGTCCTGAAGACGCCACTCATGACCTGGTGCTGTGAATGATGCCATCTCTTTTCAGGGCTCGTCCCTGAGGGAGTTATGAAGCTTTATATGATTGTGCAACCTTATGTAAAACAGATAGCGAGTGGGAGCCTGCTGTACAGCACAGGGAGTTCAATGTGATGCCCTGTGGTGACCTAGAGGGGTGTGGTGCCAGAGCGGAGGGGCAGGGCGGGGGGGATATATGTACACACATAGGTGATTTGATTAATGCACAGCAGAACTAGCACAACATTGTAAAGCAACTGTACCCCACCTTAAAAAAAAAAATCCAGATTGAATGCTCACCTCTCTCACATCTTAATCATTACATTAAAACAAAAATAAACAGAAACAAATGCAAAAAATCCTGGTTTCCTTATCATATGTAAAGGCATTAATACAGTGTCATTAGATTAAAAGTTAAAGGAACAAACTAAAGTCTATCTTTTTTTCCTTAAACATACAGTGGGTAGATGGTAAAGAATCCATCTGCAATGAAGGAGACTAGGGTTCAATCCCTGTTTAGAAAGATCTCCTGAAGAAGGAAATCCAGTATTTTTGCCTGAAGAATTACATGGACGGAAGAACCTCGTGGGCTATAGTCCATGGGCTCAGCAAAAGTCAGACAGTACTGACTGACTAAGCACCTCAGCACCTTAAATGTAAATGATGGCCAGAGAATACAATTTTACATAACACAAATAAGCTTATTTTTAATAGACATGACTATCTTTAATAGGTTTTTAACAAAATACATTGAATGTGGAAGGGGTTTGGACAATAATTAAGAGGTACTGATATATAAAATATACTGAGAAAAAAATCAATTATTTGAAGTTATAAAAGAAAATAGGTGGGTCATGGAGAAAGCAAGGGAATTTCAAAAAAAAAATCTGCTTCTGCTTCACTGGCTGTGCTACAGCCTTTGACTATGGATCACAAAAATCTGTGGAAAAATCTTAGAAGTGATGGTATTTTCCAAAAGTTTTCACTTCCTTCTCAGGTTCAAAGGATTTGTTAACAAAGTAACCCACTTGTTATATACAAATATATAATGCAGATATTTATTAGACAATTATTTAGCTTACTTTCAAGATACTAACATTAATAGAGCAGAGGATACATCACCAAATTGGGTTTTGACCAACCTCCAGACTCAAACAGCACTGGGAAGTCCCATGTCACGGACATCTGGAGTCCCAACTGGGAAAAGGTCCCAGGCAGTACCTCCGCTCTGCTCTGTGGGTGAGACTTCAAAGACTGTCCTGATTTTGACTTATAATCCCAGGACAGACTCAAACGGATACATTCATCAATCTGGGACCAAACTGCAAGCCTGGTTTCAAGATAATGCTGTTGGCTTTGCCATGGAAAACTTGGAATGTGGCGAAGCCTGGGGCTTGGTTGGCCAGGCCCCCTCCAGGGGCTTAACTATCTCAGGATTCCTCCCCCATCTTATCTATGGGGCTGCAAGTCTTGCACTCATAGCGGTCACTCCCAGTCAGGGCAGTGCCCAGGTAGGTTAGAAGCAAGGTCACAGGCCTGCTCTGCTTTGTCTCTGAAGCCTAAACAAGACTATTTATTTACTTTCTTTAACAGATGGGCATACCAGATCACTTTACCTGTCTCCTGAGAAAATTGCACGTGAGTCGGAAGCAACAGTTAGAACCGGACATAGAACAAATGACTGGTTCAAAATTGGGAAAGGGGTATGACAAGGCTGTATATTGTCATCCTGTTTATTTAACTTATATGCAGAATACACCATAAGAAATGCTGGGCTGGATGTATCACAAGCTGGAATCAAAATTGCCAGGAGAAATATCAACAACCTTAGATGTGCAGATGATACCACTCTGATGTCTGAAAGTGAAGAGGAACTAAAGAGCTTCTTGATGAAGGTAAAAGAGGAGAGTGAGAAAGCTGGCTTACAACTCAACATTCAAAACACTAAGATCATGGCATCTGGTCCCAACGTTTCACGGCATATTTTGTTGTTCATTCACTAAGTCGTGTCTAACTCTTTGCAGCCCCACAGACTGCAGCACACCAGGCTCCCCTGTCCTTCATCATCTCCCAGAGTTTTCTCAAACTCATGTCTATTGAGTCTGCAATGCCACCCAGCCATCTCATTCTCTGTTGTACCCTTTTCCTCCTACTTTCAGTTGTTCCCAAATTCAAGGTCTTTCCCAAACATTTGGCTCTTTGGATCAGGTAACCAACATATTGGAGCTTCAGCTTCAGCATCAATCTTTCCAATGAATATTCAGGGTTGATTTCTTTTAGGATTGACTGGTTTGATCTCCTTGCTATTCAAGGAACTCTCAAGAGTCTTCTCCAGCACCACAGGTCAAAAACATCTATTCTCTGGACTCAGCCTTCTTTATGGTACAATTCTTACCTCTGTACATGACGACTGGAAAAGCCATATTTTGATGACTACTACTAAAATTCTGTTTAGAATAAGTCCCAGTACATGTTGCAGATACACAGAGAGCCAATATCAATCATGCAAATATAATTAATTCTAAACATTACCTTGTGTTTGTTTCTTATTTTCCTGTATACCAATACTTAAGATGATAACTTTCTCTTTCATTTAAAACATAGCAATTGGGCTTTTTATCTTTTTTTTTTTAATATTAACTGAGGTAATGGCTCACTGGTAAAGAATCAGCCTAATAATGCAAAGGACGCGGGTTTAATCCCTCTGTCGGGAAGATCCCCTGGAGGAGGAAATGGCAACCCACTCCAATATTTTTGCCTGGGAAATCCCATGGACAGAGGAGCCTGGCGGGCAACAATAGAGTCAGACACAACTTTGTGACTAAAAACAACGACAGCAAAAGTCTAATGCTAGGAACACCTCAAGAGGTGGAGTTGTCTGTTCCAGTGACCTTTAAAGAAGACCAGGTTCTTCATCCTCCAACTTCTAATCATGAGTTTCTGTGCATCTGTGAAGAGCACCGTATCTGTTCTCTGCAACATTGGCAAGATAGAACATCCACAGGATGATGACCAGTCTCTGAAGTGTAATAGCAATCTAGTGCACATGATTCTAAGGTTACTTAGTGATATTATTGGGGCAGAATTATAAGGAATAGAGTATTCATGAAGTTCTGTCAATCCCTGTGATCCCTGTGTCTGTTACTCATTCAACTGAGTCTGGAGGCACGAAACAGAGACGTATTTCTTTTACACACGTGTGCTAAGTTGCTTCAGTTGTGCCTGACTCTTAACGACCCCATGGACTAAAGCCCACCAGGCTTGACTGTCCATGGGACTCTCCAGGCAAGAATACTAGCGTGGGTTGCCATGCCCTCCTCCAGGGAATCTTCCCCATTAAGGGATCAAGCCCACATCTCATTTCTCCTGCACTGGCAGGTAGGTTCTTTATCATCTGGAAGGCACAGTAAATGTACTAGAATAAAGTGAAATAAAGGGAGGGGTTCTTGCTAGTTTATTTGGTAAATTTACAAGGACTCCTTTGCTTAATAATGCAAGGGGTCCTCCTTCATTTATTCAGTAAGTGTTTTTGAATGGCATTCTGAAGCCCAGCAATATAAATATCAAAATAGATAATGGGTGAAAAAGAAAGGAAAGGAACTTGCATCTATCGAGGTTTTAATTACAACATATGGTTTTATATTTATTCTTATTTATTTATGAATTTATTTTGTATATGAAAGCATTCATTCACCGCCTCTACAATTTTACATGCTATGATGACACAGTTACAGAGTGCTGCTGCTGCTGCTGCTAAGTCTTCAGTCGTGTCCGACTCTGTGCGACCCCACAGACGGCAGCCCACCAGGCTCCACCGTCCCCGGGATTCTCCAGGCAAGAACACTGGAGTGGGTTGCCATTTCCTTCTCCAATGCATAAAAGTGAAAAGTGAAAGTGAAGTCGTTCAGTCGTGTCTGACTCAGCGACCCCATGGACTGCAGCCCACCAGGCTTCTCCATCCATGAGATTTTCCAGGCAAGAGTACTGGAGTGGGGTGCCATTGCCTTACAAGTACATAAAAAGTGTACAAAAAAAACTATTTGACTCACTAATATTTTCTTATTGCTGAGCAACTTTATTAAACATATTGTTTAAAAAATGTACTGGAATCATAGGATGGTAAGTTGAATTGACATAGGTGGAGGGATAGCTTGGTGAATGCTATCTCACAGGAGGCTTACCCAAGGAAAGAGGTATAAAAAAGACCCTCTCTTCAAAACAGCATATTGCTCCCCTTTCTTAGTCTGGAGACAAATTAAGATCACCAGTGACTATTTTCAACACTCAATTTATGCACAAAGGTAACTAGTGGGTAATATCCAGAAGACTGTAATGATGAGACTACAAATATCTATCAGCTCCTGAACTTCAGCTCTCAGAATCTTTACATATATAGTTTTGGTTGAAAACACTGTATCACTCAGAACACAATTTAGTACTGATTACTTTTTTAATGGCAACTTTCACATCCTTATTCCTTAAGCTGTAGATGAGTGGGTTTAACATGGGGATGACAAAGTGTAGAAGGCAGAGGTTATTTTGTCCGTGTCCATGGAGTAACTTGAGCTGGGTCTGAAATGCATGGACAGGAGCGTGCCATGAAATATAGCCACAGCGGTTAAATGGGAGGCACACGTAGAGAAAACTTTGTGTCTCCCCTCGGCTGAGTTCATCCTCAGGATGGTTGCTTTGATGTAGCTGTAGGAGAGGAGGACAGTGATAATGCTGGTCCCCGCAACACAACTACTGGATATGAGCAGCATTATCTCATTGATGGATGCATCTGAGGAGGAGAGGGCTAGCAAGGCCGGGAAGTCACAGAAAAAGTGATTGATGACATTAGAACTGCAAAATGATAATCAAAATGTACAACAGGTGTGTATTGCTGAATCTACCAAACCTTCCACGTAGACAACAGATATTAGCTGGGTACAGAGTCTTCTGGACATGGAAACCATATAAAGAAGTGGATTGCAAATGGCTACATAATGGTCATAAGCCATGACAGCCAACATGAGACTTTCCATATCTGCAAATGTCCCCCAGAAATACATCTGCATAGCACACAAGTCAAATGGAATCCTCTTATGCTCAGATAGGAAATCAGCCAGCATCTTGGGAGAGACAGCAAAGGAGTAGCAGACATCACAGGAGGAAAGATTGCTCAGGAAATGATACATGGGTATGTGCAGTCTGGGGTCCACCTTGATCAGCAGGATCATCCCGACACTGGCAACCACAGTTACGCCATAAACCAGCAGGAAGAGCACGAAGAGCCCCTGCTGCACGTGCCTTCTGTCTGAAAGCCCTGGAAATGTGAAGTTAGTAGCCACACTGCAGTTCTCAGCAGTCATCACTCAGATCTGTTGGGAAATCCCTGGTTGTGAAAGAGGAAATGGAAATGGAGGGTAAATATGTCATATTACTATCATTATAGTTAAACCCCTGGTCCTTTTGTAGATGTAAGTAATCAAGAAAAGAGACAGACCTTCCTAGGACTGCATGAGGCCAACAGACTCAGAAATATTCTCCAATTTTGTTTAAATGAAAAAAAAAAAATTGACAGCAATACATTTGCAAAGCACTGTATAGTTTTGCAGTGCCCTTTCATCCGAACTAAATCAGACTGTTTCCAATCCAACTTGTGTAGTATTTATGACCATGTTTGTGGCTTTCCTGATGGCTGAGATGACAAAGAATTTGCCTGCAATACAGGATACCTGGGTTTGATCCCTGGGTCAGGAAGATACCCTGGAGAGAGGAATGGCTATCCACTCCAATATTCTTGCCTGGAGAACTCCATGAACAGAGGATCCTGGTGGTCTCTACAGTCCATGGGGTCACAGAGTCAGGCACAACTGAGTGACTAACACTTTGCTACTTCTGTCTGATACTAACAAAATGATGTGCTCTGAGTGAAGCAAGGATCTGATAATTGGGTGGTTCACATAACTTGTCTTTTGACAAGATTGCTGGGTTTTTTGGTTTGTTTTGCTTTTCAATGATGTAGAAATGTTGTTATACCCTGTATTAGAGAAGAGTAGTAAGTAAGAAGCACAAGTGATGAATATATTGCTTTCTTATTCCCCCTGTGGAGAGGGCAGAACTATAGCCAGTTCTGAATATAAGAAGTCCTCACTTCCCCATTAACCTCTCAAGTCCCTCCAACCTCATTATAGGACGGATAGATGGTTCATGATTCAGGACCTGCTGGGACAGAGAGGGTGGTGATTTTTGTATAAGAGGGTGGAAGGGGCTCTATGAACTAAATGCTGAGATGCACATAGAGTAACATGCCAGTGCTGACCATTCTTCTGCTTGGAAGTTGCAGTTATATTGGGGAGATGATGAAGAGCATTTGAGATCCAGTTGCAGAGATGCTGGTAGCAAGGGTCATAGAGGCAAGGAAGAAGGCTTGGTTTGCTGCGTGAGTCCTTTCTGCCCTAACCTACTCTCTTCCACACTTTGTATTCTGCCATAACGGTTTCGTAAGACACATAATATAAATACTCTCATGGTCACACTTCTGTAACCTCAGAGACATTCACATCTGAGCTGTGGCCCCACTCCAATTCCCTAAAAATTTTAATACTGTTTGATTATTTTATTTGAGCCAGATTTCTCTTCAGTATCTCAGTTCTGCCTTTCTTTGGTTTAAGAACTACGTGTCTTTGGAAGGACAATGGAATTCTATGTCCCACTGTTATATTTTACCCAAACCAATTATGTGATATATAATGTCATCAGTTAGTCACTTGAGTCACTCAGTTGGGTCTGACTCTTTGTGACTTCATGGACTGCAGCACACCAGGCTTCCCTGTCCATCACCAAATCCAACCATCTCATCCTCTGCCATTCCCTTCTCCTCCACTTGTCCTCTTATGTTCTAGGAGAATTTAAAAACCAGGAATTGCATGTAGATGAGGGATAGAGAAGCGCATTGGAACAGTGGTCTAGTGATCACTGTGCCGGTTTTCAACCCTAGGATGTAACTCGTATATCTGCTTAGAAAAACATAATTAAGCAAAAATACTTTCCTTTAAAACTTAAAGCATTTATAGAAATATAATATGTATGTTATACATAATGCATAGTATAACAGATAAATTTGTAAAATAGTAAAAGACATCTGACCATTTCCATAATTCATGTTTGCTCCTTTTATATTCCCTATTTATATGCATTTAAAATAAACAAGATGTACAACTAACTAAAATAAAAATGTGTGTACTATTTCATATGTTCCTTTGTTTATATAAAATACCTTCTTTCAAAAAAGCATTAAAAAATAAGGAAATCTCAAATATAAATCAAAGAAACAGCAAAGATATCAGTGCCTGTCCCAGAACTCCTGATTTGTTCGTTGCATGCCGTTCTGTCTGTGGGAGGGCTCAGCATTGCCTCCTGCCTGACCCAGATTATATAATCATCTCTGTGTCTGGTCCCTGGGTGGTGAACCCTTAGTCTCTCAGGAATAAGTAACAGATATGATGTAATTTACCATCTGATATTTCATACAAGTAAGCCGATTGCACATGGAATATAGACCTTTAGAATAGTTTGCCTTTGGCCCCCCTCTACCTTAATGCCCAATATTATACTTATTCAGAAACAGTGAATGCCTCTGATCTGCAAGCATTCCTAATTCCCAGTTCACCAATCCTCATGTAGCCACTTTGTTTTCATTCAATACATTAGAAAACAAATGCATACCCATTCCCCCTCACACACTTACACAGACACACAAACACAAACACTCTCCATTAAACACATTCATGAAACAAAGATTTTGTAAAAACAGCAAAAATCTCAACATATTTACATTCCATAGGGATAACTGGATGTTTTCTACACTATTTGGCTTTTAGTTTTTAAGTAAAAATGATGTTAGGATTATGTGTGTGTACAGGGAAGCCTGACATGCTTAAATTCATGGGGTCGCAAAGAGTTGGACACAGTGACTGACCAACAGCAAGGCTTTTTATATTATGTTGTAATTACAGTCTGTTAGAAATAATTTTAATAATTATTTAATTGACATTGGTCACTTCCATTATATGGCAAGATCCATTAGTAGAAAAGCAGATGGAGTCACAATGAAATAAAGCCCACATAGAGTGCAACAGCAACTTAGAAAATACTTTCAGAAAATTAAAAAAAAAATACATATAAAGACTGAAGAAAAACAAATTTGACAAATAAAGAGTCTGAAAATTTTCCACAAATAAGGAGTATTAAACAGAAGTTTAAGATATAAAATGAAACCTGTGGCATTTCGGAAATCACACATATTGCTAGGATTGGAAGATAGTATAAATACAAATGGAATCATACAACATTCTGCTAAGTCACTTCAGTCGTGTCCAACTCTGTGTGACCCCATAGATGGAAGCCCACAAGGCTCCCCCGTCCCTGGGATTCTCCAGGCAAGAACACTGGAGCGGGTTGTCATTTCCTTCTCCAATGCATGAAAGTGAAAAGTGAAAGGGAAGCCGCTGAGTCGTGTCAGACTCTTAGCAATTCCATGGACTGCAGCCTACCAGGCTCCTCCATCCATAGGATTTTCCAGGCAAGAGTACTGGAGTGGGGTGCCATTGCCTTCTCCGCATACAACATTAGTCAAACCAATTTTCATTTTCATAAATTATTGTGTAACATTGGGAGGAAGATGTATACAAACAAATTTTCAATGGAACCGTGTTTTATTTTTACATTTCATCAGAGCCTCTTTCACATCTTTGTTCTGTAGGCTGTAAATCAGAGGATTTAACATGGGAATCACAAGGGTATAAAACAAGGAGGTCATTTTGTCTTCGTCTAGAGAGTAGGAAGTACTTGGCCTGAAATACATGAAGAGCAGAGTTCCCTGGGAAATTGCCAAAGCAGTTAGATGGGAGGTGCAGGTGGAGAAAGCCTTGAACCTCCCCTCAGCAGAGTGGATCTTTATCACTGCTAGGATGATGTAACAGTAAGACACAAAAAGACCTGAGAGGGTGATCAGTTCAATGAAGCCAAAAATGATAAATATCACTAATTCATTGACCTGTGTATCTGAGCAAGATAGCAAGAGGAGAGGAGGGACATCACAGGAGAAATGGTTAATTTCATTTGACCCACAGAAACATAAATGGAAGGTTAATATTGTATTTATCGAAGCATCCAATATTCCCACCATATAAACCCCAGCCATCAGCAGGGAGCACACCTTGCCAGACATCTTGACTGTATAAAGCAAGGGGTTGCTAATAGCCATGTACCGATCGTAGGCCATGACGGCCAACAGTAGACACTCAGAATCTGCAAAGGTACAGAAGATCAGGAATTGCAGAGCACAGCCATAGAAGGGGATTGATTTGTTCTTGATGAGGAAGCCTGCCAGCATCCTGGGTCCAATGGCTGTGGAATAGCAGAGGTCACTGAAGCAGAGGTGGCTGAGGAAAAAGTACATGGATGTGTGCAGCTGGGGGTCTGTTCTAACTAAAACGATCAACCCGAGATTTGCAACAAGAATAATGAGATAAACAACCAGAAACGTGGTAAATAGAGTCACTTTGATTACAGGGCTACTACTAATTCCCAGCATTTCTCATGATGTACTCTGCATATAATTTAAATAAGCAGGGTGACAATATACAGCCTTGACGTACTCCTTTTCCTATTTGGAACCAGTCTGTTGTTCCATGTCCAGTTCTAACTGTTGCTTCCTGACCTGCATACAGATTTCTCAAGAGGCAGGTCAGGTGGTCTGATATTCCCATCTTTTTCAGAATTTTCCACAGTTTATTGTGATCCACACAGTCAAAGGCTTTGGCATAGTCAATAAAGCAGAAATAGATATTTTTCTGGAACTCTCTTGCTTTTTCCATGATCCAGCGGATGTTGGCAATTTGGTCTCTGGTTCCTCTGCCTTTTCTAAAACCAGCTTGAACATCAGGAAGTTCACAGTTCATGTACTGCTGAAGCCTGGCTTGAAGTATTTTGAGTATTACTTTACTAGTGTGTGAGATGAGTGCAATTGTACAGTAGTTTGAGCATTCTTTGGCATTGCCTTTCTTTAGGATTGGAATGAAAACTGACCTTTTCCAGTCCTGTGGCCACTGCTGAGTTTTCCCAATTTGCTGGCATATTGACTGCAGTACTTTCACAGCATCATCTTTCAGGATTTGGAATAGTTCAACTGGAATTCCATCACCTCCACTAGCTTTGTTCATAGTGATGCTTTCTAAGGCCCACTTGACTTCACATTCCAGGATGTCTGGCTCTAGGTCAGTGATCACACCATCGTGATTACCTGGGTCGTGAAGATCTTTTTTGTACAGTTCTTCTGTGTATTCTTGCCACCTCTTCTTAGTATCTTCTGCTTGTTAGGTCCATACCATTTCTCTCCTTTATCGAGCCCATCTTCGCATGAAATGTTCCCTTGGTATCTCTAATTTTCTTGAAGAGATCTCTAGTCTTTCCCATTCTGTTGTTTTCCTCTATTTCTTTGCATTGATCACTGAGGAAGGCTTTCTTATCTCTTCTTGCTATTCTTTGGAACTCTGCATTCAGATGCTTATATCTTTTCTTTCCTCCTTTGCTTTTCGCTTCTCTTCTTTTCACAGCTATTTGTAAGGCCTCCCCAGACAGCCATTTTGCTTTTTTGCATTTCTTTTCCATGGGGATGGTCTTGATCCCTGTCTCCTGTACAATGTCACGAACCTCAGTCCATAGTTCATTAAGCACTCTATCAGATCTAGTCCCTTAAATCTATTTCTCACTTCTACTGTATAATCATAAGGGATATGATTTAGGTCATACCTGAATGGTCTAGTGGTTTTCCCTACTTTCTTCAATTTCAGTCTGAATTTGGCAATAAGGAGTTCATGATCTGAGCCACAGTCAGCTCCTGGTCTTGTTTTTGTTGACTGTATAGAGCTTCTCCGTCTTTGGCTGCAAAGAATATAATCAATCTGATTTTGGTGTTGACCATCTGGTGATAGTCCCATCACTTCATGGGAAATAGATGGGGAAACAGTGGAAACAGTGTCAGACTTTATTTTTGGGGGCTCCAAAATCACTGCAGATGGTGATTGCAGCCATGAAATTAAAAGACACTTACTCCTTGAAAGAAAAGTTATGACCAACCTAGATAGCATATTCAAAAGCAGAGACATTACTTTGCCAACAAAGGTCCGTCTAATCAAGGCTATGGTTTTTCCAGTGGTCACATATGGATGTGAGAGTTGGACTGTGAAGAAGGCTGAGCGCTGAAGAATTGATGCTTTTGAACTGTGGTGTTGGAGAAGACTCTTGAGAGTCCCTTGGACTGCAAGGAGATCCAACCAGTCCATTCTGAAGGAGATCAGCCCTGGGATTTCTTTGGAAGGACTGATGCTAAAGCTGAAACTCCAGTACTTTCACCACCTCATACAAAGAGTTGACTCATTGGAAAAGACTCTGATGCTGGGAGGGATAGGGGGCAGGAGGAGAAGGGGACGACAGAGGATGAGATGGCTGGATGGCATCACTGACTCGATGGACGTGAGTCTGAGTGAACTCCGTGAGTTGGTGATGGACAGGGAGGCCTAGCATGCTGCGATTCATGGGGTCACAAAGAGTCGGACAGGACAGAGCAACTGAACTGAACTAATTCCCAAGAGAAGGAATTCTTTCAAGGAAGTGCAATTTTCTCCATCCATTCTTCTTTATTCTTCTTGTTAAAATGCTCCAGAAATGACTGAGACAATGACAGATCAATGTTTTCACTCTTTTTGAGACAAAATATTATCTGTAAATCAGATAAAATTAATTCCAGTACATTTTATTCTGAGAAAATAGCCCATACAAATTTTCCCAGTATTTGATTTTAAAAGGTTAACTGTGGGATAGAAGTTTTGAGAAAGTCTGACTCTAAATTTGGATGTCATCTATGATGTATGTGATTAGTTGGAACCTTCCCTGCTTTATCTCAGCAATCAGTTCTTTACTGAAAGCTCATTGCATGTCAAACATAATATGAAAGTAACACTTTAATTAAAGATAAGGTTGGAGTTTTCAACCTTATATTTTACAGATACCTATCCAACTAAGAATACAAGTGATTACACTTCTTGAGTATTTACGAATCATAATGTGTTTATTTGTTCGTTTGCTTGTTCAATTGCTAAGACATGTCTGGTTCTTTCAACTCAATGTTGAAGCCTACCAGCCTCCTCTGTCCATGGGATTTACCAGGCAAGGACACAGGAATGGGTTGCCATTTCCTTCTCCGGGGCATCTTCCCGAATCAAGAGATTAGATAGAACCCCAATCTCCTGAACTGCAGGCGGATTCCTTACCACTGAGCTACCTGGGGAGCCCAGTTTGCTTATTATTGTGTATTAAATAATGACAGAATGAACTTATCTCTGATTTTGAAAGAATGAACAATATGGTATTATTGTCTCTGCTCTACTTTTTAATGTAGATACTGAGCATTAGATATATTTTAGTAAAATTATCTCTAGAAATATTTTACTGCTTTGCCACATTATTACTTACGTGCAGGAGCAGTCTGGTGCCAAAGGACATGTCTCTTGACCAGATAAAGAAAAATTCTAGAAACAAGCAGAAACAAAAAACTTTAGCTAATGCATTTTCATCCCTTTAGATTTTAACCTGGCTTGTTCATTAAAAATAGATGGGACAAAGTAACAAACATATATTTGATATAAGCTTCTATTTGTGTTTATGTTTATATGATTGTGCACATGAGTGCAGAGAAGGCAATGGCACCCCACTCCAGTACTCTTGCCTGGAAAATCCCATGGGGGAGGAGCCTGGTAGGCTGCAGTCCAGGGGGTGGCTAGAGTCGGACATGACTGAGCGACCTCACTTTCACTTTTCACTTTCATGCATTGGGGAAGGAAATGGCAACCCACTCCAATGTTGTTGCCTGGAGAATCCCAGGGACGGGAGAGCCTGGTGGGCTGCCGTCTACAGGGTCGCACAGGGTCGGACACGACTGAATCGACTTAGCAGCAGCAGTAGCAGCACCACATGAGTGCTTGTGTGTGCGTGCACTCTGTTGATATTTGAGATTTGGAGTATGAATGATGAACTGATTTTGCTTTAGACTTGAGTAAATATGGTATGTGGTTTTATGGATTGAATTTGCACAAGTTATTAATAGTATTAGTATTGTAATAAGCCATTATGCACAGCGGCAAAGACTTTGCCTGCAATGCAGGAGACACGGGTTCAATCTGGGGCTCAGGAAGATCCCCTGGAGAAGGAGATAGCAACCCGCTCTAGCATTCTTGCCGGGAAAACCCCATGGACAGAGGAGACTGTTGGGCTACAGTCCTTGCAGTCACAGAGTCAGCATGACTGAGTGAGCACACACAACACGAACAAGATGACACTTTTTACTGTTAAAATATTCAAAAAAATCTTAAATCTTTGTTATACCTTTTCACAGTGCTTAAAAAAAAATCCAACTTTCCCCCTTAATTTTGTTTAAGATATACATATGTAAAATTGTTTGCTAATCAAAATAAATCTGATTTGTCCTGCTTTAATAAGAAATATAATGGGGGACAGATGTACACCCATGGCTGATTCATGTCAGTGTAAGGCAAAACCACCACAATATTGCAAAGTAATTAGCCTCCAATTAAAATAAATAAATTAATTTTAAAAAATACAATGTTTTTTCCATTAGATTACAGATTATTAACCAAAGGAAATAAGTAAATAAAGTGTTCATTTACAAGTCTCTAAATATTCGATTCCTTAGTTTTTGAAATTTAAGGTTCTTATTCTTCATTCTTCAAATTTGGCAACTCAGAAACCTACCTTCGATGAGCAAGTTCTCCTGTGCTTGCCTCTGCAGGTGAACAGTATAGACAGATCACACTTAATTTTTACTTAGTGACAGTTGGGCGTTAAATCTCTAAGGCATTTGCCCTCACTCTTCTGTGTTATGCAAGCATGAGATTAATTAGATTTCTAGTTTTGTATTCTCCCCCATGGATGCTGTAACAACTTTAGAAAAGGCCGAACTTTAATTCCTCACGCTTGCAGCAAATTGATCGTATCAGAATGGTTAAATGATTTATTAGTATGATTTATTGTGACCCCGAGTCTACATCATCTTCCTCCTGTCAAATCAGACATATAATGAAACTCAAAAGGACTCTCCACTTAATTATTTTATGTTACTATTTCTCTTGCTAAATTTATGAAATTAATAGATTTATTAAATATACTGATTATTTATTAATTTGTTTACCCTTAATTATTTTTAATGTTTCTTTACTGCTGAAACAATCTCCTTCACCTTCCTACTTTGGAATATAACAGTTTTTCAATGGTATGTTACTAACCAATGCCTTTTTTTCCTCATTAACTGTCTGTGATTTCATTTCTGAAGTTGCATGTTATGCAACAAGATTTCAATTATTTGTATAATTTCACACATATAAAATCATTTATTTTTTTCTCTAAATGGATTCTGCAGGAAGAAAAAAAGTGAATTTCTAGGTCCAGTTCTAAACTAATTTGATTCATCAGGACACCATTGAAATCCTCAGTTACTTAGTTTCTTTGATGATCTTACACCAGAAGTTTATCTTCAGTTCATAATTATGATGGTATTAAAGAGTTATCATGTTCCATCTTATAGTTTCCACTATGTTTAGCGAAGCAAAACCAAAATATTTTTATAAATAAAAATATTGATGAAGTGACGTGCATTTAAGTTCCCTTATGGACTTCCCTCGTGGCTCAGACGGTAAAGTGTCTGTCTACAATGTGGTAGACCTAGGTTCGATCCCTGGGTCAGGAAGATCCACTGGAGAAGGAAATGGCAATCCACTCTAGTACTATTGCCTGGAAAATCCCATGGACAGAGGAGCCTGGTAGGCTACAGTCCATGGGGTCACAAAGAATCGGACATGACTGAGCGACTTCATTTTCCTTTCCTTTCCTTTAACAATCATTTTATTAACCTCTACATCAAAGAGTGATACAAAAATAGCTGTTCAGAGACATATATGGTACTCAAGTGGTAAACTAATAGCTGAAGGTAGGGCAGATTTCTGTATATGACTTTTATTCTGCAACTCTGTTGAATTTATTGATGGGTCCTAATAGTTTTCTTTTTTGCCAGTGTCTTTAGGATTTTCTACATACTGTATCATGAATCTTCAAGTAATGATTGTGTGTGTGTGTGTGTTTGTGCTCAGTCATGTCCAACTCTTTGCAAACCCATGGATTGTAGCCTGCCAGGTTCCTCTGTCCATGGGATTCTCCAGGCAAGAATACTGGAGTGGGCTCCCATTTCCTTCTCCAGGTCAGGTAATGATCAGTTCAGTTCAATTCAGTCACTCAGTCATGTCCTACTCTTTGTGACCCCATGAACTGCAGCACACCAGGCCTCCCTGTCCATCACCAACTCCCAGAGTTCACTCAAACTCACGTCCATCGAGTCGGTGATGCCATCCAGCCATCTCGTCCTCGTTCGTCCCTTTCTCCTCCTGCCCCCAATCCCTCCCAGCATCAGGGTCTCTTCCAATGAGTCAACTCTTCACATGAGGTGGCCAAAGTACTGGAGTTTCAGCTTTAGCATCATTCCTTCCAAAGAACACCCAGGACTGATCTCCTTTAGAATGAACTAGTTGGATCTCCTTGCAGTCCAAGGGACTCTCAAGAGTCTTCTTCAACACCACAGTTCAAAAACATCAATTCTTGGGTGCTCAGCTTTCTTCACAGTCCAACTCTCACATCCATACATGACCACTGGAAAAACCATAGCCTTGACTAGACAGACCTTTGTTGGCAAAGTAATGTCTCTGCTTTTCAATATGCTATCTAGGTTGGTCATAACTTTCCTTCCAAGGAGTAAGCGTCTTTGAATTTCATGGCTGCAGTCACCATCTGCAGTGATTTTGGAGCCCAAAAAAACAAAGTCTGACACTGTTTCCACTGTTTCCCAATCTATTTCCCATGAAGTGGTGGGAACAAATGCCATGATCTTCGTTTTCTGAATGTTGAGCTTTAAGCCAACTTTTTCACTCCTCACTTTCACTTTCATCAGGAGGCTTTTGAGTTCCTCTTCACTTTCTGCCATAAAGGTGGTGTCATCTGCATATCTGAGGTTATCGATATTTCTCCCAGCAATCTTGATTCCAGCTTGTGCTTCTTCCAGCCCAGTGTTTCTCATGATGTACTCTGCATAGAAGTTAAATAAGCAGGGTGACAGTATACAGCCTTGACATACTCCTTTTCCTATTTGGAACCAGTCTGTTGTTCCGTGTCCAGTTCTAACTGTTGCTTCCTGACCTGCATACAGATTTCTCAAGAGGCAGGTCAGGTGGTCTGGTATTCCCATCTCTTTCAGAATTTCCCACAGTTTACTGTGATGCACACAGTCAAAGGCTTTGGCATAGTCAATAAAGCAGAAATAGATGTTTTTTCCGGAACTCTCTTGCTTTTTTCCATGATCCAGCGGATGTTTGCAATTTGATCTCTGGTTCCTCTGACTTTTCTAAAACCAACTTGAACATCTGGAAGTTCACGGTTCACGTATTGCTGAAGCCTGGCTTGGAGAATTTTGAGCATTACTTTACTAGTGTGTGAGATGAGTACAATTGTGCAGTACTTTGAGCATTCTTTGGCATTGCCTTTCTTTGGGATTGGAATGAAAACTGACCTTTTCCAGTCCTGTGGCCACTGCTGAGTTTTCCAAATTTGCTGGCATATTGACTGCAGCACTTTCACAGCATCATCTTTCAGAATTTGGAATACCTCAACTGGAATTCCATCACCTCCACTAGCTTTGTTCGTAGTGATGCTTTCTAAGGCCCACTTGACTTCACATTCCAGGATGTCTGGCTCTAGGTGAGTGATCACACCATCATGATTATCTTGGTCGTGAAGCTCTTTTTTGTACAGTTCTTCTGTGTATTCTTGCCACCTCTTCTTAATATCTTCTGCTTCTGTTAGGTCCATATCATTTCTGTCCTTTATCGAGCCCATTTTTGCATGAAATGTTCCCTTGGTATCTCTGATTTTCTTGAAGAGATCTCTAGTCTTTCCCATTCTGTTGTTTTCCTCTATTTCTATAAATGATTATAGCCAAGTGTTAATCTCCTGGTTGCACATCATGGAGCATCTGACCTTTATCCAAAGACTGGTTACTGAGATAAGCTTTGGAAACAATCTTAGAGTGTTCTTTTTAATAACTTAATTAAAACTTTTAGCAATATAACATAACAAGGAACTATCTCAGAAGTGAGTCTTAGTAAGCACAGACCTTAATTAACAAAACTAGAATACTTAGTGACACATCATTTTTTCTTTTCTTTTTTTTTTTTGGAGAACTCATTGTGAGGGCATTAACAGTATAGCCAGGTAAGGCTTTTAACCCATCAAATAAAAATAAGGTCAGGAAACTGGGAAAAGCCAAGGAGCCATCTTGGATTTCCCATAGCCCTGGCTCTTTGATTTTCAGTTGTTGCTTATCCATTTTTAATTTCCTGATTTAAGAGCAGACTATCACCATGTTGTAAGGATATCAAAATAGTAAAAGTCTAACCAAGAGGAGTTATTTTTTGCAGAAGCAGAATGAGCTTTGTCCACAAATACCATAATCTTAAATAATGTTTATTTATTTTACCAAAGTAACAAAAAGATTTTAAAAACAAATATAAATCACTTACAGGCAAAGAAATTCATAATCTGTTATCAAAAGCTGCATTTTAAGAAAACTTTGCTCTCTAAACAGAGAGAAGACCAAATTCCAATCTGGTACCAGCTTACTATTAATAACAAAATTTGTTTATCTGTTTAATCTTAGAAACTCTTTTCCATAAATCTTGAAGAACTAGCAATATTCTTCTAAAAACATGAGAGTAAAACCATAGAAGGCATGTTTAAAATCTGATTCTATTGCAATTGACAAAGAAACCTGCTCATAACACTTTAATATGATAACTAGAATTATAATTGACCATATTTTATCAGGGCATATCAGATCTATATGAATTTTACATAATTTTAGGATATCTATATTAGTAACATCAACCATACAGTATAACCTTAAAAGATTTATCACCCCTTCAACAATAATTCCCATGTAATTTAACATGTCCAATGAACCCAGGTAGCCTAATAGCTCTTTAGGATGTCTCAGGGGCCCTCTGAAGCATCCCAAAGTTAGCTAGAAATCAAGTTATTTAGGAAGCTTTGTCGATAAATATCAAAAGGGTTTATAATACTCAGTCAGGTAGGATCATATAAGTTACCATGAAATAATAGTTATTTACTCAGCCAAAGTTAACAAAAGATTTCAAAGGCAAATATAAAACAGGTCAATTAAGAGGTAAAAAAAAAAAAAACTTAAATCTAATATTAAAAGTAGTTCAACATCTGAAGAAAGTATGTCCTCTTAACAGAGAGAAAGGCCAAATTTAAGTTTTTCCACAAGTTTACTTTAAACTCATTTAGGTAAACTTAATTAAATTTATTTTAAACTTAGTCAGTCCTAACCATGAACATTAAAAGACGCTTACTCCTTGGAAGGAAAGTATGTCCAACCTAGTTGGCATATTCAAAAGCAGAGACATTGCTTTGCCAACAAAGGTCCATCTAGTCAAGGCTATGGTTTTTCCAGTGGTCATGTATGGATGTAAGAGTTGGACTGTGAAGAAAGCTGAGCGCCGAAGAATTGATGCTTTTGAACTGTGGTGTTGGAGAAGACTCTTGAGAGTCCCTTGGACTGTAAGGAGATCCAACCAGTCCATTCTGAAGGAGATCAGCCCTGGGATTTCTTTGGAAAGAATGATGCTAAAGCTGAAACTCCAGTACTTTGGCCACCTCATGTGAAGAGTTGACTCATTGGAAAAGACTCCGATGCTGGGAGGGATTAGGGGCAGGAGGAGAAGGGGACAACAGAGGATGAGATGGCTGGATGGCATCACCGACTCGATGGACGTGAGTCTGAGTGAACTCCGGGAGTTGGTGATGGACAGGGAGGCCTGGTGTGCTGTGATTCATGGGGTCGCAAAGAGTTGGACACGACTGAGTGACTGAAGTGAACTGAACTGAACTGAACCATGAACAAAACTTTTTCAGTGTCCACCTTCCACAAACCTTTTAATCACTTTCTGTAACAGCTATGTGTAAATCAGACCTACTTTCTTTTCCCTTTATAAAATGTAATTTTATTTTTTTATATTTTATTTATTAAAAACATACATCTTACTTTCTTATTAGATTACCAAACAAACATTAATACTAGATATTTAACATTGAATATTTCCAAGTTCACTTGAATCTGAAATTTTTTTAGGTTAATTTTTCTTGTATTTAGAATTGTTTGATTTGTAAGGGCTTACTTTTCTTTAGGCCAATTAAATTAGAACTCATTTACAACTTCAACAATATTATCAGAAAAAAGATATATAGTGAGACATACATAAATCCAGACAGACTGACTGACTGAGATCTTATAGTTTTCTGCTTGAGATTTAAAATATACCTTTGGGTCCCAGAAAAGGTCTGTCTAGTCAAGGCTATGGTTTTTCCAGCAGTCATGTATGGATGTGAGAGTTGGACTGTAAAGAAGGCTGAGCGCCGAAGAATTGATGCTTTTGAACTGTGGTATTGGAGAAGACTCTGGAGAGTCCCTTGGACTGCAAGGAGATCCAACCAGTCCATTCTAAGAAATTCTAGCAATGACGAATTTAGTAAGTGCCTATCAGAATAATGACATCATTGAATATGAAAAGATTCTAAAAACAAATCACAGCAACATCATGGATGATCCTTTCATAAGGGAACACATTGATGAGCTTTTGCAAAACATCAGAACACAAGTGTTTATAAAATTAATTAAGCTTTACACAAGAATATATATTCCTTTTATTTCTAAGGAGTTAAACTCCGGTGTTCTTGCCTGGAGAATCCCAGGGACGGGGGAGCCTGGTGGGCTGCTGTCTATGGGATCGCACAGAGTCAGACACGACTGAAGTGACTTAGCAGTAGTAAACGTAGACATAGCTGATACGGAGAGCTTGCTGGTGCAGTGCATATTGGATAACACTATACATGGCCGAATTGATCAAGTCAACCAACTCCTTGAACTGGATCATCAGAAGAGGGGTGGTGCCCGATATATTGCACTAGATAAATGGACCAACCAACTAAATTCTCTCATCCAGGCTGTAGTCAGTAAACTGGCTTAACAGAGAACAAGCTTTTACAGACATACGTAAGGCAAGAGTGCAGAGATGTAACCCTTAAAAGAACTGGGAATGGCAAAACTACTATCAGTTGATGTGTCCTGAAAATTACTGGACTTACGGCAGAAGTGCTTTTTTTGATCAACTGGTTTGTGTTTTGCTGCTGCATTTATCCCAAGGGGGGAAAAAAACAGCTTTAATCTCTAGAAGAAAACCAAAATGCCACGGGATTTATGTTGTATTGACATCTTGCCCTAAAACATACAACATCATAGTAATTTGTCGTGGGCAACATGACCAGAGAGATTTTTGTCATGATTTTAATTACAATGACACGCTACTGCTATTGCTGCTGCTAAGTCGCTTCAGTCGTGTCCGACTCTGTGCAACCCCATAGACGGCAGCCCACCAGGCTCCCCCGTCCCTGGGATTCTCCAGGCAAGAACACTGGAGTGGGTTGCCATTTCCTTCTCCAATGCATGAAAGTGAAAAGTCAGTGAAGTCGCTCAGTCATGTCCAACTCGTAGCGACCCCGTGGACTGCAGCCTATCAGACTCCTCCAGCCATGGGATTTTCCAGGCAAGAGTACTGGAGTGGGGTGCCATTGCCTTCTCCAACACTGACACGCTACTGTTGGTTATATTTAAACATGTTTTACCTGCAGAAATTATCTCACAAATAACCCGCAATAACTTGAAATGCATACCCTTTTGAACACTTCCTTTTCTCATGAATAAATTAAAATGTTTGCTGCATTTTGCAAAAATAAAATAAAATATATCTTTGACCCCTTTTTTTTCTTCACTTGAAGTTTTAATTTGCCCAAGGCTGAGGTCTCAGGCAAAGCTGGCTGTGTATTTCAAGGACATGGAAAGGGTTAACTTCAAGCTTTCCCCTGGGCAAGTCTTTTTACAAGCTCATTGTTTTTAATTGCAAATGCAAAAAGAATTGGTTTTGTAGTTTCCAAAAAGAAAAATTTCTCTCACTCTGTTCAATCAGCCATCACGCACTCACAATCATCAGAGGCTATCACAATGCTTTCCTTACCCTGAGTCCCCAGGTCTCCCTATCTGATGCTCCCTTCCTGGGAGTCCAAGGAGGTGATCAGTCTCCTCTTCCACCCTTTGGGGTAGGTTCCTGCCTGGGGATTGGCCCTGGGGCCTTACCTTATCCTGTGGCCATTCCTGGTGAGTTGGTCCGTCCCTCCAATGAGTACGGTTGGGGCTCGGCTGTCTGGAGAGTCGGAACGCCGGTCCAAAAGAGAACCCGGAATACCTTCAGGTGGCGCGCCTCCTCCTTCATCTCGGGGTTCCTTCACTCCAGCCTGGCCGAGCCACCAGTCCAGCGCCTCAAGGGCCTAGCGTGGTTGGAATCTCGCTGGGGCCTTCAGAAATGTTGCAGAAACCAGTACTCAAGAAACCAAGCACCACACTTGGAGAGTTGGAGAACTCAGATTTATTATGCCAGCGGGCCCAGAGGAGTTAACACTCCAAGCTCTGAGCCCGGAACAAAGGGATTGCAGAATTTTAATAGACAGACTGTAGTGGACAACACTAGCTGTTAATAGGCTGGTTTAAACTGAGGGGTTTCGCACGCATGGGAACAGTGGTCAAGATGGGGAGGGGGATGCCTGACCTGGACAGACATGATTAAACAGATTGGCAGGGACTGGGTGATTGCAAAGAGCAGGAAAGGGTGTGTAAGATAAACCCCAGTTCCTAGTATTGCAAGTCCCCACTTTGTGAGACTACGTGATCCAGACTTTGCAAGGGGCAAGGTGAGTTACAGAGGCAGAAGGAAGTAAAATTTTAACTTTTCCTCTTCAGGAGGAGAAGGGGATAACAGAGGATAAGATGGTTGGATGGCATTGCAAACTCCATGGACATGAGTTTGAGCAAGCTCCGGGAGTTGGTGGTGGGCAGAAAAGCCTAGCGTGCTGCAGTCCGCAGCGTTGCAAAGAATCAGACATATCTGAGTGACTGAACTGAACGGAACTGGACAGCAAAGAGATCAAACCAGTCAATCCTAAAGGAAATCAACCCTGAATATTCATTGGAAGGACTGATGCTGAAGCTGAAGCTCCAATACTTTGGCACCAGATTTGAAGAGCTGACTCATTGAAAAAGACCCTGAAGCTGGGGAAGATTGAGGGAGGAAGAGAAGGGGGCAAGATGGTTGGATGACATCACCAACTCAATGGACATGAGTTTGTGCAAACTCTTGGATTTAGTGAAGGACAGGGAAGCCTGGTGTGCTGCAGACCATGGGGTTGCAAGGAATAGACGCAACTGAGCAACTGAACAACAATAAAAATGAAATTACCAAAGAAAAAAAAATTGGGGCATGAAGAAATGCTGCCATCTTGTAGCCATTCACTGTAACAGCAACTTTTAAGGTGTTTGTGGCTCAGTTGTGTCTGAGTCTTTGCCACCCCATTGATTATAGACTGCCAGGCTCCTGTGTCCATGGAATTTCTCAGGCAAGAATACTAGAGTGGGTATACATTCCCTTCTCCAGGGGATCTTCCCAACCTGGGGATTGAACCCAGGTCTCCTACATTGCAGGCAGATTCTTTGCCATCTGAACCACCGGGAAGCACTTAAAAGGTGTGCTGATGGGCATTTAATGTTCACACAGCCTGCAGGGCTGTAAGTAAAACTCACCTGCCCTCAAGAAATGTCATAGGCATGGTCATTAATTTTAAAAAATCCAATACACAGCAGAAGTTCAAGAAGCCAATTTCAAGAGACATGTTTCACTCACACCCTTTCAAAAAAATCACATGAAAAGAAAGATGTCAGCATTGCTAAATATTAGAGAAATGCAAACCAAAACCACACCGAGGTATCACCATAGAGTGGTCAGAATGGCCATTGGCAGAAACCCTACAAAGGATAAATACTGGAGACAGTATGGAGAAAAAGGAACCCTCCCACACTGATGCTGGCAATGCAAATTGCGAACAGCCACTCTGGAGGACAGAGTGGCGCTTTCTCAAACAATGAAAAGGCCAGTGAAATTAGAATACTCCCTAACACCACACACAAAATTAAACTCCCAACAGTTTAAAGATCTAAACCTAAGGATGGGTACTATAAAACTCCTGAGGAAAATATAAGGAAGATGTAAATCACAGCAAGTTCTTTTGGGATCTACTTCTTACAATAATCAAAAACAAAACAAGAATAAACAAATTGTGCCTAATTAATCTTAGCATTTGCACAGCAAAGGAAATCCTAAAATAAATTCATTTCTTCTTCTCCAGAAAATAATTTAGGATGCCCTGTATATATAACCACAAACTGAGTCAAATATTACAGTAATGCTTTCCTATTATCCAGACAAAACATATCTTAGAGATGTTTTCTTAGGAAACATATGTATATATATGTGTGTGTGTGTATATATATATATATCAGTAACAGATATTCACATAAAAGAGTCACCCACTTGATTTTCTCCTAACCCCCACCTTTACAGATTAAAGTCTTGGTGACCAGTGACTATTTAATAAATGCATTTAAGAAATTCTTGGCAGAGATGGCTCTTTTAAACAATAACTTATAGTTATATCTCAGAACATAACTTATCTACAAAAAACACTTTAAGTATAGGGACAGATTGCTTCTGTTTCCCTCGGCTGCAGGGATGACTGCAGCGGGGTGCAGTCTCCCTCACGCATCACCCTGGGCAGGCCTAACCCTCAGTCGCTCGCTGGAGCTCAGCTGCAGGGCTGGCCCAAGGAGCCTCTTCTGTCGAGGGGGATTCAGACTCGTGCTCCCCTAAGAGCCCACAACACGTGGACCTAGGAGTGCTCACTGCAGCCCCCAGGTTACGTGGTCTCATGAGGAGCTACTGTGGGAACAGAGGCAGTTCAGGCCTACACTCCACATCAGTTCGATTTACCAACTCTGATTTGTGTCCTGAACTGCTTTTCTTTTCTTTTCTTTTTCTTCTTTTAGAAAGCTATTTTTCTGGTTTTATTTGTATTTGCTTATTTATTGGTGTCATGGTATGGTTTTCAGGATCTTAGTTTCCTGACCACACTGGTGCCCCCTTGCAGGGGAAGCCGGGGAAAAACCACAAGGGAACTCCCTGGAACTGCTGTTCTTGGGGTGGTTCTGCTCTGTCTGTCTTTCACCCTTTAATTTTACATAATAACCATTGGAACCAGTTTGTAGTTGAAGACAAAAGGATGATTTTTCACTGGGAATTAGTCAGTTATTTCGTAAATCCCTTGGGAATTCAAACATTGATGGGTATTCCTATTTGCAAACAGTTATTATACAAGACTAAATGCCATGTTACGTGGTTAGACGATGTTGTCATGCAGAATCCACTTGCATACAACAACTTGCACCTGGAAGGACCAAGAAATCCCAGGCCCCACCTTGTCCCAGGCCCTGCACCCACCGAGGCTGGGGGCACATAGAGAGAAAGGTTTGCCCTGCGCATCCTGTTCTAGGACTGCCGGTCCAGGATCCAGGCAGCTATCGTCAGTCAGCCAGCACACCCAATGGAAATTCACATCCAGTGGAAAGGACAGACAGAGAAACAGAAAATGACAATGTGGTGTGGCACGTGCTACGAGAGGAAACATTCAGGGGAACAACTCAGACAACAGGAGGGCCAAGGCGGTGTGCAGGGCCAGCCAGATCGGGTGGAGCTGTAGAGGCTCCAGGAGGTGGACACAAAGGTTTCCTTGAACAGCACAGGGGTCGGTGTGACCAGGAAACAAGTGGCAGGGGATGCTGAGGAGCTGACCAAGCACCAGGAAGAGATGACGGTTGGCCTAGCTCAAGACAATCAGCCAGCACCTTGGGTCACCCAGGCCTGCTCTGGCCTTCTGTTTCCCCGGACACAGGCCACCTCTCGAGACAGCTCTGGGAAAAACTGTGTCTTCACCCACCTCCACCCAACTCCCTCCTCACTCACCTCAGGTCTTGCTGAGCCCAGAGCGACAGGGATGCCCACCATCCTCCCAGTTGAAGCCCACCAGCCAGCCCTTCGAGGTCCTGCCAACACACTTACATGGGCGGTCACGAGATGCAGCTGGAGTCCAAATCGCACAGTCCACTCATTTCACCTTGAGTTACTAGGAAACAGCTCTTTACCCATGAATCATACTTTGCATTTGCACTTTCACACATTTCTGGTCCTTTTCAAAAACACATTTTCTTAGGGACTTTTACACTAAAGTGTCTTTTGCAAAGCAAACATTCAGTTATAACGTTTATTTTGGTACAGTTTCCTTTTATGTGCATAGATGTGTAGTTAAAGAGGGCCATGTATAAAATGAGCTGCTTAGTTTGCCATTTCTTTAAAGTCTGAGGCACCTGAGGGTGAGCTCGCCTGGTGTTTAGGATTGTTTTCTTAGAGTACTGTCTTCCCACCTTCATCTCCAGACACAAGGGAGATGACAAAACAGGTCTGCATGCTGCAAAATGTCTTCAGGAATCTTCAAACCCAGCTTCTTCCAGGAGTTCAAGGTTAGGGACCAGGACAGTGAGAGGGTGTGTATGGGAGGGAACAGCAAGTCACCGAAACCAAGTGTCTGTGACCAGCCCACCTTCTGTCAGGGGCACCACCTGGAGCTGGTCTCCGCATGGGCCAGCCCTTGTGCTGAGACGGGGGAGCAGCTGACTCCAGAAACCACCAGCTAAGTGCCTGTGGGACCGACTGTCAGCCCCGAGCTAAGGTTGAACCATGACTACATTTACCTGCATATTTACTGTGAGTGGCTGTATTCTGCCCTATTCTATCTATTTTCTATAAACCCGCTTAAGCTGAGTTTGGAAATAGGTTACATCCATGAAGCCATGACCACAGTCTACACCATAAACATTTATTTATAATTACCAGTATCATCATCATTTATGTGTACAGTAAGAATACTTAAGATAGGATACATCTTATCGTAAATTTTAAGTACACAGTGCAGTATTGTGAAGTACAGGAGCCATATTTTACAGCCAACCTCCAGGACTTATTCGTCTGGCGTCACTGAAATTTGTGCCCTTGCACCAGCACCTCCCAACTTCTCAGGGACTCAGGAGGGTGAAGCATTGCCTTGGGCCTTTATAGCTGGGATTGTAGCAGCAGAGACTTGGTGTCTTCCTGCTCTGTCCAGACCTACTTGAGGTTGGTAAATGCTCTGCTCCCAACCCCAGCCCCTTGCTCACACACTCTGGTATAGAGCCCTGAGTTTGGACCCCACGCCCACCCATTCACTAGCAACAGAAGCCCTTGCTCCCTGGACCTCTCTGCTCCTCTCTTCTGGTCTTCTTTCCCCCTAACATGCCCCTCCTTGCTTTCCACCGGAGAAGGAGCTGGTGGAGAAAAGGGAAGCCATCAGGCTACAACCATGGCTCGCACATAGGTGTTTCCTGGCGTGAGGGGCTGCTCTGTGTGTCCTGTTAATCTTCACGACAACCTCATGAGGGGAGTTCTCATCACTACGTCTGCTTCACGGATGAGGGCCTGAGGTGGGGCAGTGCGGGAACGTAGCCACCCTCGCACACAACGAGACCCAGACGTCCTTAACCTGTGGCTCACCTGGCTCCAGCCACTGCCTCCTTGCGTTCTTGGAGACTCTGCTAGGACCTTTCCACAAATCCCCTCAAGACTTACAGGCTCTTAACTAATCTATGTGGGCAAGTTACTTCAAGTTTGCCTGAAAAACAACCCCAGGCAGGTTTCTACCCAGCTATGAGCACACAGAAAACTGAAGACAGACGGGAGAGCCCAGGTCCCAGCAGACAGGAAGCAGCTGGTTTCACTGGAAAAGCAGAGACAGACCTTGGGACTGGACAAGAGGAAATGGGCCTGGGAAGGAGGGGCAGCGATACCTCCTCACAGCTGCATCCTGCACTCGAGCACAAGTCCACAGCAGGGCGCTGGCTCTGCAGTCAACACACTGAAGATGACATGCCCCGTGGGCCAAGGCCAAGTGCCGGCCAACATCCACAGAGGCGAAGGAAAACATGAAACAAAGAGCTGTGCTCTGAGTTTTTGAGATTGAACTGTGATGGGCAACAGCAGCATCACCCCTCTCTAGCACATGTCTGTGCCCAGAGTGGCATTCTCCAAGGGCAATTGTGGACATTTGTGGACATTGTTGTTGTTGTTCAGATGCTCAGTCGTATCCGACTCTTTGTGACCCCATAGACTGCAGCACGCCAGGCCTCCCTGTCCCTCACCACCTCCCGGAATTTGTCCAAGTTCATATTCATTGCATCCGTGATGCTGTCCAACCATCTCATCCTCTGCCGTCCTCTTCTCCTGCCCTCAACCTTTCCCAGCATCAGCGACTTCTCTAGTGCGTCGTCTGTTCGCATCAGAGGACCAAAATCCTGGAGCTTCACCTTCAGCATCAGTCCTTCCAGGGAATATCCAGTGCTGATCTCCCTTAAGATTGACTTGCTTGCTCTCCTTGCTATCCAGGGGACTTTCAGGAATCTTCTCCAGCCTTCTTCGAACCACGGTTCAAAGGCATCAATTCTTTGGTGTTCTGCCTTCTTTTCGGTCCAGCTCTCACACCCATACATGACCACTGGGAAGACCGTAGCTTTGACTGTATGAACCTTTGGCGGCAAAGTGATGTCTCTACTTTTTAACACACTGTCTAGGTCTGTCATCGCTTTCCTGCCAGGAAGCAATCATCTTCTGATTTCATGGCTGCAGTCACTGTCTGCAGTGATTTGAGAAAACTGAGAACCACAGAACTCAAGTGTCCCAGAAAGGAGCGTGCCCTGTCTACAGGTTTTAAGTTGTTTCAGAAGGTCAGCACTGCTGGCCAGCCCCCAGCTTCACACAGAGGGTCAAAAGTCGGGCAGGATCCTTTTGCAAAGCTGCCCCACTAAGCTTCCACTCTAAGAAGATCTTGATTACAGAAATGTAAGCTCATGCAGATGTTTTTACAATGCAGAAAATAATGGAGAGGAAGTCAAAACTCCCTGTGATTCCATCCCAAGAGATACTCGCCACTAACCTATGGATCTATGTCCTCTCCGCCTCAGGCTGACTGACCCCTCTGACCTGGACTTTAGTCTGGGATGGACATCACATCCCTCACTACCCCTAGATGTCCAGGGCAGAGCTGGCAACACACTGAGGGTCGAGGTGGGGGTGTCTGGCTGGGAGAGCCGTCTGAAGGGGCACACTCTGAAGGGCCTGGGCTGCAGACTTGGTGTGAGTCTGTGTCCTCGTCAGACCTCTGTTTATCAGCTGACCCCAGAGCCATGTGACTAAAGGGTTCTCCACAGAGCAGCCACGACCTCACTACTAACTGGCCCAGTCTGTCTCTTTCTACCCCAAATTCCACATTGTGTATTACCAGTGAGACCAAGACCAAGCCTGCTAGCACCAAGCCCAGCAGCACCCCCTGGCTTTTCAGACCCTGCTCCACAGCAGAGGAGAGGGCAGGGAATTGGGGAGTTAAGCAGGCCCTCGATTTCCAACTCCTGAGGCCAGGCCACCAGGTCATTCACAAACACTGGACAACAAAATGTCCTTAAGTCTCACCAAGCTACAGGAGAGGCTTGTCCCTGACTCGTGGGCAGAGAGAGGGATGGGCTGTCCTCCTTCTCTGCAGGCTGGCATTACACATGCCTAGGCTTCTCCCCCTCAGCGTTGCTGACATTCTGGACTGAACTGCTCTGTGTAGGGCTGTCCTGGGCACTGAGTGTCCCGGCAGGGAGGGCCACATGGTTCTGCTCTGGAGCCCCGCACTTGCCCTCCTGCTCTGGTCAGCCCAGGGCGACCACAGGCAGGACTCACCAGGCACTCTGGAGTCGGGGGTGGGACTGGAGTCTCTTCTCCACCACAGTTGGCATCCAAAAATCCTAACTGCTGATTCAGTAACTCATGTGAGGTTGACATTTCTCCTGTCTGTTATCAGGGTCTTAAAATCAATTTATCTCTGTGTTTTCATTATTAAATCCCTTTTCATTCTGATGAAACACCTTTGGTCTTCAAATACCTAGAAGTTTTGGGGGTTTTTTTAAGATATCCTTTTTTTTCCATTTATTTATTTGGCTGCACTGGTTCTTGGATGCAGCATGCAGGACTTGAGTTGCAGGATACTATCTCTGGGTTGCAGCCTGTGGGATCTAGCTCCCTGACTAGGGATCACACCTGGGCCCCCTGCATTGGGAGTGTGGAGTCTTAGCCACGGGACCACCAGAGAAGTCCCTAGTGCTTAGGATTTTAAATCTACTGCTACTTCCATTTTGGATACTGATGACTGTGAGGGCATACCCAGGACTTGGGGAAACACATTTCCCTGGGTCTGTGGCATGTTTCCCTCGATACTGGGGGGATGGGTACCAATTTCGGATGGACTATTTGAAGCCATAGACATGAGGAGGACTGCACCCCTACACCTGCCCATTTTCCTTCTTGGTCTCTGTCTGTAACTAGTCTGTAGCCGTGTACACATGGGGAGTGTGAACCTCTGCAGCTGGGCCTTCCATGCAGACTCCCGACACCCTCTCCACGAGACCCAGCCGCGGCTCAGGGAAGGTGCAGCCACTCTGACTGACAGACCTCTTTAAAGACTTCAAAGTGGGGCCACGTGGTGTTCTTTTGCTGCCAGGATACGGCCAGGAAGTGGGTGAGGGAAGAGCCGCGGTGCCCACCTCACAAACAGAGAAGGCCGAGGCTCAGCTGAGAGGACGGTCCAAGCTTGCCTAGACCCAGGGCCCTCATGGGTGCCTGCAGGACGCACGTCTGAAGTAAAAGGCCTCCCCGTGCTCCCAGCCCCCTGCTGAGGGCCTTCTCATTTAACGGCACTCACAGCTCTGGACACCCCACTGAGGCAGCCAGCTCAGTGATGACTAACAGAACGGCATCTTATGTCGGGATTGGGGGGCAAGCATGTACCTTGCGTCTGCCAGCCGCAGACAGCCTCCCAGTGAGGCCTCCCAAGGCTCCATGACCCCATGGTGCCAGTCAGGTCAGGATGCACAGGGAGGTTTTCAATCAAGCTTCTGGACTTTGAAGAGATTTTCCCATTGAAAGACTTTGCTAGGCAAGTTGATTGTCTACACTGAACCCACCCACAGGCTTGGAGCCCTCAAGGACCTTGTTCAGGTCTCAGCTGGATGCTCAGCCTCCACGCACAACCAGCCAGTGTTCCCAGCCTTTCCTCCTGCTGATCGCACCAACCGACAAGAGACTGCAACAGAGGAGAGGAGAGATGGGTAGGAAAGGCTGCAGCAGGCCTGGGGGTCACTGACGGCGCTGAGCAGACACGTGGCAGGGCTCTGACCACAGGCCACCAGCGTGGCAGAGGTGACCGCTGCTCCACCAAGTCCTGTGGCCTCAGCCTCCTCTTTCCCCCATCCAGGGAACTGCTCATCTGCCCTCAGCCTCTTTCCCTCTTTCTTAGAACGTTTGGGCGGGAGCACCCCGTGAGCACGCCCAGAGCTGCTCCTACCCCGGGGGACAAGCGGCAGCAGCAACCTGCAACTGTCCTTGGGGCTGAAAACCTGCATTCAGCTTAGGAAATTTCCCTCTGAGAGAAAGTCAGCACTTCTCTATACAGTTTGCTCTGCTGCTTGCCCAGTGTGTATCTTTCACATTTTCTGGTTCTACCTGGAATGATGAGACTTTGTGTAGACGACAGGTTGATCCCTTTCTAGCTGTCAGAACAATGCTCATGCTCAGTGTGCTGTCTGGAGTAGTCTCCTCTTGACTCTGCAGAAATCTCTGAGCATTTCTTCTGTCTGCCTGCTTACTTCACTTGTTCTAGAACTCAAGTTCTGGCCAGCCTGCTGTTTCTCTTAAGAGCAGGGACTGTAAATCGCTGCCT
This sequence comes from Bubalus bubalis, assembly GCF_019923935.1. NCBI lineage: Eukaryota > Metazoa > Chordata > Mammalia > Artiodactyla > Bovidae > Bubalus > Bubalus bubalis. The sequence continues at coordinate 61,463,906 of NC_059178.1, read as the reverse complement.
CTTTGATCATAGTCCCTGGCATCCAACAGCATATTTATTAAAAGGAAATAAAAATTATTTTTGAAGTACTGCAATTTTGCAATTTGTATTGAAGAGGTTAGAGATATCTGTGCTTTATGGCCTAGTATTTTCATTTTTAGGAGTTGATTCTAATGAAATCAGAAATAAGTAAATTCAAGAAACAGAGGATTATATAAAATCTAAACATTGGAAACATTCTAAATATCCAATAATGAAATGATTAAAATTATACCTGTATTCAAATATTAAAAACAATATTTTCTAAGAACATTTAATGAAAATGCTTTTTATATAACATGAGATAAAAAAAGATCAAAATTTTTAAGATATATCAATCAGATGAGATCAGATCAGATCAGTCGCTCAGTCGTGTCCGACTCTTTGCAACCCCATGAATGACAGCATGCCAGGCCTCCCTGTCCATCACCAACTCCTGGAGTTCACTCAGACTCACGTCCATCGAGTCAGTGATGCCATCCAGCCATCTCATCCTCTGTCGTCCCCTTCTCCTCCTGCCCCCAATCCCTCCCAGCATCAGAGTCTTTTCCAATGAGTCAACTCTTTGCATGAGGTGGCCAAAGTACTGGAGTTTCAGCTTTAGCATCATTCCTTCCAAAGAACACCCAGGACTGATCTCCTTCAGAATGGACTGGTTGGACTCCTTGCAGTCCAAGGGACTCTCAAGAGTCTTCTCCAACACCACAGTTCAAAAGCATCAATTCTTCAGCGCTCAGCCTTGTTCACAGTCCAACTCTCACATCCATACATGACCACTGGAAAAACCATAGCCTTGACTAGATGGACCTTTGTTGGCAAAGTAATGTCTCTGCTTTTGAATATGCTATCTAGGTTGGTCATAACTTTCCTTCCAAGGAGTAAGCGTCTTTTAATTTCATGGCTGTAGTCACCATCTGCAGTGATTTTGGAGCCCAGAAAAATAAAGTCTGACACTGTTTCCACTGTTTCCCCATCTATTTCCCATGAAGTGATGGGACCGGATGCCATGATCTTCGTTTTCTGAATGTTGAGCTTTAAGCCAACTTTTTCACTCTCCTCTTTCACTTTCATCAAGAGGCTTTTGAGTTCCTCTTCACTTTCTGCCATAAGGGTGGTGTCATCTGCATATCTGAGGTTATTGATATTTCTCCCAGCAAGCTTGATTCCAGCTTGTGTTTCTTCCAGCCCAGCATTTCTCATGATGTACTCTGCATATAAGTTAAATAAACAGGGTGACAATATACAGCCTTGACGTAATCCTTTTCCTATTTGGAACCAGTCTGTTGTTCCATGTCCAGTTCTAACTGTTGCTTCCTGACCTGCATACAGATTTCTCAAGAGGCAGATCAGGTGGTCTGGGATTCCCATCTCTTTCAGAATTTTCAGTTTATTGTGATCCACACAGTCAAAGGCTTTGGCATAGTCAATAAAGCAGAAATAGGTGTTTTTCTGGAACTCCCTTGGTTTTTTCCATGATCCAGCAGATATTGGCAATTTGATCTCTGGTTTCTCTGCCTTTTCTAAAACCAGTTTGAACATCAGGAAGTTCACAGTTCACATATTGCTGAAGCCTGGCTTGGAGAATTTTGAGCATTACTTTACTAGCGTGTGAGATGAGTGCAATTGTGTGGTAGTTTGAGCATTCTTTGGCATTGCCTTTCTTTGGGATTGGGATGAAAACTGACCTTTTCCAGTCCTGTGGCCACTGCTGAGTTTTCCAAATTTGCTGGCATATTGAGTGCAGCACTTTCACAGCATCATCTTTCAGGATTTGGAATAGCTCAACTGGAATTCTATCACCTCCACTAGCTTTGTTCATAGTGATGCTTTCTAAGGCCCACTTGACTTCACATTCCAGGATGTCTGGCTCTAGGTCAGTGATCACACCATCGTGATTATCTGGGTCATGAAGATCTTTTTTGTACAGTTCTTCTGTGTATTCTTGCCATCTCTTCTTAATATCTTCTGCTTCTGTTAGGTCCATATCATTTCTGTCCTTTATCGAGCCCATCTTTGCATGAAATGTTCCTTTGGTATCTCTGATTTTCTTGAAGAGATCTCTAGTCTTTCCCATTCTGTTGTTTTCCTCTATTTCTTTGCATTGATCGCTGAAGAAGGCTTTCTTATCTCTTCTTGCTATTCTTTGGAACTCTGCATTCAGATGTTTATATCTTTCCTTTTCTCCTTTGCTTTTCGCTTCTCTTTTTTTCACAGCTATATACACAGAAAAAGAAATAAAGATAAAATATACCAAAAGGTAATAGAGTTGATTGCTAAGTAGTATGAGCGATTTTAACTTTTTCTATTTTGTGTTTGAATTCTCCAGATTTATTTCACAATGAATTCATGGGCTTCCCTGATGGCTCTGTGGGTAAAGAAAGTGAAGTTGCTCAGTGGTGTCCAACTCTTTGCAACCCCATGGACTGTAGCCTACCAGGCTCCTCCGTCCATGGAATTTTCCAGGCAAGAGTACTGGAGTGGGTTGCCATTTCCTTCTCCAGGGGATCTTCCCGACCCAGGGTTTGAACCAGGGTCTCCTGCATTGCAGGCGGATGCTTTACTATCTGAGCTACCAGGGAAGCCCCAGCGGGTAAAGAATCTGCCTACAATGCAGGAGACAATGGAGATGCAGTTAGATCCCTGGAGTGGGAAGATCCTCTGGAGGAGCACAGGGCAACCCACTCCAGTATTCTTGCCTGGAGAATCTCATGGACAGAGAAGCTTGGAGGGCTACAATCCATAGGGTTGCAAAGAGTCGGACATGACTGAAGCGACTTAGCACAGCACAGCGCATTTTAACAAAGGTACAGTAGTTAATTTCACATTCTATTTCCTGTCATTTTATTTTGTGAATGCTGATCAATGCAGTATTTACATATATTAGATCTTCATGTTGGCATACCACCATTTTCATTATAAAGGTTCATTGTGTGTATGTGTTCCAAAAAATAGAGCCTTTTACTTAAATATCATGTAAGAGATTCCAAAGTCTTGTGAAGAGTTTATAACAGCTGAGTAAACTTAACAGGAGTAAGGAATAACATTATCCTTAAAAAAATTTTTTTGTCCATACGATTTATTTTTTTCTAAAATCCTCTCCTCTGTGGTATCTCATTTTCATTAAATAGGGTAATGCCTTTGTCCCTAAAGCCACATAATCTTAAATTAAGAACCCCATTTTCTCTCTTTCACTGATATTTTAAATTTCATCCTTTCTATGTCACTGTGTTGTAGTTGTATCTCCTTTACCATTTTTGACTGGGTATTACTCAATAAACAAATCTGGAAGTCTTAAAATAGGTGTGTTTTATCTCATTCACATTTATAGGCAGGCAGATATATATACTCTCAGTTCCTATTTATTTTACGTTGTGTTTTCTGTCTGTGGAACTGCTTTCTGGCTGCAGGGGCTCTGCACTGCAGTCTGCAGCTCCTTCTGCTGCACGTGCCCCTTTAGCTGCTGGGCAGCATGTGGGACCTTCGCTGCCTGGCCAAGGATAGAAACCCCGTCCCCGGCACTGGAAGGTAAATTCTTAACCACTGGGCCACCAGGTAAGTCCCTATCTAAAGAATTTTATAATGAATTTTATACATTCTAAAGAATTTTTAGAATTTAAAATTCTAAAGAATTTTTTAATTTTAAATTTAAAATTTTAAATTCTAAAGAATTTTACAATATTTTTGCATTAGTTCGCACTCTATATATACATAGAATGTTCTGAAAATTTGGAGAGGCTATATTTTTGTTCTAATACTGTTTTTTATTACATTTAAAACCATAAATTTAACTAATACACCCCTCTGTATGTATAATTAGCACGTTTGTATTTCTTCCTTTTTCTCCAATTAATTCAACTAAGAAAAAGTGATATATAATCTACTAAATAGGATTGTAAGTTTGTGTAGCACGATTTCACAGCACTCTTGAAGCACCTACTTGTCCTGTGTTTTTCTTGGCTTCATCAGAGATTCCTCAAGAGCGAGGATTTCGGTTTCCGCAGCCCCGCTTCCAGAGCGCTCTAGATAGGAAACACCCATGACATTGCTCACAACTGACGGCGTCTTTCTTCTACTTTGCTTCTACCAGCCCTGGCAGAAGTCTTCCTTCTCATCAGACAGGCCTATAGGTGCTTCTGACCCTTCCGAACACTTTACCTTTGGCCTGTGCTAGACTACGCCTTAGAATGTTGCCTCCGTGCAGAACCTCTGCCCAAACCATCTACCACCTGGCAGCTCTAACGGACAGATGGACCCAAGGGGGGTCAGACCTCCGTGAGTCCGGTATCACCCAAGACAACGTTAAAAATCAGCCCAAACAGACCCCTTTCCTGGACGACGGAAGGATGCTAACAAAATCTTGGCGGAAGCGAGCAAGGGAGAAAAAGTGTGGGCGCCGAGGTGGGAATGGGGCGACCCGGGCGAGTCAACCGGGCTTCTTTCCCCGGCTCTTGATTTTGCGGACTGGAGTGAGCACCCACCCGGGAGCGGCGTCCTCGGGGGCGGGCCCGTGGGCGGGGCTCGGGGCGGGGACTGGCGGCGGCTTCTCCGGAGGCGGGCCGACGAGCCCTGGGTGGGGCGTCGGGTGAGTCTTCGGGACGGGGGGCGTGTCCTCCAGACTGAGAGGGTGGGTCCTCAGGGCGCGAGGCTGGGCCTTGAGGCTCGTGGGGCCAGTCCCCGGGACGTGAGCCGGGTTTTCTCGGCGCCGGGCCGGTCCTTGGGGAACCGGATTAGCGGCGGGTCTACGGGGCGCCGAGCGGGACGTGGGCCCTTGGGGCTCGTGGGGCGGGTCCTCTGGGCTCCGGGCGGGTCCTCGGGGGACGGGTGCTCTGGGCCCGGGGCGGGGACTGGCGGCGGGTATTCTGGGCGCTGGGCAGGGATTGGTGGCGGATCCTCCGGGCTCGGGGCGGGACGTGGGTTCTAGGGTATCGGGGGGCGGGTCCTTGGGGCGGCGCGCGCCGCCGTACCCCGCTCCTCCCGCGCGCGGCCCCTGGAGTGCCCAAGGCGCGCGGCCAGCCCTGCTCGGGCCGCTGCACTCGAGCTGCCCCGCGGCCGAGCGAGCGCGGGCAGGGGCCGGGGCCGGGGCCACGGCGGCGGGTGGCGCACCCAGGGTTCTTCTGCAGTCCCCATAGGGAAGAGCGAGGGCGAAGCCAAGGCTAAGCGGGGCCGGAACCATGAACCGGAGTTTCCACAAGTCTCAGACCCTGGGCTTCTACGACTGCAGCGCGGTGGAAGTCAAGAGCAAGGTGAGCCGGGGGCCGGCAGTCTGCGCAGCCCCCCTTCCCGCCCCACGAATGAATGGGCACCCCGAAGGGGACTGGGCGGCGCGAGAGGGGCCGGCGCCGACCACAACTTCGGAGCGCGGCGCGCGTCCGTGAGATGCGCCGGGGTCCCTCAGTCCTTCCCGCCGCTGCGCGCGCACAAAGCCCAGCAGCCCGGTAAGGTTCGGCTCGAGCCCCGGCGCTCAGAGGGCCGCGCGGCCGCCGGACCCTTCGCAAGAGTGGCTCTTTTGTTCCACAAGCCGGCGGCGATCCGGCGCACCGCGCGATGGAGGGGCGATGTTTCCGGGGCGACCCGGGGGCTGATCGGATTCGGGGCCCTGGAGGGGCCTTGGGGGCCCGGGCCGGGGGAGGGCCCTGGCTGCGCCGCCTCCTTCGCAGCGGAGGAGCCTCGGAACCGGCGAGGGGGAGACAGGCAGCGGGTCCTCGATCCCCGGACCGGACCCCCGGTCCCCAGCACGGCCCTGCGTACCAGCCCCTCAGCCTCCCGACGCGCCCCAGGCCCAGATTCCCCGGGCGCGCCGGACCGGCGGCCCCTCCCGCTGCCCGCGCCCCGGCCCAAGCGTGCCCGAACTTGCGGGTGGCTGTGCGCTTTGGATAATTGGCTGATAGGATCTGGCGCTTCTGCCCGTTGCGGGGGCGGCACCTTCGCGGCAGAAGCTTTTGTCTGCGAGGGTCTCAGGGGTGGACCTTGCCGCAGATGAAGAGCAGCAGTTGTTCAGGGTCCTGGAGGAGGGGGCCTCGGGCTTACTGCTGCCTGGGATCGGCTTTCGCCCTTTCTCGGCGCTCCCCGCGCCTGGCTTGGTCAGGCAAGGAGGAGAACCTGAGTGGTGGCAGAGGGGCCAGACCCGAGGGTGGGCTCTGACCTCCAAATCTGTGCACACTTGGTCGCCGGCGTGTGTGCCCTGGTTCGCTCTCTGGGAACACTAACCCGATGGCCCCTGTCTGGGCTGACCGTACGGATCAAGGTGGGGTCCTTTGGTGTAGGATTTCCAGGGCTTCCTCCGAGGATGGGGGTTCTCTGCAGGAATCCCACAGAATGAGTTGTGGGATTTCATCACATCTTGTTAGGCAGTCTATTTATGAACCTTCATTTCTAATTACCTCCAATGCTAATTCTGTGACCCTGGCCCAGCACTCATCTCTTTTTAGCCCCAGAACTCCCCACACCCCCAAATCAAAAGTGACCTCTGTGAGTTGTGTGGGGGGAAGAACCAACAAGCCTGAGTGGGAGCACCAAATAACTGACGTTTCTTCAACTCAGTGGGAATGTGGCTTCTTAGAACTCATTGTCCCCTGACAGTAGCCACTGAGCACCCATGGTGTTTCACTTTAACTCTTTATTTTGGGATCATCATAGATTAACAGGCAGTTGTGAGAAAGAACACAGAGACTTCCCACAGGTGCCATCTTGTATCACAGTGTCACATCCAGGGCCTTGCGGGGTTTTCAGGTCGCAGTTTGTCATGCGTGCATTCCTGAGGCCCAGCAGTCTCCACAAGGACCACTTCCGTCGCGAGGGGACCTCCTGGCAGCCTTTCACCCCTGCAAGGTGGCCGTGTGGTTCTAAGTGATGAACAGCACAGGCCGTTCACGAGTCTCACTGGCCGAATTCCCTGGGCTCCGCAGCCATGGTGGCAGGCAGCTGCCTGACCAGATGCAAGTCCGGAGGGCTAGCCCTGGAGGAAATGCCCTCACCAGCCTTTATTCTGCAGTCATGCACTCTGGACACTGCGGACCCCTGAGGCCTGAAGAGTAAGAGTCTGCCTTTGCCTCTCCCGGGGAACTGGGGGCCATGGGTGTTCTGGTGGCCCAGTGGGTTACCTCAGGCTGCCGCTCCTCCTTGACGCCCAGTGAAGAAGGAGGGCTGCCCCATGGCCCGAGCCTGGGTTCAAGTTCAGATGCAGTGACTGCTCCTCCAGGGGTGAGTGGCAGAGGGGGAAAGTTTTCGTTGAATTTGGGAACAGTCCTGGAGGGCCACACCAGGCTGGGCCCTGCTGGGCTGGCTGGTTACACACAACACCACCTCCCCAGGCCCTTTTGGATAGGCGGCTTGCCTTACTGTTTGTCCAGTGGGGCCACGTGGCTCCCCCTTCTGTACCACTCTCTCACCCACCCACAGGGTCCATCTCTGCAGGGAGCCTTATTCCAGCTGCTCTTGTCAAAATATGGGAGGCAAACCATTATGACAGTGATGTCTTTATCCAATCTAAATGGTTCACCATAACACCTGGGTTTGCTTGTGGAGAAAATCGTGCCAAAATCCAGCCAGTTCTACCACCCAACCTTGTGAGCTTTCAGGCAAGTCATTTAACTTTTCTGAGCCTTAGTCATTTCATCTGTACAATGGTCATTGAACCTATTCTGGTAGCCCGACAGGATCAAATGAGGCAATGAATGGGAAAGCACCTCTAAACTGCAAAGCACCCACAGTTATAAGAGCTAAGCACTGCAGATCAAGACTCTGTGGCATTTCAGGATATCAGGTCTGAAAATTACCTCTGATCCTCGCAGAATTGTTGGTGTTAGCCCTCTGCCACAGCTGGTCAATTCCCAAAGCCTTGAGACAGAGAAACTGTCTGGATCTGGTGGCTCTCCCCCATCAGATAGCCCCTAACTCTACCCAGCATTTCTCTCAAATACCTGTGATTTGTCTGTCCCTCTCCCAGCCGGCTGCATGCACTTCTGACTCCCCAGTTCTGGTAACGGGGCTGCCATTTCACATTCAATCTGACTTTTTCCTCTCTTCCCAGAAGACCTACAGTGGGAAGGGGCTATGCTGATGTCTGGGGAGAATGTCTCAGGCCAAGGGGAGCAGTCTTGGCCCTTCAGAGGGATAGCAGGAAGTCCAGTGCTGGGGACGAGTCTACAGGGCCCAAGTAGTTGGAGTTGACTGGCTGTGTGAGGGAAAGACAGAAGGCCACACAGGCCATTGTGAGCTCTGTAGTAGATTTCACTGTGTGACTGTCTCATCAGCCCCACCAGCATCTGCATATGCCTGAAAAGTCTAAAGGAACACAGCTTCCCCATCTCCGCAGTGTGCTCTACACTGCACCCCCCTCCTCCACCCCCACCTGGAGACCCCTGCCTTAAGTGAGGTCCATGGTGTCCCAGCTTCCTTAGCAGGCAGCTCTCTTCCATCTTCTCCTTTGGCCTCTGGGGCCCTGGTTCTGTGGCTTCCCACACCTGAAGTGTTTTCTCCAAGAATCAGTGCTATCCTGACATTCCTCCTGCCAAGCCGCCTTTGCAGGCCGAGCATTCTCCATCCCACGCCCCTTCCCCACGTTCCTCTCGTTTTGTGGCCTTGGTACTGGTGACGGGGGCCCAGGGCTATATGACACAGCCGTGGCCTCTGGTGTCCCTTGTGTGGGGGGAGAATAACACTACTAAAGATTTTAATCCAGTTTGGGCTGCTTGGTTTAGATACTGAAAAGTGAAAGTCTCTCAGTCTGACTCTTAGCGACCCCATGGACTGAACAGTCCGTGGAATTCTCCAGGCCAGAATACTGGAGTGGACAGCCCTTCCCTTCTCCAGGGGATCTTCCCAACCCGGGGATCGAACCCAGACCTCCTGCATTGCAGGCAGATTCTTTACCAGCTGAGCCCCAAGAGAAGCCCAAGAATACTGGAGTGGGTAGCCTATCCCTTTTTCAGCATATCTTCCCAACCCAGGAATTGTACCAGAGTCTCCTGCATTGCAGGCAGATTCTTTAACCAACCAAGCTATCAGGGAAGCCCTACTGCTGGAAACTTTTCTGTATTCTAAACAAATACACTATCATTGTGGAAGATGTGGAAACCACAACAGGCACAAAGCAGAGGTAATTCTCACATTCCAAGCGTGGTCGCATGTCCTTCTGACCCTTTATGTGCATCTGTACATGCAGATGTCTTCGTTTGACAGAATCAGGGTCATATTTTATAGGTGTATTTTTCTGTAGCCTTCAGCGTTCCACTTTCAACTTAACAGTGAAGTGTTGTATTTTCTTATGTCATTAATAGTTTCAGAAGACATATTTTTGAAATGAATACATAGTATTCCATCTTATATGTGAACCATAATTAACCTAACCAATATCCTATTTGGGTTATTTTCCATTTTTTTAGAGTAAACAATGTTGTGAATAACAACTTTGCATTTAAATGTTTATATAAACAGTACATATAGAATGTATATCATATGAAGTATATAAAGCATGTCAGGGATTGGAGAAGGACATGGCAACCCACTCCAGTACTATTGCCTGGAAAATCCCATGGACAGAGGAGTCTGGTGGGCTACAGTCCATGGGGTCACAAAGAGTCGGACATTACTGAGCACACCAAGTTTATAAAGATGTTGATTCTCTTACTTCGCTGCAGGACTTTTATTATTTCTTTAGGACAGATTCTTAGAAATGAAATTACTAAGTGAAACATAGGCAAACTTTTAAGACTTTGAACACATATTGCTGAATTTTCTTCCAGAAATTCTCTTCTATAAACGTGTACACCCTGCTTCGTGTCTATCCCCTCCCTCCCTCTGGTATACCGTCCAGTACTGGGTATTTTCTTATTCTTTTCAAATTAGATAAGTGAAACACTACCCCACTGTTTTAATTTGTAGTCTTGGGTTATTGGTGAATGGAATATTCTGATATGTGTTAGATATCTCTGTGTCTATTTTTAGCTGCCATATTCTTTCCTGCATTCTTTTGTCAGTGATCTTATTTTTCACTGAGTTATGGACCTGCTCATCCACGGGAGATTTTCCAATTGGTGCAGATGCTGCTAGGTGTCAGTGCACTCTGTGGTCCCAGATTTTGTCTCTGCCTGGCCATGCCCTTGCATCTGGGGGCTGGAGCAGGGGCCATGCCCTCCCCACGCGATGGCTGGGCACTTGCCTCCTGCGGGCCAGTTGAGAACCGCCTGACACGGTTTGACTCACCTCTATGTGCGGCTACACCCTTTTAAGATTCTGGTTTTGTTGTATCGTGCACGTCTGTGTTTAAACAGGTTTGGTGACTTGATTTGGGAAGTTGCGTCCAGAGGAGACTGTCATCAGAGACCCAGGTGGGGAGTGTCATCTGGTGGGCATGGATGGTGGTGCTGCCCACACCCTGTGAGCAGCAGAAAGCCCCTGTGGACCTTCCTGGGGGCACCCAGTTAGCAGAGGTTCCAGCCCTTTCCTGGGACTTGTGACATTTCAGATAGAGGGGTCTTCCAATTTTAGGGCAGGGAAGGCATGTCAGGGATTGGGAGGTGCAACCATTCAAGTTGCTTTGAGGAGTCAGAAGGTTAGGGTCAGGGTTAGGGTTAGGGCTACTGTTTGTGAATCAGCAGAAAGAGAGCAGCATCTTGCCCCTTTCTCACAGAGGGGCCTCCTGGACTTTTAGAGGCAAGCAAGGAGGGAGCCCGGAGTGACATCAGAGCATCGCTGAAACGGACCTCGGGGGCCAAGCAGCTGCAGCACGGTTAGAGTCCAATGGACTGCTTACCTGCTTACTGCTCCCTACCTCCTCTCGCAGGTTCCTCCTACTGTGATCCTGAGGAGCAACGAGAGGTGCCGTACACCTTCCAAGCCCCAGGACATACCCTGCAACCCTCCTGAGGCGCCCCTGAACACAGGGTCCAGGCTGGACACTGCCCTCTGTGAACAGGTTGCATCCAGAAGTATTTCTTTATACATATATATATATATATATATATATATGGGCTTCCCAATTGGCACTAGTGGTAAAGAACCACCTGCCAGTTCCGGATACATCAGAGACGTGGGTTCGATCCCTGGGCTGGGAAGATCCTCTGGTGGAGGGCATGGCAACGCACTCCAGTATTCTTGCCTGGAGAATCCCATGGACAGAGGAACCTGGCAGGCTATAGTCCATAGGGTCGCAGAGAGTTGGACATCACTGAAGCAACTTAGTGTGTGTGTGTGTGTGTATATATTATATATACATATATATAATATATATATGTTTTTTTTAATTTTCCTACACCAGGTGTTAGTTGCACTGTGAAAGATCTTTTAGTTATAACGTGTGGGATCTAGTTCCCTAATCAGGGATTGAACCCGGGCCCCCTCCATTGGAAGCATGGAGTCTTAGCCACTGGACCATGAGAGAAGTCCCAGAAGCATTAAAATAAGTTTAACCACATATATATATATTCATAAATACATTTTAGTTGCAAACAATAATTCATTACTCTCCGTCACAACCTTGCCAGATAGGTTCTATTATCACCCCCATTATACACTGAAAAGTCCAGGGGGGTCCACTCAGCTGGCCCAGGTCGGAGAACTCAGGCTGTTCGGCTCCAGACTCCAGTCTCTACCACACACTGTCTGTGGCCCTAGTGAAGGAGGGTTCCTGCCCCGCCTCCTCTGACAAGCCCTCAAGTCCAGTCCAGATACTGACAGAGGTATTCCCATGTAGAATGAAACAGACCCCTTGGGCTCTCTGGATCCGGAGTTTGGAATGGTTAGGCCTGGTGCTCTGAGGAAGGAAGTTCTATTTTGCTTCCATCCCTGAAGCAGGTTTTAGCTGTGTGGCCTCAAGGGAAGTACACTCTCCAGTAGGTATTCTTAAAAGTCTACCATCCACTCGTGTATTCATTTACTGAGCACCTACTGTATGTGAGGCATGGGGTTCATGCTGGGGTACAAAGGTAACCAAGATAGCCACTATCCCCAGCTTTAAAGCAAATGGCCCAACGAAGGTCCAGTTGTGTGTGTAGGCAGTGGGTGGGCGTGGGGGTCCTTTATTCTGATGCCCGAAGTATCACCAGAGCCACAGGGTCACAGCTGGAGGCTGAGGTCTCCAGTCCCCCTGCCGCCCGCCCGCACAGCAGCAGCAGTCGTGGTGCTCGGGCCTCCAGGAGCTGCTCTCAGCTTCTCTGGAACCAGCGGCAGCGGCACCTGCGCAGGCCGCTTGGAGCTGAGGCAGAGCGCCCTCTCCCCTCCTTGCTTCCCGGAGCAGCTGGGCTCCTCCGGTCTCCGGTTTTCCTCACCTGGGGACTCTAGTTCTCTCCCAGCCCTGCATTTCTCAGTAGTATGCTCCAAGGAAAGATTCAGTATCTGAAGTGACCAGCAGGGCTTTGCATGAAGTAGGTGCCCAGTAAATGTCACTCGAGTTAAATTCAGATGAGGAACAGGTTTTCCAGATAGCTACTAGTGCAGGAGACAGTGAAAAACAGGGGAGCCTGGCATGCTGCAGCCAACGGGGCCTCAAAGAGTCGGACACGACATAGAGACTGAACAACAATGGCTAGTTCAGCAGTGGTCTTTTAGGGTACTTTAGAAAGGAACTGCTTTTTGAGGAAGGTGACCAAAGCTGGATTCACTAATTGACTTAGCCTCAGGGCATCTCTGAGAGGGCTCAGGGGCCTTGTCCCCTCCTCACTAGTGCCACGGAGGGAAGGGAAAGAAGCGGTACAAAATGAGCTAAACAAAAAAGAAGCTTCGGAAATCCAAAGGAAGCTGATTTAAAAGTCCACATTGGGCGCTTCCTTGGTGACGCAGGTGGAAGAGAATCTGCCTGCCGATGCAGGAGACACAGGTTCAATCCTTGGTCCAGGGAGATCCCACAGGCCAGAGAAACTAAGCCCATGTGCCACAACTACCCATCCTGCACTGTAGAGCCTGGGAGCTGCAACCAGAGAAGCCCCCGCAGTGAGCAGCCCGCACCCCACAACTAGAGAGTAGCCCCTGCTCACCACAACTAGAGAGAGCTCACGCAGAAATGAAGACCCAGCACAGCCAATTAAATAGATAAAATTATTATTTTTTTAAGCCCACGTTGATAGTGTCACCTAATTTCCTTAGTGCTAGACTCTAGGCTGACAGCTTCGGGGGCTCAGGGCACCTCCTCAGAGCCAGCCCCACACATCTCCCTATGCAGGGCTCATACCCCTTCCCTAGAGACGGCACCAGCCTCCCTGCCTCCTTCAGAGCTGCCTTGTTACCCACAGAACTGGGTGGGGCAGGACTGGGCACTCACTGTTACAGCTGGGGCATCAGCGACCTTTGAACCCTTTCCCCAATCCCCTCATTCAGTTCTCCTCTGGTTCCTGGGCTCCGGGAGGTGTGTCCCACACCCCACCGTCCAGCTCTCCGACTTCCAAAGGCTGTGCTCCTCTGGGGCTCTGTGAAGATGCTTGTTGGCAGAGGAGACAAGGGAATGGCTCCTTTCACCATCCCAAGCCAGAGCATCTGCTGTATATTTTGGGGAAAGTGTGTAGCATTTTACTTGCTGCTGCCAAGTTGCTTCAGTTATGTCCAACTCTGTGCGACCCCATAGACGGGGGTCCATAGACGGCAGCCCACCAGGCTCCGCCATGCCTGGGATTCTCCAGGCAAGAACACTAGAGTGGGTTGCCATTTCCTTCTCCAATGCATGAAAGTGAAAAGTGAAAGTGAAGTCACTCAGTCATGTCCGACTCTTAACTACCCCATGGACTGCAGCCTACCAGGCTCCTCCATCCATGGGATTTTTCAGGCAAGAATACTGGAGTGGGATGCCATTGCCTTCCCTGAATTTTACTTGAGGAAAGTAAAAAAAAAAAAAAATGCTGCTTAAAGAATTCAAAAACCACCTGGACCCTTCTGCACTGCTCATCCCTGTTAATTCTTCATTTTTTTGGCCTCCCTGGGTCCACAGGCTGCCCTTGCACCTGATCCTCTCCTGCAGTTCAGTTCAGTTCAGTTCAGTCGCTCAGTTGTGTCTGACTCTTTGTGACCTCATGGACTGCAGCACCCCACACCTCCCTGTCCATCACCAACTCCCAGAGTCTACCCAAACCCATGTCCATTGGGTTGGTGATGCCATCCAACCATCTCATCCTCTGTCATCCCCTTCTCCTCCTGCCCTCAATCTTTCCCAGCATCAGGGTCTTTTCAAATGAGTCAGCTCTTCACATCAGGTGCCCAAAGTATTGGAGTTTCAGCATCAACATCAGTCCTTCCAATGAATACTCAAGACTGATCTCCTTTAGGATGAACTGGTTGGATCTCCTTGCAGTCCAAGGGACTGTCAACAGTCTTCTCCAACACCGCAGATCAAAAGCATCAATTCTTCAGTGCTCAGCTTTCTTTATAGTCCAACTCTCACATCCATACATGACTACTGGAAAAACCATAGCCTTGACTGGATGGACCTTTGTTGGCAAAGTAATATCTCTGCTTTTTAATATGCTGTCTAGGTTGGTCATAACTTTCCTTCCAAGGAGTAAGTGTCTTTTAATTTCATGGCTGCAGTCACCATCTGCAGTGATTTTGGAGCCCCCAGAAATAAAGTCAGCCACTGTTTCCACTGTTTCTCCATCTATTTGCCATGAAGTGATGGCTAATAGAGTTTTGCCAAGAGAACACACTGGTCATATCAAACACTCTCTTCCAACAACACAAGAGAAGACTCTACACATGGACATCACCAGATGGCCAACACTGAAATCAGATTGATTATATTCTTTGCAGCCAAAAATGGAGAAGCTCTATACAGTCAGCAAAAACAAGACTGGGAACTGACTGTGGCTCAGATCATGAACTCCTTGTTGCCAAATTCAGACTTAAATTGAGGAAAGTGGGGAAAACCACTAGACCATTCAGGCATGACCTAAATCAAATCCCTTATGATTATGCAGTAGAAGTGAGAAATAGATTTAAGGGACTAGATCTGATAGACAGAGTGCCTGATGAACTATAGATGGAGGTTCGTGACATTGTACAGGAGACAGGAATCAAGACCATCCCCAGGAAAAAGATCCTCTCCTGCACTTGCCCAGAAAGCTCTGCCGTACCTTGAGGCTGAGACTGCTGCTTTTCAGGGACCTGTTCACATGTGACACCCGAGTCATTCCTGTGTGGAGTTCAGTGTGCGTGACAGTGTGTGTGTGTGTGTGTGTGTGTGTGTGTGTGTGTTAGTGGCTCAGTCATGTCCAACTCTTTGCAACCCTATGGACTGTAGCTCACTCACCAGGCTCCTCTGTCCATGGGATTCTCCAGGCAAGATACTGGAGTGGGTAGCCATTTCCTTCACCAGGGGGTCTTCCTAACCCAAGGATCAAACCCCAGTCTCCTATTTTGCAGATGGATTCTTTACCATCTGAGCCACCAGGGAAGCTGTGCATGACAGTAAAACACACTAATCTCAGGCGTGCAATCTGATGAAATTTTACATGTTTGCACACCTGGTGAGCACTGTGCACATCACAGTAAGTGTGCAACATTCCAGCGTTTGAGAAGGTCCCTCCATGTCAGCACCCACCCCCAGCGTAACCACTGTCAGGGTTCTGTCACCAGGGTGAGCATGCTGGTGCTCAGATTCAATGTCACAGTGCACTCTGCGTCCAGAGGGTCCATCCATGTTGTGTGCGTCCGGAGATCGGTTTTTTTTAATGGATTCAGAGTATTCCTTATGCATCTGTCTGTATGGATGGAGATTCAGGGACCCAAAGCCTCCTTTTGGGCTCCTCTTCAACACACTCTTGGATTCCACTAGCGGTTCTCGATGCTGCTGTGAGCTGGCTGGGCGTAGCCCTGGTCAGCCTCCTCCCAGCCCAGTGTGCTGCCCCGGAGCCCTGTACAGACCCCAGCCCTGGCCTTGAGTGGACCGGGGTGGAGCAGCTGCTGCCAGAGGTCTGAGGGTTCAGGAGTTCCTGAAGGCCTTGAACCATGGCTTATTAATTACTTGTCGATTACTAAATCAAAATAAATCAGGGATTTGTTTACCGAGTTGAAATGCTTTCCTAGCCCTTCCTCTAATTCTGCACTTTGACTCACAGCTTTCATGCCGTCCTGTGCGTTCCGTTACCCGCTGCAGCCCTCCTGGGGGGCTGAGACACCAGGTGAACAGGGTCGGGCCTGATGGTGCTCAGTGGGTCCAGGACAGCACGTGCCACAGTGTCTTCGATGGAGGTGAACAGCTGTCCTTTTGAAAGTTGTCTTTCACGTGTGGAATGAAGACCCCACAGCAGCCTTGACGGTGGTGGGCTGTGGGGCCACGCGCTTCAGGTGGCCTTCACCTGGGGTTTGCCTGTGTCTTCCTGCAGCTTCCCACTCGCACACCTGAGGGTGTTGGTGAGTCACATCCTTTGCCTTTGGGAATTTCTGTGTTCCTCCTAAAAGTCCTGCCTAGTGATTGGGTATGTTTATTTTCCACTTCATCACGTCAGTTTGTCTGTCGAAAGCTGGACTGTGTGTCCATCAGTATGCAGAGCTTATCTCTCTGCACCTTTGCTTCCGAGACAGGACGCGGGGGACTGATGCACAGGCCCAGAAAGCCCCCTCAGATGGCCTCTCCTGGGAGGTGTGCTGTTGTGCTTGGGCCCTGGGTAAGGGCCATGGAAGAAAACCACGCGGGCCACTAAAGCTGTCGTCTTTACATGCTGAGCTAGAGAAACTGGGAGACTAAAGTACTGTTCGCATCCTGTTTTCTGTGGCTCGGGGGCCTGAGCCACTGGCTCCCCGCCCACACGTCATGACCTTGCTTCCCTCGCTGGTCTGGAATAATAACGGGGTGTTGCTATGGGACAAAACAAATACTCTGCCTGTAGTGTGGCCCCTCTCGTGGAGGAGGAGCCCCTGGCTCCAGCAGCAGCTGCAGGGATGAGCAGGGCCCCCAGCCTTCACAGGAACGCGCTCCTTTTGCCAGAAGGTGATGCCGAGGCTCCACAGGTCAGAATGCTTTTGTGAGAAATGATGTGTTGGGGCAGCTGTGCTCCACCCTCAGGAGAGGAGCTGCCCTGGAGCAGCTTTGTCCCTGTTCACCTGGAGCTGGAGTCACTGCGCTCCCCCACCCCAAACTGGGAACAGTTTTCCAGGAATGTGACCCACTGCTTGTCAGTGGTGAGCTGAGGGTCCAGGAGGGGCTGGGGAGGGAGGAAGAGCACCACACGCAAGCTTCCGCACCAGGTAGGTGTTGTCTGTCTCCTCACAATGCCTCTTCTCCACCACCCAGTCACAGCCATTCATCGGAGGAGGGTCAGCACCTGGCCCTGGAGAGTAAGCCAACGTGCACTGTTGAGGTTGCCCTGTGGTTCTTCCTGGAAAGAATTCTGGGGGGCCACAGTCTCTGGGCTCCCTCCCTGCCCTAAGAGCTTGGTCCAGCCTGGTAGGAGCAGTTGCCACCTGGTCACATCACCTGAGTCCTTCTCTCAGCTTGGGGTTACAATGTCCTTTCTTAGAGCATCGGCTCTGTGCCAGCCCTTCTACTGGGCACTCAGCTCAGGTGCTTCCATGATGCTCATGACACCATAACTGTGGGCTGCAGAGAGGAAGATCTGGGGTCTGGACCAGGCTGCTAACTCGCCCCAAACAAGGCCCCAGCAACCTTCCATTGCTCTGCCATCCTGCTTCTCACCTAGTTCTTGTTATCCCCTGATTCCATCTCGTGGAAAACGGACAACACCTACCTGGTCTGGACTGCTCTGCAGCCACAGCGTGTATCGCTCACTCTCCCTCCCCAGCCCCTCCAGGACATGGCTCAGGGCTGCACTGCCTCTTCAGTATCCCTCCCATGTCCTGAGAATCCCCCTCTCTGAGGCCGCCCCATGCACTTTGGCCTGTGTGCAATCTGCTGGGGGCGGAAGGGGTGCTGCAGGCAGAGCCCCCCTCTGCAGCTGTGCTCAGAGTGTCAGCAGTGACCGAGCAGAGGCCCCTTGGGCTGCAAGGCTGGGATGGGCAGCTTCTGCTCAGCTCAGCTCTGAGTCCCCGTCTAGAGATCGGGGTTAAGGTCATGCTCCTGAGCACCACTTTTCTCTCACAGAGTAATAAAAAAGTGGTTTCCTTGTGGAAAAAAAAAAAAAAACCCTGAAAAATAACTGCCAGTGATGGAAGGGACAGGGCCTAAAAAAGTCATGACTCGTATTCAGAAATTAGGAAGGTGGCTTAACTGAAGAGGGGTGTGCTCCTGTAGGGACATGCTTCCTGCTCTGTCTTTTATAAACCACACGGGCGGAGGTCTCACTGTGTGGTGCTTGCAAGTCTGGGTGTTTGAGAAGGGCTCTGGCAGCCCTGGGGTGCGTGTGGAAGCCTGGTGTGCCCTGTACACCTTCTCCACGTGCACTTGGCCAAGAAGAGCACAAGCTCTGGAACAAAGTGATCAAGTGCAAGCTGCTGTTCGATGGACTCTCACTCAGGACACGGATTTGATTCAGGACTCACACCAGCCCTCTGGGGAATATATTGTGTCCTTCTTTTACAAAGGAGGAACTATGCTTGGAGAAGTTTAAATGATCCAGAGTCACCCGCCAGTTCAAGGTGAGTCAGGAGTTTGAACCTAGGTCTCCATCCAGGGCCTTGCCTCTTGATGCCTCTGCCTTCTGCCTGCTAAGGCACCACTGACCCAGGCAGCGTCCCCTCAGCCCATCCCGCCCCTGGACACTGCCTCTTTTCCAGGCGCTTTTCCTGAGCTCAGGTCCAGATGTGACCTTGCTTCCCTACTCGGGCTGGGGCTCCAGGCTTCTGCCTGAGTGGATTTCTGCATTTCTGTTCCAGGGAAGTGCTATGAAGGAGAGACAGATGAGCAGCCTGGCACTGACCTCCACACTCTGGCCCAGGTGGACCCTCCAGCCCGCCAGCTCCACCTCAACAGCAGGGCTCCCTGCACCTTTACCTCAGCTTCTAGAGCAGCTGGTTCTGGTCTATGGTATTCCGCCCACCATGTGTGCTAAGTTACTTCAGCTGTATCCAATTCTTTGCAACTCTGTAGACTGTAACCCACCAGGCTCCTCTGTCCATGGAATTCTCCAGGCAAGAATACTGAGGGCTGCCATGCCCTCCTCAAGGGGATCTTGAGTAACATTGAGTTATTTTCTTGTTGATAAGTTTGTAAGAGAATACCAGGTATTAATTTAATACTGAATATTTCCCAGTTCAAGTGAACCTGAAATTCACTTAACTTCTCTTATATTTAGAATTGTTTGATTTGTAAGCACTTACTTTTCTTCAAGCCAATTAAATAGAGCTCATTTACAAATTAACCATAGCAATATTATCCAAAGACACATACTGACACATACATATACCCAGACAGACATGAGAGATTTAGCTTCATTTTCTAAACTTAGTCATGAATCAGCTATCACAATGTAAAATTCACTAATTTATAGTGAATAAATAAAAATTGGAATAAATAAAAATTATTGGAATAAATTTGGAATAAATAAAAATTCTGAAGGCTTCTCCTGCCCACCATGGCCCCCTTTGTCCACGTTGCCAGCTGGCCTGGGTGTCGGCCCTCCCACATGGGGCGTCCCCTTCTCGTGGAATTCTCACGCCCCCACTGGCGCTCCTTGGACCTCGTCTAGACACTCTCCTGTGTCAGCCTCAGGTCCTTTCTTTGCTAGTAGCCTTGTGCCTGTGCACAGTTGTTGAACCTTCTGGGTCTCAGCTTCCTGGTCTGTAAAATGGGAACAGCGACACCTCTGGGGTGCTGTGAGGAGAGCTTGGCCCGGACCACACCTTCTCTCCCACCGTCGGGACCACAGCCGTGTCCCGAGATCTCTCTGCTCCCTTCTCGGCCCTGCCCCACTCCTACATTCAGCAGTCCTGGGTCCATAGGTGCAGATCACGCTTGTCACCTGGACAGCACACCGTGTGGAGCACACGCAGGGCTCACACAGCCCCCGGCAGCTGCTTGGCAGTCTCACGAAGGAGCCGCTGCTTGTCTGAGCAGTTCTGCAGGCGCTGACAGCCACGCCATCACTGCTCCGGATTGAGGTGGGTGGACGCGGCACAGCAAGGGGCCAGGCTCGGCTGTCCGCTCCACCCCATCTGACTCACAGGTCTGTGGCCTGATTTTAAACTGTCCCGACGTGTCCGCCCCGGAGGTCACCCCCTGGCAGGTCCCACGCTCTGGCAGATGCCTCGTGAGGTTGGCAGCCTGTGCTGCCTGATCGTCCCACAAATGGACGTCTCTGCATGGTTTTCTTACACAGCATGCGTGTGTGCGCATGCTCCTTGGCCCTGTCCTGAAGTGGCCCTGACGTGTTCGTTCTCCTTCACGGTTGGATGTTGTGTTGATTGTGACTCCAGGACCCACCTTAATGAAAAGCAAGCAGGACGTGAGGCATCACAGCCCATGGGGCTGCCCTGTGGCCTCTGGCGCGCAGTGAAGTCCTGCTCCCCTGGTCCCGGGCTGCGGTGTGGGGCGCGCTCTGGCCCTCTCTTCATCTGATTACTGCTTTCCTGATAGGCTCAGTTTAAACCAGGGCCTACGTCTGTCATACAGCGTCTTTGTGTACTTTTCTCAGTTTGTCCTTACACGTTTGCACATGCGATTACTGTTCAACATCTCAACAATGGGCTCTCAAACAAACCGTCAGCCTTGTGAAGACACTCAACACTAGCCCAGGGCCATACTGGGCATTCAGTGGAATCTGAATGGGTTCTTAAAACTAGCCTATAACAGTAACTAGCAAGGTGCTTACTGGGATGTTCATGACACAGCTTTTTAGACTCGAATGTGCATCTGAGTCCTGGGGATCTTGTTAGACTGCAGATTCTGAGTCCCTAGACCTGGGGCCTAAGGTCATGCATCTCCAGCAGGTCCGAGATGTTGCTGGCGTTGCTGCTTAAGAGACCTTGAGCAGGAGTTGGAACGTGGCACAGGCAGGAGTCCAGGCCTGGGGCTGGGCCTTGCTGCTTTGTTCTGTGTTCAGCCCGAGTACAATATTTTTCGATCTGATTGGGTCACATTGGAGACTTACCCTTGGGTTGTGTTTTCTCTCACTTTCCATATTGTAAAGGCTTCCTTGAGTCCTTCAACCCTTTCTAATACAGCACTTCTGTTGGCTTCATCCTGGGAGCATGCTTCATCTGTTTGATGAGCTTTTACAGTTTCCACTTTTCACCTTTGTGCATATTTTGATGATGATTTTCCATCCGAATCTACCTGTGCTTCTGATGTCCTGTGATTGCTTTCGCCTGAGAGGCCTGGGGTGGCGCCTTGGTATGGGTGGGGCTTCGGGGGTGGGGCCTCGGTGGGCGGGGCCTTGTTTGGGGGCGGGGCCTCTGCTGCAGGGTCCGGAGTGCTTGGCTGGGTTTCTATCTGCACTGAGGAGCTGGGAAGGTGAGTAATGTATGGGCTTCCTTTTAACTTCACGTCGTAAGATAGACTTTAATTACAAGGGGCCATTCGTCTGTGAAAGAACACAATAGCTCCTTCGATGCCCTGAGTATGTTCACGATAAACACAACATTTCACGACAGAACAAGCTAAGAAGGAATCCTGGGTGCTTCAGCCCCAGGCTCCTGCCAGGGAGCAGTCGGTGGATATTGGAATGTCTAGGATTCTTCTTGGTCCCTCAAGACTGGGGCAGTTTCAGAATCACTGGAAGAGTCTAGCCCTGAAGGATTTTCCAAGGAAAGTACTGCTATTGTAGCAACGAGATGTCCCTTGTGGCACTTACAAGACGGGAGCCAGACAACTTGACCTTTCTCATGTTCAGGAGCACCTGCAAGTTCAAGATACCTACCTACCTCCTAGGACTATAAACATCCAGCAAAAGAATGTTTTTCAAGTATAGCAGATAAGTGAAAAAAAAAAAAATCAGAGTAGACCAGCGTGGACAGCGTGCTGCTTGTCAGAGACGAGGTCACAGATATTGTTCTCACGTACACAAGATGCCTTTTGAAGGAACAGAGGACTGAAATCATTGGTTCCTGTGGAGACTGTTCACTGAATACCTTTTGAATTTTGAGCTGTGTGGTTCTATTCCACTCACACCATAAAGAAAAATATACCAGGCTCTGTGATCCTACTTTTTCTTTAAAAAAAAAAAAAAAAAGCATGTTGGAGAAGGTTGAGGAGCGTCCTCTCCCCCATGCAGAGCTTTAGTCACTGGGTCTGCCCAGGTGGGGCTGGGATGGCTGCAGGACAGTGAGCCCTGGGCTCCCAGGGCACCTCAGTGTCACACCACACACTGGACCTTGATTTCCCTCCTTCTTTTCTGTCCATCATGAATCTTGCTGCTTTCTCCAGAGTGACTGTGTTCACGGGCACAAGTAGTCAGCTCTGTGGACTGCCTCCGAGGTGAAGATTACCATGAGCTGTGTATGCAGGAGGGAAAAGAATGTTGTTGTGGTTTTTTTTTAAGAGTATTTTAAGGAAATGATGAAGGAGGATAGACATTCAGAGTTGCAGACATTTGTCCTTAAAGTTCAGTTCCCCCTTTTTTATGAAAACTAACCTGAAAGGGCGGAGAAGGCAATGGCACCCCACTCCAGTACTCTTGCCTGGAAAATCCCATGGATGGAGGAGCCTGGTGGTCTGCAGTCCATGGGGTCGCGAAGAGTCGGACACGACTGAGTGACTTCACTTTTCACTTTCATGCATTGGAGAAGGAAATGGCAACCCACTCCAGAGTTCTTGCCTGGAGAATCCCAGGGACGGGGGAGCCTGGTGGGCTGCGGTCTATGGGGTCGCACAGAGTCGGATACGACTGAAGCGACTTAGCAGCAGCAGCAGCAACCTGAAAGGGAAGGTGAGCTGGGGGTTGGGGGTGGTTGAGTCAGATACGGTTGCAGAGAGTGACCAGAAACATCTCTGGATATCAGTTACCTATATCAGGGATCGAGGACGGGGCAGCTTGAAAGCTACAAGAATGTGGTGTGCTTCCTGCCCCCAAAGAGCTGTCAGAGACACAGCCCCGTGTGCACCGTCACCTCTCACAGCCTCTCCCCAGGTGATGGAAGCAGTGGCCCTGGGGCCACCAAGGGGCACCACATGGGGTCAGGTATAGGAGCCCTCCCAAGACAGAAAGACAACAGCATGAAGGCCTGAGGTGAGAAGACAATACCATTTATGATTTTCCTCTCCCTCCTTTGATGTTAGATCAGCAGGAGGGTGCTTTACTCAGACTAGGTTTCTTTGGGAATGGTATTCCAGTATTAAGCCAGAAGTGCATCTCAATCATCAAAAACATGCTAGAGTTTTTAAGTGAAAGTAGCTAAGTGACTTTAAGATGAAACCTGGGGACCATGATTTCAGTTGTAAAAAGAATGAGCTTTTTGGTTGAAGTGGCAGTAGCTTAGTGCTGCAGACGGAACACAGGACCAGAGTCAGGAGATGGAGTCTGTTTCCATCCTGGAATCCAACAGCTCAATGGCTCTGGGCAGATCTCTCTCCGAGCCCCTCAGCATAGGAGTTCAGAAGTGCACTTCTAGGGGGAACTTATGGTTTAGTTGCGGGCATGAAGACAGCCAGCAAGACTTGCAGTGCATACCAAATGAGCCTGGCATGTGCTGAACTAAATGTTTCCATACAAAAGGGATTTGTTTAAACATATGGATAACTGTAGAGAGAACTCCTCAGGTCTCAAGAAAAAGAAAAGTTTACATTGTTAACCTGGAAAGTAAGAGATAATTATGGTAGTGGTAATGAATGAACCATACAGTGACGTGACTTTGGATGATGAAAATACATTTGTATTGTCAGAGACTTGTGGCTCCAAAAGCATCATTCATATAAAGTTTTAGCTTCTACATTGGACAAGAGGGCCTGAGGGCCTTTTGCAGTTTGGGGTCAGGGTGGAGATGGGCATGTGAAGAAGGCAAGTCCTACCCTGTTCAGAGTGCCTGCCCTCTGTCTTCCCTACCAGTTCAACACTGTTGGACCAATTCAAACTGGAAAAGCTTGCCCTTCCAGCTTTGATGAAGTCTCACGTCCTGTTCTCCTCTGCAAGGGCCAGCAGTAATGGGAGTGGGGGCTTCCCTGAGTCCTTAATACATCTTCATCGTCTAAACTGATGTGTGCTGACAGGGGATGCCTGGACCCTTAGTCTCTTAGTGTTTTCCATCTGCCTGGAGCAAAAGCAGGGCCACCATGTGCACCAACCAGTCTGCCACCGCCTTCTGGAGTTTCCATATTTCTCAACACAAACTTCCAAAAAGCCTTCAATTGGCTGTTAAAAATTATTATTCTTAGGCTTCCCTGGTGGCTCAGTGGTAAAGAATCTGCCTGTCAATGCAGGAGATGTGGGTTCCATCCCTAATCCAGGAAGGTCCCACATGCTGCAGAGCAACTAAGCCCATGCCCCACAATTACTGAAGTCCGAGAGACCAAGAGCCCATACTCCCCAACAGAGAAGCCACCACAATGAGAAGCCCATGCTCCGCGACTAGAGAGTAGCCCCTGCTCGCTGCAACTAGAGAAAAGCCCAAACAACAACGAAGACCCAGCACAGCCAACAATAAATAAATAAATAATTTTTAAAATTGTTCTTTGAAGTGAAACGTCAAAAAGCCCTATAAACTACAATTCATATGAAGTAAAATTCGTACCTTTGAAGTATAAATTCAGTAGGGTCTAGTATTTTTGGCTTCCCTGGTGGCTCAGAAGTTAAAGCGTCTGCCTCCAATGCGGGAGACCCGGGTTCAATCCCTGGGTCGGGAAGATCTCCTGGAGGAGGAAATGGTAACCCACTCCAGTATTCTTGCCTGGAGAATCCCATGGACAGAGGAGCCTGGCGGGCTACAGTCCACGGGGTCACAAAGAGTTGGACACGACTGAGTGACTTCACTTCACTTCACTTCAGTATTTTCAGAGTTGTGCAGTCGTTACCATTATTTAATTTTAGAACATTTTCTTCAGCCTAAAAAGAAACCCCATACCCATTAGCAGCCATTCTCAATTACTTACTACTTTAGTCCCTAGAAACCACTACTCTACTCTTTATGAATTTGCCTATTCTGTATATCTCATATAAATAGCATCATATAACATATGATCTGATGTGTCTCATGTTTTTCATTAAGATAATGTTTTCAAGGTTCAAATTTGTCATACTTCTTTCCTTGTCATGGATGAATAATATTCAGGAATAAGAGTATGTATGACTTTTGGTTTATCCATTCATCAACTGAGTAGTTTTCCCTCTTTGGCTATTCTGAATAATGCTGTTATGTACAGGTTTTTGTGTGGACCTATGTGTTCCTTTATCTTGGGTACATACCTAGGGGTGAAATTCCTGGGCTATATGGCAATTCTTTGTTCAACATTTTTAGGAGCTGCCAAACTGATCACCAAAATACAGACATATTTTCTATTCCTACAAAAATATATGAGAGAGTCCAGATTCCTCCACATTCTTACCAACACATTGTCATTTCTGTCTCTTTTTTTCCACATCAGATGGCACATAGGATCTTACTTCCCTGACCAGGGATCAAACCCATGCTCCCTGCAGTGGAAGCATATCATCTTGACCACTGGACAGCCTGGGAAGGCCCTGTCCCCTATCTCTTTGATTGTAATCATGCCAGTGGACGACATGGTGGCTTATTACAGTTTTGATTTGTGTTTTCCTAATGACTAATGATGTTGAACATCTTTTCATGTTTTTATTTGCCATGTGTATATCTTCTTTGGAGAAATGTCTATCAAGTCCTTTGCCCATTTTTGTTGTCATTGAGTTTTAAGGGTTCTTTATATATTTTTGGTGCAAGTCCATTATATATATAATTTGCTAATTTTCCTCCCATTCTGTAGATTATCTTTTCATATTCCTGATTCACAGAAGTTTTCCGTTTTGATGAAGGCCAATTTATCTAATTTTTTTCTTTTGTTTTGTATGCTTAGTATCATATTGAAGAAATTATTGCCTAACCAAAGTAATGAATTTAATCCTATGTATTCTTCTAAGAGGTTTAAAATTTTAGTTCTCACATTTATGTCTTGGATCCAGTTTTAGGTTCAGTTCATTTCAGTCGCTCAGTCATGTCTCATGCTTTGTGACCCCATGATATGCAGATGACACCACCCTTATGGCAGAAAGTGAAGAGGAACTAAAAAGCCTCTTGATGAAAGTGAAAGAGGAGAGTGAAAAGGTTGGCTTAAAGCTCAACATTCAGAAAACGAAGATCATGGCATCCAGTCCCATCATTTCATGGGAAATAGATGGGGAAACAGTGGAAACAGTGTCAGACTTTATTTTTGGGGGCTCCAAAATCACTGCAGATGGTGATTGCAGCCATGAAATTAAAAGACACTTACTCCTTAGAAGGAAAGTTATGTCCAACCTAGATAGCATATTCAAAAGCAGAGACATTACTTTGCCAACAAAGGTCCGTCTAATCAAGGCTATGGTTTTTCCTGTGGTCATATATGGATGTGAGAGTTGGACTGTGAAGAAGGCTGAGCGCCGAAGAATTGATGCTTTTGAACTGTGGTGCTGGAGAAGACTCTTGAGAGTCCCTTGGACTGCAAGGAGATCCAACCAGTCCATTCTGAAGGAGATCAGCCCTGGGATTTCTTTGGAAGGAATGATGCTAAAGCTGAAACTCCAGTACTTTGGCCACCTCATGTGAAGAGTTGACTCATTGGAAAAGACTCTGATGCTGGGAGGGATCAGGGGCAGGAGGAGAAGGGGACGACAGAGGATGAGATGGCTGGATGGCATCACTGACTCGATGGACGTGAGTCTGGGTGAACTCCGGGAGTTGGTGATGGACAGGGAGGCCTGGCATGCTGCAATTCATGGGGTCGCAAAGAGTCGGACATGACTGAGCGACTGAAGTGAACTGAAATGAACTAAATTGCAGCACATCAGGCCTCCCTGTCCATCACCAACTCCCGGAGTTCACTCAAACTCATGTCCATCGAGTCAGGTGCAATCCAGCCATCTCATCCTCTGTCGTCCCCTTCTCCTCCTGCCCCCAATCCCTCCCAGCATCAGAGTCTTTTCCAATGAGTCAACTCTTCGCATGAGGTGGCCAAAGTACTGGAGTTTCAGCTTCAGCACCATTCCTTCCAAAGAACACCCAGGACTGATCTCCTTTAGGATAGACTGGTTGGATCTCCTTGCAGTCCAGTTCAGTTCAGTTCAGTTCAGTCACTCAGTCATGTCCGACTCTGCGACCCCATGAATTGCAGCACGCCAGGCCTCTCTGTCCATCACCAACTCCCGGAGTTCACTCAAACTCACGTCCATCGAGTTAGTGGTGCCATCCAGCCATCTTATCTTCTGTCGTCCTCCTCTCCTCCTGCCCCCAATCCTTCCCAGCATCAGAGTCTTTTCCAATGAGTCAACTCTTCACATGAGGTGGCCAAAGTACTGGAGTTTCAGCTTCAGCATCATTCCTTCCAAAGAACACCCAGGGCTGATCTCCTTCAGAATGGACTGGTTGGATCTCCTTGCAGTCCAAGGGACTCTCAAGAGTCTTCTCCAGCACCACAGTTCAAAAGCATCAATTCTTCGGCACTCAGCTTTCTTTATAGTCCAACTCTCACATCCATACATGACCACTGGAAAAACCATAGCCTTGACTAGATGGATCTTTGTTGGCAAAGTAATGTCTCTGCTTTTGAATATGCTATCTAGGTTGGACATAATTTTCCCTCCAATAAGTAAGCATCTTTTAATTTCATGGCTGCAATCACCATCTGCAGTGATTTTGGAGCCCAAAAAATAAACTCTGACACTGTTTCCACTGTTTCCCAATCTATTTCCCATGAAGTGATGGGACCAGATGCCATGATCTTCGTTTTCTGAATGTTGAGCTTTAAGCCAACTTTTTCACTCTCCTCTTTCACTTTCATCAAGAGGCTTTTTAGTTCCTCTTCACTTTCTGTGATAAGGGTGGTGTCTTCTGCATATCTGAGGTTATTGGTATTTCTCCCGGCAATCTTAATTCCAGCTTGTGCTTCTTCCAGCCCAGCGTTTCTCATGATGTACTTTGCATAGAAGTTAAATAAGCAGGGTGACAATATACAGCCTTGACGTACTCCTTTTCCTATTTGGAACCAGTCTGTTGTTGTTCCATGTCCAGTTCTAACTGTTGCTTCCTGACCTGCATATATGTTTCTCAAGAGGCAGATCGGGTGGTCTGGTATTCCCATCTCTTTCAGAATTTTCCACAGTTTATTGTGATCCACACAGTCAAAGGCTTTGGCATAGTCAATGAAGCAGAAATAGATCTTTTTCTGGAACTCTCTTGCTTTTTCCATGATCCAGCGGATGTTGGCAATTTGATCTCTGGTTCCTCTGACTTTTCTAAGACCAGCTTGAACATCTGAAAGTTCACAGTTCACGTACTGCTGAAGCCTGACTTGGAGAATTTTGAGCATTAGTTTACTAGTGTGAGATGAGTGCAATTGTGCGGTAGTTTGAGCATTCTTTGGCATTGCCTTTCTTTGGGATTGGAATGAAAACTGACCTTTTCCAGTCCTGTGGCCACTGCTGAGTTTTCCAAATTTGCTGGCATATTGAGTGCAGCACTTTCACAGCATCATCTTTCAGGATTTGAAATAGCTCAACTGGAATTCCATCACCTCCACTAGCTTTGTTCATAGTGATGCTTTCTAAGGCCCACTTGACTTCATATTCCAGGATGTCTGGCTCTAGGTGAGTGATCACACCATTGTGATTATCTGGGTCATGAAGCTCTTTTTTGTACAGTTCTTCTGTATATTCTTGCCACCTCTTCTTAATATCTTCTGCTTCTGTTAGGTCCATATCATTTCTGTCCTTTATCAAGCCCATCTTTGCATGAAATGTTCCCTTGGTATCTCTAATTTTCTTGAAGATATCTCTAGTCTTTCCCATTTTGTTGTTTTCCTCTATTTCTTTGCACTGATTGCTGAGGAAGGCTTTCTTATCTCTCCTTGCTATTCTTTGAAACTCTGCTTATATCTTTTTTATACTCTGCATAGAATTATACTCTGCTTATAATTCAGATGCTTATATCTTTCCTTTTCTCCTTTGCTTTTTGCTTCTCTTCTTTTCACAGCTATTTGTAAGGTCTCCCTAGACAGCCATTTTGCTTTTTTGCATTTCTTTTTCATGGGGATGGTCTTGATCCCTGTCTCCTGTACAATGTCACGAACCTCCGTCCATAATTCATTTAGATCTCTATCTATCAGATCTAGGCCCTTCAATCTATTTCTGAAGTAGGAGTCCAACTTCATTGCTTTGCCTGTGAGTATCAAATTCCCACAGCACCATTTGTTGAAAAGTTTATTCTATGCCGCCATTCAGTTGTCTTAGAATTCTTCTCAAAATCAATTGATCACAAATGTAAGGGTTATTTTCCTGGACTCCCAATTTTATTCTATTGATTATATGTCTACTTTTATGCCAGCAGTACACTGTAAGTTTTGAAATTCAGAAGCATGAATCCCTGCTGTTCTTCTTTTTCAAGAATCTTGTGGATTTTCTGGGTCCCTTGCATTTCCATATATATTTTAGGGACAGCTTGCCAATTATTTTAAAAAGGCAGCTATGATTTTGATAGGGCTTGAAATGAATCTGTATTTAATTTGGGGATTATTGCCATCTTAACAGTATTAACAGTCTTCCAGTTCATAAACATTGAATCTTTTTTCCCTTCTTTCCTTCCTTCCTTCCCTCGTTCCTTTCATGCCATAAGTAACCATCTGCTTCCTGAAGATGTCTGCCAATAACTTTGAGAAAAATACTTGGCAAAATGCGAACTCATCAGAGAATTATAGGTAATATATAAGAAATAAAGAACAAGATGGCTACTATTCCCAAAAAGTCTTACTTTATGAATTAAAGACTGTTTATTTTGTCCTTTCTACATGTCTCTATATGTGCTCACACTATTCAGGTCTTCTTTAATTTTTCAACAGTACTCTGTAAACTGTAGTTTTCAGTGTATGAGTCTTTCACTTCTTTTGTTATGTTTATTCCTAAATATTTTAATCTTTTCTGATGCTATTATAAATGAAATTTTCTTAATTTCATTTTCAGTTGCTCATTGCTAGTGTACAGTAATAAAATTTATATTCATGTGTTGATACTGTACCCAGCAATCATACTGAACTCATCTATTTGGTCTAATAAGTAATTATTGCAGATTCCTTAGAGCTTTCTACCATTTTTATCATTTGGGGATAGACATATTTTTAATTATTCCTTTTCAATCCAGATGTCTTTTATTTTCTTCCCTAGGTGCCCTGGCTAGAACCTGTAGCACAATGTTAAACAGTAGTTGTGAAAGTGGAAATTCTTTCCTTGTTTCACATCTCAGGTTGAAAATCTCTGTCATTAACCATTAAGCATGAGGTGTTGGGACCTTCCTCGTGGCTCAGATGGTAAACAATCTGCCTGTAGTGCAGAAGACCCAGGTTTGATCCCTGGGTGCAGAAGATGCCCTGGAGAAGGGAATGACTACACACTCCAGTATTCTTGCCTGGAGAATTTCATGGACAAAGGAGCCTGGTGGGCTACAGTCCATGGGTTGCAAAAGGTCAGACATGACTGAGCAACTAACACACTTTCAGGGTTTATTTGGAAACAGCAAAAAATTGCAATATGAGCATGCAATCTATGGCAAACCACAGGCATGTTCAGAGAACAAAGGAAGGGAATCTGCTTTTATGGGGAAAATGGGGAAGTTGCAGGGTCTGTTCTAAGTGAAAGTTCATTGGAGGAAGGTAGTGGTTCAGACTGGTGATGGCTTCTCATTGGTTGAGCTGTGATGTTTCTCACTGGCAGGACTGTTGCTGAGCAAGGAGAAATTCTTCCTTTGGGTTAGTAATGTAGTCACTTCCTGTTTGGGAGTGCAAGGTATGCTTCTTCCTGTGGGGTGTGCACATGAAGATCAGTGTGTGCAAATGACGGTGCGCGGTAATGCATGAGAGCTCCCTCTGACTCTAATTTTAGTTGCTGCTGCTGCTGCTAAGTCACTTCAGTCGTGTCCGACTCTGTGCGACCCCATAGACGGCAGCCCACCAGGCTCCCCAGTCCCTGGGATTCTCCAGGCAAGAACACTGGAGTGGGTTGCCATTTCCTTTAATTTCCAGAGGTTACCTATGGATTTTCTTAGAAGCCCTCTATCAGGGTGGAGAAGTCCCCTTATATTCCTAATTCATTGAGTATTTTAGATCATTAAAATGTGTTCAGTTGCGTTCAGTTCAGTCGCTCAGTCGTGTCCGACTCTTTGCAACCCCATGAACCGCAGCACTCCAGGCCTCCCTGTCCATCACCAACTCCCGGAGTTCACTCAGACTCACGTCCTTCGAGCCAGTGATGCCATCCAACCATCTCTTTGTCAAATGCTGTTTCTGCATCTACTGAGATGATCATGTGGCTTTGTTCTTTATTACTATTATATACTACATGATGTTCAGGTGTTAAACTGATCTTGCATCCCTGTGATAAATCTCACTGGTCATAATGTATTGTTCTTTTTGTATAGTTCTTTACTGGATATGGCCTACTAGTATTTTGTTGAGAATCTCTGAGTCTCTATTTACAATGGATATTTGCTTGTAGTTTTCCTATAATGTCTTCTTCTGGCTTTCACAGGGTAATGCTTCAAAGAATAAGCTGGAAAATGTTCCTTCCTCCTCTTTTACATTTTAGAAGATTTGTGAAGATTGGTGTTACTTATGTAAATGTTTACTAGAATTCACTAGTGAAGCCATATGGACATGGGCTTTTCTTTGTGGGCAGTTTCAAAATTACTAATTAAATATCTTGTAATAAGTTTAATCAGGTTGTCTATTTCTTGTTGAGTCAGTTTTGGTAATCTGTGTATTTCTAGGAACTTATCCTTTTCACCTTGGTTATCAAACTTGTTGACGTACAGTTATTAGTAGCATTCCTTTGTCATACTTTTAAAAAGAAAACTTTTAAGTTTAGAACAACTCTAAATTGATAGAAAAGTTGAGAAAATAGTACAGCGAATTTCCATATGTATACCACATCGAATTTCCTCTGTTATTACTATCTAATGTTAATAAAATCTAATGGTACATGTGTTATAATAGGTCTGTAAATATTGATACATTTCAATGGAATGCATATTTATTTTTCCTTAGTCATCATCTAATATTCTTTTTAGCTTTGTGTTTCAAAATCCTGTACAGGATACATTATATTTGTTGTGATATCTCCTTAGGTTCCTCTTGACCATGAGAATTATGCTCTGTTTTTTATTACCTCTATAAGTTGAATGTTGAATTTAATCTATATGCTGAACCCCTAATCCCCAGTTTGATGGCATTTGGGAGTTAATTAGGGTTACATTAGGGTCATGAGGGTGGGGACCTCATGATGCAATTAATATCCAGAGGAAAAGATACAACAGTGCTCCATCATGTGAGGACACACAGTATGAAGGCAGCCATCAGCAAATCAGGAAGAGAACTCTCACCAGATACTGAATCTGCCAACACCTTGACCTTGGACTTTCCAACCTCAAGAACTGTGAGAAAAAAAAAAAATTGTTTAAACTAGCCAGTCCATGGTATTTTGTTATAGCAGCTCAAGCAGGGACCTGAGCAGTTTTAAGGAGTGTTGGTCACTTCTTAAAAATCCACTATCTTTTGTGGATTGTCCTTCAGTGAGATGTGCCTGTTGGGCTTCTCATTACTGTACAGAGAGTACTGGTTTGGGGAGGAAGACCACAGAGGTAAAGCGCCATTTTCATCACATCTTATCAAGACTGCACACTGTCAACACGGCCCGTTACTATTGCTGTTGACCTTGATGACATGGCTGGGAATGTTTGCCCCATTTCTCCACTTATTCTTTCTCTCACTTTCCATACAGTATTCGGGATGAGCTCTGGGGTATGTTCTATCTCCTTGAAGGTGTGTATCTACATCAATTATTTGGAGTTATTCTGCATGATAGATCTGTCTATTCTCTCACAATTACTGTTCACCCATTTATTATGTCATTATGGACATGTGGACATTTATTGTGTACACTGAGTTTAATCCTGTACCACTACTGATTATGTTGCTCATATTATACCAGCTTCAGCAATTGGGAGCTTTTTCAGTTGGTTCGTATTTCTGTTTGACATATCCCCATGCTTAGGTATTTTGCTTTTAGCACTTTCTTACTGTCTGGTATTATAAAATTTCCCAGGCTCATCTTGTGTATTCTGTATACCATTTCTAGAGTCAGTCAATTCTTCAAGGAGTTTCTTGGGTGTTAGGTATGATTGTTACTACTAGGATGCTTATGATCCTTCTTTTTTTTTAGATATAAATTTATTTATTTTAACTGGAGGCTAATTACTTTACAATATTGTATTGGTTTTGCCATACATCAACCTTCTTAATTCCTTAAGCTCAATAGTAATGTTTCCTCTTTCATTACTGATTTTAGTACTCCAAATCTTTTCTTCTTGACCCTCCTACCTAAAATTTATCAATTTTGTTGATCTTTGATCTTTTCAAAAACCTATTTTTGCTTTTGTTATTTTCTATATTTTTTCTATTCTCTATCACATTCTGTTCTAATCTTTATAATTTCTTACTTTCTACTTGCAATTGGATTACTTTTGTGCTTCTTTAAAAAGTTTCTAATGGTGGTAGTTTTCAAAACTATGGTTTTTCTAATAGTCATGTATGGATGTGAGAGTTGGACTATAAAGAAAGCTGAGCACTGATGAATTGATGTTTTTGAACTATGGTGTAGGAGAAGACTCTTGAGAGTCCCTTGGACTATAGGGAGATCAAGCCCATCAATCCTCAAAGAAATCAGTCCTGAATATTCATTGGAAGGACTGATGCTGAAGCTGAAACTTCAATGCTTCAGCCACCTGATGCAAAGAACTGACTCATTTGAAAAGACCCTGATGCTGGGAAATTGAATGCAGAAGAAAAAGGGGAAGACAGAGGATGAGATGGTTGGATGGCTTCACCAACTTGATAGACATGAATTTCAGCAAGCTCTGGGAGTTGGTGCTGTACAGAGAAGCCTGTCATGCTGCAGTCCATGGGGTTGCAAAGAGCTGGACAGATTGAGCAACTGAACTGAATGGTGGTAGTTTAGGTTATTGTTTTGAGATTTTTTTTTTTCTTTCACTATGGCTGTTTATAGCTGTGAATCTCCTCTAAGCACTGTGTTAGCCAAGACACATAAATTTTTGTATGGTGTGTTTTCATTTTCTTTAATCTCTCTGTGTTTGCTAATCTATTGTGATTTATTCTTTAACCCATTGGTTATTTATTGAGTGTGTTGTTTAATTTCCTCATATTTGTGAATTTCCCCAATTTCCTCCATTGTTGATTTCTAATTTCATTCCATTGTGGTTGGAATTATACATATTTTGTATTATTTCAGTCCTTTCAAATTTATTAAGGCTTGTTTTAGGGTCTAAAATAGGATCTATCTTGGAGAATGTTCCATGTGACAGATTTGCCTAGCTTTTGTTTATTTGGGAATCTCTCATTTTGCCTTCATTTTGAAGGACAGTTTTGCTGGATATATAATTCTTGGTTGATTTTTTTTTCCACCCACAACTTGGAACATGTCATTCTGCAGCATTTTAGCCTCTGTGGTTTCTGATAAGAAGACAATTGTTAATTTATTGAGGATCATTTGTACACAACAAATTGTTATTCTCTTGCTGCTTTCAAGATTTTCTCTTTGACTTTGGATTTTGGTAGTTTGACTATAATGCATCTAAATGTGGGCCTGAGTTTATCCTACTTATAATTTGTTGAACTTTGAGATATGTAAATTAAACTTTTTCATCAGATCTGGGAAGTTTATGACCAGTGTCTCTTCAAATATCCTTTAGCCTTTATTTCTCTCACTCTCCTCTAGGACTTCCAGATGTGTTCTTTGGTATGCCTGATAGTATGGCACAGATAGTACATCTCTAAGACTGTTCATTTTCCTTCATTTCTTTTTCTTTTCTGCTTCTTAGACTGGATACTCTCAATTGACCTATCTTCAAGTTTGCTGATTCTTTCTCTGCCATGTCTAATCTACTGTTAAGATTAGGGAATTTTTCATTTCAGTTACAATTTTCAACTCTAGAATTTCTATTTGTTTCTTTTCAAACAAAAGATTTTCATCTCTATTATTCTCTATTGGTGAGACATCATTTTATGGTTTCATTTAGTTCTTTGTATATGGTATCCTTCAGTTATTTGTAAGTATTTATAATAGTTTATCTAAAAATCTTTGTCTAGTATGTGCAACTTCTAGGCCAGCTCAAGGACAGTTTGCATTGAGTGTTTAACTCTGTTTAGGCTTTTTTCACAATTTCTTTGTATATCTCATAATTATGTTGAAAACTAAATATTTTAAATAATATGATATGATAACTCTGAAAGTCAGACTGTTCCCTCAAAGGTTTGTGGTTGCTGCTACTGTTTGTTCAATAACTCTCCTGGGTTAATGCTGTAAAGTGTATTTTTCCTCGTATGTGACCACTGAAGCTCTGCTCATTTAGCTTAAATGGTCATCTGATGATTGGACATAGATATCTTTAAATGATTTGAACCAATAAGTCTCCTGTCCTTTGGTTTATATTTATGTACTAGGGTACATCTTCAGCACTCCAGCAGTTTACAGCTTGGCTTTAGCCTTCAATTCCTGATTGCACAGAATCTCACAGTCAGCCAGCTATGAGAGATTACAACATTCTCAGGTCTTTCCTGACCATGCCCACAGTCCTGCACCTGTATGTGCACTTATATATTTCCAGGAATATATCAGAGCTTATCAAAGCCTTCTTTGGACAACTCATTCCCCAGCATTTCAAAAATGTTCCTCTATTTTTCTATTGTAGTAAAATTTACCATCTTAGCCATTTCAGGGGTACAGTTTAATGGTATTAGTGCATTCACATTGTTGTACAGTCATCACACTGTTATACTCACAACTTTTCATCTTGTTAAACTCAAACTCTATACTCGTTATGGGCTTCCCAGGTGGCACTAGTGGTAAAGAATGTGCCTGCCAGTGCAGGAGCCTCAGGAGACACGGGTTAGATCCCTGGGTCAAGAAGATCCCCTAGAAAAGGGCATGGCAACCCACTCCAGTATTCTTGCCTGGAGAATCCCTGGCAGGCTACAGTCCATAGAGTCACAAAGAGTCAGGACTGAAGCAACTTAGCAGGCATGCATGCATACCCATTAAACAATAACTTCCAGGAGTTCCCTGCAGTCTAGTCATTAGGGCTATATGCTTCCACTGTAGGAGGCATGGGTTCGATCCCTGGTTGGGGAATTTTTTGAGGAACCTCCCTACTGTTTTCTATAGTGGATGTATCAGTTTACATCCCTAACAACAGTGCTCTAGGGTTCCCATTTCCCCATATCCTCCCCAACACTTGTTTTCTGTTTTTTGATAGTAGTCATCCTAAGAGGTGAGTATCACCAGCATTCCTTTTTATTGTCTTCGTCCTAGCTGGTACCTTGACTCGGGTATTTTTGTGGCAATTCCTATGCCCTATGCAGTAATCTTCATACATTACAACCCCGTGAAAAGAATTTTGAGAATTACCTGTATAGTGAAGTGAAGTGAAATTTGCTCAGTCATGTCCAATTCTTTGTGACCCCATGGACTGTAGTCCATGGAATTCTCCAGACCAGAATACTGGAGTAGGTAGCCTTTTCCTTCTCTAGGGGGTCTTCCCAACCCAGGGATTGAACCCAGGTCTCCTGCATTGCAGGCATATTTTTTACCAGCTGAGCCACAAGGGAAGCCCAAGAATACTGGAGTGAGTAGCCTATTGCTTCTCCAGGGAATCTTCCTGACCCAGGAATTGAACTGGGGTTTCCTGCATTCCAGGCGGATTCTTTACCAACTGAGCTATCAGGGAAGCCAATATATTTTGAAGTTTACATCTAAGTTTTCTTGTAATAAATGTAGTTTATTACCCCAGGGACTGTAGCCTACCAGGCTCCTCTACCCATGGGATTTTCCAGGCAAGAATACTGGAGTGGGTTGCCCTTTCCTTCTCCAGGAGATCTTCCCGACCCAGGGATTGAACCCAGGTCTCCTGCATTGTAGGCAGACACTTTACCATCTGAGTCACCAGGGAAGCCCCTAATAAATGTAGTTACAAAAGATAATTTCTGGGGATTTCCCTGGTGGTCCAGTAGATAAGACTCAGAGCTCTCAATGCAGGGGGCCTGGGTTCGATCCCTGGTCAGGAACAAGATCCCACATGTGGCAACAAAGACTGGGCGTGCTACAACTAAGACCCAACATAGCCAAATAAATAATGATTTTAAAAAAAAAGATAATTTCCATCACATTGTAAAAATTCCATTTAAAAATGAAACTTGTACCATATAATCTTTATTCATTAAACAATTGCTGCTGATTGTTCTTAACAAATGTCCTGAGGAAAGGGCTTTTCCCAACAAGTGAGTTCTGACTCAAGTCAAACAAAGACAAACCCTGTGAACAGGGCTTTTCTAGGGACCTGTGAAACAGGTTTAATGATGACAGCTCTGTGCATACGGGGCTCTGAGGCGAGCTCCAAACCAGTCTGCCCCCTGTGAAACTATTAGGCTGCTGGTTTCCAAAGCTGAGGAACAGGGGACAGGAAGTTAAAACACCATAAAGCTTGCCACTCTGAGATTCAGCTGCTTTTCTGGAATAAACCCACCTTGCATTGTTGCTTGCAAACCTTTGATTAATTTCCAGAATTCTCAAAAAGTTGGATTTTTTACTCTCTTTGCCAGTGCTCTCATTGCTTTTATGGAGGAGCAGATTTTTGCTGATCATTACTCCACTGTTTTAGAAGTACTTCAAGGTTAACTTTTAGGACAACAAATAACTTGTGTTTCCCAAGTTCTTAGCTTTATTGGGTTTCTACCACTCTTTTTGCCTTTTTGCTTCTTGGCCAAGGAAAGGCTTCTCAGTGAAAAAGAACTTTATCGGAAACATAGTTTACTCAATAGCATATTATGTTTGTAGCAACTGAGTTCTAGGTATTATTCATTCAACAAGCACTTGTCAGAACTATCCCTTCTTCCTGAAGGAAAAGAGTGTCAAAATAGATAAGATAGATATAGATAGATAAATCTTTGTTTTGAAATTATAATGGTCATTTTATTACTTAATATTTTAAAGGAAATAAAAGTGAGTTTCATTTAAAGACTGATTCATTTTTGCTTACTGAGTTCCTTATTTCATTTGAGATAACTAAAAATTTTAAAGACGTTAACTCCACCCTCCCCTGCCATTTTTACTATTCTATTGTAGGAATACAGAGAAGGCAATGGCACCCCACTCCAGTACTCTTGCCTGGAAAATCCCATGGACAGAGGAGCCTGGTAGGCTGCAGTCCATGAGGTCGCTAAGAGTAGGACATGACTGAGCAACTTCACTTTCACTTTTCACTTTCATGCATTGGAGAAGGAAATGGCAACCCACTCCAGTGCTCTTGCCTGGAGAATCCCAGGGACAGAGGAGCCTGGTAGGAGGTCGTCTATGGGGTCGCACAGAGTCGGACATGACTGAAGCAATTTAGCAGCAGCAACAACAGCATTGTAGGAATAACAGGTATGGTCAGCTGTAAAATTCAGCAAATATTAATGCTTGATTCTTTCTTTTTATTTACTTATTTTCAAAATAGTAGGTTGGGACTTCCCTGGTGGTACAGTGGATAAGAATCCATCTGCCAGTGCAGGGCACATGGGTTTAATCCCTGGTCCAGGAAGACTCCACATGCCACAGAGCAGTTGAGCCTGTAGACCACGACTACTGAACACATACTCTCGACAAGAGAAGCCACTGCAGTGAGAAGCCCACACACCACAACACAGAGTAACCCCCCACTCACAGCAACTAGAGAAAGCCTGCACAGTAACGAAGACCCAGCACAGCCATAATTTAAAAAAAAAAGTAGATTGGTTCCTAGGAAACTTCCAGAAATTATCATCCTTATCAATGATAAACACACAAATGATCCACTGTTGGGAGATTATTCAAACTAGTTCCTGAGTCCTTTTGATATGACCCTAATAGTCTTTGATAATTCCTTGCCTCTTAGAAGGATGAGATTTTAGGCTCATACAAATTTCTTGACTCTTATCTAGAATTACCCCGTTTGATAAGGAACCCTAGGTCTTTTTGAAAAATTGTGTTAAATACACAGAACAAAATACACAAAGCTAGTGGAGGTGATGGAATTCCAGCTGAGCTATTTCAAATCCTAAAAGATGATGCTGTGAAAGTGCTGCACTCAATATGCCTGCAAATTTGGAAAACTCAGCAGTGGCCACAGCCCTGGGAAAGGTGTTTTGATTCCAGTCCCAAAGAAAGGCAATGCCAAAGAATGCTCAAACTACTGCACAATTGCACTCATCTCACACGCTAGTAAAGTAATGCTCAAAATTTTCCAAACCAGGCTTTCAACAGTATGTGAACTGTGAACTTCCAGGTGTTTAAACTGGTTTTAGAAAAGGCAGAGGAACCAGAGATCAAATTGCCAACATCCGTTGGA
This sequence comes from Bubalus bubalis, assembly GCF_019923935.1. NCBI lineage: Eukaryota > Metazoa > Chordata > Mammalia > Artiodactyla > Bovidae > Bubalus > Bubalus bubalis. The sequence continues at coordinate 61,424,456 of NC_059178.1, read as the reverse complement.
TCATCAAAAAAGCAAGAGAGTTCCACAAAAACATCTATTTCTGCTTTATTGACTATGCCAAAGCCTTTGACTTGTGGATCACAACAAACTGTGGAAAATTCTGAAAGAGATGGGAATACCAGACCACCTAACCTGCCTCCTGAGAAATCTGTATGCAGGTCAGGTCAGTTCAGTTCAGTCGCTCAGTCGTGTCAGGAAGCAACAATTAGAACTGGACATGGAACAACAGACTGGTTCCAAATTGGGAAAGGAGTACATCAAGGCTGTATATTGTCACCCTGCTTATTTAACTTATAGGCAGGGTACATCATGAGAAACGCTGGGCTGGAGGAAACACAAGCTGGAATCAAGAATGCCCGGAGAAATATCAATAACCTCAGATATGCAGATGACACCACCCCTAAGCCATAAAGCAAAGAACTAAAGAGCCTCTTGATGAAAGTGAAAGAGGAGAGTGAAAAAGTTGGCCTAAAGCTCAACATTCAGAAAACAAAGATCATGGCATCTGGTCCCATCACTTCATGGGAAATAGATGGGGAAACGGTGGAAACAGTGACAGACTTTATTTTCTTGGGCTCCAAAATCACTGCAGATGGTGACTGCAGCCATGAAATTAAAAGACACTTACTCCTTGGAAGGAAAGTTATGATCAACCTAGACAGCATATTGAAAAGCAGAGACATTACTTTGCCAACAAAGGTCCATCTAGTCAAGGCTATGGTTTTTCCATTAGTCATGTATGGATGTGAGAGTTGGACTATAAAGAAAGCTGAGTGCCAAAGAATTGATGCTTTTGAACTGTGGTGTTGGAGAAGACTTTTGAGAGTCCCTTGGACTGCAAGGAGATCCAACCAGTCCATCCTAAAGGAAATCAGTCCTGAATATTCATTGGAAGGACTGATGTTAAAGCTGAAACTTCAAGACTTTAGCCACCTGATGTGAAGAGCTGACTCATTTGAAAAGACCCTGATGCTGGGAAAGATTGAAGGCAGGAGGAGAAGGGGACAACAGAGGATGACATGGTTGGATGGAATCACTGACTCAATGGACATGAGTTTGAGTAAACTCGGGAGTTGGTGATGGTCAGGGAGGCCGGGCGTGCTGCAGTCCATGGGGTCGCAAAGAGTTGGACACAACTAAATGACTGAACTGAACTGACCCGGAGTTGATTTAAAGTATGGGCATGTGGAGTGTGTGTAGGTTACATTCAAATATTGCAGCATTTTATGTAAGGGACTTGACCTTCTTAGGATTCTGCTGAAATAAAGGTAGGACTGTGCTCACCCCTTTTCAAAGCCTTTTTACTCTGTGGATATTGTCCTCTGATGAATAAAATTAAGTTTTTAAGAATTCTAGTGTCTTTTTTTTATTTTGTTACCTGTGCATTTTGTGTCATATCAAGAAATCATCACCAAACCCGGTGTCCTGAAACTTTCACCCTATGTTTTTGCCCAAGAATTTTATAGTTGTATGTGTTATATTGAGACCATGGATCCATTTTGAGTTAATTTTTTATAATGGTGTTAGGGAAGGGTCCAGCTTCAATATGACAAAACCATTTTATTTTTTAATTTTCTATTTTTACTTTCACGTTAGATCAGATCAGACAGCTTTCCTCTAAATGAAGGAATTAACTGGCACAATTCATTGCCATATAATTCTTGGTATAATTACCAGAAATTGAAAAAGTGAATGGCTTTAATGACTGGACAATAAATCTTCCAAGTCACATATTTTCCAAATCTGTTTTCAGCAAACTTGAATGTGGTCCTAATTGAATTGTCGTCTAATGGACTGTTTGAAATAATTCTAGTCATAGGCTGCTCTGTGGATATTTCTGGCACAAGACTTGGTGAGACTCACAGGCTGAGCATCTTTATGCCTTCAGAGTTCTCACTGCTGTCTCCTCCTGTTACATGAAAGGTCTCTCAGTACCAACACCATGACAATGAGAAGCCCCAGAAGAATCAGTGCTACCCGTGCCACATTTAGCAATCAATACTTCTCATTAAACTAAAGATTTTTTAAATGTTTACTTTGGAAGGCTAATAATCATTTGGCAAATCTTATAACTATGTTCCAATTTGATTTAATAATTGCAAAGACTCAATCTAGAAACTTTTTTACTGTAAAAATCGATTTTTTTACATTACTTGATTTATAAATGTGATAAAATACACATGCATAAAATTTACTATCTCAGCCACTTTTTAGCATATAGTTTGAAGTGAAGTGAAGTGAAAGTCACTCAATCACGTCGACTCTCTGCAACCCCATGGACTGTAGTCGGCAAAGCCCCTCTGTCCATGGAATTCTCCAGGCAAGAATACTGGAGTGGGTAGCCTTTCCCTTCTCCAGGGTATCTTCCCCCCCCCAAGGATAGAACCCAGGTCTGCCGCACTGCAGGCGGATTCTTTACCAGCTGAGCCTCCAGGGAAGCCCAGTGTACAGTTTATAGTGTTAATTACATTCACATTGTTGTGCATCTACTCCAGAACACTTTCCATTTTTCAAAACTAAAACTCTATTCCCAATAGAAACAACTTTGAAATATTTTCACAAAGAGAGACTTACGGCCTCAAGGGTAATGTTTAACTTCAATTTATCTAATTTTGTTGTAGAGGAGAGTGATAGGGTAACCAAGCATAAATTATTAGGATAAAAGATCAGGATTAGCGCTTACAAATAAGGTCTATGGGAGTAGCATGGAAAACGTTTGCTGTTTTTCCCTTTTTTTTTTAATTGCTTTTGTTTAAAATTTGATCGCCTTAACTACTGTAAACATAGCCTATTTTTGTGCTTAAGATACTGAATGGAGAACTCCATTGTGTGTTGCTGGACTGTTTGGGACATATTTGGTCAAATGTGTGTTAATTTGGCTGTAATGGCATTTAAAGCAAACAAACAAACAAAACAAAACAAAAGCTGTGAAAATGGCCTTGGAGCATTATCTTTAGTTACTTGAAGAGTTTCTAGTTTTTTTTAAAGTACAGTTTATGTTAAGATAATTTTTATTAATTTAGAGAAAACAACCAATGTCTGTGAGAAAAGGGACTTTCTTTTGGATTTTCTTTTTGTGGTCATTGTAAGTGATTGCTTTTTCCTTTTATTAGTCTCACATTCTTCCTTTGTTCTAAAACTTAGACTGACATCTAGCTTTGACAATCATAGTATATTTTATTTTCCTGAGGGGGGAATAACTTATAATGCTGTTTAGTTTTGTACTATTGGTGTGTTGGTGAATTTTTAAACTGTGTGCTAACTGCAATGAATTATATGAACTGAGGAAAAAAAATATATATATATATCAGGATTAAATTCTTCTGGGGCAGTGCAATGGAAACCAGAGATCAAAGAGAAACAACCTTGTTGGATTTTTTGATTGTTATAAAAAAGCTCGTTCATTCTATTTTAAAATGCATGATGGTAGTAGCAAATGACTATGGCATTTAGATTTCATTGACTATATTTAAAAGATCATATGATAAAATATTTATTTTTAAATAAAATATTTACAGCTTGCTGGAAATTAGGGCTTCCCTGGTGGCTCAAACAGTAAAGAATCCGCCTGCAATGTGGGAGACCTGAGTTCTATCCCTGGGTTACGAAGGTCCCCTGGAGGAGGGCATGGCAACCCAGTCCAGTATTCTTGCCTGGAGAATCCCTTGGACAGAGAAGCATGGCGGGCTACAGTCCATGGGGTCACAACGAGTCAGACACGACTAAGGACTAAGCACAGCACAGCTGGAAATTATATCCTTTGCAACTATTTATTTTTATTATGAAAAATTTAGATGCCAACTTAAAGGTGTATTATCCCTTTTATACTAGTAGGTTTTTCCAAAATTCTTGACGGGATATGTCACATGTGAAGACCACAGCATTAGGGGAGAGGGATCCCTATGGAATACTGAACCAAAATTGAAATTCACTGGAGACTCACATCCTAACGTGTTCAGTATCTCACTGTGGACAGTGTCTCCACAGCAGGACTCATGAAAGGGTAGCCGCTGAGCTTCACCCCTTCGTCTGTTACATTATTCCATAATCAACCTGTAAAACAGCTACCAATTTCAAGGAAAGTTTTAAGAAAAACTTGCATTACTGTGCCTGGCCTAGGTTAGGAAGTAAGTTACAGAACTGTATCAAAAGTTTATCTTTCCCTCCCAGCACCACAGAGTAAAAGACAGAATGGGAGGAGAGGTTTACAAATCATGTATCTGATAATGAATTTTATGCATATACATATATATATAGAGAGAGAGAGAGAAATCTATACATATGTAGAGAGAGAGAAAAAGCAAAAGCACAGCAGTGGTTGCAGGGTCAGGGAGCTGAGAAATGGTAGTTACTGCTTGATGGGAGCAGAGTTTTAGTTTTACAAGATAAAGAGTGAAGGCAGATGATGGTGGCGTTGGTTGTACAGCAATGTGAATGTACTTAATGCCACCGAACTGTACACTTAAGAATGGTTAAGATGGTGAATTTTATGTGCATTTTGCCACAATAATAAAAGTTCAAAGAAATGCTTTTATCATCTCACATTTCACACTTCTTTTTGCCCAACTTTGGAACTCATTCAGCATATGCAGCATAGCCAACATACAGCTGGATTGACAAAGCCAGCCTCTTTATCAAACACGAACCAGACTTGGCTTTCTGTCAGGAAAAAGTCAGAATTCATCTGCATTTCAAATTAACGTGTATTTTGAGGAAAAGTACTAAAAGAACTACGAAACAAATTGAATTTCATCTGAGATTAATACCAAGTGCAGTCAGGACTATAACACTGCAGAACTAACCTATCTAATACACGCTGCTTCTCATTACTTAAATTATAAGATGTGGCCTAAGGCTAGTAGTGAGGCAGGGGGGACAAGGTGTCTGATGTCCCTTGGGGGGAAGTGAATGTGTTGTGTCCAGTTTGGGGGAATATTTGACTGAGAATTATAGGTAAAAGTCAAAAATATTCTTACTGGTTTCATTAGATATGATTAAACTCTTCTTGTGTATTTAGTGAAAATGAGGCAAGTGTTGATAAAAACTAATTGCTCTGGAAATTAGCATATGTGAGATATCAAACAGGAAAGATGATGGGCGACTGTTATTGAAATAAACATCATGATGTGACTGGATAACTGATTATGAAAGAAATCACATTAAACTTGTGTTGTCTGCTTGATCTCGTGTCTTGAAAAGTTTTGCCAGCCTAGGATGTCTCCCTGTGTGTAAGAGGGGGTGTGCCTTGCTCCCCGGCAGCCTGGCAGCCTGCTCATGTGAGCGTGCTTGGAGAAAATATTGAGAAGTAACGGGGAGAGGGCAAGGGGATGGAGGAGACCGCGCCCCTGGACCTCAGCGTGTGGAGCAGGCTTTACTTTAATTAGCCACTGAAGGTGGCTTTTCCCAAACTTGAAGTTTTTTATTCCAGGGGCAATGAAGAATAGTGTTTTCCTTTGCTTTTTAAAAGGGAAATGGGATCTGAGACTGTTTCTCAGAGATCTGTGTAAGTTGAGGTCTGGTGATATTCCCTTTAAGTCAGTGGTTTTATCTGCGTGATTCCCAGACCAGCAGCATCAGCTTCTCCTGGGAATTTGTGAAAAATGCACATTCTTGGGCTGCATTCCAAATTAGCCAGTTCCAGAACTCGGAGGTCCTCTATGACTGATGCCTCCCCACATTTTAGAGCCACTCACACCTGCATGGTTTGAGTTGCATTGCCCTTGTAGTTGACATGTCTAGGTGATGTAACTATTAGTTTTATGTAAACATTAGACATTTCATTTTTGTGTTTTTTGGAATCAATGTAATTAGTTTTCAGTTATATAGAAGAGCACAAAGTCTGTCCTGCCTGATGAATAAAGTTCCCTTTTGCCAAGTGAGGAACAACAGCGTGTCCTAAGCCAGCGGCCTCAGGCCAAACAAACAGGCTGTGTCCTTAGATCGCTGGACAGGTCAGCCTGCGGGAGGTGACCCAGGGTACGCCTAGCAGGTGGCCTGGAGGTCTGCAGGCAACGCTGTGGGCATTTGAGTCAGAGCCAGGGGCTGACAGGAAAGAGGTGGGCCCGGCTGTTTCCCAGAGCGGGGCCAAGCTGCATCTTTTTTAAAGGGACCTGCTCTGTCTTTTTAGCCAGAACCCATGCTCCTGCCTCCCAGAGGTTTGTGAAGCATGGTTTTCACCAGGTTCTTTTCTTCTTTCAATTTTGCTGCCACTTGTGATCCTTTTGAAGTGCAGCCATTTGGTGTTTTTAAAATGCAAATCATATCCAGTCATTTCCTTCCTTAATATTAAAACTGCCCAGGACTTCCCATTCCCCTTAGGGGAGAGTTCAGAAGTTGCAGCTGGCCTTTGCTTCACTCACGCCTCTGAGTGTCTGATGGCTGTCCCGGGCTGTGCAGACAGTGTGGCCCAGCCTGGGGATGCTCCAGGGTCCCCAGTGAGGGAGGGGCCCCCACCCTACAGCCTGAGCTGCACACCTCTCCTGGGGTGCGCAGGACAGAGGTCCATGTGCATGAACTGTTCCCCCACACTGCCGTCTCCCTTCTCTCAAGGCTCCACGAGGACTGGGGTGCTGATGCAGCCATGTCCAGGCCTCCGGGAGGCCCGGTCATGACGCCTCATCTCCGATGCCCGTCCCTGCTGTTCACGCGCCCGCTATCTTTTTCCTCCTAGTTTGGAGCCGAGTTCCGAAGGTTCTCTCTGGACCGCCAGAAGCCTGGGAGGTTCGAAGACTTCTACAAGCTCGTCGTGCACACCCACCACATCGCCAACACCGAGGTGACCATTGGCTATGCAGACGTGCATGGCGACCTGCTGCCCATCAACAACGATGACAACTTCTGCAAGGCCGTCTCCAGCGCAAACCCCCTGCTCAGGGTTTTCATCCAGAAACGAGGTACTCAAGAGGCTGAGCCCATGCTCCTGCTTGGCGCTCATTTAAAAAATAAATACACTTTCCAGTTTCGTCTGTCATTTCAGAACCATGTTATTCTGATTTCTTTTTTTAATTTATTTTTTAATTGGAGGAAAATTGCTTTACAATGCTGTGTGGTTCCTGCCGTACAACAACACAAATTATATATATATCCCCTCCGCCCATCCCACTTACTCTGTTTTCTAGCCTTTGATGAGAGACTAAAGAAATTAAGATCTGTTTGGTCAACATTAATTTCTTAGAAAATATTCTTAACAATATTTAAACTGCATTTTCCACCTGAAATTGTGTTGACTCATGATTTTTAAATACTGAGGGAAAATGACATTGATATTTTCAGTATTTTAACCGGAGTCATTAGCCAGTAACCCAAGAATTAAAGTAAAGGTTGTTAGTATATGTTTTCCACTGTCTTTTTAGGGTTGGAAAAAAATGTAAACTTTAGATTATAACTTTGGTTGGTTTTTAGCTCTGAAGGCCTGTAACAGCAGTATAACTTTATGTGAAAATAAATCGCTAACACAGGTTAATGACTGAGGTGGGAGCACTCCGGTGGATTTACTCCTCAAAGCTGCACATTAGACTTGTTTTCTTGTCTCTAGACTTGGGAGAACCTTAACAATTCTAAATACCGTCCTGGAGAGAAGGACACGAGCAGGGGAGGCCTGGCGTGGGGAAAGGGCACTTTCCAATTCCCGTGGGGTGACTGTCCCTCCTTCCCTGAGGGGCCTCTGCGCCGCCCTGGGGGAGCAGTGTGGTGGGCGGGGGCACGTCTCACAGTGTTCTCTGCTGCGGACTCCGACGTCTGGGGAGGAGGGAGACTGGCCTTAGTCCCTGGGGCTGTGGGCTCTTCCCACCGGAAGCAGCAGCAGTGTGCGGGCGGAAGGCCCAGACGCGGAGCCCAGAGCTGCTGGCATGGGGCCCGGGGACCTGGTTCTCTCTCCTCCACTTGAGTCCCTGCTTGACTGTGTTCTTACATCGCTCGCCACCAGTTGTCCTGTGGCGAGGGGGCCACACATGCAGAGCGCGCTGAGCATCGGCCAGTGCCTCCTGTGTGCGGTGTTGGAGGGGACGTGGAGGAGGGCCCGCATGGGGGCCGCTGACCTCACCTCGATCTGGTTCTCTGGCACCAGATCAGAAGCGCTGCATCTGCGGCCCTGGCTGAGCCGGGGTGTCCTGCTGCTGGTCCCGAAAAGTCAACACAGCTGCCACTTCCTCACGGAGACTGGGGTGGGGCGGCGCGGGCACTCCGGTGCAGTCGCCGGGGCTTCGGGCCCTCCACGGCCCCTCCTGTGTGGCTATACCTGCACCCACTGCCCCTCACGTCTGGGTGCCTGTTCTCCTGTGACCCTCTCAGCCAGGACTGATCTCCATTAGCTTGCATCCCCGCCATCCTCTCGTCTCTTTATTCTGGCTTCTCCGTGTTGTATCGTCAGTTGCTCCCAGGGCTGGTGTGTTGTCCAGATCCCACGTCCACAGCTCTGCCGGCCATCCCAGGTTGTGGCGTCACCTCCCGAGGTGCAGAAAGTGAGGCGTGGGTGTGAAGCCGTGCGCGTGGGTAAGAAACGGGTCTCTGTGCCGCTGGCACGTGCAGTGGGGTGGAAGGCACCACAGGCGCCCTCGTGACACACCTGTGCCGTCGGCTGACCAGGGGAGGCAGGACGCTGCCCGTGGGGCCGCACACACGGCTCTGCTGCTCGGACGTGCGGCCTCAGGCCCCGAGTCCTGTCCTTTGTACTTTTGCTTTTTCCCTGGCCTCACTGAAGTGGCCCAAAGATTAACCAGCTGCCTCAGGGCTCTAACCTTCTTGTAAGCATTTCGAGCGCGGGGGGACTTCGCCTCCAGCAGCTGCCTTTCTGTTCCGTGACCGCAGGGGGCGCTCACCCCCGCCCCCCCCCCCCCCCCAGCACTTTCTCAGGGACCCTGACAGCAGGGGGCGCTCACCCCCGCCCCCCGAGCACTCTCTCAGAGACCCTGATATCAGGGGTGCTCACCCCCGCCCCCCAGCACTCTCTCAGAGACCCTGATATCAGGGGTGCTCACCCCCGCCCCCCAGCACTCTCTCAGGGACCCTGACTGCAGGGGGCGCTCACCCCTGTCCCCCAGCACTCTCTCAGGGACCCTGACTGCAAGGGGCGCTCATCCCCGCCCCCAGCACTCTCTCAGGGACCCTGACTGCAGGGGGCGCTCACCCCCTGCCCCCAGCACTCTCTCAGGGACCCTGACTGCAGGGGGCGCTCACCCCTGTCCCCCAGCACTCTCTCAGGGACCCTGACTGCAAGGGGCGCTCATCCCCGCCCCCAGCACTCTCTCAGGGACCCTGACTGCAGGGGGCGCTCACCCCCTGCCCCCAGCACTCTCTCAGGGACCCTGACTGCAGGGGGCGCTCACCCCTGTCCCCCAGCACTCTCTCAGGGACCCTGACTGCAAGGGGCGCTCATCCCCGCCCCCAGCACTCTCTCAGGGACCCTGACTGCAGGGGGCGCTCACCCCCTGCCCCCAGCACTCTCTCAGGGACCCTGACTGCAAGGGGCGCTCATCCCCGCCCCCAGCACTCTCTCAGGGACCCTGACTGCAGGGGGCGCTCACCCCCTGCCCCCAGCACTCTCTCAGGGACCCTGACTGCAGGGGGCGCTCATCCCCGCCCCCAGCACTCTCTCAGGGACCCTGACTGCAGGGGGTGCTCATCCCCGCCCCCAGCACTCTCTCAGGGACCCTGACTGCAGGGGGCGCTCACCCCCTGCCCCCAGCACTCTCTCAGGGACCCTGACTGCAGGGGGCGCTCATCCCCGCCCCCAGCACTCTCTCAGGGACCCTGACTGCAGGGGGCGCTCATCCCCGCCCCCAGCACTCTCTCAGGGACCCTGACTGCAGGGGGTGCTCATCCCCGCCCCCAGCACTCTCTCAGGGACCCTGACTGCAGGGGGCGCTTACCTCTGCCCCATCCCCCCCCCCCCACCTCCCCAGCACTCTATTACGGCCTGGTGGCCCCTGAGCCTACCGTTCTCACCGGTTCTATGGGGGAGCCCACCTCGGGTTGTTGTCAGGCTTCAAGAGGAGAATGTTCCTGCTGTGTAGGAAGCCTGGCCCCTCGATCCTATCGCTGTTGCCGGGAGAGGCAGGGGCAGCTGCGCTTCTCCGGACGGCAGGCGGGAAGCAGCACCACCCTGATGCCCGCCGTGCTCAGGAAAGGCCCACCAGCCCTGTGACGGGGCTGTCCTTCCTGGGGATGGACGGGCCTGAGAGTCCTGGAGGGAACTCTCCAACCCCACGTCCTTTCCCACAGCATGGGCTCTGAGCTTTGGGTCACAGAAATGCTATTTCTGTGATTTTACTGTAACCACACCCGCTCTGTCATCTACTTCATAAATTTCTGTACATTGATGGTGGATGAACAGATAAACAAAATGCGGTATATCGGCCCACCAAGGTTTTATTCAGCCATAAGAAGGAGTGAAGCGCTGGGGTCCAGCCTGCAGTACAGCTGGGAAGCAAGGCCTCGTGGACGAAACCGGCCTGTGTTGTACGGCTCCAGGCATGATCCACCGCGTCGTGTGCGGGTTCTGTTTGTGACCAGTTTATCTGTAGCAGCGCTTTCACGGCTGTCTGTGGACGCGCACAGGTTGCCAACGCACGTTCCCACCGAGGCAGAGTAGGCGCTGCTCTGCCTGCCTGTTTCAGCTCACACTGAGAAGTGTGTGCTTTTCACGGTCTATTTAGTGCCACATTTTCCACATTTTTCTTTTTTTTAATGTATTCAAATACATATAAAATTTAGCAGTGTAGGGGCTTCCCTATTGACTCAGTGGTAAAGAATCCACCTGCCAATGCAGGAGACACAGGTTGGATCCCGGATCCGGGAAGATCCCACATGCCGCAGAGTCCCCAAGTCCATGTGCCGTAACTACTGAGCCTGTGCCTAGAACCTGCGGGCCACAACCAGAGAAGCCAACACAATGCAAAGTCTGTGCACGATAACGAGAGAGTAGCCCCCCATCTCCACAACTAGAGAAAAGCCAGCACAGCCACAGAGACTCAGCAGAGCCAAATAAACAAATACAATTATAAAAAGAATAGTTTCGCGTTGGGACCATGTAAGTGTTCAGCTCACTGGCTAATTAAATATGCTCCTGCTGTTGGGCAGCACCCACCACCATCCGCCCCGGTAACTTCATCTCATAAAACTGAATCACTCTACCTGTTAAACACTGACTCCCCATCTCCCCTCCCTCAAACCTGGCAACCACCACTTTTTGCCTCTATGATATTGACAACTCTGAGTATCTCATAGAAGTGATGTTAGACAGTATGTGTCCTTGTGTACTGGCTTATTTCAGTGACTGAGCAAAATGTCCTCCAGACTTCATCCATGCTGTAACCTATGTCACAATTTACTGTTCCTTCAAGGCTGAATAATAGTACATTCTATGGCTACCACATTTTGCTTTTCCACTCATCCATTGACGAACACGTGGGTTTCTTCCACGTTAAGCTATTGTGAATAATGCTGCTGTGAACATGAGAGACAAAAAGCTCTTCAAGACCCTGCTTTCAATTCCCAAGTATGAACCTAGAAGTGGAATTGCTAGGTCACATGGTAACTGTATTTTTTATTTTTCTGAGGAAGCCCCATACTGTTTTCCACAGTGGCTGTTCTATTTTACATTCCCACCAACAGGGAGTAGGGGTTCCGGTCTCTCCACATGCACACCAACACCTGTTTCTGGTTTGGGGGTAATAGCCATCCTGATGCATATGAGCTGGCAGCTCACTGTAGTTTTGATTAGTGTTTCCCATTATTAGTGATGTTGACCATCTTTTCACTTGCTTAATCATCATTCATATGCCTTCTTTGGAGAGATATCTATTCAAGTCTTTTGCTCATTTTGCACTGGGTGGGTTGTTTCCGGTTGTGGAGTTTTGGTTCTCTATTTATCTGGATATTAATCCCTCATTCAGAGGGATTTCCTATTCTGAGGGTTGTCTTTTACTCAGTGGCATGTGTCTTTTCTAAGGTATAAATGCACCTTTATCTGTGCCGCATCTCAGTTGTGACATGCGGGACACTTAGTTGCAGCGCGTGAACGCTTATTTGTGGCCCCTGGGATCTAGCTCGCTGACCATAGATGAAACCCACGCCCATAGCCTTCACATCTGCAGGTTCCTTTCCTTCTGCATTTACTACACTATCCCTCCTCTGCCAGGGCTGTCTACTGTTACAAGCTGTGCAGGTTTTCCCCGTGGAAGGGTAAGAGATGTCACTGTAGCTTTCACTTTAATGCTTTGCCCACTTAAGAAGAACAGCAGTCCCCAGAATGAAGTACTCACAGTGGAGGAATCCAAATCTGGTCAAAATCTGCTCTCTCCCGGCACACTCCACCCCACCCTCGCCCCCCCCACACACACACTCCTGTCCTCCCCGGGCCTGTGAGAACAGCGGGAGACTGGCCCAAGGCGGAGGGAATGCAGGAGGAGACCAGCAAAGGCACTGGGAGTGTCTCTATTTTCAGCAGAATAAACAGGAAGTACAGACACTCACTTGTCACCACTTACCCACAAAATAAAACCTCCCAGTACTAGCGACCCCTGTGTTCTTATCATCTATGAGATGGGCCTGTACCCTTCAGGCCCCAGACCACGACCAGAGGAGGGGCCCTAATGGAATCTCAGTGGCTCTCTGCCCCTGGGATAAGGGGCCTCCCACAGTGCCAGGGGAGGCTTGATGACTTAAGTATACCAAAAGATTCCCAGCATAATTAGAGGACTCTCAGCAACTATTTACTTTTAAAATAAACATAAATATGGGTCATTTGCATGTGTCTGTTAACTGCTCTTGGCATTCTGGCATTCTTTTGGGTTCCTAGAATGAGGAAGATACATTTTAAAACTTTTTTGGTTATCAGAAACTGTATGATTGGGGGTAGAGTAGGAAGGTAAAGGTATTTGCTTGTGATGTCACTTAAGTGAGTTGCCAGAAAAAGTAATTAAGAGGTGTTCTTCAAAATAAGTTGGTTGCAAATTTGGTTACAGATACTGGCAGAATCTATAATTTCTGCTTTATAAATGCTTTTCTTGGATTCTGCATTAAGTAGCAGGAGGTGTGTTTGGTTTTGGAGTTAGGGGTTCACTGCTGAGCAGAAAGCATTCAGTGGGTGTAACCTTTTAAGTTGCCACAACTGAATTTCTGTATTTTTTTCCTCATTTTATTCTGTTTCCTAAGATACTGCCTAAGGTTTTGAGGCTGTGTGTTGAGGGTAGGGTAAAGATGTAATTTCACTGAATTCACTTCCTCTCTGTGGCCACACTTTTTGGAACAGGCGTAGAACCTGCAGGTAAACACCCTCTGCTATGGGAGATGTTTCACAAGACACATTTACTTTTTTGTCACTGATTTCTGGACGTTTACGTGTTTGGAGAATTTCCTTTTATTTTCTAATTATAAAAAAGGACAAAAATTCTCCCACTGCTCTACCATGGGAACGTGCAGAAAACAAAACGCCTGAACCCCGTGTTCACCCTGGAGTGGGAGTGGATGTGGGAGAGAATGTGCTGACGCAGCTCATTAAAAAGCAAACAGAGCCCGAGCCACGCACTGTCCAGAAGAGTCCAGGGCTTGTCCTGGGGAGGCTGGCCACTCTGGAGGCGCCGTCAGACAGCCAGGGCCGCCCCATCTCCTGGACGCGCTGCCTCCATCCGTGTCACTGCAGCCTCTCCTCCAGTTGGGCCTTTGGGAGGGAGGGAGACACAGCTGGCTGAGCCTGTTCTCTGACCACCCCACAGACACCCTGTATAAACAGTGAGCGTTTACACAGATGGAATTGGAATCTGCTCCTTTCTTATTTACTTGCTAGTCATATATACTTTTCAATGCTTTCAAGCCCATAGTATATTAATAATTTGGATTCTTCTAAAAATATTTACACATCACAAACATATCCTAGGTCATTAAATCCTCTGTAAAACATTTGTTTTAAAAAATGTTTTGCTTTACTTTTTTTCTGGGATGTCCCTGGTGGTCCAGTATAAGAATCCACCTGCCAACGTAGGGGACACAGGTTCAATGCCTGGTTCAGGAAGATCCCAGATGCCACAGGCAACTAAAGCCCGTGTGACACAGCTTCTGAGCCTGTGCCTCGAGCCTGCGAGCCACAGCTTCTGAGCCCCTGGGCTGCAACTCCCGAAGTCCGAGCACCTCAAGCCTGTGCTCCGCAAGAGACGCCACCATAATGAGAAGTCTGTGCAGCAGCGAAGAGTAGCCCCAGCTCGCCACAACTAGAGAAAGCCCTTGCACAGCAACAAAGGCCCAGGTCAACCAAAAATTAATTACTTTAAAAAGAAACGTTTAAAATTTTTTTACTATTTATAACATATTTGTAAAAGAAAATTCAAACAACATGGAAATAACTCCACCAGCCTGAGGCGACCACTGTCAGTAGTTTGGTGAGGCGCCTCCAGACCCCTTGGTGTAGATACAACTAGTCGGATACAGTTTTATATAAACAGGGTCATAATACACATACTACAGAGGTTATTTTAGTCTAGCATCACATTTTTGACTCCTTGTAGATTACATAGTATTTACCATCTTTTTAACAGACATAGCAATTGTATGAATGTAACAAACTGTGACTAATCCCATATTAATTTAAACTGTTCCAATTTTTCACTATAGTAAACTGTGTTGTACCTTTTATATACATGTCAGATTCAGGATTAATTGGTAGAAATGTTCTTGCTGGATTAAAAGGCATATTTTTAACTAAAGTGTATTTACACCAGTGGGCCTCTCTTTAGCAGGGCATTAAAATGACGTTTGAATTGGGTCTTTTAAAACACACCTTTGAAGACTGTTCTTATGTGGCATGAAAACTCGTGAGCTTTGAATTGACCCTCCTGAACGCTGCAGTGAGGCCAGCAAGGGTCTAGCAGCGCTGTGGGGTGAGGGGCTGCCCTTGGGTAAGACAGCACCACCTGGGGCCACGGGGGACTCCAGCCTGACCACACCCCCCAGTTCAGGGAGCCCCTCCCAGCCAGGTCTCCCGGGGGGACCTTCAGGACAGGGCTCCAGGGGAGAGGTCGTGCAGGGGGCCGGTACCTGCTGAAGCAGCGTGCTTCCACAGGGGCCGGAGGGTCATGGGGCTGAATGTGGTCACGGTGTTGTTTTCCTCTCTGGTCCGAGTGGGTCGTTTGCAACAATTAACACGTGTGTTTAAGCTGGTTCTTCAGTGAGCATGAGCTCAAGGATTTCCAGTCTGATGGGAAATAAGGCCCAAAAACAGAAGCACGGTTGGGGCTTTCTTTTCATGTTTGAGCTGATAATCCTGGTTGTCAAGTTGCCAGTGTGAGCAGGATTTCTGTTTGTAAAAAGCTGTCTAAACAGAAAGCAGCAGACTCCTCTGGTAACATAACAGGGCTGTGTTTCTGTTTCCAGAGTGGGTTAGGGTTATGTGCCATTGCCCATTTTTAGAAGGGAGAGATTCTTTGGCCTTCTGGAACAGCCCTGCCTATAGACTCTATGACTGCACCGCCAGCCTCCCCTGTATGCCTGGCGCTGGGGCACCTCCCACGGAGGCAGAGCCCCGGGGCCCACCTAGCATTCAGGCCGGCGAATATGGCCGTTCCTTTCTGGACTTGCTGAGTCTCTAGCGCTGTGGCAAGCAGGTTGGTCCTGTTTGTCCTTTGGGGGGCAGGTCGCGGGGCCACTGCAGCTCCAGAAAGTGGCCGGGTCCCGCAGACTGTGCAGGTTGTGCCAAGGCTGATGCAGAACCATGGGGAGGTTTAAGCAGATGCTCTGTGAACTGGTGGAGTGTCCTTGTTTATAAAGTGGCTGGTTAAAACAGGGATTTCCCTGGTAGTGCAGTGGATAAGAATCTGCCTGCCAACACATGAGACGTGGGCTTGATCCCTGGTCCAGGAAGATCCCACATGCCATGGAGCAGCTAAGCCCAAGAGCCACAACTACTGAAGCACTAGCTCCCTAGAACTCACATGCTGCAAGTACTGTGCCCACGCACCTAGAGCCTGTGCTCCACAACAAGAGAAGCCATCCCAGTGAGAAGTCCCTGCCCCGAAACGAAGCGTAGCCTCTGCTTGACACAACAAGAAAAAAGCCAAGCAAAACAGCGAAGACCCAGAGCAGGGAAAAAAAACAGTGGCTGGCTAAAACATCTTTTGTTTAGGTGAGAAATAGTTGATGAGTATTCATCTTAACTGTTTAAAGATCTTAAGCGTTTTCTATTTGATGCATTTTTGTTGGAAAAAAGCTCCAGGATACTGGAAACTTAAATCTTCTTTCTTACCCATCTAGTCTACACCTGCCTGTGTTCTCACGGTCAGTGAGCTGAGGAAGCTGTTTTCATTCCTGTTAGTAATCGCTTTGAATCCAATTAAATGCCACTGCATTTGGAGGGAAATCTTTCGGGACGAGAATGAAGACAGCTGGAGGAGAAGCTGCACTTGGTGGGGGCTCCATAGGCGCCCCCAGGGAGAAGGCTGTGCCCCAGAGCAGCTCCCATGAAACTGCCCCACACAGAGACACTAAGGGTGTTCTTGCGACAGGCCATTTCTGTTTAAATGGCTTCTCGTGGCAGAGGACAGCTGTGGAGACCGGAGGCAGGTGGAAATCCAGAGGGTGTGTCTTCAGCCCACCCATCCACAGTGATGCAGCCTCAGTGGGGCTCACCAGTGAGGAGGAGGGAACCGCTGTGAACAGGCAGCAGCCGAGGAAAGGAAGCCCTGCTTTCAAAGAGTGGCCCCAAGCCTGGGATGAAGCCTTCCTGTGCCGCCTTCCTCCAGGCCTGAGCTCTCAGCTCTGGAGATGCTTGCTTGCTCCTTTTTACCTTTTCCTTCTCCTTCCTTCCCAAACTCTGGCCTGGTTCCCCGCACTGCAGACTGTTTCTCAGCCTTCTGCCTGTCTTGCCCCCTCCTCTTTCTCTCTGGCTGCACTGGGCCAGGCTGGCTCCCTGCCCATCACTCCCTACTGGTTCCACAGCTTAGAGGCAGGACTGGCCCCTGACGCACCGCCCAGCCCCACAGCAACCTCAGGGATCCTCGTCACGTTTGTATTACGGTGCATCAAGGCGTGTCTCATGGGCATCTCACACTGTGCCTTCTGTATGTTTGTGTCATTGGCCGACTCCATCACAGCCTGCTTGTTTCCCTTTAATGTCCATTCCTGCCTAAGATCCTTGTCTGTTATCTGCCCGCTCAGGGAGCCCTTAGAAGTAGCTCCCATGTGGTCCGGAGACCACTGGCATCAGCGCCCCAGGGAGGGGAGGGGCTTGTGAGATGCTTGTCCCAGTTGCAGCCAGGACCCCCGGGTGAAGGTCAGAGCTGCTCCTCTAGCGCCTCGTGTTCATGGCCCCAGAATGCACCTATCCCTTCTACTCTCATAACAAATGCTCATTTAACAGTTTGCTGTTGACCAAGGACTTTCCAGCTATCATGTGACTCTCACAACAAACCAGGCTATATGATTGTTCTCATTCTGTGTATGATGAAACTGAAGCTTCAGAAAAGGTCAAAGCTTCCAAACATAATTGTCAACTGAAATTGTTTGGAATCTATTTATAATAGCCCCTGGTGAGGGCTTATCTGGCACCTTTCAACAAAGGATGTACAGGGGTGACATCCAGGCATTTCACTGTGATGGGTGTGACATGTGACTGTCGGCAGTCAGAGGAAGCCCCAGCCTTGGGAGCTGGAACAGAGGTGGGCCCCCACCTCACGACCATGTTGTCTTCCTGTCGCCAGGAGAGCCCTTATTTAGAATACAGTCAACTTCAGTGGGCGGAGAAGGTGATGGCACCCCACTCCAGTACTCTTGCCTGGAAAATCCCATGGACGGAGGAGCCTGGTAGGCTGCAGTCCATGGGGTCGCGAAGAGTCAGGCACGACTGAGCGACTTCACTTTCACTTTTCACTTTCATGCATTGGAGAAAGAAATGGCAACCCACTCCAGTGTTCTTGCCTGGAAAATCCCAGGGACAGGGGAGCCTGGTGGGCTGCCGTCTATGGGGTCACACAGAGTCGGACATGACTGAAGCGACTTAGCAGCAGCAGCAACTTCAGTGGGACCTCAGCGCAAGGTGCTTCTCATGGGAATGGTTTACCTGTGCTGGTTTGGAGTCCAGAGATTAACATTTCCATCGTGAACTTTTCTCTTTTCCAGAGACGTAAGCAAGATTTGGATTTCCTCTTGCATAGTGATCTGTCTTCCTGTTTTTGCCCTTTTCTCTATACTTTCCACCCTCTCCGGTGGAAAAGTGATTCAGCCCAGAGCCGCGTCTCCATTAGACTCCACCTGCACCCGGGGTCTCATAAACCCGAGCTATCTCGTAGCGTTTAACAGGTGCAGGCAGACATGAGGGCGATACTGACAGTTGGCACTGGAGCTGCTCACTCCTGCCTTGTCTTCTGTGGGGACACCAGGGCAGGCCATGCCCCCAGCCCGCCCGCCACACTCCCCATCCCTCGAGAACCACAGAGGGAGGGAGGTGCCCCGGAAAGCTGCGCCTTGTCAGCCTACAGAGGAGAGAGAGTCCTGACACTACCCACATCGAAGGCTGTTTCATTGTGAGGAAGCATAGGCAACACCACACTGACCATTTTACCCATTTTTGAGCATACGGGTCAGGAGCACTCAGCACATTCACACTGATGTGCAAACACCACCCACCTCCTAAACCTTTTCGTCTCCCAGCTGGAACTGCACCCATTAAAAATAGTGTGTTTTAGGGAGTTAAATCAAATGCCAAAAAGTACCTCTGTCCATATAAGTATAAATCCCTATAAAATGCCCATGGGGCACATTTATAGCTGATAAACATCTACAGTCCTGTTAGAATTTCTAATCCAAGGTGAGGGATTACACTTTTTCAAACAGTAAATCACTTAGGAAATAACCGTCACTTGCTAGTTGGAGTCGTCACGTCCCTGCAGAGATCCCACGCCTTCCTGGGGCCTGTGTCTGCAGCCGACCCTCCCCCTGGTTCCCCTGCACTGACTGTCCCGGCCTGGAGGCCGGCAGTGGGAGCTGTGCTTCTTTGACTTCAGCTGCATGTGGAGTCTCAGCAACTCTGGACATGTCAGGGCATCATCAGCAGTGACTCAGAGGGTCGAGTGCCCTAACTGGTCTTCCTCTTGCTGGGACCCCAGTGAGCTGGCAAGTGCAATCTGTGTCATGACATGTGTTTGCGTGTTGGGAGTAGAGTCCCCTGAGACACCGGGACCCCTCGGCCAACAGCTGTGCTGCCTGTCTGCCTCCCTGCAAACCTTCCTCCTTCCGCCTCCCAGACTCAGGAGAGGGGAGCCAGGTGACGGCCAAGCCCGCGTGGCTCCCACCTGCAGCTAGTAAGCCTTTGACCTTGGAGCCACCCCAGTCTCTTTAAGCATCTTTTAGTGAATGAAATTTCTTTGTGCAGTTGACACTGAAAACACCAGATGCATGTTTCTGATGCTCAGGACCATCAGAGGGCAGAATCTGAGACTGAAGTTTAGATTCAGGGTTTGTCAGCGTGAAGAAGAGAACCCCCAAACCATCTCTCCAGCAGCTTTCTGGCGGCCCTCATTGTTGAGGCACGTGGTCACACTTAGCACACACTGATGGATCTCCTGCGCGGGCAGAATCAGTGGAATTGCCGTAATTCAGAAGGTGAGGGGACCCTGCACTCGGTGCGGCAGCTCCCCGGGCTTTGCATGAGGAGGTTTCCAGATCCTGTGGCCCTGGGTACTCCTCAGGCCCCTTGGGAGATCCCTGCCGACCACGCTGTATCGTGAGGTGCTTCTGAAACTAAAATACGTCCTCCTCACCTTTGTTACTTTTTAATTCCTCATCCACTGGTGCCGCAGACCAGTTAACCTCGAGTGCTGTGAGCTGCTGGGGTCGCTCTGCAGACACTCTGCCAGGCCCCGTGGTAACTGACTGGCAGGGGTCCTGGCGTCCCGAGGACAGGGGTGAGGGAGCTGCAGAGACTGTGTGTGTCTCACCAGGAGTCAGGCGTCAGGTTCAGGGCTGTTGTCACAGCAGGAACTCAATGAGCCCTGTTTCCTGCAAAAGGAGCTGGTTTTTTCGTATGGGCTGCAGGGCCCGGGGAAGACTCCCGGGGCTGCGGAGCCTCACAGGCAAGCCTGGCGTCCTCGAGTCCGTGGTCTCTCTGAGGGGGGTGACCTGTCCCTCCTTTACAAAGGACAAACCTGAGTCCCAGAGAGGTCATGTGGCTTCTCAGAGGTTCAGGTGTCTCTGCGTCTCCTCCCACAGCTGGAGCTGCGAGTGAAGGAGGCTGTGGCTCTCTGGGGCGGTCAGCAGAGGAGCTGGGCACTTGCACAAGCCTGGCCCACAGGCTGCAGTTTCCATGGGCCTAAAGGCGGCATCAGAAAGTGTCCCTGGACAGACCACAAATTCCTCTGGAATGCAAAAAGGATGCACACTGTGGTTCCTGGCTGCCATGGTTTTTCCGTCTTGGATGCCCCTACTGTCCAGCCCCTCTGCTGACCTGGCTTGTTGCCGGGGTACCAGGCAGCTCTTCAGAAACAGCAGGAAGATGGCCTATTCAGCTCTTAAAATCTGGGTCCTCAAGATGTACTGAGGAGAAAACACAGGGTGCAGAATTGTATGCACACGATGTTACATTGAGCAGCGGGTAAGAGTCTGTGTTCATACCTGCTCATATTTGCACAGACAGACTCTGGGGTGATTGATAAATGAGCAAAGTCGCAGCCTCGGGTGGGGGTGGGGAGCAGCGAAGGCCTTGGGGCTTGCTTCTGGGGTGATGACAGTGCTCTGGAATTAGGCGGCAGTGACGGCGCACAGCTGGGCGCGCTGCTCTCGAGGGCCGCCCCGGACATGCTCAGTGATGCTGCACAGCTGAGCGCGCTGCTCTCGAGGGCCGCCCCGAACATGCTCAGTGACGCTGCACAGCTGGGCGCGCTGCTCTCGAGGGCCGCCCCGAACATGCTCAGTGACGCTGCACAGCTGGGCGCGCTGCTCTCGAGGGCCGCCCCGAACATGCTCAGTGACGCTGCACAGCTGGGCGCGCTGCTCTCGAGGGCCGCCCCGAACATGCTCAGTGACGCTGCACAGCTGGGCGCGCTGCTCTCGAGGGCCGCCCCGAACATGCTCAGTGACGCTGCACAGCTGGGCGCGCTGCTCTCGAGGGCCGCCCCGAACATGCTCAGTGACGCTGCACAGCTGGGCGCGCTGCTCTCGAGGGCCGCCCCGAACATGCTCAGTGACGCTGCACAGCTGGGCGCGCTGCTCTCGAGGGCCGCCCCGAACATGCTCAGTGACGCTGCACAGCTGGGCGCGCTGCTCTCGAGGGCCGCCCCGAACATGCTCAGTGACGCTGCACAGCTGGGCGCGCTGCTCTCGAGGGCCGCCCCGAACATGGCTCAGCCAGCAGTGAAAGCGTCTTCTTGAAGCAGGTGTTTCACTTGACTTTGAGCCTCTGCCACGTATATAACACGAGCTGGTCTTCGACTCTGCTCTGGATTCTTGGACTGAGGGTCCCTGTGAAGTTGTGTCTTCTGCAGAGTCTTCAGGGTGTATGGAGTAGAGGACCCGGGGAGGGCAGGCCTGAGTGTGTGCAGGGTCCTGCGTCTGCTTGCGGGTATTCATCCTCAGGGGCTGCTGGTGAGGCACCTGGGTGGCATCGGTGGCCTTTGCCGTGGGCTCACGAGACAGACATCTGCCTGTTGGCATCACGCAGTGCCCAGCGGCCTCTGCTGAAAAAGGGCTGCTGCCGTGTGTGTGCACTCAGCTGGCGGGTGCTGTGAGGCTCACAGTGCCTGGAGGGCGCAGAGCTGGGCCAGCTGAGGGCAGGGGCAAGGGCCTGTACCCCCTGCCCGGCCGCGCTCTGGCACATCTGTGCCCTCCTCTGCTGTCGGGCCCAGCTGTGGGAATTGCTGAAGGAGGTCTGCTCTAAGTATGGGCTTTTCTGCCAACAGTTATTTTCAGCTGTTTGAATTACAGTTGTCCCCTCTGGTACCCGCTGTAGCGTCCTGTAAGTACAGGCTGAGTCACAGCCCCCGGCAGGAAGGGTGGACACGTGGATGGCTCCACTCCTCCTGGTGGGGCCGGCGACCCCTGAGGCTTTAAGTGGCCGCTCGGAGGCAAGGGAGCCATGGAACACGGCCCTTTCTCTCTGATTCAGTCCTGATACTCTTCCCACACCCTCTGCTCTGCAGCTGAACCAGGAGCCCACCATGAGCTGGTGGCAACCCACCGGCTCCAACGTGGGTTGGAGAGCTGGCTTTTCAGAAGTGTCCAACCCCGTTCTGCCCCTGGCAGTCCCGTCCTACTCCTCAGACAGACTCCTGAGAGGCCCTGTGTTTTCCTTGGAAATTGAAGGTTCACGTTTCATTTCATCTGACCTCTTGCCTATTTCATAAAAACGACTAAATGTGAGAGAGCGGGAGATGGGGACAGCTCTTCCTGGGGTCGATGTCCATGAAGTGGAGGGCCTGAATCAGGCTTAGCCCCCAACCCAGTGTGCTGGGGCTGGTGAGACGAGACCCAGGGTCTTTCACGACTGTTAGTCTTGGGGTGTGGTGTCTGGGCCACGAGCCAGCACAGCAGCCCCAGCTGGAGGTGAGGGCGGAGGAGGTGAGGGCGGAGGGCAGGGCTGGCATCGGGGCCCCTGGTTCCAGGCTTCTGAAAGTGTGCCTCTTGGGAGAGACACCAGCTCCATCTCCTGATGCTTCGTGAAGCGATGGGTCCACAGAACGGCTGCTCACAGCCTGCTCCCCGGTTGCTGAGCTGGAGCTGTGGCTTAACCACACTGTAGGAGGGCACGGTGCTGAGTCTTCAGCTGAGCTTCTTGTCTGAGGTCAGCACCTCAGGCCCGGAGGCAGGAGGCTCCGGACAAGACCTGCCTGGGGACCCGGGGAGAGGGAGCAGGGCATTCATCAGGGCCCCACCGTTAGCCCTTCTGCAGTGACACTGAGGCCTGTGACCCATGGAAGGCAGGACACAGTCCTGGCAAGGAAGAACTGTTCTCCCGCGACGGCCAGGGGGCGGGAGGCATGTTGCTGCAGGTTGGGGCGTGCGCGCCTAGCTGAGAAAGATGACTTCACCTGCCCTGGCCTCGCATGTGTCTGAGGCAGCAGCCCCGAGACGCACCTGAGTGATTTCAGATCCCAGAGTAACCAAGTAAAAATGTTCCCCTCTAGTCAAAAATATGACTGCAGCCCTCCTGCCAGGCCCTCCCTGTGGGCTAGGCTGTGGGCACAAGGCCGGGAGGCTTGGCAAGAAGTCCTCCCACATGGGCCTGAGGCGGGAACGGCGAGTTCCGATTGGTGCTTTGTGATCTGTCCCCCTTTGTGGCTTCTGCAAATATGTAAGAAATCGGGCGGTTGGCTCTGTGTTTCCCTTGACTCGGCATGTTCTTTATTAACCATCTGCCCAGGCGGGTTGTCCTCCTCCCTCTTCTTCCCAAGAGGAGCAAATGGCCTGCAACCTTCAGGCTGTTTGGAGTTGACATGGCCCCCCAGGTGGGAGGGGGCTGGGGCCGAGGAAGGAGAGAGCGCGCCCTCCTGGCAGCCTCTGCAGCTTGGCTTGGGGGATGACATTCAAGGAAGCCATGCTGGATACCCCGAACTGTGTTCCCTGCCCCTTCTGTCTTAGATCAACGCCCTCTTGGAGCAGCAGAGCACTGGCCCCCAGCCCCTCCCATGTACCTGGTCTACACTGCAGGCCCTGGAGTCAGCAGCAGGAGTGTCCCCAGAGGACCCATCCTCCTCTATCTTCCAGGCTGATCCTCACCACAAACCCAACCTCTCCTCTCCTCCCAAAGCCCCTCCTTCAGAAAACCGCTTAGGATTTCCTGTTCTCTGACCAGAAAGACATCACGGTGTGTTGCTGGGGCTCATGGCCAGTTAGGGTCACTGGATTTAGAGATGCTGCCTGCAGCGACATCACAGAAGCGGGCCTGGGGCGGCTCACCACGCGTGTTGACCCAAAGCTCAGCAGCCTCACTTCCAGGAAGAGCCCACGGAGAGGCACGTAGAGTGGGGGCCTGTGGGGGGCCCCCACAGAGAGCAGTTGGGGGGTAACATGGGTACGGAGGCCTATCCCTGCAGTGTGCACTAGACATTGCAGAGTGACAAAGACCTGTCCCACACGGATGGCGCTGAAGATACAGTAAATGAAAAGAGCTGGCCGTGAACCGCGCACACGCAGCACAGACCCAACTCTGTCCCAGAGCCGCACGTCGAAGCCCTAACCCCAACCTGAGGGTCTTCAGGAGGCAATTAAGGTTAAATGAGGTCACGGGAGGGGACCTGTGTCCTTCTAGGAAGAAGAGAGCCACCAGGGTACGCCCTCCACTGTGAAGAGGCCTCACAGGAGTCCAGCACGCAGCACCAAGTGCAGCTGCAGCCCCAGGACTGAGAATAAACTGCCTGTGGCGCTTTGCACAGCAGCTCCACCTGGCAGCCAACACAGCTCCCCATTCCGCTCAAAACATCAAGTGTTACTCAGTGTATTTTCTGCATTTGTGTCTCTATGGTTAATCGTACATGTCAGCTTGACTGCCGTGAGTGACGCCCAGAGAGGCTGTGTCTGTGCTCATGTCTCCAGGAGAGATGGGCATCTGAACTGGGGACTGGCTGGGGCCAGTCTCCACCACCCCACCGGCCAGACGACCAAATGAGGGCAAAGGTGAACCAGGGGGTCCTCTCTTCTGGGGCTGGAGGGTCTGCCTTTCCTGCCCTCAGACAGGGGGATGCCCGGCCTCCATAAACACCACCATGAATCTCCTCTCCTGTCTGTGTCCACATGTGCTACCAGCTCCATGTCTCTGGAGAACCTCCCCACACAGATACATGTAAGGTGCACGAAACAGCCTGGGAAAGTTTGCACGAGACATTTACTAGGAAGGAGCAGGAATGTCGGGGCGTTTTCTTTCTGTTTTGTGTATTTAATCCACTTGATCCAATCTGTTTAGTGTTGGCTCCCGACAGGTGCCGAGCACTTTCTCTGTACATGGACTGAATGAACGAACCAGCAGGAGGGAGTGAGTCTTCCTGACGCTGTCTTCGCTCCTGCCACCTCCGGAGCAGTGTGCAGGCGAGCACCGGGGTCCTGTACCTAGTGGCGTCTGCATCTAGCCTCAGAGGGAGGTGCCCTGGGCCTCGGGAGCCCTGAGGACTGAGGAGAAGGGGTGGGACGCTCTTAGCCAACTCGGACTCCGGGAAAGGGTGATCCCAGCTGACATGGCCTCTCCAGGCCTCAGGAAAGTTACCCAAGTGGCTCCTGGCCCCCTGACCTGCCTGTGTCTGTGGGCCTGAGGCTGGGCCCTGAGCACCTGGAGTGGGTTGGAGAGGGTGGTTCAGACTTCCTGGCTCCATGCGCCTTTGCTTTCTTGCTCTGGAGCCCAGTGGAGGTCGAGGGTGGCTCAGAAGGAGCAAACCACTCCGTGGGCTACAGTGACCCAGCTGGGCCTCAGCCTGGCTTCTTCCATGTCCTGAAGCCATAAAGCTTCACTGGTCATTGACCTCAGAGGTCCCACCAGCAATCTAGACCCTGAATCTCGGTGGAGAATCTTGGGTGCTGCCCAGAACTGGCCACGCAGGACCTAGCACTGCTCACAGTGGGCTTTGACAGCATCTCAGCCGACTCTTTGGGGAGTGGATCAAACGTCTCGCAGAACTTGGGCATGGCTTCCTCTTGGCAGAGAAAAGTGTTTCAGAGTTGAGTTTATTTTCACTTTGAGGTTCTTTCAAGATTCATCTGTTTGAGGAAATTTTTAACAGAAAACACGGACGATGGTCTGAGTCTTGTCTTCCTGGTAAACTTGTTCAGCCTCCTGGCATGCGTCACCCTCACACGAGGCTGGGAAACTGGGAGGGAACGCCGTGCTTCACTTTTCAAATCAGGACTCAATGCATTGTGTGGTTTCATTGCTCATATTCTCATCATGCTGGTTCCAGCAACTTCTATTAACGCATGGTATTTTGTGTTGGGCCTCTTCTGCAGGGCAGACAGAAAAGAGCTCCTAAGACCAGATCCCCCACACACGGTGTTATTTATGTTTCTGTTTTTTAGAACCAGGGCCATAGCTACTTTTGTTTGCTGCTTTACTTAGAAATGCACAGGGACATGACCCTGGGTTAGGCGATGGCTTCCTAAATATAATACCAAAAGCACACCCAACAGAAGGAAAAATAGATAAACTGGAATTCATCAAAATGTAAAACTTCTGTGTATCAGGGGACACTATCAAGAAAATGAAAACCGACAGAATAGAATATTTTCAAGTCATATACCTTATATTTGTATCTAGA
This sequence comes from Bubalus bubalis, assembly GCF_019923935.1. Lineage (NCBI taxonomy): Eukaryota > Metazoa > Chordata > Mammalia > Artiodactyla > Bovidae > Bubalus > Bubalus bubalis. The sequence goes on along the minus strand of NC_059178.1, from coordinate 61,398,243 downwards.
ATAGAAAGAAAATCCTCACCAATGACAAAAAGGCAAAGTATCTGAACAGACATTTCTCCAGAGAAGATATTCAGATGCCAATAAGCACATGAAAAGATGAAGACAACGAGAAACAAATGTGGAGAAACTAGAGCCTTCACGCCCTGCCGACAGGAATATAAAATAGCATGGCCACCACGGAAAATAGTTCAGCGATTCCTCAAAAAGTTGAAATTCTGGTTACCATATGACCCAGCAATGTCACTCCTAGCTATCTACCCGAGAGAAATGAGCACGTGTGTCCACACAAGAACATTCACACAGCACAGTTCACAAAGGCCCAAAGTGGAGACAAGCCAAGTGTCCATCAAGGATGCATGAATTTAAAAAATGTGGTCCATCTGTACAGCGGAATATTATTCAGCTGTAGATAAGAAATTAACTTGAAAATATAAAGCTCACTGAAAGACGTCAGACACAGAAGGCCACATACTGTATGAGTCCACTTATATGAAGTGTCCAGACGACAGAGACAGACAGTAGACGAGCATTTGCTTGGGGCTGGAGGGAGGAGGTTGTCTTGAATGGTGTTTTTTTCTGGGGTAATGAAAATGCTCTGGAATTAGATAGTGGTGATGTTTCCATAACATTGTGAATTTACTAAACATCCCCAGGATTATAAATTTTTAAATTGGTTTACATGGTGAATTTTATGTTATGTGAATGTTATCTCAAGAAAGCACACAATACTGTTTAAGGCAAACGCTCAGGGAAGGAACACGGGCTGGTGAAACACACAGCTGGGCAGTGCCGCTTGGCGCTCCGTGCTGACACCTCTCCATGGACTGGGGCAGGTGTGGGGGCCTGCAAGCTCCTCTGTCTTAGAGATTTTGCAGGGGAGGAGGGTGGTGTGGAAATATCCTCCTGGGGTGGGGATACCCTCTAGCTGCGTCCATGCTCACCTGCTCAAGGGATTCACAGGGGAGCAGGCAGGCACGGCCTGAGACAGTTCTCATGGGAAGAAGATACAGCGACAGTGGTGACCGAGCAGTGGGTTATGGCTTTGGGGTCTTTCGAAGGAAAATTTAAACCCTATCCTGCTGATTCCTTCCTTGTGTCTCCTTGTCAGGGCCAGCAACACACGCTCCATGCCCTGGATTTGGGGTGGGGAGTGGCCTAAAGAATTCTATGTCAAAGTTACCGAAAACAGTACCCAGGGGGAAACTAGAACAGTTGACCCTCTGTATCCGCAGTCTCACGTCCACGGATTTGGTTGAACTGAGGACTGAAGAGGATGCGGATGCAGAACCCACAGACATGGAGGGCCAACGGCACTGGGCCATTTAAGAGGCCTGAGCCCTCAGACACCCAGGAATGACTTACTTTGTTTTGTTTTGTTTTTCGTCAAAAGAAAGCTTGTTGTCAAGTGCCCAGCCTTTCTGAAGCTCACATGAGAGGAGTTTACTTTGAAAGAACATGTTTTAAATTCAGGGAAGCCGGGCTGGAGGACTGGAGAGCTTGTTAGGGAGGGTTTCTCCCAACTGGTGCTCCAGCCTCCCCGCTGCAACCACCGCCGTACGAGTTGGAGGTGCTCCTTCCCACCTTCCCAGCTCTCGATGGGCACCTGTGGCCCACCTGTTTTCAGGTTTCTTTGGCTGTCTGCACACCTAGCTGACGGGTGTGTCTCAGCCCACCTGCCTGCGGCTGATGCTCACCTGAGCACCCCAGGGCAGCTTCCAGGCCCGTCACCTGCTTGGCAGATGTAGGACCCGAGGTGCTACTCTGCCGCGAGGTGGTTATAAGTGAGTACTGCTAATAATAAGGGACCAAAGATTCTTAGAGTTTATCAAAAAGGGTGGATCCACAGGTGTGATTATAAGGAAGCTTTGTCACTCAGTCAGTTTTTGGGGTTGGGGGAGGAGGCTGCTGGCCGTCCCACAACCCAACCTATGTGGGAGGCAGAGAGGCTAGGAAGCTGGTTAGTCCCTGGCCCCGACGTAGGTGGAGGCCACTGCCTGAGACCTGCTGACCACCATCTGCAGTTTGGTCAACCGAGAGCCAGCCTCGGGGTTGACAGAGCCTGTCCTGCTGAAGTTGCAGGGGGGTGGGCGGGGGCAGGGGGCAGGTAGGCAACTAGCATCTTTCGTGGAAAGAGGAGAGGGGAAAAAAAAAAAGAAAAGTCAAGCAACTGGGAGCAGAACACAAGCACACAAGACACCTCTGTGCTGGTCAAAACAGATGTTGTCACCTGAGAAGCACAAGCCCCAGAAGCCGACTCTAGTTCACGGACACAGTTCAGGGCCCCTCCCTGATCTGGACGTGGCGCTCACAGCCTCTGAGAAGGCCGCGCCCCGGGAGCCCTGTGAGCAGCCCTCAGCCCTGCTTCCTGTGCTCTCCTTCCAGGCTCCTGACACTGGTCTGCGGGGGTCTCTGCAGATGGCACAGACAGTGCACCTGCATCCCTTCGTCCCCAAGATGGCCCAGTGACCCAGGGCTACCAGGGCTTCCCTCCTGGGATGATTAGCAGAGATGCTTAGACATGTGCTGAGTGTCCACGGCAAGCCCCCCAGAGCCTGTGCACCCCCTGCTAGAACAGCTGTGTCTGCCGTCGGGAGGTGCCACACCCTAAAGCAGCCCCTTCCTCCCAGAGAGAACTGAAATGCAGGTTTACCTCTAGGAAGGGTCCTAGGACCACAGCTCCAAGAGGGGCCCTGACTGGCCTGAGCCCAACCCCAGCCCCACCCAAGATCTTGGTTCCGGAACCAGCTGAACCATTGCGGTGCAGGAAGGGACATATGGCCACAGACTGGCAGGTGCCAGGCTGGCTTTCGGCTCCCGAGCCATGCGTTCCTTGATCCTTAGAGCAGTTTACTGCTGGGAGGTCTTTAGGACTCACTGCCCTATGCCTGACTCTGCATTTATTTTGAGTCATTTCTTTAAAATCCTCTTTAAACTTCCTTTGATTCTGGAACCAGACCTGATAAAAGCACCATGATGCCAAACCGATGCCTGGCGCAGGATCAGTATGTGGCCCTCGGGTGCCCCTGGAGCCGTCCCACCATGCTTCCCCCACAGGGGCTCAGCAAGCCCGGGGGCTGCACTCTTGGGGGAGATGGGGGCTAACAGGACAGCTTCCTTTGAGGAAAACAGGGGGTGGGGTGGTGGGGGCCAAGACGGAGCATCTGGAAGTGGCATCTGAGTTCCTGCAGCCCAGCGAATCAGAGCTGGGAGTGGAGAGAGCTGAGTGCCTGGGGTTGGGGGTGGGGGGACCCTCCAGGGAGTTCTGATCGCTGCAGGAACTGAGTTTATCAGGGGCACTGAGGGAAAACAGTCTAAGGAGACAGGTCTTGAGGCTTCAGGACAAAGCTAGTGAGGAAAGAAAACTGCAGGAGTTTCAGATTCCTTTGCAATATGTGGCACATTTTGTTTTTCAGCTTATGTGGCAGACTTTTTAAATGTTGACGTTTCCAGTGTCTCTAAGAATAGACTCGTTCTGACTTGTGTTTGATCCAGCAGTGCAGCTCTTCCGGGAGGCTCCCATGTCTGCTTAATCATGGGCAGGGGAGCTGCTTGGCCTTAGCTACCCTGGACAAGCTCAGACTGGAGGCAGTATTTGCACGCAGCTGGGTGACGGTTAATTAAAGTCTCCGTGTGAGCTTCTCAACCCGTGGGGTACGCGTCACCGAAAGGTAGAAGGACGTTCTTGGGCCACTCACCCTCCCCACCGTTCCCCTCCGCGCTCTCATTTCTGTCTGGAATCCCTTTCATTTGTAGAATTCTTTTACGCAGAAGCCAGCAGTCTGCTTGCACCACTTGCTGTGCTGTGGGTCTGGGTGCTCCTCCGGTGACCATGCAGCAGTCACGGGGGCTCTCCTGTGATCCTGACAGCAACCACACTCATTCCTCAGCTCTTCCTTCTCTCCATGATGTTAACTCTGCTAGGAGGAAAGCAGACCGCCTCAGCTTGTGTCTGGAGAAACTGAGTCAGCAGCACAAGACGGAGGACAGTGGACCCGGCTTATTGGACGGCAGGCGGGGCGCCTGGAGAGGCCCTCTCCTCCCCGCAGGCCTAGCCTAATCGGCAGGAAAAGCTGAGGACACCCCTCTGAGCACCAGGGCAGGGGCTTTCTGTCAGGCGGGCAGAATGTGCCTTGGTTTCTACATTTGTCTGGAGCTTCCCAACTTGAGCAGTTACAAGAACGGAGGGGAGTGGGTGGGTGGAAGTGTGGCCTGTAGGCGTGAGGTGTCTGGGTGCTGAGGTCCAGCACGGCCTGGCAAGGCCACAGCCACCTGCCTCCCACACTTTATTTAAGGGCTTTTTATTGTCTCATTGATCTGTGTCTGTTTTGTGCCAGTACCATATGGTTTTGGTTAGTATAGCTTTATAATAGCCTGGACTCAGGGAGCGTGTTACCTTCAGCTCTGTTCTTCTCAAGATTGTTTTGGCTATTCAGGTTCTCTGTGTTTCCATACATATTTTTTAATTACTTGTTGTAGTTCTGTGGAAAGTCTCATGGGTATTTTGACAGGGATTGCATTACATCTGTAGATTGCCCTGAGCAGCACGGTTATTTTCACAGTATTATGATGACTCTTCAGTCGACAGCGTATGTTTCCTTCTATCTGTGTCATCATCAACTCCTTCCGTTAGTGTCTTCTAGTTTTCCAAGCACAGGTCGTTTACCTCCTGGGATTTATTCCTATGTAATTTATTCTCTTTTGATATGACTATAAATGAGACTGTTTGCTTAACTTCTCTTTCTGATAGTTCATTCTTAATATATAGAAATGAAACATTTTGAATATTAATTTTGTATGCTGCAACCTTATTGAATTAATTGATGAGGCCTAGTAGGTTTTTGGTGGCATCTTTAGGATTTTCTATGTATAGGAGCATGTTATCTTTAAATAGTGACAGTTTTATTTCTTTCCAATTTGGATTCCTCTTTTTGCTTTTTCTTGTCTGCTCTGCTTAGGACATCTAATACAATGTTGAATATAACTGGTGAAAGTTGGCAATCTTGTTTTCTTCCTCATCTTAGGGAAAGTGCTTTGAGCATTTCACTGTTGAGTATGATGTTAGGTGTGGGCTTATCCTATATGACCTTTCTTCAGTTCAGTTCAATCGCTCACTCATGTCCAACTCTTTGCAACCCCATGGACTGTAGCACGCCAGGCCCCCCTGTCCATCACCAACTCCCGGAGTTTACCCAAACTCATGTTCATCGAGTCAGTGATGCCATCCAACCATCTCATCCTCTGTTGTCCCCTTCTCCTGCCTTCAATCTTTCCTAGCATCAGCGTCTTTTCAAATGAGTCAGCTTTTTGCATCAGGTGGCCAAAGTATTGGAGTTTCAGCTTCAGCATCAGTCCTTCCAATGAACATTCAGGACTGATTTCCTTTAGGATGGACTGGTTGGATTTCCTTGCAGCTCAAGGGACTCTCAAGAGTCTTCTCCAACACCACAGTTCAAAACCATCAATTCTTTGGCACCAACTTTCTTTATAGTCCAACTCTCACATCCATACAAGACTACTGGAAAAACCATAGCCTTAACTAGACAGACCTTTGTTGGCAAAATAATGTCTCTGCTTTTTAATATGCTGTCTAGGTTGATCATACCTTTTCTTCCAAGGAGTAAGTGTCTTTATTTCATGGCTGCAGTCACCATTTGCAGTGATTTGGGAGCCCCAAAAAACAAAGTCTGCCACTGTTTCCACTGTTTCTCCATCTATTTGCCATGAAGTGACAGGACTGGATGCCATGATCTTTGTTTTCTGAATGTTGAGCTTTAAGGTAACTTTTCACTCTCCTCTTTCACTTTCATCAAGAGGCTCTTTAGTTCTTCTTCACTTTCTGCCATAAGGGTAGTGTCATCTGCATATATGAGGTTATTGATATTTCTCCCAGCAATCTTGATTCCAGCTTGCACTTCATCCAGCCCAGCATTTCTCATGATGTACTCTGCATAGAAGTTAAATAAGCACAGTGACAATATTCAGCCTTTACATACTCCTTTTCCTATTTGGAACCAGTCTGTTGTTCCATGTCCAGCTTGAACTGTTGCTTCCTGACCTGCATACAGGTTTCTCAAGGAGCAGGTCAGGTGGCCTGGTATTCCCATCTCTTTCAGAATTTTCCACAGTTTATTGTGATCCACACGGTCAAAGGCTTTGACATAGTCAATAAAGCACATATAGATGTTTTTCTGGAACTCTCTTGCTTTTTCAATGATCCACCAGGTGTTGGCAATTCGATCTCTGGTTCCTCTGCCTTTTCTAAAACCAGCTTGAACATCTGGAAGTTCACGATTCACATATTATTCAAGCCTGTCTTGGAGAATTTTGAGCATTACTTTGCTAGCATCTGAGATGAGTGCAAATGTGCGGTAGTTTGAGCACTCTTTGGCATTGCCTTTCTTAGAGATTGGAATGAAAACTGACCTTTTCCAGTCCTGTGGCCACTGCTGAGTTTTCCAACTTTGCTGGCATATTAAGTGCAGCACTTTCACAGCATCATCTTTCAGGATTTGAAACAGCTCAACTGGAATTCCATCACCTCCACTAGCTTTGTTCGTAGTGATGCTTCCTAAGGCCCACTTGACTTCACATTCCAGGATGTCTGGCTCTAGGTGAGTGATCACACCATCGTGATTATCTTGGTCATGAAGCTCTTTTTTGTACAGTTCTTCTGTGTATTCTTGCCACCTCTTCTTAATATCCTCTGCTTCTGTCCATACCATTTCTGTACTTTATTGAGCCCATCTTTGCATGAAATGTTCCCTTGGTATCTCTAATTTTCTTGAAGAGATCTCTAGTCTTTCCCATTCTATTGTTTTCCTCTATGTCTTTGCACTGATCACTGACGAAGGCTTTCTTATCTCTCCTTGCTCTTCTTTGGAACTCAGCATTCAAATGGATATATCTTTCCTTTGCTTGTCACTTCTCTTCTTTTCACAGCTATTTGTAAGGCCTCCTCAGACAGCCATTTTGCTTTTTTGCATTTCTCTTTCTTGAGGATGGTCTTGCTCCCTATCTCCTGTACAATGTCACGAATCTCTGTGCATAGTTCATCAGGCACTCTATCAGATCTAGTCCCTTAAATCTATTTTTCACTTTCACTGAATAATCATTAGAGATTTGATTTAGGTCATACCTGAATGGTCTAGTGGTATTCCCTAGTTTCTTCAATTTAAGTCCGAATTTGGCAATAAGGAGTTCATGATCTGAGCCACAGTCAGCTCCCAGTCTTGTTTTTGCTGACTCTATAGAGCTTCCCCATCTGTGGCTGCAAAGAATATAATCAATGTGATTTCAGTGTTGACCATCTGGTGATGTCCATGTGTAGAGTCTTCTCTGTGTTGTTGGAAGAGGGTGTTTGCTATGACCAGTACATTCTCTTGGCAAAACTCTGTTAGCCTTTGACCAGCTTTGTTTTGTACTCCAAGGCTAAATTTGCCTGTTACTCCAGGTGTTTCTTGACTTCCTACTTTTGCATTCCAGTCCCCTATAATGAAAAGGACATCTTTTTTGGGTGTTAATTCTAGAAGGTCTTGTAGGTCTTCATAGAACTGTTCAACTTCAACTTCTTCAGCATTACTGGTTGGGGCATGGACTTGGATTACCATGATATTGAATGATTTGTCTTGGAAACGAACAGAGATTATTCTGTCATTTTTGAGACTGCATCCAAGTACTGCATTTCGGACTCTCTTGTTGACTATGATGGTTCCTCCATCTCTTCTAAGGGATTCTTGCCCACAATAGTAGATATAATGGTCATCTGAGTTAAAATCACCCATTCCAGTCCATTTTAGTTTGCTGATTCCTAGAATTTTGACATTCATTCTTGCCATTCTCCTGTTTGGCCACTTCCAATTTGCCTTGATTCACGGACCTAACATTCCAGGTTCCTATGCAACTTCCATCACCAGTCACATCCACAGCCTTGTCTAACGCAGTGAAACTATGAGCCATGCCGTGTAAGGCCACCCAAGACAGACAGGTCATGATGGAGAGTTCTGACAGAATGCGATCCACTGGAGAAGGGAATGGCAAACCACTTCAGTATTCCTGCCTTCAGAACCCCATAAACAGTATGAAAAGGCAAAAAAGATAGGACAGTGAAAGATGAACTCTCCAGGTCGGTAGGTACCCAGTATGCTACTGGAGATCAGTGGAGAAATAACGCCAAAAGAATGAAAAGATGGAGCCAAAGCAAAAACAACACCCAGTTGTGGCTGTGACTGGTGATGAAAACAAGGTCCAACCTTTCTTATCTTTAGGTATGTTCCCTCTATGCCCACTGTGGAGAGTTTTTATCATAAATAGATGTTGAATTCTGTCAAAAGCTTTTTCTGGATCTATTGAGATGATCCTATGATTTTTATCCTTCAAATTTGTGAAAATGCTATATCACATTGACTGATCTTTGAGTGTGGAACCATACTTGCTTCCCTGGATTCATCCTGTGTAATCGTGGTGTATGATCTTTTTAATATATTGTTGGATTCAGTTTGCTAACATTTTGTTGAGAATATTTGTATCTATGCTCATCAGAGATATTGGCCTATAATTGTCTTTTTTGATAGCTTTTTCTTGATGAGTCTTGCTAAAAATTCATCAATTTTATTTATCTTTTCAGAGGACCAGCTCCTAGTTTCATCTGTTCTATTTTTTAAGTCTCTATTTCATTTATTTCTGCTGATCTTTATGATTTATTTCCTTCTACTAACTTTGGGTTTTGTTTGTTCTTTTTCTAGTTCCCTTGTGTGAAAGATTAGGTTGTCTGAGATGTTTCTTGTTTCCTTAGGTAGGCTTGTATTACTGTAAACTCTTCTTACGTTTGCTGTGTCCCATAGATTTTGGATCAGTGTGTTTTTATTTTCATTTGTCTCCAAATATTTTTTTATTTCATCTTACTCAAGATCCATTGGTTCTTTAGTAGTATATTGTTTAGCCTCTACATGCTTTTGTCTTTTGCAGTTTTTTTTTTTTTTCTTGTAGTTGGTTTTGTAGTCTCATAGCATAGTGGTTGGAAAAGATGCTTGACATGATTTCAATGTTTTAAAATTCACCAAGACTTATTTTATGGCCCAGCATGTGATCTATCCATGTGCACTTGAAAAGAATGCATATTCTGGTGCTTTTGGGTGGAATTCTATAAGTCCGTGTAATCTAATGTGTCATCTAAGACCAGTTTCCTTAATGATTTCTGTCTGATCTGTTTATGTTGTTGTTGTTTAGTTTCTCAGCTGTGTCTGACTCTTTGCAACCCCATAGACTGCAGCCTGCCAGGCTCCTCTGTCCATGGGACTTCCCAGGCAGGAATACTGGAGTGGGTTGCCATTTCCTTCTCCAGCAGGTCTTCCCAACCCAGGGACTGAACCCACATTTCCTGCACTGGCAGGCGGATTCTTTACCACTGAGGCACCAGGGAAGCCCTTGCTGGTGTTTGTGGGATGTTAAAGACCCTCACTATTACTGTGCTGCTGTTGGTTTCTCCCTTTGTGTCTGTTAACATTTGCTTTCTGTATTTAGGTGCTACTGTGTTGAGTATGTATATATCTACAACTATTATATAGTTTTACTTGGGTGATACCTTGATCATTACTTAATGTCGTTCTTTGTTACTTGTTACAGTCTGTCTTAACATCGATTTTGTCTAGTATTCTTATCTTGGCTTTATTTCCATTTCCGTTTGCATGGAATAAATTTTGCCTATCCCCTTTCGTGTGTTTTTAGATATGAAGTGAGTCTCCTGCAACATATACATGGCTCTTGTTTTTGTAGGCATTCAGCCATTCTGTATCTTTTGATTGGAGGATTTAGTCCATTTACATTGAAAGTAATTATTAATAGGTACATATTGTCATTTTAGTTAATTTTGAGTTGCTTTGTAGCTCTTTTTTTATCCTTTCTTTTTTTGTTCCCTTGTCTTTTGATAGTATCTTTAGTGTTATGTTTGGAAAACTTTTTCTTTTGTTTGTATTACAGGTTTTTGGTTTGTGGTTACCATGAGGGATGATAAGTTGTTGATCTCGCAATTCCAAACACATTTAAACAACTGCAGTTTTACTCCCCTCCCCCCACAATTACTGTTTGACATCACATTTTACATATTTTTTGTTTTTCTATCCTTTAACTACCTATTGCAGATACAGATGATGTACTACTTTTGTCTTTTAACTTTCCTACTACCATTGTATGTGGTAGGTTTACTATCTTTCCTATATATTTGGTTTTACTGGTGAGCTTTCTTCCTTTCATAGTTTTCATGTTTCGAGTTGTAGTTTTTTCTTGTTTGCTTTAAGAAGTCCTTTTAACATTTCTTGTAAGGCTGGTTTCATGGTGCTGAACTCTTTTAGCTTTTGCCTAGCTGTAAAACTTTTGATTTCCATCAGATCTGAATGAGAACCTTGCTAAGTAGAATATTCTTGGTTGTAGGTTTTTCCCTTTCATCACTTTAAATATATGGTGCCACTCCCTTCTGGCTTGCCGAGTTTCTGCTGAAAAACCCCTTGTGTGTTGCTTTTGTTTTTGCCTTTAATATTAATGCTGCCATTAATATTCTCTGCCATGAATATTCTCTTTATCTTAATTTCTGCCATTTTAATTACAAATTATCTTGGTGTGGTCCTCTTTGGATTGATCCTGCGTGGGCTTTCTACTTCCTGGACCTGGATGTCTGCTTCCTTTCCCAGGTTAGGGAAGTTTTCAGCTAGTATATCCTAAATGTATTTTCAGCCCCTTTTTCTATTTCTGGGACCCCTTTGATGCAAATCTTAGTACAGTTGATATTATCCTAGAGACCTCTTAAACTATCCTCATCTTATTTTTTTCTGTTCAGCTTGCACTACTCTGATTTCCACTGCTCTGTCTACCAGCTCGCTGATCCAGACCTGTATCATTTAATCTGCTGTTGATTCCTTCTAGCGTATTTTCATTTTAGTTATTATATGTCTCTGATCATTCTTTATATTTTCTTGCTCTTTGTTTAGAATTTCTAACTTTTCAATCTGCTCATCCATTCTTCTCCCAAGTTCTTTGATTACCTTGATGATCATTACCATAAGCTATTTACCAGGTAAATTGCTTATCTCTATTTCTCTTGGTTCTTATGGGTTTTTTTTTTTTTTTTTTTTTTTTTTGGAATCTGTTCCTCTATTGCCTCATTTTGCCTAATTTGCTGTTTTTATTTCTGTGTATCTCATATGTTGGTTACATTTCCTGATCTTAGAGAAGCAGCCTTTTTTAGGAGATGTCATGCTCCTCGCAGCACACACCTCTCTGGTCACCAGAGCTATATGCTGCATGAGGGCTTGTGGGCCCTTCTGTTGCAGCAGGATGACCCTATGGGCAGTCTGGTAGGTGCAGCTGGCCCTGTCTGCTGGTTTGCCAGGCTCTACTGTGGGTGGAGACCACTGGCCTCTGGGTGGCAGAGCCAGGTCACAGGGCAGCTGGCTGCAGAACCCTGCCTGCCTGCAGGTCTAGTGCTCACTGTTGGGTGGAGCCTCGTTCCAGGGTGGATGGCTGCAGAACCAGATTTCCTGGATCTAGTGTTGGCCTGTTGGTGGATAGGTTCTCCAGTATCCCAAAGCTGATACCGGCCTGCTGGTGAATGGGACTTTCTCCTTGGGCAGCTGGCTGAGGATTCTAAGGTATCTCAGAGCTGCTGTTGGCTTTAAGGTGAGTGATTCTGGGGACCGGGGGTCCAGGGGTTAGTTCTGGCTCACTGGTGGTTGAAGCCAGGTCCTGAGGCCTCTCACCGAAAGGCCATTGGGGTTTCATAGCAGGTTTCATCCCACTGTTGGGGGGTGGGGGGAGGGGTTGTTGACGGCTGGATCCTGAGATATCCTGAGACTGTGGCCAGCTTGCTGATTGCCTGAGAGCTGATAAGGCAAGCTGCAGTAATCCTATGGCCAGTGTCCACCCACTGGTGGGTGAAGCTGGGTCCTGGAGTCTCTGGTTGTGGTGTTCCTGGGGCTGGTGTCTCTCTGCTGGTGGCCAGGGCTCAGGGGGCTCTGAGGCTCATTGGTGAGCAAAGCTAGGTCCTGGAGTCTCTAGCTGCAGTGTTCCTAGGGGAACACTGGCTGTAGCTCCAGTGTGTGGTGCCAGGGCCTTCTGGTGGAGAAGGTGTTTGCAGGAGTAGCTGTGGACTCAGGGGGTCTTTAGGCAACCTGCATGCTGGTAGGTGGGGCTGTGTCCCTGCCCAGTTCCAGTGCTGGTGCCTTCAGACTTGGGCAGGGGATGGGCTGGGTCCTGAAGCTAATAAGCTAGAGGGAGAAGTCAAAGATGGCACTTTCCAGTGCTAGAGTCCATGTGACAGAATGAGTTCCCCTAAATGGCTGCCACCAGCACCTGTGTCCCTAGGGTGATCTGCAGTCGCCTTCTACCTACCCAGGAGACTCTCTGAGATCAACAGGTGGGTCTGCCCCAGCCTCCTTTCATATTACTGCTTCTGGGTTCTGGAGCATGTAAAATTACATTGTCTTAATTAAGTTTGATTATATTGTCATCTTGGGTCTCTTTGACTTCTTCTTAGAGTTCGTTGAGCATGGGCTTTTACATTTGCACATTTCATCACATTTGGGACTTTTTAGCCATTATTTCTTCAAATAGTCCCTCCACCCTTTTCTCTTCTCCTGCTGCTGCTGCTGCTAAGTCGCATCAGTCATGTCCGACTCTGTGCGACCCCATAAACGGCAGCCCACCAGGCTCCTCCATCCCTGGGATTCTCCAGGCAAGAACACTGGAGCGGGTTGCCATTTCCTTCTCCAATGCATGAAAGTGAAAAGTGAAAGTGAAGTCGCTCAGTTGTGTCTGACTCTTAGCGACCCCATGGACTATAGCCTACCAGGCTCCTCCGTCCATGGGATTCTCCAGGCAAAAGTACTGGAGTAGGTTGCCATTGCCTTCTCTGCTTCTCCTTCTGAGTGTTTCACAAACTACATGTCAGTTTGCTTAATGATGTCCTGGTGATTGCTTAGGCTCTGTTCACTTTTCTTTAACCTTTTGTTGTTTTTCCTCAGAAAGGATAATTTCTACTGTCCTGTCAAGTTCACTAATTCCTTCTTCTGCCTGCTCAAATCTGCCTTGGAATCCCCCATTCACTACTTTCCATTATTGTAATTTCATCTCCAGAATTTCAATTTAGTTTCCTTTTAGGTTTTCTGTCTCTCTCTTGATATTTCCATTTTGTTCACACATGGTTTTGTTGATTTGCTCTATATCTTTTTGTTTATTTTTAATCATGTCTTAGGCCATTGTTTTAAAGTCTTTGTCTAGTAAATCTGCCATCAGGTTGTTTCAGGGACCGTTTCTATTATGATTTTCCTTTGAGTTGGGGCATACTCTTGTTTCTTTGTAGGTTTTGTGATTGTCTGTTGTTGTTGAACAATGGGGATTCATAATGTGGTAGCTCTGGAAATTAGATTGTACCCCTTCCCCAGGATTTGCTATGGTTGCTTTTCTTATTTTTTTTTAATTGTTGTAGACTGTCTTTGTGCTGAGTATCAGCATTAAAGTGTGAACTTAAGGTCTTCTAAGGTCCTTTCTGAGCCTTTCCTTGAGCATGCACAGTCACTTTCTAACTTTCCCTATATATGCAGCTGTTTTCAATGTCCTGGACTTTAAGCTTTGGCTCCCAAAATGGGAAAAGGTGAAAAATGAAGGGAGAGAAAGGGTGCCAGTCCTCTTACTCTCTGGAATGTTCCTTCAGGTGGAAGGGGAGGGGCTTGCAACAACACAGGGAGGTGCAGCAAAAGCCACCCACCCGTCTACACCTTTGTGATGAGAAGGATCAATCAGTAGTCAGAGCAGATACCTGATGTTTGGAGGACAGGTCCCACAAACTGCTCCAGGATCAGTGCACAGCTGCCTGCCAGGGTGCTGGGGGTGGCCTAGGTAGCTGCTACTGCACTAAGAGTTGAAATTACCCAGAATTGACTGCAATTAGCATCCAGCTCTTCCCTTGGAAGTTGAGCCTTCAACAGACTCTCAAGTTCCAAATTAGTTACATCAGACAGACTCTGCCCCTGCCATTGCTGTCCAGGTGGGGGGCCATTCCTGGTGTCCCTGCTCCACTGTCACTGCAGAATCCAGTCAGGCACGTTTAAACCTTGCATCTATTGTTAATTGTCTTAACCTTTCAACCATTCTGTTGGTTGCCTGTAGAGCTGAATTTAGGGAGGTGATTGTGCTTGAACTTGGCATCCAACATTTGCCTGGTGAATATTGTTGGGCCAGTTTGGCCGATGGCAGGATTGCTGTGGGCTCATCAAAACCACTAGTGAAGCTAGTAGCCTGCATGTCATCCAAGAAGCCGAGACTCTCCCAAAAGCTGACGTGTGACAAAATGAATTGATGATTCAGCTCCAAGGCATGTGTGGGAGTTCTGTGTTTTAGTTAGTTCTTTACACCATTTGATTTGCTCACCGTCTCAGACTTCCTGGGATCACACATCAGAGAGGTGGTGGGAGGCGAGCTGCAGAAAGTCAGGACTTACCTGACGCTCTGAGTGTTCAGCACAGCCTGACTTGTGCTTCCCCGCTGCCCCCGATCTGTGCTCTCACTGTCCTCTCTGTGCTTTTCCAGAAGAGGCTGAGCACTGCAGCTTTGGGGCGGGCTCGCTGTCCAGGCGGCGGCGCCCACTGGCCCTGCGGGAAGATGGCCCCCGCCGGCGCACACACCTGCACATCGGCCTGCCGCACGACTTCCGCCCAGTGTCCTCCATCATCGACGTGGACATCCTCCCTGAGACGCACCGCCGCGTGAGGCTGTACCGGCACGGCTGCCAGAAGCCGCTGGGCTTCTACATTCGTGACGGCACGAGTGTGCGTGTGGCCCCGCAGGGGCTAGAGAAGGTGCCTGGCGTCTTCATCTCCCGCATGGTGCCTGGCGGCCTCGCCGAGAGCACCGGGCTTCTGGCCGTGGATGACGAGGTCCTGGAGGTGAACGGGATTGAGGTGGCCGGGAAGACACTGGACCAGGTCACGGACATGATGATCGCCAACAGCCACAACCTCATCGTGACGGTCAAGCCTGCCAACCAGAGGAACAACGTGGTGCGGGGCAGCCGTGCCTCAGGCAGCTCCGGCCGCTCCTCGGACAGCACGGCCAGCCGCCACAGCCTGCCCGCGGCCCATGTCCTGCAGAACTTGCCCCCGGACGAGATGGAGAGCGACGAGGAGGCTGACGTGGTCCTCGAGGGCGTGCTGGAGCCCCGGCTGGCCCCCAGGCCGCCTCCAGGCAGCCTCGCGCGCGTCAACGGTGCAGGCCTGGCGCCCAGCCTACACAGCCCCGGGCGGGAGGGCAGCGTCCAGAGGCTTCTCAGCTCCCTCCGCTCTGACCCCCGCCACAGCCTGGCCCTGCCCCCGGGAGGGGTGGAGGAGCATGGGCCAGCGGTCACCCTGTAGGGCCAGGAACCAGACAGCTCAGTTTACCAAGGAGAAACACTTCTAAAATTCTATTCCAATTTTAAAATAAGAAAAAATTGTATACTTCACTCCTCCTATTTGTTGTTTTTACTTATCCCTCCCTTTTCATCCATAACCCTATTCTTTCTTTCAATTCATGAATAGAAAAAAACTTTATAGAGTTTCTCCATAGAACATAAAATACACACACGTGCACAGTCTATACTGGCCCAGGTGCAGGGTCCAGCACCTTTGTGAAGTGGTAGAAATGACCTAAGTGCAGAAAATATTTCATTTTTAAATTTTAAAAACATACTTTTTTTAAAATGAAGCCTTTAAATTACTTTTGTATTGGGTTGGCAAAAAATCTCATTCGGGTTTTTCTGTAAGATGCTATGAGAAAGCCCAAAGAAACTTTTTGGCCAACCCAGTAAATAGTCGTCATGTTTTCACTGTGCTTCCTGCCGACTTGCACTGATCCTGCTGATGGGCCAGAAGGCTGTGAAGACAGAATGTGGCAAGAAGGCAGAGACCGGAATTTAAGAGCAAGTGCACCCAAACCTGTACTAAGCATGACTGCAGAGGATGAATTTCAGAATTTCACAGTTTGTAGTCCTGTCTCAAATAGCCAAGTGGGTGTTGAACTCCCACACCTCGCTGGGAAGAGAGAACCCATGTGAAGTGGTCATGGTGGTCGTGGCGGGGGACTCACCTTGTGGGCAACTTTGTGAGACCCTTGAAGGTGAATTTAACTTTGGAAGAGAGTGGAAGGTGCAGCTCACCATCTGTGATCAAAAGCCATTATCTACTCTGAGATAAACACCACTCTGTTCCTAGGACTGTGACTCTGAGGGTGGTTTTGACATGTTTCCATGAGGAATGGTGGCCAAGCCAGCCACATGTCACTCAGGCCTCTGAGAGGTCTCAGCCATTCAGATGTATGCGTTCTGCATCTTTCCTTTTAAATAACAAGGCACATGAAATGTAAAGATTTTTAACACAGAGTAAATTCATTGTCACTTCCCTTTGATATTCGATCAATATTTACATATTTAGTAATCTTAAAGGTTTATTCATGTTTCATCCAAATTTTATATGTATTTTTTGCTTGAACCCAGTGTTGAGGAGAAAATGTTACGCTTATCCTTTGAAAACTAAACTTTCACCCAAAAAAGTTTCCATGTAAATACAGGTAGATGTATTTTTGTAGGTTGACCTTTGGGAAACTACGCAGCTGCTTCTCCTGTGGTCTAGCACCCCCTGCTGGTCAGTGGCAGAACTGACTTTATGGATGTCAGTTTGAGAACAGATGTCAAACCGTGTATCACAATGTTTTTATTTCTCCTGAATTCATTAAGTGAAAAGAAAATTATTTTTCTCTTAGAAACTATTTATTGGACATAAATAGCTTTTACTGAGTAGCTGTGGTCTCCTGCACCTTTGTTTTTGTTATTTGTATGCCAGGATCACTGTTTGTTTTGGTCTTAAAATACAGGGAAGACCAAGGATGCTCCCCCTCTGAGGTCTAGGACCCCCAAGTTTATGGGCTCCAATGACCTGTATGAGCATTTGGGGGCCCCAGGAGTAGGAAGTATTTCTTTTACTATGACACGTGTCATAGAACCAAAACTCTAAGGCAAAGTTTCTATCACTAAGTTATTGCTGGTCACTGAATATCTTCTCAAAAAACAAGGTGTGTTACCAAGAAGGAAAGTTATATTTCTTACCGTATCTTAAGTTTTTAAACAAATGTGAATAATTTTTTTAAGGAAAAAAAAGGCTTATACTGAGATTTGTGTGCTATTGTTCATAATTTTAGGAGTTACAAATTGTCTTGAGCAGCTGCTTGAGTGTATTTTTCTACCCAAGTCTATATTTCTGCAATTTTCTTCTTAAAAAAAAGAAAAAGACAAAAAAAACTATGTTGTATACCCATGAAAGTCTTCTTGGTTTTTATATATCAAAGAATAAAAACTCTTTCTTTGCTTTTAATATTTTCCAGCTGGTTCTAAATATCGGAGAGCATGTGTGTTAACAATCAGCAGAGATAAACGTACCCTCAGGATGAAACGCCTCTAATGTTTACCAAGTGCCTCTCGTGTGCCAGGTTTGTTCCCTTGATGCTCACACATTCTTCACAGGCAAGCACCAGTAGCCCCACTTTACAGAGGGCAAAATGGGCTCAGACTGAAGTAGGCAGTAGGGCATTTCAAATGACAAACTGCACTCATATTTGACAGGAGGTGGTTGTGTCTTAGGTCCAGAACCTTCTTTGGAAGTCAATATGAAACAGCTTTTCTGAAAAACTAACCATGCAGCTTTTTGAAAATACACCCTGGTTTGAAAATTTTCCAATAACACTTATACATTCAGTACTGTCAATGATAAATACATCAAGATCCACTCATGCAGTAAATTACAAATGACAAGGTGATGGCAGCAAGTAGCAATTCCTGGAAGAAACAGCACATATGCTTTAGCAGCATGAGGCACTGCACGACACCCTCCCTGACACGCTGGGCTACAGACAGCCCTTCCCATTGGGAGGGACACGAGCAGTGCTTCTAGAGTGACCCCACAGCTGTGAGGGGCAGCTGGGGAGGCAGGGACTAAGGCTGGATCCATGCTCTGCGTTGACTCAGGGGTGGGGTCAGAGATGCAGGGGAACATACCTGGCTGACCAGCTGGGGAGTGCAGTGACACATGTTGCCAGCCCCAGAGCCTGCAACACCTCAGAAGAACCAGCCTTGCAGCCGACAAGGAGACCCTATCCACCAATCAGTGGTTATGTAGCGTCTCAGTTTTAGAGCAGCCAAAGACTGGCAGTGACGTCTTTTGGTGAGTCACAAAGATGTCTGGAAAATGCTGGTACTAAGATCCTAACTTAATATCAGGTAACCTTCAAAAAGTGTTTCCTGATGGGCAGAAATACTATTTGGTGATTAACTTTTTCTTCCAACACCACACCTATTCCTTTCTGCCTCTGACATCAACTTGCTATATATTTCTTATCCCAAAGACCTCCCAGGTCAACACACAAGTTCCTTTTCCATGTTTCCTCATTTATCTTATTTTCTTCAGGATCTTCATAAAAAGATAACTTTCAGGGATTGAGAACTTGCCTTACCAGACAGTTTCCTAAGGAATGGTCCCCCCTCCAGGAAGCAAGCACTGTTTTCCACATTCCCTTTCCCAGGGAGCTTTGTAAGGAAACATTTCTTGAGTTGAACCCTCTTGATCCCAAGCTAGTGTGCCGGGGGAAGAGCTCTCTCCACACAAGTGTTGCTTCTAGTGGATCCAGCAATTGCATCAAGCATGCCCACACGTGTTTCATGGCAAACCGAGGGTCTGTGTTACTGCTCCAGAACCAAATCACGGTCTTCATACAAGCCCACCCACATGAACTGAATATAAACTGAAGCAACTACCAGGGAAGCACTGCAAATACCACACAGAATGGAATACTACTACACACACACACAATGGGATATTACTACACACACACACACACACACAATGGAATATTACCATACATACACACAATGGGATATTACTACACATACACACAATGGGATATTACTATACATACACACAATGGGATATTACTACACATACACACAATGGGATATTACTATACATACACACAATGGGGTATTACTACACACACACACACACACACACAATGGACTAGTACTACACATACACACAATGGGATATTACTACACATACACACAATGGGATATCACTACGCACACACATAATGGGATATCACTATGCACACACATAATGGGATATTACTACGCACACACACAATGGGATATTACTATGCACACACACAATGGGATATTACTATGCACACACACAATGGGATATCACTATGCACACACACAATGGGATATTACTATGCACACACACAATGGGATATTACTATGCACACACACAATGGGATATTACTATGCACACACACAATGGGATATTACTACACACACAATGGAATATTACTACACACACACATAATGGGATATCACTACACATATACACAATGGGATATCACTACGCACACACATAATACGATATTACTATGCACACACACAATGGGATATTACTATGCACACACATAATGGAATATTACTACACACACAATGGAATATTACTACACACATACAATGGAATATTACTGTACACACACACACAATGGGATATTACTACACACACACACAATGGAATATTACTCAGTCATAAGAAAAAAAGGAGTCACTGCCATTTGCAGCAATGCGGGAGGACCTAGAAAATACACTTAGTGAAATAAATCAGATGGAGAAAGACAAATACTATAATGATATTTATTTCTGGAATATAAAACTAATGAATATATATATCAAAACCAAAACAGACTCACAGATAGAAAAAACAAACTAGTAGTTACCTCTGGGGAGAGGGAAATGGGAAGGAGCATGTTAGCAGGATGGGACTAAGTTACAGAAACTACTGTGTATAAAATTCATAACCAGCAAGGATATATTGTACAACACAGGGAATTATAATCATTACTTTGTAATAATTTTTAATGGTATATAATCTATAAAAATATGTATTCACTATGTTGTACACTTGAAATTAATGTAATATTGTAATTCTATACTTCAAAAAAAGCAGCAAGAGAAAAACAACTTATATACAAGAGAAGCTCCATAATACCATCAGCAGTATTTTCAGCAGAAACTTTGCAGGCCAGTAAGGAGTAGAACAATATATTCAAAGTGCTGAAAGAAAACATTTCCAACCAATAACACTCTCTTGGCAAAGTTATCATTCAGAACTGAAAGAGAGATAAAGACTTTTCCAGACAAGCAAAAAGTAATGGAGTTCATCACAAGTAAACCAGCCTTACAAGAAATGTGACAAGAATGATTTTAAGCTCTAATTAGTAAAAAGAAAATATATGGAAGTCTAATTCTCACTGAAAAAGGTAAAGGTAGTGGATTGTTGTTGTTGTTCAGTCACCAAGTCATGTCCAACTCTTCAGGACCCCATGGACTGCAGCACACCAGGCTTCCATGTCCCTCACCATCTCCCAGAGTTCGCCCAAGTTCATGCATAACTCGAAATTATGAGCCATGCCATTTAGGGCCACCCAAGATGGATGGGTCATAGTGAAGAGTTCTGACAAAATATGATCCACTGGAGAAGGGAATGGCAAAACACTCCAGTATACCAGCTGTGAGAACCCCATGAACTGTATAAGAAGGCAAAACATGGATTTATCACTTATAAAAGCTAACATGAAGGTTAAGAAACTAAAGTAGTAAAAATAACTCTTAACTACAACATATACATAGTAGAAAGGAATCTAAGAACACATCAAACCACAAGGGAGAGAGTAAGAAGAAGCAGAGAAACTACAAAACAGTCAGAAACCAGGTAACAAAATGGGAATGTATATATACCCATCAATAATAACTTTAAATTTAAATTGGTTAAATTTTCTAATCAACAGACAGACTGACTGAAAAAAAAAAAAATACAGTGGCTGATGGATTAAAAAAAAAACAAGACCCATCTCTATGCTATCTACACATCAGATGTAAGAACACATATAGGCTGAAAATGAAGGGGTAGAAAAAGATGTTCCACACAATTGGAAACCAAAAGAAAGCTGCAACAGCTATGCTTTAAAACCAAATAGACTTTAAAAACAAAGTCTGTGATAAGAGACACAAAGGGCATCACACAATGATTAAGGGGTCAATCCACAAGAGGATATAACATTTGTAAATATTTATGCTGGAGGAGGAAATGGCAACCCACTCCAGTATTCTTGCCTGGGAATTCCATGGACAGAGGAGCCTGGAGGGCTACAGGTCAGACACGACTTAGCAACTAAACAAGAAGTACTATTTATGCACCCAACACGGGAGCCTCTACATATATAAAGAAAATACTAACAGGCCTAGTATAATTATATACAGATAATTTTCATTAATATATTTATATAAACACATATACATACAAAGGAATACTACTCAGCCATAAAAAAGAATAAACTCTTGCCATTTGTGACAACATGGATGGACCTGAGGGCACCATGCTAAGTGAAGTCAGTCAGACACAGACAGACACTCTGATCTCACTTATGAGCGGGTCAATTGGATTTAATCACATTTTCCAACTGGTAACACTGTTAGATGACACACCCCTTGTATTTTTAAAGAACTGAGTGAAATTTTAGAAAATTTGTAAAGTACAGAAAAACACCAAGAAGGGACTCACGGCTCATCTTGCACCAGGCGCAGCTTGCCCTTCCCTCATCACGTGCACATCACAGCTGACCCTCACTGGCCCATATGCCCTGAGCATTAAGTGAAAGCAGATGCGTGAGGCCTTTGGGCACCCATGTTCACGGCCACCTTGTTCATGGAAGAACGGGTAAACAGAAAATGGAAACACATACAATGGAATATCATTCAGCCTTGAAGAGGAAGGACACTCTGACACACACCACAACATGGATGAATCTGGAGGACTGTGCTCAGTAAAATAAGCCACTCATAAAAGGACTAGCGCTGAATGACTCCATGTAAAGGAGATCCCTAGAGTAGGCAAAAATCACACAGAGACAAAAACCAGAATGCTGGGGTCTAGGGGCTGGGGGAGGTGAGATTTGGGAGTCACTGTTGAATAGAGGCAGCATTTCAATTTGGGAAGATAAAAGTGTTCTGGCAACTTGCCTGGAGGTCCAATGGCTAAGACTCTGTGCTCCCCGTGCAGCGAACCCAGGTTTAGTCCCCGGTCAGGTATCCCACTTGCCGCAAGGAAAACCAAGACCCCATATGCCACAACTAAGACCCAACTCAGTCAAACAAATAAAAGGTTTTAAAAGTCCCATCAACCCATAAAACAAATATTTTTTTACAATGTTCTGTGGATGGATGGTGGTGACAATGTAGAAGTATTTAATGCCACCAAACTGTAAACTTAACTGCAGATGGTGACTGCAGCCATGAAATTAAAGGATGCTTACTCCTTGGAAGGAAAGTTATGACCAACCTAGACAGCATATTGAAAAGCAGAGACATTACTTTGCCAACAAAGGTCTATCTAGTCAAGGCCATGGTTTTTCCTATGGTCATGTATGGATGTGCGAGTTGGACTGTGAAGAAAGCTGAGCGCCCAAGAATTGATGCTTTTGATCTGTGGTGTTGGAGAAGACTCTTGTGAGTCCCTTGGACTGCAAGGAGATCCAACATGTCCATTCTGAAGGAGATCAGCCCTGGGATTTCTTTGGAAGGAATGATGCTAAAGCTGAAACTCCAGTACTTTGGCCAACTCATGCAAAGAGTTGACTCATTGGAAAAGACTCTGATGCTGGGAGGGGTTGGGGGCAGGAGGAGAAGGGGACGACAGAGGATGAGATGGCTGGATGGCATCATTGACTTGATGGACGTGAGTCTGAGTGAACTCCAGGAGTTGGTGATGGACAGGGAGGCCTGGCGTGCTGCAATTCATGAGGTTGCAAGGAGTCGGACACACCTGAGCAACTGAACTGAAGATGGTGTATTTTATGTTCTGTATATTCTAACACAATGTTTAAAACTGGGGGGGGGGGGGGGCGGGGGGAAGGAAAGGAGTCCAAAACTTCTGGTCCTAAGCCGTCTAGGAATATGCTTTGGACTCTGAGCTGATTTGTTCATTTGGCTCCTTCCCTGTCTCTTCAGGGTGCCTGGGTACAAACATCCTTTTGCACACACCCTACCCTGTTGACCTGTGGTCTGATAACCAGCAAAATGTGGACCATGAATCACTTTGGGGTCCGTGCTTGAATGGGTCCTAAAGGTCACATGACGCTTTCCTGGAGTACATTAACTTCCCAACAACAAATCTAAGGATAACGCTGGTCCTTCCAGATCAAGGAACAAAGAAGTAGCTGATTGAAGCGTCATTTGACTTCCCTGGTGGCTCAGACAGTAAAGCATCTGTCTACAGTGTGAGAGACCTGGGTTTGTTCCCTGGGTTGGTAAGATTCCCTGGAGAAGGAAATGGCAACCCACTCCAGTACTCTTGCCTTGAAAATCCCATAGACGGAGGAGCTTGGGGCAGGCTACTATCCATGGGGTCGCAAAGAGTCGGGCAGGACTGAGCGACTTCACTTTCACTTGAAGCATTCCAGGCGGAAACAGAAGGGCAGCGAGGTCGGGGGACGAGAAGTAACTTGAATGGGATGTTTCCTAACTGAATGCAGAATTCAGTACCCAAAGGAAAAGCACGGAATGAACCCCAGACCCCTAAAACAAAGACGGGACTTAGGCACCATTTATAGTCCAACTGTTTAAAAAAAAAAAAAGTGCTTTTCGGACTTCCCTGGTAGCTAAAGGTTAAGAATCCACCTGCTAGTGCAAGGGATGCGGACGGTTCCACACGCCGAGGGACAACTGAGCCCACGCACCACAACTGCTGAAGCCCAAGCGCCCCAGAACCCAGGCTCCCCACAAGCCTCCCGATGAGAGAGAAGCCAGCGACCGCAAGGGAGAGTAGCCCCCTCACTGCACCTAGAGAAAAGTCTGCGTGCAGCAAGGGAGACACAGTGCGGCCACTAGACAAATAAATGACGTTTCACATGTGCTTGGCACAAGGCCAGCCAGCACGGCGACTAGGGCAGTGCCAACACCCACCTTGGGAGAGCAGGCAAGCCGGGAGGAGGTGGTCCAGCCGCCCGGGGCGAGCGGGGCTCAAGGCCTCAGGCCGTGGGGTCTCCGGAGCCGGAGGCGCAGCGCAGACTGGGATTCTCCCCGCACCTGAGGGGATGAGGCAGAGGCAGGAGAGCAGGCGGCTACAGGCCGCGGGCGCGCACCACTCAATGAGTGCTCGGACCTGACCGCCGGCCCTTCAGGCGCAGCCCTCTCCCCGGCGTCCGCAGCAGGGCCCGCCTGGTGGCAGGCCGCGGGCGGAGACACCCCAGCCCCGTCGGTGATCCGCTTGGGCGGCTGCACTGTCCAACTCGGAAAGCGGCTCCTTCTCACCCTCCTCAATCTCTGCAGGGTGTTTCTGCCCTTTCCAGGTTGAAAAGTGCAGTTGGAGAATATGAAAGCCAATACATCTTGAGTCAGTTGGCCAGTCCCTTCCCTCCGCGGGGTTCAAGGGCTGGGGGCCCTGCGGGCCCGGTTCCTGCCGCCCCCCGGCGCCCCCACCCTCCGCGCGGCTTCGCGGTGCTCTTGGAGCAGCCGTCCTGATTCGCGCCGCACGGCAGAGCCACACGTGCTTGGCAGGCAGGCAGTCACCCCCGCGCTCCGTGTCACCCAGCCTGAACAAAGGCACGCATCCCTCCGGGCGAGCTGGCTTGTCTGCAAGTAGAAAAGCCTAACCTCTCTCTTCCACAGGATCAACAAGAGGCTCAGGTGAGCGGCCTGCAGGCATTATGCAAATACACACTCTCCGGAACCATTTCTATTGAAAAAAAAAAAAAAAAACTTCACACCTGTTTTTCATTGGGACTCTCAAAACTTGCCTTTAAAGAAAGCCTCATTTCTCATCAAACAAATGAGAAGGGACAGGAGTATGAGCCTGTGTTAAGAAAGCTGCTCAGGAAGCCAGGACTTGCGTGCTGGGTTCGAGCTCGGGTTACCCCGAGGCGAGTCTGTTTTCTGCCCCTTCACCACTTAAGGGAGCGGGGATGATGGACGAAGGAGTGATGTCCCCGGCGGCTACTAGGCTCGCTGTCTACGGCCACACCAGTGTTGCGTCACAGACATAGCAGGCACCTCTGCACGTGATCAAGAATTGAATAGGTATCCTTTAAAATTAATACAAGTAGAAAGAACCTCAGCCCCTGCTCCACTATTCCTATCAGGTTTTACAAATTGTGATAACGGAAACAAGAAAAGTTAAATTAACACTTCTATTAAGCAAACCTATCAACTTAAAAACAAACATTCCACGTGAAAATAGTTTTGCAATTCAAATTATCTAGTTAATAACAACACTACTCTTTGCACACTACTCTTTTAAGTTTTTGTTAAAAACTTAAAAACTTTTTGTTCATAAATTCAATGCACAAATTTAGCTACTCCTAAACAGTGGAAACAGTGTCAGACTTTATTTTTGGGGGGCTCCAAAATCACTGCAGATGGTGATTGCAGCAATGAAATTAAAAAACGCTTACTCCTTGGAAGGAAAGTAACGACCAACCTAGTTAGCATATTCAAAAGCAGAGACATTACTTTGCCAACAAAGGTTCGTCTAGTCAAGGCTGTGGTTTTTCCAGTGGTCATGTATGGATGTGAGAGTTGGACTGTGAAGAAAGCTGAGCACTGAAGAATTGATGCTTCTGAACTGTGGTGTTGGAGAAGACTCTTGAGAGTCCCTTGAACTGCAAGGAGATTCAACAAGTCCATCATAAAGATAAGTCCTGGGTGTTCACTGGAAGGACTGATGCTGAAGCTGAAACTCCAATACTTTGGCCACCTCATGCGAAGAGTTGACTCATTGGAAAAGACCCTGATGCTGGGAGGGATTGGGGGCAGGAGGAGAAGGGGACAACAGAGGATGAGATGGCTGGATGGCATCACCGACTCAATGGACATGAGTTTGAGTGAACTCCGGGAGTTGATGATGGACAGGGAGGCCTCACATGCTGTGATTCATGGGGTTGCAAAGTCGGACACGACTGAGCAACTGAACTGACAAACTAATTCGAACAGAGCGACTGAACTGAAAACTAACGTTTTCTTATTACAGAACAAACCTTCAGATAAGAGTCTTGAAGACCTTCTAATGAGAGCTGATGAGTTTGTCGATATGTTGGATTATATCTTAAACACTGCTGTCATTTAAACACTAAGATATGGTCATATGTCCAAATTACCAAGATATATGGATTTTTAACTAATCTATCCAAATGTTTCGGAGGTGATGGCACCCCACTCCAGTACTCTTGACTGGAAAATCCCAAGGATGGAGGAGCCTGGTGGGCTGCAGTCCATGGGGTCGCTAAAAGTCAGACACGACTGAGTGACTTAACTTTCACTTTTCACTTTCATGCATTGGAGAAAGAAATGGCAACCCACTCCAGTGTTCTTGCCTGGAGAATCCCAGGGACGGCGGAGCCTGGTGGGCTGCCATCTATGGGGTCTCACAGAGTCAGACACGACTGAAGCGACTTAGCAGCAGCAGCATCCAAATGATCAGATGCCAACTGAACTTGCAACAATAACAAAAAAAGCTATTTCATCTATTTACTATCTTTTCATTTCAGGTTATGACTTTGTAACCAGCATGTGGCAAAGAATAAACATTAGGATCTAAATCTCTAGGGCAGTTCATGCTTTCAGTCTGGGGCAGTGTAACACCAACTCACAGGTGAGCTCAGGTGAACCATACAAGGACCAGAAGCAATGTAAACACAGACCCACATCACACACGTGTACAAACTCCACGATCCTCCAGTGATGAGGGACTGAGCTACTGAACTCAAAGGGTCCAACATTAATTAATGGCCAAGATTTTGACAACTTTTAGAAACCTCTAATACGTAATACAGTAATGAAGACCACATTTATACAAATCAGAGTAACTTCTTGTAGGCTCACCCTTTTCTTTTCCAGTTTAGGTTTGCAACAACTCCACATGACTGTAGGGAAAGTGCATCTCACACCCTAACCCACTGAAGTAAGGCAGACACACACCTGCACACACTTGATGTGTGTAAAGCATTCTGAAAGCTTCAGAGGGTCTCAAGTTGAAGCACTTGCTTCAACAAGCTCCATAGTTAAAGCACTTCACCTTGCTTTATTGGGACTCAGGTTGCCCTTTGCATCTTTATTACCATCTTTCTACTCCTGGACATGTCACTCTCAGTCAAGATAAGCTTTGATAGGCAGACAGATGTACACAGCACATAACCAGGGAAATGTGGACCAAAGGCACTTACTGCTTTAAGAACAAAGGTCTGTAACATCACCCCTACAGTGAAATTTTATAAAAGGATGTTACTGATGCTCTTAGGTGTACACACAAATAGTATCTCAGCCATGATAAACCACTATTAGAAGATTGTAACATTACCAAATGTAGGTAGCAGCTTAACTTTTCAAACATATATTAAATTTTAAGTCAAAGAAAATTAATCATTCCAGCACTGTCTTCCTTCACATCGCTTATCCTCATGGGGAGAAGATCCTGACCGTAAGGAGTGCATGGAGATATATAAGAAAAGACAATTTCCTAGACTCATGCTATTCTACATAGTTTTGAGGCAAGAAGTAGATGTTATACACACACACACACACACACACACACACACACACACACACGGTAAAGCAATTGGAGATTCATTCCCTGTGGCCCCAAACTCCCAAGACAAGAAGAGTAGGACAATTAAAGGAGGAGACTGATCCCTGACCAGACCACATATTTCACATTCTCAAAGTCAGGAGGCCTCGGTGACCACATATGCGCAAAAAGGCTCCCCCTGGAGGTCAAAGGGGAGTGATGCTAACTAATGACAGGCTACCCACAGGCCTCTTCAGTAGAATCCATCTTGGCTAAGAGATGCGTGTGAACACATGGGAGGATCCTCAGTTCAGTTCAATTGCTCAGTTGTGTCCGACTCTTTGCGACCCCATGGACTGCAGCACGCCAGGCCTCCCTGTCCATCACCAACTCCTGGAGTTTACTCAAACTCAATGTCCATTGAGTTGGTGATGCCACCCAACGATCTCATCCTCTGTTGTCCCCTTCTCCTCCCGCCTTCAATCTTTCCCAGCATCAGGGTCTTTTCCAGTGAGTCAGTTCTTCCCATAAGGTGGCCAAATATTGGAGTTTCAGCTTCAGCATCAGTCCTTCCAATGAATATTGAGGACTGATATCCTTTAGGATGGACTGGTTGGATTTCCTTGCAGTCCAAGGAACTCTCAAGAGTCTTCTCCAACACCACAGTTCAAAACCATCAATTCTTTGGCGCTCAGCTTTCTTCACAGTCCAACTCTCACATCCATACATGACTACTGGAAAAACCATAGCCTTGACTAGACGGACCTTTGTTGGCAAAGTACTATCTCTGCTTTTCAATATGCTGTCTAGGTTGGTCATAACTTTCCTTCCAAGGAGTAAGCATCTTTTAATTTCATTGCTGCAGTCACCATCTACAGTGATTTTGGAGCCCAGAAAAATAAAGTCAGCCACTGTTTCCCCATCTATCTGCCATGAAGTGATGGGACCGGATGCCATGATCTTTGTTTTCTCAATGTTGAGCTTTTAGCCAACTTTTTCCCTCTCCTCTTTCACTTTCATCAAGAGGCTTTTTAGTTCCTCTTCACTTTCTGCCATAAGGGTGGTGTCATCTGCATATCTGAGGTGATTGATATTTCTCCCAGCAATCTTGATTCCAGCTTGTGCTTCCTCCAGCCCAGCGTTTCTCATGATGTACTCTGCATAGAAGTTAAATAAGCATGGTGACATATACAGTCTTGACATACTCCTTTTCTTATTTGGAACCAGTCTGTTGTTCCATGTCCAGTTCTAACTGTTGCTTCCTGACCTGCATACAGGTTTCTCAAGAGGCAGGTCAGGTGGTCTGGTATGCCCATCTCTTTCAGAATTTTCCATAGTGTATTGTGATCCACACAGTCAAAGGCTTTGGCATAGTCAATAAAGCAGAAATAGATGTTTTTCTGGAACTCTCTTGCTTTTTCCATGATCCAGCAGATGTTGGCAATTTGATGTCTGGTTCCTCTGCCTTTTCGAAAACCAGCTTGAACATCAGGAAGTTCACGGTTCACATATTGCTGAAGCCTGGCTTGGAGAATTTTGAGCATTACTTTACTAGTGTGAGATGAGTGCAATTGTGCGGTAATTTAAGCATTCTTTGGCATTGCCTTTCTTTGGGATTGGCATGAAAACTGACCTTTTCCAGTCCTGTGGCCACTGCTGAGTTTTTCATATTTGCTGGCATATTGAGTACAGC
The DNA here is from genome assembly GCF_019923935.1 of Bubalus bubalis. NCBI lineage: Eukaryota > Metazoa > Chordata > Mammalia > Artiodactyla > Bovidae > Bubalus > Bubalus bubalis. Next base: position 61,368,891 of record NC_059178.1, on the reverse strand, counting down.
ACTTTCACAGCATCATCTTTCAGGATTTGAAGTAGCTCAACTGGAATTCCATCACCTCCACTAGCTTTGTTTGTAGTGATGCTTTCTAAGGCCCACTTGACTTCATATTCCAGGATGTCTGGCTGTAGGTGAGTGATCATACCATTGTGATTATCTTGGTCGTGAAGATCTTTTTGTACAGTTCTTCTGTGTATTCTTGCCACCTCTTCTTAATATCTTCTGCTTCCGTTAGGTCCATACCATTTCTGTCCTTTATCGAGCCCATCTTTGCATGAAATGTCCCCTTGGTATCTCTAATTTTCTTGAAGAGATCTCTAGTCTTTCCCATTCTATTGTTTTCCTCTATTTCTTTGCACTGATCGCTGAGAAAGGCTTTCTTCTCTCTCCTTGCTATTCTTTGGAACTCTGCATTCAAATGGGTATATCTTTCCTTTTCTTCTTTGCTTTTTGCTTCCCATCTTTTCACAGCTATTTGTAAGGCCTCCTCAGACAGCCATTTTGCTTTTTTGCATTTCTTTTTCTTGGGGAGAGTCTTGATTTCTGTCTCTTGTACAACGTCACGAACCTCTATCCATAGTTCATCAGGCACTCTATCAGATCTAGTCCCTTAAATCTATTTCTCACTTCCGCTGTATAATCATAAGGGATTTGATTTAGGTCATACCTGAATGGTCTAGTGGTTTTCTCCACTTTCTTCAATTTCAGTCTGAATTTGGCAATAAGGAGTTCATGATCTGAGCCACAGTCAGCTCCTGGTCTTTTTTTTGCTGACTGTGTAGAGCTTCTCCATCTGTGGCTGCAAAGAATATAATCAATCTGATTTCGGTGTCGACCATCTGGTGATGTCCATGTGTAGTGTCTTCTCTTGTGTTGCTGGAAGACGGTGTTTGCTATAACCAGTGTGTTCTCTTGGCAGAACTCTATTAGCCTTTGCCCTGCTTCATTCTGTACTCCAAGGCCAAATTTGCCTGTTACTCCAGATGTTTCTTGATTTCCTACTTTTGCATTCCAGTCCCCTATAATGAAAAGGACATCTTTTTTGGGTGTTAGTTCAATATACAGCCTTGATCCTGAAAAGTACCAAATATGGATTGTGAACCAGGCAAATTAAAATGATTGGCCAAAGGAAACCCAGAAGTGCCCCACAGAAGTAATTCAGACTGCCACCAGGGTACAACTCAGGGACTCGTGAGTCAACCCCTTGTCTATCCACATGTACTGTATTCTCTTCCTCCTAATAAAAACTTCACTTGCTTCACCACTTTCCATCTGTGGAAAGCCAAAGGGCCAGTGGCCTGGTCACTGACCACTGGCCTAGTGGATAGGCTCCGGTGCTCTCACCACTGTGACCCGGCCTTAATTTCTGGCTGGAAACCCAAGGCCCGCTCCAACCTGCAGCAGGCTGAGGCCACCCCAGATCAGTATGAGGTGGACCTTATATTAGAAGGCAGAAGACCCAGGGTTACTCTCTAGTATATAATGTGTTCTCAACTCTTTGAATCTGTCTAGTTTAAATTGAAGTATAGTTGATTTACATGTGTTAGTTTTAGGTGTACAGCACAGTGACTAGGTTTTTTCCATTATAACCTAGATTAATTAATCTAGACTAATTTCCATTATAGGCTATTACAAGATATTGAGTGTCTAATGTTTCTTTGTAGCCACTCTGTCAACACTGTGGGACAGGAAAGCATAGATACCAATGAAACTGTCCTTACACAGGTCACTGCATGAAAGCAGCTTGCTAATTCGGTGTTCAGGAAGTGGCAAAGACTTATTCTGTTTCTAGTGCACTTAAAATAAAACATGGTTATACTGAGGCCATTTTTTTAATGAAATACAGAGCAATCACCTCTCCACACATGCATTTTGTAAATGGAAAAACAGGCATAGTGTGGTCAGAACCTGGTGTAGATTCTCAGATGGCAGAATAAGGTTAAATACCTCATACCCTGGACTTCTTAGCAAATTAGATTGGGAATGTCATTTAATTATATGTCAATCCTCAGACATTACAGGTATTTTGATCCTTGAAGTAAGATGTTTCTTTAGGACAACACTGTGCAATTCTGGGAATCCCCTGGCAGTCCAGTGATTACAACTCCATGCTTTCACTGCAGAGGGCATGGGTTCAATCCCTGGTCAGGGAACTAAAATCCTGCAAGCTTTGTGGCACAGCCAAAACAAACAAAACAGAAAAAAAGAAAAACCAGTGTGCAGTTATAAAGGTATATTTAAAGATTCATTTCTAAGTGGGGCTCAAAATATATAAGAACTTGCAATCATGGTCAAGTTCCTAGAAAATCTAAATTGATTACTGAATAAATCTCATCATGAATTTACCAAGTTTTCCATTTTCATGTTTCTGAATTGATCCTATGTTGTCAGTAACATCTATTTTCAGTATCCCAGCTTCCCCTTTAGTCATCAAGTCATTTAGCACAGAACGTCATGTAGAAGCTAAAAAGCTGGCAATGCCAATAGCTAGGATAGAGTTAGAAAATACGGTTAGTACTGGGTGTTGATATACGTGTATTCTGCTTACTTCTAAATTAGCAACTTATTGGACCAAGATGGTCACCACCACCACCTGTGAACAGAAAACAAGGTCAGCAATGAAATACATGGTGATAAGGAACCACTGTGGTAACAATGAGTTCTGATGCAGTTATTGATTTTCTAATAAGTTATTAGAAAAGCACTCACCTTAAAGCTGAATATAATTAAAAAGGCCTCTGCTAACATCCTTGGAGTCATGTGACTGGAGCTGCAAGCAATGTGCTAGACTTGGGCTTCCCCAGCACATTCCAAAAACTCCTGCACAGCTACCGTGCCTTCTTTCTTTGTCTACAGTTGTCTTATTGATGTAATCACTCGTTATTTGAGAGCTTGTATAAAATCCAAACAAAATTAAATTTTAAAAATAACCAAAAATTGCCTTTCCTGCAAAATGCATTTCTTTAAAATGATCTCGTGAATTCCCTGGTGTTTTCCTAAGTCATCTTCCACAAGACAATGGCAGAGGCTAAATCTCCTGTCCTTTTTAGGACCAAAGATACTTTCCTTGCAATGAGACCTTACATCTGCCTGCATGGAAACTCCTTCCAGAATCTGAGTGTAGTCTGTTTGATATCATACTAACGTGTGTGTGTCAGTGTCATTTCATAGACCATGTAGGATTTTCTGGGTCTTCAAACAGTTCTGAAAGCTGCTCCATAGGGGTTGGGGAAGCAAAACGAGTCAACTTATCTATAAAACCCTAGCAAAACTATTGTTTTTATTGATTTTACAACTTAAAACTCAAGATAGATCTATAGAAGAAAAACTATTGAACCATTATAGATTACTATTAATTATTCAATTTTCTCTAGCTTAGACAAGTGATAAATTATCTAACATATTAAACTTTCCATATCATGCATTGTAAACCATAAGAAACTAATTTTTGAAAAAATATATTCATTTATGACAACTAATTCTGAATTTGCCCTTGATAATAAGACCACGATCTTAGTTTATCCATAGCAAACACATCTATATGGCTGAAGTAGCATTAATAAAGATTAATAAAATTTTAAATGTTTTATTATCAGAAGTTTTATCTCCAAAAAGGAATTTATGTAATTTTTGTTTAAAAGTAAATAATCATTGCTCATATTTTACGGGTGGGATAAAAAAAGTGGTTTCGGAAGCACTTTCTTTAATAGCATGTAGGAAACGAATGTTACCTACTATTTAGCAGCGTTATTATATATATTTTACCTTTTGAAAGATGAGCTAGGTCATCCGTGAATGGTGTGTTTGTTTTCCACCTGCCAACATAGCGGCCTTAGAGATCCCAGTCATAAAACAGATTTTTATTCTGATTTTTATCTACTTTACATAGTGACCCTCCTAGATATCTGATCCCAAATAAGCATACAGTTTAGGCTGCTTTCATATGTCATTATCACAGGTCTTTGAGGTTGATAGTGCTGATCAATTGTCATATTAACTGTGTATTATAAAAATCTGGTAATTTAGACTTCAACTTTTATCAGTGTTGACACTTTTTACTCAGATGGTTCATGGATCACAAATTTTAAAACTCCTGGGTTTAGAATCTGAAAGTAACTAGAACTACTGGGCACTGTTACAACTAACATGTTCTCAGGGCTCACTCGTATAAAGAGTTTCCCTGTATAAAATTTTCATTGCTAAAATGATTTCTATATTTTTAAGCTTTAAAAACTAGGTAATGATTATTAAAAGTGTAATTCCATAAGTGTGCATCAGCAGGAGCGCGACAAGGTAAGGCTTTGTATTACGGACTGCGTGTATATATGTTTACTCACCACCTACCAAAAAAACGATTGGTTTCAGGACAAAGGTGACATTACGTTTAAGTTTTTAAAACTTAAGTTTTCTGGCAGTACCTCGTAGTTCGAATTTGTATTCCTTGGTTGATAGTTCAGCAGGGGTTTTGTTTAATAACATGTGGAGACATTCCAAAATACTAAATGAAATAGCAAATTTGTATTTCTTTTTTGTTGTTCTAATCAAAGACTCCCCTCCTTTTACTTTTCATTCAAAAACTGCCACCTCACTGAGTTCATCATGCATTCAGAACAGCACCCGGCGCGCAGGGCACTGCTGCCGTCCCCGCTGTAACCATCCAGGGCAGGGTGCCTGTGCCTCCACACCAACAGGGCTACGTGCACGTCCAGAGAACAGACATTTATTAGCAATAAAACTACATCCCTTAAGTGATGTGTCACTGTGGGGAGGTGAACTGACCTCTGGGTAGGGTGACCAACTTGTCTCCGCCTGCCTGAATATTCCCAGTGTTGGTATAAAAGTTCAGAGAAATCCCTGTCGTGAGCAGACTGTAACAGTTGGCCACATTACCTTGGAATCCATGTCTTCACCTTGAAAACAGAGGCAAAATAATACCTACTCACAAGAGTACTGAGGCTTAAATAGGGACCTATTAATACGTGCACAGAAGAATGGAGCACAGCAGCACTACCGGTCACCTCCCTACTTCTTCCACCTGACTAGCTCCCTGCCTCGGGCAGCTTACTTAACCTCAGCTTCCTTTATAGGGAAAAAGGAAAAAGAATTTTACATTTTCCTTATGCATGGATACTACCATTCACCTCGTAAGACTGCTGAGAGTTAAAATGCACATCAGCTGCATCAACACAGAGCCAAGTAAGGAAAGCAGATCATCACCATCATCATTAGAATACTCAGCCCATTTCCCAGCAACGCTAAACTGTTGATAAATGTTTATCACTAGATAGACAGTTTAAAAACAATGTATAAACTAGGTTAGTGTCTGGGGGCTCTTTTTTCTTTTCTTAGTCAGGGCTGTTGTTTCCTCTAGTAAGAAAGAGAGAGCTGCACGTAAGCATCAGATGTGAGGCTGTTGGAAAGGCTAACAGAGATGGGTGACCACCAGCCCTGGAGCCGACACACCCCTGGGCACTTGGGGCAGAACCACCAGCTCCCGCAGGCCTGGCACAGCTGCTGCTCTGAGAGCAAAGGAAGGTGGCTGAGAAGCAGCCACAGCACAGCATTCCCAGAGGCCTTACTGCAAAACTGAGTGAAGAACCACAACCATGTGGCTTCTGTAGGGAGACAGACCTGGCCTGAGCCTGAGGGAGAGGACATGTCCACCCTGCTGGGAGGCCGACTGCAGGGCTAGTGTGAGCAACAGCCCTTCCCTGGGATGCACCTGCACCAGGGCTTCCGGAAGAGCACCTCTGCCCAGGATGCCAGTCCAGGGGTGATACAGCAGCCATTTTTGTGGTTACCTGGTGGTAGGTGGATGAGGGTCTTCTGTCCCGTCGGCTTTCAGGACGGGCCTGGCTTCTTCGCTGACTGACTGTGTCCTGTTTGATTGCACTGATGAGGGTGAGGGGGCAGGAGTGGGCAACCCTCTGTGCCAGGTTGTCTCCGCGCTCCTGTGGTGCCGACACAGCCCTGGCACCAGCGCTGTCCTCGGCACAGCGTCCCGCAGCGTGCGCCCTTGCACCGGCCTGTGGCCCACAGCACAGAAGCTGGAGACTCGACTCCCGCCTCTTTGTTGGGGTCTCGCGGCTTGTGGCGCAGTCAGCGCCGCGAGGCCTTGCTGCCCGCTAGAGCTGCGGGAGCCACGCTCTGCCCGTCCGACCTCATTCGCCTTCAGCTTCTTAAAGAAAACATTCAAGGGCCTTAGGATGAGGTGACATCAAAGCCAACCTGTTCCTCAGCTGAGTTACCAAGGCAATCTGACAAAGATTTGCAGAGCTCCATTCGGGAAGCAGCACGCTGACAGGGAGGTGGGAGAGCAGTCACCAAAAGAAAGATCAACCACAGGAGCAGTGGCCAAGGAGCCTGCCCTGTTACCAGGTGGATGAAAGGCTTTCTGGGGCCTCCGGAGTTCTTCTCATTTACTGTTCACTGTAACAAATGAAGTGACGAGGTTCCTGGCTGTTAAAAAATAACACATCCCAAAACCATGGTAACAGAATTCAGAAATTACACTAATATGCTACATTCTAATTTGTCTTTGACCGAATAGACTTAAAATATGTAATTTGGGGGGAAGAGGGAAGGAGAAGGATTTATCACTTGAAGCAAAAACACTGGGGATATTTCCCAAAGCAGTGTCTCCAAATATGTAATAGTTTTAAAGTTCATGCAGAGATTAAAATTTAAATATACACCTTTTTGAAACCATGAAAATAAAAAAAGAATTGTTTTCTTTCCTTCTCAATTTCCAATCTTTTAAATGATAGCATAAAAATCCCCCACCACTAAACTCTTTACTAAAGTTTAGTTTTTAATTTTCAAATATAAACTTAGGGAATTCCCAGTGTTTAAGGGCCCAGACTTCCACTGCCGGGGCAGGGGTTCAGTCCCTGGTTGAGGAACTAAGATCCCACATACTGCACAGCATAGCTAATAATAATAAATTTACTCCCTTTTTACATTTACAAGAACTCCCATATGCTTTTTGAAGATCAGTTTACATCAAATTTTTATCTGTAAGCCTAAAAAAAGTGTTTAAAAACCAGTAACTAGCATATAAAAAGATTCCACATCAAAAGCTGGACTACAGCCAGCAACCAAAATTCCTTCGTCACAGTGGTACTGCTCAGGGCTGTTCCTCTCTGCCGGAGGGACACAGCCTGGAGAAGGTGCAGGGGCCACGGCTGGGAGGGAAGAGGCTGGCAATGCTGCTCTGATCCTGCAATGGACAGGACGGTCAGCCCGACAGACTGACCAGGCCCCAAACACAAACAGAGCCCCGAAGTCTCACAACTGAAGGAGCGCTGGCCAAGCCACACACATGGCAAGCTGAGCCAGTCGGCACAGAGCTCAGCCTGGAGAAAGGCAACTCCCAGCCGCTGTCACACAAAGCAAGGGTCTCCAGCCACAGCTACTTCGTGACCCTGTAATTAGTCAGCCTTTTGGGGGTGTGCTTATTTTCACAACAACAAATATGGTATCTACTTCCATGTTTAAATTGTTTCTGAATCATCATGATGTTTTAACATTTAAAAGAATTAAACAGTTCTACTTGCAGTGGTATAACAAGTTTTAATTCAAAATAGACACTCTGAAAACAATAAGTAAAAAAAAAACTTGAACAAGCTCTTTGAATTTACAACAGAGCACACCAACAATCACACACACACCAGTTTCACGATTGCCTCAAAAAATGTACATTACAGCAATGACATGCAAGAATTATTAAAAATCCACGTGGTAGACTGTCGCATCTTCCAAGCACGCGGCACAGGCGCCTCTGCCGTGCATCACCAGCACTGCGGCTCAAGGTCAAACAGGCTGGTCTCCATAACTGCTTCTGGTGCTTTAAGTTATTTCAGATTTTGTGGAAAAAACGAGGTCTAGTTGGCCGAAGGACAGTAACACACTTGATTCCTTAGCAATAGCCCATCCCAGTAACCTGGACACCAGGCTATGGGAAAGCCCATTTTCCCAGAAAGAATAAATTTACCTCCAGGAAACTGTCAGATTTAATATACCAACTAGGTAGCTCCAGTTCATACATTTCACCTGTTCCCTGAAAACCTGTTTAAATCTCAGTAGCCACACTCAGGGGTCAACATTTTATTCCTGAGTAACACAGACTTTCCCGTTCGCTGGTTTATGAACAGTTAGGTTAGGAGGAGAGCTTGTGTGTGTTTTCAGTGTTTGTTCTAAAGGCACTAAAGATTTATTGTCTTGTCTTTGAATGGAGAAGACATCACCATATCAAAAAGAGGGGAAAAGTCTACAGTAAGAAGTGTTTTGTACCTACAGAATTACTTTATTTGTAAAATAACTCTTGATTTAAATACCAGACTTCAGGTTCAGTATATTTTTAACAAATGAAAACATTTGGTTTTCTGACTTACAATCAAAAACAACTGTTAGGACGTAAACAACTGAAAAAACATAAATCAAAATTATAATCTAATAAGCAAATACCTTACAAGAAGAAATCAGCATAAGTTAATGCAGTGCATCCTTAAGGAACCAGACATGTCACGGAGGCTGCTACTCACTTCTCTAAACATTTACTGTATCGTCTGCTGCTACTTGGGAAGCTGAGGGAGAGCAGTTTTAACTTGCAGTTAATCAAGTGTTCTGAAACAAGCTGAAATTTCCTTAAATGAAAAATAAACATATATAGATTTCAGTTTTTATCATACGATACTGACACTACTGGGAAAACAAGGCGTGCATGAATTATCAAAAGATTTAATTTACATGACAGAGGAAAAAACAAAAAATAATTGTTACAAAATCAAACTGCAGGAAACAAATTTGAAAGAACTATTCACTTCTTTATACAGAAGTCTTTCTGAGCACCTGAAAGAAATCTAAAGAGCAGCATAAAGACCACTGAAATTGATTAGTTCAACATACAGTGAAGAAAATAACATTTTTTAAAATCTCAATTGAAAAAACTACTAATTATCTAATACCTTAGATTTCCTAACTTTTTTTTTTTTTTACAAGTTTTGTGGTTCATGCTCAAAGTTCAATCTGTGTTTAACATTTTTAAGTTCACACATGTCAAAGCCTAAAAGTACAGAAGGCTTGTGATTTTTTATTGCTTTCATGCAAATATACCTTCTTTTTCCAAAAAATGAAGCCACGTCAATTTTCCACACCCATAAGAGTGAGGATAACAATTCTATTTCCTTTTTACTGGGATATGGTCTCTTGTGGAAATAATCCCTAAGAAACTGCTTTTTGTCTTCGTAAGAACGGTCTTCGTACTTTTTAGGATTTAATGCTAAAATCTGAAGAGCGTCGTCACTAACAGGCGGTCCCTCCGTCCTGCCCTCACTCCGCTGCCGTTTAACAGGTGCAGCGCTCGCTGCCTTTTCTGGGGCCGGGTCTGTGTCCGTGTCTATGATGAGGGGCCGCTCCGCGCCATCCCTCTGGTCTTCGGCCCCCGAGTGGCCATCGGGCAGCTTTCTCTTCACTGAGAAGCTGGTGTCGTGGATCACCTCGCCATTGACTAAAAGCAGCTCGCTGTTCTCCAGGAGGCCGGGCTGGCCCTGAAGGTCGGGGCTGCTGTCCTTGGGGGCGCTGCGGCAGCGCAGCAGGTGGATGGCAATGGCTGCCAGCGTCATGTTGCCGGTGTAGACCCCGCAGCAGTGGATACACTTGAAAGCCGGAGACTTCAGAATCGTGTGGACTGTGGGCGTGATGTGGTGCCTCTCCTTCAGATGCAGCTCATATGCCTCCGTTGTCACAAAGGTGCCAAAGCAAAAGGGGCAGGTCAACACCTGCTTGCCGGGCCTCCCAGACGCACCCTCAGCCTGGGGCCTCACCTTGATGTACACGGGCACCAGCGACTTGGAGTGTATCCCCGCCAGGATGGCCAGGTAGACCTCCCGCTCGCCCAGCTCCTCCCTGGGCAATATGGTAATAAAGTCAAGGTGGGGAAACAGCAGGTTGCCGTTGGCGTCGATATCCAGTTGAAAACCTTTGTTACTGTAATCCATGGGCAGCTTCTTCTTCCCCAGGTGCATGGTCCGACTGTGCTCTGAGAGGCCTCTGATATCGTGGAAGGTGCACGGGCAGAACAAGCACCCCAGCCCGTGCATCAGTAAGTGATGGATAAGCTCCTCCTCCGAAACTAAGCACTTACAAGACAGACAGCGCACTGTCTTCTCTCTCATCCACTTTAAAAACGGCGCACATGCTGCCAGTTTCTCTGGCTCCAGTTTGTCGGCAGCTTTGGATTCACTGTGCTTATGCGCCACTTCCATATGGACCTGGTACACATTGGAAGGGAAGAGCTCATTGCAAACGGGACAGGTTTTCCATTGCTTGGCCTGTTTGAGCACCTGATTCGCCTCTGCCACAGACGAAGAGGCCTGAACAAACATATTCTGAGTGGCATTTACCACCACAGGAGGGGAGGGCATGCCGGCCATGGAACTGGCCATCTGGGCAGCTGTGCCCGACTGCAGGAGCTGGATGGGCATCTGGGGAGGAGCAACGGTGGCGACGCTTCCAGGGGGCACGGGCAGAGTGACAGACACCGGGGCAAGTGTGTACGTGGGAATGCCGTTCACTTGTTTCCCTGTGGGTATGAGTTGTCGGAGAATAGAGCCCGACGTCAGGAAAGTGGTGTTTGGCGAAGCACCGGGTCTAATGGTCTGATTTGCAGGCAGAATGTTGGTATTCACAGACTGATTAAGCTGCAGGACCCCAGGCCTCACTGGCTGGCCCACAGGAAGAACTCCTGACATGACCGGCTGACTGAGCTGAAGAACACCAGAGTTAATGCCCTGGTTCACAGGAAGAACGGCTGACGAGACTGTCTGGTTGGGGGGAAGGAGCCCAGGTGGGACTACCTGGCCAGGCGGGAGCACCCGCAGCGGGACCGTCAGCCCTGTGGGCAGTGCTCCCGAGGGGGCCGTCTGCCCGATGGGGAGCACCCCTGACTGAACCACCTGGCCAGCAGGGAGAACCCCAGAAGTCGCTGTCTGTCCTGAAGGGATGACCCCAGCAGGGGTCACCTGTCCTGCAGGAAGGACCCCTGACGGGACTGTCCGACTCACAGAAATCACCCCTGGCGAGACTGCCTGAAGCACTCCAGGGGTGACAGATGGGTTGACAGGGAGGACCCCAGACCCAACGGGTCTATTCACCGAAAGAACTCCAGGTCCAACTGGCCTGCTTATGGGCCCCACAGGCTGGCTGAGCGGCAAAACCCCTGGGCGGATGGTCTGGTTTATGGGGAGGACACTGGTTCCAACAGACTTATTTACAGGTCCAACCGGCTGACTCAAAGGCAACACAGGAGGGTTCGCTGCCTGATTAAGTGGCACTCCGTGAGAGAGAAAGACAGGCTGAGGCGTTGAGGGTGGCAGAGTGAGGCTGCTCTGGCCCACTGGCAGAGGACTAGAGACCAGAGTCATGTGAGGCTGGGCTACTGTGGGCGGAGAGTGGGTGACACTGCCCACAGCCCCTGCACCCACAGTCGCCGGAGGGGCTGCACCCTGAACCGGCTGCACCACAGTCTGGCTCTGGCCATTCTGCGGCAAGGCAAGGTGGAAGCACGGAGAGGAGGCTGAGATGCCTGGAGCGCTACTATTCGGCGGTATGGCCACGTGTGCAGCTGGTTTGGGAGCAATATGCATCTGCTTCAAAAGGCCAGTCTTCTTAATATGTTCTGAGATCACAGACCTAAGCTTGTTCTCCAAATCCCGGTGTATATCGGATGTCAAAATATGATACATTAAAGCGTCCTGGCTGCTGGAATTCGCGTTGCACTTTTTACAGTAATACCTGTCAGACAGGGGCAACTTCTCTGCACAGAGGGTGTCGTCAGCTCCTGGATGCTCACCCATCTCCTCAGTTCTCAGGCCAAAGTAGGAGTTAATTAAGTAGTGAAAATGTGCTACCAGCACATGCTTCTTCATGCTGTAGTACAGAGTGTTTGAAAAGTTACATTTTAAACATGTAAAACTTATCACATCACTCCTAGATGATTTTGTTTCACCTAAAATATTCACTGTGTAATTCTGGACTTTCCGAGCAGGTGCATGAAACATTCTGAAGTGCCTTCCCACAACTCTGGGTTGAGAGGAAAACACGCAGTTTGGGCAAGGGATCACCAGCTCCTGGTCAATTTCATCTTCATGGTAGCGATGTAAATGATTCTTGAATGAAGTAAGCACTTTTGTGGAGTATTTACAGAGACTACAACAGTATGGTTTTGTTCGATATCTCTGTTAAAAAAAAAAAAAGTCAAGCATAGTTTAATAAAACTACATAGTTTAATAAAAATCAGATGCTGCACAATCTACAGTTAACAAGTAAATGATATTTTTTCTTCTAACTTGCTGGATCTAGGGCTGTGTTGTAAGGAAAAGCAGCTACAGACAACACACATCACAAAACCCTTTTCATTTTCTTCCTAAAACACTTTAAAAATGTAACAACTATTCTCAGCATTTAGGCCATACATACAAACTGCGTTTGGCCTCAAAAACATAGCTACCTGAACCCCGTTTCCAAAGCCAGCCATTAAAATCACAAATCTCATTATTTAATCTTGTACTCTGAATCAACTGCATCAATTGAACTCAATTCTCAGCAACAAAAAATTACTTTCTCCCTTTTTTATTCCACTTTTCTTAGTTCCAAGTTGTTTTTACTCCAAATTCTAAAACTTCTGGAATGTTCTAACTTAACCAAACTTGATAATTGTTAAACCGATCACCCCTTTCATTTCCCAGATTCCAGGAGACAAATGGACAGTGATAACCACTGAAGACAGAGGGGCTGTGGCTCAGTCACTGTGAATAAGCCTGAGGTAAGTTCAAGCCACAGACTGCCACTCTGACAACATGGTATCTCTCTGTAAGGCAAATATGGGGAATTCAACAAGCCCGGGGCATAAGAACAGACATTTGTACAACAGCTGGCCAACTGAGGAGCACAATGTGTTCTAACATCCAGGAAGCCTTGCTGGTCTGACGTGAGAGTAGCATGGCAGGCACCAGATCTCCGAGCTGGAGCACCAGAAAACACTGGGCCTAGTTTCACAAAGCAGGAAGGCCAGGGTGTGGACAGGTTAGACAAGAGGGCAGAGGTCCTCCCACCCTGCAGCTGTTTCCCGCTGATGCAGTGGCCGCTGGCCACCCCCGTCCTTCCCAGGCATGTGCTCGGAGACCACTCACACACACATACATACACATAGAAATTCCCCTCCTGTGGGTTTTGTCACTCTCTCTGCTAGTCACACAGTCTTCCTCTTGGGTCACTGATCAGAGAAAGCACCCAAACACATTCAACAACATGTCACTACTGCCTTTTCAGCAATTAAGAAATCCCAGGTTCTGGCACTTCCAGGAGAATCTATAAAACCTAGGGGACAACCAACTACACATCACATTTTAAAAAATATGTTTCACCAATTCGGACACACTTTTTTCTATTTTAATATCTCTGAAATCTGGAAACACCTTATGCTGTACTTTAGTTTCATTTGTGGTTCATTTAAAATGGAGCATCTTCACGATACTGGATGCTTGGGGCTGGTGCACTGGGACGACCCAGAGGGATGGAATGGGGAGGGAGGAGGGAGGAGGGGTCAGGATGGGGAACACATGTATACCTGTGGCAGATTCATTTTGATATTTGGCAAAACTAATACAATTATGTAAAGTTTAAAAATAAAATAAAATTAAAAAAAATAATAAAAAAAAAATAAAAAATAAATAAATAAAAAAAATAAAATGGAGCATCTTATACTCCAAAAATACTGTATTGAAAAACCAGATACTTAATGAAAATTACACCCAGTTAAAGAGTCAACAGAACTAACAACTTGTTACTATCTGTTAGTACTGAACAGATCTTTGGATCAAGGAAAGATTTCTTAAATAAGACACCATAAATACAATCCATAATAGAAAATACATGCCTCCTGAGAAATCTGTATGCTGATCAAAAAGCAACAGTTAGAACCGGACACGAAACAACAGACTGGTTCAAAATTGGGAAAGGAGTACATCAAGACTGTATATTGTCACCCTCCTTCTTTAACTTCGATGAAGAGTACATCATGAAAAATACCAGGCTGGATGAAGCACAAGCTGGAATCAAGGTTGCCAGGAGAAATATCAATAACCTCAGATATGCAGGTGACACCACCCTAATGGCAGAAAGCAAACAGGAACTAAACAGCCTCTTGATGAAGGTCAAAGAGGAGTGTAAAAGCTGGCTTAAAACTTAACATTCAAAAAACGAAGATCATGGCATCTGGTCCCATCACTTCATGGCAAATAGATGTGGGGAAAAAAGGGAACAGTGACAGACTTTTATTTTCTTGGGCTCCAAAATCACTGCTGACGGTGACTGCAGCCATGAAATTAAAAACACCTGCTCCTTGGAAGAAAATCTACAACAAACCTAGACATCATATTAAAAAGCAGAGACATAACTTTGCCAACAAAGGTCCGTCTAATTAAAGCTATGGTTTTTCCAGTAGCCATGGATGGCTGTGAGAGTTGGACCATAAAGAAGGCTGAGCGTCAAAGAATTGATGCTTTCAACTGTAATGCAGGAGAAGACTGTTCAGAGTCCCCTGGACTGCAAGGAAATCAAACCAGTCAATCCTAAAGGAAATCAACCCTGAATATTCACTAGAAGGATTGATACTGAAGCTGAAGTTCCAAAACTTTGGCCACCTGATGCAAAGAGCCGACTCAATGGAAAAGACCCCGATGCTCGGAAAGATTGAGGGCAGGAGGAGAAGGGGATGACAGAGGATGAGATTGTTGGATGGCATCATCAACTCAATGGACATGAGTTTGAGCAAACTTTGGGAGATAGTGGAAGGACAGGGAAGCCTGGTATGCTGCAGTCCATGGGGTTGCAAAGAGTCCGACATGACTGAGTGACTGAACAACAGTAGAAAAAAATTATAAACAGGATTTTATCAAAGTAAGAAATCTTCTCTTCAAAAGATACTTTAAAAGACAAAAAGACAAACCACAAGCTAGAAAACAATATTTACAAACCACATACCTAATAAAGGACTTGTGTCCATAAAACACACTGTGGACATGTTCAAGTCTCAGTAAGGAAACATATGACCCAATTTTTAGAAAACTGGCAAAACATTTAAGAGTAGAATACTTTAAACTAAAGAGGGCATCCAGATGCCACGGAAACACACGTAAAGATGCTCAACACTGTCAGTCACTAGGGAGATGCAAATTAAAACCAGAGAAGACACCACTACAAGCCTATTAGAATGGAAAATAAGCAGTTAAATCCAAAAGCACAAAAACCCTGACCGAGTCCAGTGAGGACGCAGAGCAGCTGGGACATACACCACTGGTGGGAAAGCAACATGGTACAGCCACTTTGGAAAACAGTCCGAGAGTTTGTTACAGAGATGGACCATATATTGTACAACCCAGCAGTCTCACACCTGGCAATTACCCAAGAGACGTGAAAGCAAATGTTTAGAGAAAAACCTGTATGTCAAAGTTCTAGGAAAGTGATCAATCAGAAATAATTGGAGGGTGAGACCTTGGTTCACTGTAACAGAAAAATAACTAAGGAGAGAAGCAGAAAGAAGTGGAGTCAGGCATCCTGGGCACTGCAGGATGCCTTGTCTCCGAGATCATCCCTGTCTCCCCTTCTGCCTAAAGCCACATCTTCAGGTCCCATAACAGCTGGGCTTCATTTCCAACATAACATGAGCATCTCCATCCCAAACCCAGATATCCAGCATATCTCATTTCTCTGCAGCATGAGCCACATAATCCAGCCGAGTAGCACATTCCTGCTGCAGTGGCCAAAAAACTGTCTTTGTTCAAAAATCCTTTTTCCCAGACACAAATTAAAGAAGGTTCTCTACGAATACAGAGCAAGGTACTAAAACTAGCACGTAACACAGCCTCTACCACGCCAGGTAACAGTGGTTTATTTTTTCTGAATATGGTACCTATTTAACATATTCAATCTCCACTATTTCATATTGTTATTTAACTTTTTGTGCCCATTCACACACAAAAAAACATAAACTCCCTACGGAAAAGAACCTCAACTTTCACCTTTTGCATCAAGCACTCAGAAAGTTGTAGCAGGAATTCAAAAAATGCTTCTTGATGAAGAACATATAATTATACATTATACTGCATATTACATATAATCTTTTAGGAATTCAGATGAGAAAAATCAGATAGGCCTAAGAAAATATTCACGAAGCCAAGGTATTCAAAACAAGGCATATTTGAAAAGCCATGAGCTGTTCTGAGCAGAATAGCCAAATCAGAGGGTTTCAAGGAATCTTGTGTCTGTTGGTACAGAGGGGAATGTCGGGTCAAGGAAGGGAAGAGACACAGAACAGGCAGAAAGCAGGACTCAAGAGGACAAGGTGACAACAGAAATGTTTACACATAAAATTCTGACAGAAAAACGACTGACGAGTTACAGAAAGCTTTTTTAAGCCAGAATTCTCAAGGGCAACGCTATTTGGACAAATGGGAGGGGGAGGCAATGGGCGGAGGTTGGTCCCCTTGGGGCGAGCTGCCTGGAGCTGAAGAGGTGCTAACCCAGCGGCTGGGCGGCAGGAAGGTTTTCCAGAGGAAACACTTTACAACGGAGAATTCCACAGTATGTCACATAGTTTAGCTGGAATCTGGTTAACATTGAGGTTTCAAATTTATTATAAATTGTGTTCCCCGAGTCAAACTCCATATTTTTAATTTTTGAAACCAGAATGTATGCTCATACTTGAAGTCATTTCTTTTCACTTAGAATAGTTACATAACTCAAAAGCCCTTCTTATATCAGAGGCATATAATAATAATAAAATAATTTCACTGTATCACTTCATCAACTTTATATGCAGAGAACTCTCACAGCATCAACAATCCTGTATTATAAAACATTTAACTTTTTCTACTTCCCTAAATGTTTACATTATACCCCTCCTCATCCCTTTCATCCATCTGCAACCGCAAAACACATGATGTTCCTCAGAACTAAACCAACACTTACCCCACGTTCTGAGGAAACATGAAAATTGGAAATAAAAATACATACCACTTTCTTTCCAGAAGGTTCCCACAGAGAAATATCTCCCCATGATGTGTTATAAAAGTACTTCTCTCCTGGGTCAAAGCCTTTAAGGTCCTTTTAGAAAGGGAGAAAAACAGAGATTATTATGTAATTTCAGAAGATAAAGAAGAACGAACCCAATGGGATTCTTTGGCACTTAAGAAACCTACATGCAAGGGACTTCCCTTGTGGACCAGTGGTTACAAGTCCCAGCACTCCCAATGCAAGGAGCACAGGTTCAATCCCTGGTCAGGGAAATGAGATCCCCTATGCTGCACAGTGCGGAGAAAGGGAGGGAAGGAGAGAAAGAAAGAAAGAAAGGGAAATCTATGTGGGAAAACTGAAATGAAAATATACCCCATGGCAAACTCTGAGAGAGTTCCCATCAAGCTGGAAACCTGGGGAAAATGCTGAAATAATCCAAGTTAATACTACAGCTTCTGTACTTCAGCAGCTGCCTTTCAATTTATGTCAAGTCCTTACAGAGTTTATACTTAGTAAACATATCTTCTGAGTTTCACAGAGTCTTAAATTCAATACATTTTTTTCTTCCTTTCCCACACTTTCTTGTTTGCGCTTCATTACACTGTCCTATTACAGAGCTGATTTCCTTGCCGGCCATACTTGCTGGGGTGCTGGATTCTTTCCATGTCTTCAGTCTTCCATAAATTCAAAAACATACATACTTATATATATATGTGTGTGTGTGTGTGTGTGTGTGTGTGTGTGTGTGTGTGTGTAGTTTTAAAAATACAATCTTATAAGAAATAAACAGATGAGATTTCCCACAAATAATTTCTGAAAGAGAAAACCCACATAAGCAAACACTGTCTTCCCAGTGTGAGCCCCATGGAGAAGCGCGTCTGGGGTGGGATGACGTGGGCACTCCAAGTGTTGGTAAGAAGTTAGACAGTGAATATGTAAGGCTTCGCCAGCAAGCAGTTTGTCTGAAACAACTCCTCAAGCTTACCACTGTGCACAAAAGCAGCCACAGAGAGTATGTAAACACAGACAAGCAAAGCTATATTTCAAGAAGTTTATTTACAAAATGGACAGCAAGCCAGATTTGGCCCAGTTTGCCTACCTCTGGTCTAAACACTCAAATAAGAAGTATAGAATGTCAGACTGAGTTAAAAACCACAATCCAATTATATGTTAACTGACTGGTTCAAAATCAGGAAAGGAGTCCAAGGCTGCATACTGTCACCCTGCTTATTTAACTTCTTTGCAGAGTACATCATCCAAAATGTCGGGCTAGATGAATTCACAAACTGGAATCAAGACTGCTGGGATTCATCAACCTCAGATATGTAGACGATACCACTCTAGTGGCAGAAAGTGAAGAAGAACTAAAGAGCCTTTTGATGAGGGTGAAAAAGGAGGGTGAAAAAGCTGGCTTAACACTAAACATTCAAAAAACTAAGATCATGATATCCAGTCCCATCGCTTCATGGCAACTAGAAGGTGAAAAAGTGGAAGCAGTGACAGATTTTACTTTCTTTGGCTCCAAAATCCCTGCAGACGGTGACCACAGCCATGAAATTAAAAGACGCCTGCTCCTTGGAAGAAAATCTACAACAAACCTAGACAACGTATTAAAAAGCAGACATCATCTTGCCAGCAAAGGTCCATTGAGTGAAAGCTATGGTTTTTCCAGCAGTCATGTACGGATGTGAGAGTTGGACCATAAAAAAGGCTGAGCACCAAAGAACTGCTTTCAAATTGTGGTATTGGAGAAGACTATTGAGAGTCCCTTGGACAGCAAGGAGATCAAACCAGTCCTAAAGGAAACCACTTCCTAAAGGAAATCAACCCTGAATATGGAAGGACTGTTGCTGAAGCTCCAATAATTTGGCCAAGTGATACGAAGGGCAGACGCACTGGAAAAGACCCTGATGCTAGGAAAGACTGAGGCAAAAGGTGAAGGGGGTGGCAGAGGATGAGATGGTTAGATAGCATCACCAGCAAGAATTTGAGCAAACTCCAAGAAATAGTGGCGGACAGAGGAGCCTGGCATGTTACAGTCCATGAGGTCACAAGAGTGGAACACAACTTAAGAGACTGAACAACAGCAACAATTATATGCTGTCTACAAAAATTTCACTTCAAATACAAAATCACAGAGAGGTCAAAGATAAAAAGAAGGAAATCAATATCATGTGACCACTGGTCCAAAAAAAGCTGATATAAATCACCAATGCCAAAAAGAGAGGGGAGGACTTTTTCTGGTGGCAATCGGATAAGAATCCACCTGCCAATGCAAAGGACAGCAGTCCAATCCCTGGTCCAGGAAGATTCCACACGCCGGGGCGCAGCTAAGCCTGCAACCTGCAGCTGCTGAAGCCCTTGCACCTGGAGCCTGTGCTCTGCAGCAAGGGAAGCCACCGCAGTGAGAAGTCAGCGCCCCGTGACGAAGAAGCCCCCACTCGCCACAGCTAGAGAAAACCTGTGCAAAGCAACGAAAACCCAGCGCGGCCCAAGAATAAACAGAGATACCACTATGGTTCCTACAGATGAGAAAATAATATGAACACCATAATGCCAGTAAATTCGACAAACTGACAAGGACAAATCTCTTAAAAGAGCATGAGAAAAAGCTCACTCAGGAAAATCAGGTAACCCAATAGCCTGATATCTAGTGGAGAAACTGACTTCATAATTAAAGCCCTTTCCACAAAGGAAACTCCAATTCCAGACAGCTTCACTGGGAGTTCTACTAAACATGGTATTATCAATTCTACATAGACTCTTCCAGAAAATAAAAAGGAAGAAACAACTCCCAATTCGTTTCACAAGGCTGGCCAAGACTTGACAAAGATGTAACAGAAAATGAAAACTACAGACCATACCCTTCAAGAACATAGATGAAAAATCCTTAACAAAATGTTTGCAAATCAATCCACATATTAAAAAGGACCAAGTGGAATTTATCCCAGGGATAGAGGTTGGTTTAACAATTTTTTTTCTTAAAAAATAACAAAAATAAAAGCCATGTAATTCACTAGACTAAAAAAAGAAAATTATATTAATATAGAAAAGTCATCTGACAAAATTCAACCATCAGTCAATAATTTCTGCTCTCAGCAAAGTAAGAATAAGGATCTTTCTCAACCTGAAAAGGGGATCTCCCAAAAACATGTAGCTAACAACTATGCTGCAAGGTAACATAAAGAACATTCTTACATCTATTTTAGGCTTCATTTCAAAAATTTTTTGAAAACCAACACTATCGAAAGTTAGTGAGGATGTGGAGCAAGGGAAACCCTCCCACACTGCTGACAGGAGTGTGAAATCACACAACTACTTTGGATAATACCAAATCTAGATACTTATCCAAGAAATATCAAAACAGCTGTCCACAAAAAAACACTTTTATAAGAATATTTGAAAAAAAAGTGCTAGTTGCTTAGCTGTGCCGGGTCTTTGCAACCCCACCAGGCTCCTCTGTCCATGGGATTCTCCAGGCGATACTGGAGTGGGCAGCCATTCCCTTCTCCAGGGGATCTTCCCAACCCAGGATCAAAACCACATCACCTGCAGGCAGATTCTTTACCATCTGAGCCACCAGGGAAGCCCTATAAGAATATGTATAAGAACCTTACTCATAATAACCCCAAACCAGAAACGGCCTAAGTGTTCACATTAGAAGAATCAATAACAAACTACTCACAGAATGGGATCCTCCTCAGCAACAAAAACAAGCAGCTACAGAGAAACAACACAGAAGAATCTTCCCCAGGAGCACCTATTATTTCACTCATATAACACATCAGCCAGGCAAATCTCATCCACAGCGAAAATCTTCAGCGTGATGGTAACCGGTGGGGTGGGGTGGGGTCTGACTGCCACACCAGGCCCTGTGCCCTGAGAGGGGCTTGTACTGCATGAATCAGTGCATCTCCAAACCCATCAACTGGAGATGGCTATGGTGCATCTCACAAACATATAAATTCCCCTCCCACTAAAAGCTGTAAAGTAATACTAAACTTGTGTTAAAGATACACCTATGCTGTAAGAATTTAAGGGCAAATTTATCAATGCCTGAAACTTAGAAATGCATCCAAGTATAAGATAGAAGATCTTCCCTGGTGGTCCAATGGCTAATACTCTGCACTCCCAGTGCATGGGGCCTGGGTTCAATTCCTGGTCAGGGAACTAGATCCCACATGCTGAAACTAAAGACCCCACATGTTGCAACTAAGACCCAGTGCAGCCGAACAGATAATTTTCTTTTAAGTAAGGTTGAATGATGGTGTGTATATACATATGCGTGTTAATTTTATAGAATTTAGGTGGGAGGTACATGGGTTTTCATGGTACAATCCTTTCAGTACTTCTGTAGGCTTCAATTTTTCCTAAGAAAATACTGGAAAAGGAAGAAGTAAGCAGTAATGTTCTATAGCAGGAGATGAGAAGGGTTTAAGGGAAGAAGTGCTTTCCACTGTCAGATGCAGGGGAAAAAGAGCTAGTATGGGCTTCCCTGGTGGCTCAGTGGTAAAGAATCTACCTGCCAAGCAAAAGACATAGGTTCAATCCCTGAGTCGGGAATATCCCCTGGAGGAGAAAATGGCAACCCACTCCAGTGTTCTTGCCTAGGAAATCCCATGGACAAAGGAGCCTGGTGGGCGACAGTCCATGGGTCAGAAAGGAGTCAGATTCAACTTGCGACTAAAGAACAAGAAAACCCAATTATTAGGAAATAAACAGATTAACTATTTCAATATTTCTTGTAGATTAAGATACAGGAACATAGTGTAACACATTTAAAAATCTGTTTATATATATAATGATCTCAGAAGATTGTCACAGGGGTGGGTTTAGTGCACCCTTTTATTAAGCTTCCCTAATTCAGATCCAACAACCTCAAATTTGCAAACACTGGTTTAAATGTTCCGACCTGATCTAGTACTTGATGCACAGAAATTAAGTGCGGAAGCTGCCTCAGAAATGGCAGCTCTACGTAGAGCAGCAGAAAGCAACACAGTGTGGTGCAGTGAAGCAAGAACAGGAGCAGCCAAACTTTGACACCAAAGGCAGGCTGCCCTGAGGGCTTCTAAACGCAGGGGCTGGGGACAATGGAAGAACTCCAGGGAGGACAGGGTGCAACAGAAGACTGAGAGAAAAGGTTTACAAAGTAACAATCCGCAAGTCCCCCAAAAAGGAAACTATGATCATGGATCAAGTTTCTACTAGATGGTCAACCTTAATTGCTTCTAGCTCATGTCTCTCAATAAATCTGACAGATACTTTAACCAAGGGACCTTCTATTTCTAAATCCCCTTTTCCTCCATGTGGCAGTATTTGTATCTCTGATAGTTCCTTATTGCGAAAACATAGGATGACAAAAGCTGCTAGGAACAATAACAGTTTTTAATTTTTAAAATTTATTTATTTTTGGCTGCACTTGGTTCATGGCTGCACGCAGGCTTTCTCTAGCTGCGGTGAGCAGAGCCTACTCTCCAGCTGTGGTGGACTGGCTGCTCTGGATGCAGAGCATGGGCTCCAGGGCCTGTGGGCTCAGCAGCTGCAGCTCACTGGCTCTAAAACGCAGGCTCACGGGCTGTGTTGCACAGGCCAAGCTGCCCCACACCATGTGGAATCCTCCTGGACCAGGACCTGAACCCATGACCCCTGCACTGGCAGGTGGATTCTCAACCACTGGACCACCAGAGAAGTCCAGAACATTACTACTTCTGAATAAATTTGGATACTATTAATCACCTCAGTATCCATGAACATTTGATATATAACAGTGATTTAATGGAAGAGATCACTTTCAACTCTCAGATAATGCTTCATTTACCGATGAATTTTTAGCCACCAGAAAAACTGTAATAACTCCCAAATAACTTCATGATTCCTCAAGGGTTCACATCATATATGAACAATCTCTACTGTAAGCAGCACAAACATTATACATGGAAAGAACATCTAATGTCTCTTCCACTTTCCTACTCCCATCAATTACGTGTGTGTGTGTGTGTGTTTAAACTGAACAACCGGTACTAGTCTCTTCTGCATTTTAATGAGATTCAGGGCTGGCCCTGCCTAACTAGGGTACCAAGCACCAGTATGGCTGGGACTGATCTCTGTTGTGGGTCCAGCACATTCAAGAAATGCCACATACTCTCCTAGCACAAGTTCTGAAAAGTTTTTTTAAGGTTTTACATGGGGAAATGTGAGTAAAATAATGAAGGTAATTGATGTGACTATTTTACAGCATTAAAATGTAATTCTGGGGAAGCTCACATGATATGAGTCTCAGCATCCTGGTGTTCGCAACCGAACAGTTTGCTGGCTGCACACCAAAATTAAAACAACCTGAGAACTGAACAAAGATACGAAAAGAGATAATCAAAGAAACCAAAAGTTGTTTCTTTGAAAAGATCAACAAAATTTACAAATGTTTAGCTAGACTGACAGAAAAAAGAGAGAAGATAAAAATAAGTAAAACCAGAAATGAAAGTGGGTGTTTTACAACTGACCTTACAGAAATCAAAGGATTAGATGAAAATACTAGCAACAACTGTATACAAACAAAATAGATAAACTAAATGAAATAGACAAACTCCTAAAAACACACTAATTATCCAAACTTATTCAAGAAATAGAAAACTTCAACAGACCTATAACAAGTAGAGATTGAATCAAAAGGCATAATCAAAAATATCAAAACAAAGAAAAGTCCAGGGCCAGATGGCTTCATTGATTAATTCTACCAAATATTTAAAGAAGAATTAACACCAGTTCTTCTCAAACTCTTCTCCCCGCAACAGAAGAGGAGGTAACACTTCCTAATTCATTTTACATGGCCAGCATTATCCTAATAACAGAGCTAAACAGAGACATCACAAGAAAAGAAAATTATAAATATTCTTTATGAATAAAAATGAAAACTACTTAACGGATACTAATGAACAAAACCCTACGGTGATTACAGATTATACACTATGACCAAGTGGGATTTATATCAGGAATGCCAGCAGAGGCAGCATAAGAAAATCTATCAGTGTAATATACCAAAGATAACAGAATGAAGGGGAGAAAACCCCACACAATTACTTCAAGTGGCAGAGAAAGCATCTGACAAAATCCAACATCCTTTCATGATTAAGAAAACACTCAGAAAACTAGAATAGAACTTTCTCAGCATGACAAAAGGCACTGATGGACACCATGACACTCAACAGTGAAAGACGGAACGCGTTCCCCCCAACACTGCGAACAAGACAAGGAAGCCTGCTTTCACCACTGCTATTCAGTATTGTCCTGAAGTCCTAGCCA
This sequence comes from Bubalus bubalis, assembly GCF_019923935.1. Classification (NCBI taxonomy): domain Eukaryota; kingdom Metazoa; phylum Chordata; class Mammalia; order Artiodactyla; family Bovidae; genus Bubalus; species Bubalus bubalis. Next base: position 61,344,522 of record NC_059178.1, on the reverse strand, counting down.
GAGCTCTTAGACAAGAAAAACAAATAAAAGGTATCTACATTGAAAGGGAAGAAGTATAACTTTCTATTCACAGGTGATTATGATCCTATTAAGAATCCAAAGTGGGGCTTCCCTTGTGGCTGCCAATGTAAGAGACATGGGTTCAATCCCTGATCCAGGAAGATCCCACATGCCGAGGAGCAAATAAGCTCGTGTGCCACAACTACCTAGCCTGTGCTCCAGAGCCCGGGAGCCGCAAATACTGAGCCATGTGCTACAGCTACTGAAGCCCCAGCACCCTGGAGCCCATGCTCTGCAACAAGATAAGACACCACAAGAGAAGCCTGTGCACCACAACTAGAGAGTAGTCCCCACTCTCTGAAACTAGAGAAAATCTGTGTGCAACAGTGAAGACCCAGCACAGCCAAAAAAAAGAATCCAAAATAAGCTACCAGAGGTAATAATAAATTCAGTAAAAATGCCAGGTACAAAATGAACATACGTAAGTTAGTTGTTTTTTATACACCTGTAATGAAAAATCTGAAAAGGAAATTAAGATAATTTCATTTACAACACCATCTAAAATAATAAAATGCCTAGGTATAAATATAACCAAGGAGGTGAAAGCCTTGTAGACTGAAAACTACAAACATTACTGAAAGACATTAAAGACCTAAATAAATAGAAACACATCCTTTATTCATGGGTAGGAATACTGCCAAGATGTCGATACTATCCAGCATGATCTACAATATAATCCCAATCAAACTTCCAATAGTCTGGCAGAAATAGAAACTCCAATCCTTAAGTTCATATGGAAGTGAAAGGGGCCCCTAACAGCCTAAACAATATTGGGGGAAAGAAAAAAACAAAGAAGTTGAAGAACTCACACTTTCCAACTTCAAAACTTAACACAAAACTATGGTAATCAAAACACTGTAATACTATTGTAAGGAAAAACATACAGATTAATGAAAGAGAACTGAGAGTTCAGAAATAAATCCATGTAGCTATGGCCAAATCATTTTCCACAAAGCTACCAATTCCATTCAGTGGGGGAAAACTAGTGAAATAAATGGCTCTGGAACAACTGGATTTCCACATGCAAAAGAATGAAGTTGGACCCTTGCATCACACCATATACAAAATTAATACAGATCAACAATCTAAACAAAAAGAACTATAACCGTAATACTCTTAGAAGAAAACATAGAAAAACCTTAACTTGAATCTGGCAATGGCTACTTAGATACAACATAGAAAGCACTGCAAACACACAAACAGGACTCCATCAAAATATAAAACTTTAGTGCGTCAAAAGATATTAAGTAAAAAGAGAATGGGAGAAAACATCTACAAATCATACCTAATAAGGGTTTAATATCCAGAGTACATAAAAAACTACACCTCAACAACAAAAGGACAAACAATCTGATTTAAAAATGAACAAGACTTGAAAGCAAATCTCCAAAGATATACAAATGGCCAATAAGTACATGAAAAAATGCTCAACATCATTAGTGGCCACAGTGGCGAGGGAGGGAGGGAGAGAAAGAGGACGAGAGAAAAAGAACAAACAGCAAGTCTGTGGCTAAACTGGACCCCTCATGCATGGCTGGTGGGAACTGAAAAGGGTACAGCCACTTTGGAAAGTTAGGTGGATCCTCATAAAAGCTAAACAATTATTACACGATTCAGCAAAAAAATGAAAATAGGGTCTCAAACAGACACATATGAGCCAAAGTTCACTACAGCATTATTCACAATAGCCAAAAGACAAAATCAACCCTAGTGTCTATCAACAGATAAACTGATGAAATGCAGTATGTGGTTATATAACGGACTGCTGCTGCTGCTGCTAAGTCGCTTCAGTCGTGTCCGACTCTGTGCGACCCCATAAACCGCAGCCCACCAGGCTCCCCCATCCCTGGGATTCCCCAGGCAAGAACACTGGAGTGGGTTGCCATTTCCTTCTCCAATGCATGAAAGTGAAAAGTGAAAGTGAAGTCGCTTAGTCGTGTCCGACTCCTAGCAACCCCATGGACTGCAGCCCACCAGGCCCTCCGTCCATGGGATTTTCCAGGCAAGAGTACTGGACTGGGGTGTCATTGCCTTCTCCTCGCTTAGCCATAAAAAGGACTAACATTTTGACACGTGCCACAACATGAACCTCAAAAACATTAAGTAAAATAAGCAAGTCACGAAAGATCCAATATTGCATGCTCCACTCACATGAAATATCTTTAACAGACAAATCTACGGAGACATATAGTAGATTACAGGTTATCAGGGGCTGTGGTGGGAGCATGGGGAATTATTACTTAAGAGTTTCTGTTTGAGATGATAACAACTAGATGGTGGAATCTAGTTGCAAAACAGTGTGAATGTAATTAATGGTACTGAATTGTACACTTAAAAATGGCTAAATGGGCAATTCCCCTGGTGGTCCAGTGATTAGGACTCGGGCGATTTCAACACTACAGCCAGGGTTCAGTCCCTGGTCAGAGAAATAAGATCCCACGAGTCACACAGCAATGGCAATTTCATGTTATATCTTACCTTTATAAAAAATTTCTAAGTACACTTAGAAGATTTAAGGGAAAAAGAGATTAAAATAGTTCATTACTTATCTTATACTGACTACATATTGAAACAATATTTGTAACATATGAGGCTAAATAAACTAAATTATTAAATTAAAAAATAAAGACCTGGAGAAGTCGTTGCCGACACCAAAGAGGCGCTGCAGCCACTGCCGGTGCACAGGGTCCCGTGCTCAGAAAGGCCAGTGCAGGGCGAGCCCTGCTCTCACCATTTTTGAAATGTTGATAATTTTAACTCTGAATTTGTTTTATGACGTGAAGTCTAACAGGACAACGAAGCGCACACCAGGGGCTTGAAGCTTCAGCTCACACACGGTCCCACCGCCACTGTTTCTGGGACAGAGCCTGTTCCTGCTCTCGGTCCCCATACCCTCCATGCTCCCCTCTCCCACAATCGCTCTGAGACTCTCGCCCACCACCTGGGGCAAGAGCTGAGCTATCAGGAGGTCCACATTCCACAGTCACCCTGCTGAGAGCCAGGTTCAGACTTGGGGAGAGGATGAGGCAAGGTGGTCACCAGCCTCACCCTGGGCTGGCAGCACCATGGTGTTTGGCAGATAACTTGGCGCCTAGAGCCCACTCTGAATCCAAGTACCAGAAGCATCCTGGCTCAGAAGCTGAAATCACGTGGGAGCTATCATCTGCCTGGGACAGCACACTTCCCCACATTTTCATTTTGCACAGGGCCCTTCAAAGTATGTAGCTAGCCTTTAATACGGAGAAGGCAGTGGCACCCCACTCCAGTACTCTTGCCTGGAAAATCCCATGGACGGAGGAGCCTGGTAGGCTGCAGTCCATGGGGTTGCTAAGAATCAGAAACGACTGAGCGACTTCACTTTCACTTTTCACTTTCATGCATTGGAGAAGGAAATGGCAACCCACTCCAGTGTTCTTGCCTGGAGAATCCCAGGGATGGCGGAGCCTGGTGGGCTGCCATTTCTGGGGTCGCACAGAGTCGGACATGACTGAAGTGACTTAGCAGCAGCAGCAGCCTTTAATATAACAGATCAAATGTTAACTTTTTAAGAATCTCTTCAAGATACTTTAAGGAGTTGCAGGGTTTAGATCTACTTTTAGAAAAGGAGATAAGGTTCGTGGAAGAGCTTATTTTCCCTCAGGTTTACTTTCAGCCAGGTTGCTGACAAGAACTGTACAGCCTATGATTTGAGGTCCTAACTCTTAGGATGAATGGAGTCATATACACTTTGGAACTCCAAGAAGGCAGAGTGAATTCTCACTATGAAGTCTGAAATGCTGGATAAGGAAACAGAAAGGACCCTGACAGGTGTCAGATAAACGCCCTCCTGTTTCATTTGGTCAGTGTTGGTTTTCATCACTTTTAACCAAGAACTCTAATTACTACAATGGATTAAGAGTAAGTACATTTGACATTAAAAAGTTCTTAATGTGGGATTCAGTGAAAAGAAAACACAAAGCCAACACATGGTTAGAGCATGTTCTGTCTCTAAAAATCTGAAAAGATATTAATATAACAATGTTTACCATGGAGATTCTAGGGTAACAGCGTACAAGCTAGTCATTTTTTTCCTCTATGTTTCTATGTATATTTTCTAATTTTTCTATAATGAACTTTTATATTGCTTGAGTTTTCAGAAAGTCTGCAGAATATAAGACCAACTACAAATTAATCAAAACAAAATTTCCCCCCAAAAGAATTAGTAAAATTTAACCCAATAGTTAATTAACTAAAAATACTGGTATGCCATTCAAATGTCTTATTTTTCTTTTGTGAAATATACATACATCTATGTCCGCATAGTCTTGGAAAGAAAAAGTTAACAGTCTTGAACAAATTGAGATGAGTAAACAATCTTAGACTGACTAAGGAAGCAAGTTAGTGAGGAATGTCCAGTTTTATGCAACATCAAAATCAAAGGACTCCAGGATGAAAAACTGTAGTTGTTACTGACATTTTATCTAAATAAAACACTAAGTTTGTAACAGAATTCCATTTTAAAAGTGAATTCACATTAAAGGAGACTAAAGAGAGATGACAACCAAAGGCAATACCTGACCTGAGGGACACAGATAAACAAACAGCATCAGGTATTGTGAGAGGTTTGGAGAAAAACAGAGCAGGTAAGGTAATGAAGTGGAAAGAGCAGAATTTTAGGGGGAAGATTTTTCTGGGGCAGCAGCGTTTGACAAGCAAACTACTTGTGATCTTTTCTTCAGAAAGTTTACTTTAGAGCAAAAATCAATTCTGACCATTAATGAGAATCCTGGTAATTATTAGTCTTTCAGCCCTTTTTTATAAATAAAATCAATCTGGTTCAAAGTCTGAGATTTAAAAATTAAGAAACTGATCTCTTCCTGGGCCAGTAATATCTGGAATCAAATTATTCACAACTCTGAAAAATTCAAAGCAGACACAGTCCCTATTTTCAATAGTTATGAATTAAACATGCACAGAATGGCTATAAAGCTACATAGAAAGCTTTATTTAACAATTTTTATTTCTTTATGCCAGCCATATTCTCAAGTTATAAAATTATATGAGAACAGAGTTCATCATAAAGAATGTGACTGTGACTTTAATTTTTTCAACTTTTGTAAGACTGCATGTATTAAATTCACAAATCAAAAAAGACAAAAGAAAAACAAACAACCCTACTGTACAAGTATGCATCCCCGTTTGGGATTACTCTAATACTGAAAAACTGATTTAGACTTTTTCTGTTAAAAAAATTTAAGTAATTCAACACACTCCCCTCAAAGATCAAAAACAAATATATGCTGCAACTAACGGCTGTATATTGTCACCCTGTTTATTGAACTTCTATGCAGAGTACATCATGAGAAACGATGGGCTGGAGGAAGCACAACCTGGAATCAAGATTGCCGGGAGAAATATCAATCACCTCAGATATGCAGATGACACCACCCTTATGGCAGAAAGTGAAGAGGAACTCAAAAGCCTCTTGATGAAAGTGAAAGAGGAGAGTGAAAAAGTTGGCCTAAAGCTCAACATTCAGAAAACTAAGATCATGGCATCTGGTCCCATCACTTCATGGGAAATAGATGGGGAGACAGTGGAAACAGTGTCAGACTTGATTTTTGGGGGCTCCAAAATCACTGCAGATGGTGACTGCAGCAATGAAATTAAAAGACACTTACTCCTTGAAAGGAAAGTTATGACCAACCTAGATAGCATATTCAAAAGCAGAGACATTACTTTGTCAACAAAGGTCCATCTAGTCAAGGCTATGGTTTTTCCAGTGGTCATGTATGGATATGAGAGTTGGACTGTGAAGAAAGCTGAGTGCCGAAGAATTGATGCTTTTGAACTGTGGTGTTGCAGAAGACTCTCGAAGAGTCCCTTGGACTGCAAGGAGATCCATCCAGCCCATCCTAAAGGAGATCAGCCCTGGGTGTTCATTGGAAGGACTGATGCTGAAGCTGAAACTTCAATACTTTGGCCACCTGATGCAGACAGCTGTCTCATTTGAAAAAACCCTGACGCTGGGGAAGATTGAGGGCAGGAGGAGAAGGGGACGACAGAAGATGAGATGACTGGATGGCATCACCGACTCAATGAACATGGGTTTGGGTGGACTCCGGGAGTTGGTGATGGACAGGGAGGCCTGGTGTGCTGCGGTTCATGGGGTCACAAAAAGTCGGACATGACTGAGCAACTGAACTGAATGACCCTCTTAAAGTAACTAAAAACTGGAGCCTAAAGCAGTCACTTTAAACCATAAAGACATAAATAAGAAGGAATGCTGTTCCTGGGCCTCATTTTAAGAGGCAGCACTTTCCACCTTGAGGCATCTGACCTGTTCGAAGTCCCGTTCAGAGTCCCATTCAAAGAGTCCCCCTCAGCCCAGGGCTTCCGCGGTTACTGTCTTCTCTTCATCCATTACACGTGTCCTCTTACCTTCAGCAGCTCCTTGCAGCTGTCAAGCCCAATGTCCACAAGAATGCTTTTCACCTTTTTCCGTACCTTCCTGATGTTGTCAAGATTCTCCACGGGAATTTGAAACATTTTTGAAATTTTCCTTTAAAGGAAAGAAAACAAAATTATAATAAGTGTACACACACACACACACACACACACACACACACAGCGCTACTGGTAAAGAACCCGCCTACCAATGCAGGAGACATAAGAGACATGGGTTCGTTCCCTGGGTCAGGAAGATCCCCTGAAGGAGGGCATGGCAGCCCACTCCAGTATTCTTGTCTGGAGAATCCCATGGACAGAGGAGCCTGGTGGGCTATAGTCCATAGGGTCAAAAAGAGCCGGACACAACTGAAGCAACTTAGCACACATCCATATATACACACATACACATGTATGTGCATAAAATTTTTAAAAACAGGGTAGGTAAAGAAAGCAGAGTAATTTTCAACAAATTATTCTGGGACAATTAGATTTCCACAATCAAAGAATAAGTTGGATTCTTTCCTATTAGTATACACAAAAATTAATTCAAAATGAGTCCTATACATCCATGCACAAGTGAAAACTTTAAAACTCTCAGAAGATAACACAGGCATAAATTTTCATGACATTGGACTTGGCAACAGGTTCTCAGATATGATATCATAAAGCACTAGGAACAAGAGAAAAAGTAGCTAAGTTGGACTTCATCAAAATGAAAAGCGTACATGCTTCAAAGGAAACCATCAAAAAAATGAAAAGAGAATCCACAACATGGGAGAAAACATTTGTAAATCTTATTTCTGATAAGGAATTTATATCTAGAATATATAAAAAAATCTCCGATGACAATAATTAAAGGACAAATATGCCAACTTAAAAACAGGAAAAGGATCTGGATATTTCTACAAAGACAATATACAAATGGCTATTAAGCACTTAAGAATATGCTAGGCAACATTAGCTACGGGGAAAAGCAAACAGAAACCATCATGAGATAACTCATCACACCAACTAGAATGGCTGTCAATTTTAAAACAAGTAGCAGTAATAGTGGCATGGATGTGAAGAAAGTGGATCCCCCATACACTGCTGGTATTAATAGCAGAAAAATGGTGCAGCTGGTCTGGGAAAGTCCAGCAGGTCCTCAAAGGATTAAACATGTAAGTACCATATGAACCAGCAATACCACTTGAGAGAAATAAAAAACCTGCATCCAAACAAAAGCCTGCACAAGAATGTTCACAGCACCATTACTTATAACAGTCAAAAACTAAAAAGCGCAAATGTCCATCAACTGATAGATACATAAAATGTGGTGTATCCGAAGAATGGAATATTATTTGGCCATAAAAAGTGAAGTACTGATGCATGTTACACTGATAACCCTTGGGAAATATTCTAAGTGAAAGGCATCAGACACAAAGGACCACATATTATATGATTCAACTGATAGGAAATGTCCAGAATAGACAAAATTTACAGAGACAAAAAGGAGAACATTGGTTGCTTAGGGCTGAGGAGAATGGAAGGTGATGGCTTCGGTTTCTTTCTGGAACAGTGACAATGTCCTAAATCCACTGTGGTGATGTTATGCACAACTCTGTGAATGTACTAAATAAAAACCACTGACTGTACACTTTAAGCAGATGAACTGTACGGAATGTAAATTACGTCTCAGTAACGCTGCTTTTGGGCTTTTCTAGTAGATCAGTTGGTAAAGAACTTGCCTACAATGCAGGAGACCCAGGTTTGATTCCTGAGTTGGGACGATCCCCTGGAGAAGGAAATGGCCCCCCACTCCAGTATTCTTGCCTGGAGAATCCCATGGACAGAGGAGTCTGGTGGGCTATAATCCATAGGGTCGCAAGAGTTGGACACGTCTTAGCAACTAAACCACCACCAACTCTGCTTTTAAAATATCTGAAAAGGCATAAGATTAAAATAAATCCTGTGGTAGCTGACCAGGATAAAAGGTACAGCTGTGACTTTATAATCTGTAATAAATATGGATTCTAAAAATATATATTTGTTAATGTGTTTGTGTATATTGTACAGCTCAGGCCACTGCAAGAGCCTGGAAGTAGTTACACACCAGTAGCAGACCACGCCTTGAGCTCAAATCTTCCTTTCTAAATATCACTTTCCCTTAAAAGGAAGCAGGGCTCCTTGGAAAAATGGCTGATTTCAGGGCTGGAGCACGGAAGAGACAAAATGATCCTAGAATGTCTTCTGCCAGAAAATAAACGCGTTGCTCAGAAAACGGGGAGACATGTCAAAAGTACTCAAAAGAAGTCAGCTTGAAGAAGTTTCCACAAGCCAAATATGGGACAATGTGGGTACCAAATAAATGACAGTAACAGACTATAACCTGCGGCCCTGAAGTTTCCAAAGATAATGTCTCCGTATCGCCCATCCCAAATGCTTTCCTCAAAACATGTCCGTGACACTCCTCCCAAGCAGGAGGGGCATCTACACTCCCACTCCTTGAACCTGGACAGAACTCGGCAGCTCCCTCGACCAATAAAGCATGGCCATGTGAATGCCCAGGCTAGACCACAAAACGCCACACACTTTCCTTGCCCTGAGGGTACCATTACTCTTGGACTCTAGACTCCTTATTGCAAGAAGCTCAACCAGCCCACATGGAAAGGCTCTACATCAACCACTGGACATGAGAGTGAAGATGCTCTTACAGCCTGCAGCTGTCCACTCACCCCAAGTCTTTTGAGTTTTCTCAGGTGAGGCCCCAGACATTGTGGAACATAAATGAGCCATCTCCCCTTGCTCCCACCTGAAGAATTACTGAATTTTTATATAAAATGTTTCACTCCACGAAGTTTTAGGGTGGTTTGGTATTCAGAAACAGTTATCAAAATATAACCCACTAGAACATAAACTCAAGTTCATGATAACAAAAATAATTCAATTTAAAGTTTAGTCAAGAACAGGGTATTTTATATCATTTCCAAGCACCTCCCCACAAAATACTCATTAATAACCAAGGGGAAAAGAGTAATTCACGGAAGTCTGGAAGACATCCAATTAAGAGACAAAATTCCTTGTAAACTTCAGAAGTATCCAGATGATACAAGAGCACCATTCATAATAGCCAAACTGTGGAAACAATCCAAGTGTCCATCAAATGGTGAACAGATGAGCAAAACGTGACATCTTCATACCATGAAACACTACGACAATAAATATAACCAGGCACTGATGCACACAACAGCATGAATCAGTATCTCAAAAACATGATGCTAAGTCAAAGAACAGATGCAAAGTCCTCATATTGTCTGACTCCATTTATATGAAACGTCCAGGAGAAATCTACAGAGATAGAAGGTAGATTAGTGGTCAGCTGTGGGTAACCGCACATGGATAGTTTTGGGGGAAAGTGCTGGAAATGTTCTAATACTAGATTGTGTTGTTGGTTGCACAATTCTATAAATTTACTAAAAATCAACTAATTATACTTCTTAAAGAGATGGGAACACCAGACTACTTTACCTGTCTGCTGAGAAGTCTATATGCAGGACAAGTAGCAACAGTTAGAACTGGACATGGAAAAATGTACTGGTTCTTGGGAAAGGAGTAAAACAAGGCTGTGTATCATCACCCTGCTTATATAACTTATATGCCGAGTTGTTGTTGTTCAGTCCCTAAGTCATGTCTGACTCTTTGCGACCCCATTGTTTGCAGTACACCAGGCTTCCCTGTCTTTCACTATCTCACAGAGTTTATTCAAACTCATGTCCATTGAGTCAGTGATGCCATCCAACCATCTCATCCTCTGTCATCCCCTTCTCCTCTTGCCCTCAATCTCAATCAAACAACCCAGCATCAGGGTTGTTTACAATGAGTCGGCTCTTCAAAGGAGGAGGCCAAAGTATTGGAGCTTCAGCTTTCAGCAGCAATCCTTCCAACAAACAGAGTACATCATGGGAAATGCCAGGCTGGATGACTCACAAGCCGGAATCCAGATTGCAGGGAGAAATATCATAACTTCAGATATGCAGATACCACTCTAATGACAGAAAGGGAAGAGCAACTAAAGAGCCTCTTGTTGAGAGTGAAAGGGGAAAAGTGAAAAAGCTGGCTTAAAACTCAATGTTCTAAAAACTAAGACCATGGCATCTGGTCCCATCACTTCATGGTAAATAGATGGGGGGAAAGTGGAAATAGCTGCAGATTTTATTTTCTTGGGCTCCAAAATCACCATGGACAGTGACTGCAGCCATGAAATTAAGACACTTGCTCCTTGGAAGGAAAGCTATGACAAACCTAGACAGCACATTAAAAAGCAGAGACATCACTTGACGACAAAGGTCCATAGTCAAAGCTATGGTTTTTCCAGTAGTCATGTATGGATGTGAGACTTGGACCATAAAAACAGCTGAGCACCGAAGAATTGATGCTTTTCAACTATAGGAAAAGACTGTTGAGAGTCTCTTCGACAGCAAGGAGATCAAACCAGTCAATCTTAAAGGAAATCAACACTGAATTGGAAGGACTGATGTTGAAGCTGAAAGTCCAATACTTTGGCCACCTGATATGAAGAGTTGACTCACTGGAAAAGACCTTGATGCTGGGAAAGACTGAAGGCAGGAGGAGAAAGGGACGACAGAGGCTAAGATGGTTGGATGGCATCACTGACTCGATGGACATGAGTTTGAGCAAGCTCTGGGACACAGTGTAGGACAGGGAAGCCTGGTGTGCTGCAGACCATGAGGTCGCAAAGAGTTGGACACTACTTAGTAAATGAACAACAACAATACTTAGACAAAGAAAGTGCGAGGAAAAACTAAGGAACTGTTTCAGATTGTGAGAGACTAAAGAAAATTAAATACAATGTGTAATTCTAACTAGATTCTTTACTATAAATGATGTTTCTGGAACAATTGGCAAAACTTCAATGTGGGTTGAGGATCAAATGCTAACAATGCATTGATTTTCTGATTTTGATGGTTGTGTTCTGGGTATGTAGAATGTCCTTATTGTAGGAAATGGACAATATTGGAGTCATCTGGCATCTTTTCTGGCAACTTAGCTTCAAATGATTCAGGGGAAGTTCTTTGTACTACACCAGCAACTTTCTTTAAATCTGAAACTATTTCAAAAAAGGTTTTAATGCACAAACTATAAAAACTACAAACAAAATCAGTTAAATTTGAGTTAAAGAAATGTCAGGTAAAATAACGCCAATTTTCAAATTATCAAAACAATAACTTAAAGATTGATAATATCCATTGGTAGTGGCATCACCGACTCGATAGACATGAGTTTGAGCAAGCTCCGGGAGTTGGCGATGGACAGGGAAGCTTGGTGTGCTACAGTCCACCGGGTTACAAAGTGTCAGACATGACTGAGCGACTGAACTGAACTGAAATGAACTGACTGGTAGTGAGGTTAAGTAGAAAAACATTAATTTCTCCATGTTTACACATCGACTGGCAGTATCTCCCAAGATTTTTAAACAATTTCTCTGAGTTGGAAATTCCACTTCTAAACCCTTTTACAACTCCTCCTCCCTCAAGGATAAGCTTGGAACCCCTTCTAAGAACCCCCAGAATGGCCAGTTTATACTTATTTCATTGCACTCACCTCACTACGTTGTAATTATTTCCTTATATACCTATTTCCCCTTTTGAACTAAACATCTTCAGGGCAGGAATCATGTTTCTCTGCACATCTGGGCCTATCACAGAGGTTCAAAATGGACAGGCTGTAGAGGATTGGTGAGTTGGAGTTCGAGACATTCAAAGTAAATAGATCAGCATCAAAAAATCACTGAGGTAAAGGAGTATCTGAATGTATTTGGCAAAAGGTAAGTAAAACTGAAAACATGGACTGGAATAAAACGAGACATGAAAGGGGCATTGAGCTAACAGTGGAAAGAACTTTTCCCCGGTAATAAGAAAATGTGAAGTATCGAGAAGCCAATTTGGAATGGGTACATTTTTCAGACAAGTTACCTTTGTAAAAATTATATTTCAGGTTCAGTAGAAAGCGAGTTTGAAGGATCATTTAGCATTTTAGAACCAGAAGATACAAAAATCATAGCAAGTAAAGTTTTAAAATAATAAAATCAGTAACAATAAAATGCACAGAACTGGGTTCTAGGCTTCAAAAGCATAATTTAAAAGGCAAGTTGTCAAGAACCTTGTGGGAGCATTCTTAAAAATTAAGCACAGCGTCACTTTCAAGCCCAGACTGGCTTCTCTGGCCAGAGCAGCCTCAACAGAAACTTCCCTTCACCTTTTCCACTCACTCCACCAGACGTGCTGGTCTGTCCTCCTTAGAGTTCCCGGAGCACTTCTTTCCCAAAAGCTGGCTGATAAATAGGACTGCCCAAGGTTAAGACCATCATCCACCTATATCTAAAACAAAGAAGCTAAATGTATTGCTTGCAAAGAAATCTGGCCTCACATAGCAAGTGCTGATCTTATCACAGTTGAGAAACAGTAGTACAGGGATTGGCCACATTTCACAGGATGGTTCCCAAGCTGTTCCTGACAGGCCAACTCTCAGGAGGAAGGCGCTGAAGAGGCTTCCAGTGATCAGGCAAGTTTTAAAGGGCTCTGCAGGTACTTGTTCAAGGCTTGGGAGAAGGGCCAAAGTCTTCGTGAACCTGCAGAATAGGAGCTTTTTATTCTCAACTGTCCACGCTCCCATTCCCTCATCATTGTTACTGTGGTTCCCTCCCTCAAAACAAGTACACAGGTCCATTCTTAATTTAAAGAAAAAGTCTCCTGTTTATAGCATTTACTGTTTTAGGGAAACCAAGTAAACATAATAAAACAAAAGACAGATAAATCACAGAAGTTCTATCAAGATCCTTGGTCTACTGTTGCCAATCACTTTGGGGGAAAAAGCTGACTTTTACCATAATTTATCCATTCTCTAAGAGATGCAAGATTCTACACAAAAGGCGGAGTAGATTAATTAACTGGAAAAGAAGTTGCTTAATGCTTCCATATCTATAGATCCTTTACTGATGCTATTCTCTATATATTCTTAGTAATTAAATCTGTATTTTCACCATTAGGAAACAGCAGGGTAATGCAGCTGTACTATCTACCACGTTTAGGTCACAGTCAATTATTCTTTTCTTTTGTATTTTACTATTATTTTCAGCTGTGCTTGGTGCTTGCTGCTGCACACATGCTTTCTCTAGTTGCAAGGAGCGGGGTTTCTCTTGTTGCAGAGCACGGGCTCTAAGCGCACAGGCTTCAGTAGTTGCAGCATGCAGCTGCACCATGCAGGTTCAGAAGTTGTGGCTCATGGGCATATTAGCCGCACAGCAGCTTCTGGAATATTGGATCAGGGATCGAACCTGTGTTCCCTGCACTGGCAGGCAGATTCTTATCTACTCTATTATCAGCAAAGTCCCACAGTAAATTACCTTTAATTTCACAGTGTGTGGTAGACATGAATTTACCAAAAATCGCATTAAAATGCAAAAGAAAATCGGAGAAGGCAATTGCATCCCACTCCAGTACTCTTGCCTGGAAAATCCCATGGACGGAGGAGCCTGGTAGGCTGCAGTCCATGGGGTCGCTAAAAGTTGGACGCGACTGAGCGACTTCACTTTCACTTTTCACTTTCATGCATTGGAGAAGGAAATGGCAACCCACTTCAGTGTTCTTGCCTGGAGAATCCCAGGGACGGGGGAGCCTGGTGGGCTGCTGTCTATGGGGTCGCACAGAGTCGGACATGACAAGCAACTTAGCAGCAGCAGCAAAAGAAAATATTATTTTCCAAAGAGGCACTTAAAGGGTTTTTGTTGCTTTTTAGTATCACGATCATTTAAGAATACCCCATTATCAAAAAATACACTGTAAAAAATGTCATTCTGGTAATAAACAGTAATTTTTTAAGTCATAGAACTTTCTTTTAAGTTCCTGTGAAATCTAAGTTCTGAAACAATTTCACTTGCAAAACAATCCAGAACAATGATCTCCCAAGCAAGACTCTGGAGCTACACTGCCTGAGTTCAAGTAAACTCCACAGTTAACTCCTAGTTATGTGATCTTTAGCAAGTTACTTAATCCAAGGGCCTGTTTTTTCTGTACAACAGGGACTGCACAACCGACTCTGAGAAGTAGTTTTGAGGAAGAAAATTCATTTAATGTAAGAACAGCACTTAGAACGTAAGACTGTGAGTTTGCTATTATCTAACTCCAAAAACTTAAAATGCAACATCCAAAAAACTAGGATCATGGCATCCAGTGGAAGCAGTCACAGATTTTATTTTCTTCAGCTCCAAAATCACTGCTGACAGTGACTGCAGCCATGAAATTAAAAGACACTTGCTCCTTGGAAGGAAACCTATGACAAACCTAGACAGTATTAACAAGTAAAGACATCACTTTGCCGACAAAGGTCTGTATAGTCAAAGCTACTGTTTTTCCAGTAGTCATGCACGGATGTGAGAGCTGGACCATAAAGAAAGCTGAGCACCAAAAAATTGATGCTTTTGAATTGTGGTGCTGAAGAAGACTCTTTAGAGTCCCTTGGACTGAGAGATCAAACCGGTCCATCCTAAAGGAAATCAACCCTGAATATGCACCAGAAGGACTGATGCTGAAGCTCCAATACTTTGGCCACCTGATGTTAAGAGCTGACTCACTGGATAAAACACTGATGCTACAGAAAGACTGAATGCAAAAGAAGAGGGTGGCAGAGAATGAGATGGTTACAGATAGCATCACTGACTCAATGGACTGAATCTGAGCAATCTCTTGGAGACAGTGGAGGACAGAGGAGACTGGAATCCTGCAGTCCTGGTGCTGGGGGGGAGGGTGGGGGGGGTGGGAGGGGGTGGGGGGGTGGGGCGCGGTGTTGGCAGAGTCAGACATGACTTAATGACTGAACAACAAGCTCCAAAAAATATAAATGAAATGCTGAAACTGATCAAATACAGGGTTTAGTTGTTTCTTTTTAAGTAACTTTAAAAACACATGATATTTATACATGAAAGCAAGAATCAAAGGTCTGGGTTCAAACACAGGAAGATCCCTTCTCAGACAGGCTCCTTCAGCAAGTCCTCATGATTCAATGACCTTCTTGTAACACACTGCCAAGAGGTCTGTGATAACCGGTGTGGCAGCCACAGCAGAATATTGGGGTGTGACCACTCAAAGTGACTACAACCATAAATTCACCAGGAACATATTGCAAACTTGGATCAAATTAAAAAGGTGTCCCAGATATCTTCAGATAGATAGATATCTTCCCTGGTAGCTCACACGGTAAAGAATCTGGGTTCCATCCCCGGGTCAGGAAGATGCCCGGGAGAAGGGAATGGCTACCCACTCCAGTATTCTTGCCTGGAGAATTCCATGGACAGAGGAGCCTGGCAGGCTACAGTCCATGGCGTCACAGAGTCGGACACGACTTTCACTCACTCACTACGGGAGAGGAAGGTAGAGTGGTTACAAGAATTCTGTGTGTGTGAGTTGCTCAGTCGTGTCTGCCTCTTTGCGACCCCACAGACTACAGCCCACCAGGCTTCTCTGTCCATAGAATTCTTCAGGCAATATGGGAATGAGTTGCCATTTCCTTCCCCATCCTCTCCCGACACCCATCTTCAATTCCTAACTCTAAAACCAGCTCTCACATCCTTACCACTGCTCAGTCAGACGAGTGAGCCTATCTCCTCCCAACTCCAGTCCCCCTCCAGACTAGCATCAATACCCTTAGGACACACAGATAGGTCACTTCCATGTCTAAAGACCACTGTCTCAACAAACTTCCCAATTACAACTAGAATATCAAAGTTCGTTCATAACATGGCTACATCCCCAATAACAAGTTACACATATTTGTAAACATGTATGTCTAAACAAGCATTACTTGACTTCCAACCAAAGCCGAACACGCGCTTTCCTCAACTCGCACTTTTTACGTGGTCCTCTCCTCCAGAGCGCTCCTCCCGACTCCCGGTCCCACGTGCGTGCTGAGCCTTGTGGGGCTCGCTGGTGCCCTCAAGCACTTGCCCATCTGCATCATAAATCACCACACACAAGAGTCCTCCAAGTCTCAAGAGGCTGCCATTACCCATTCCATTCAATTATAAAGAGTTTTAAGAGCATTCCGGCAAGCCTCCCATTCAAATTCAAAGAAAATACTTTAAACATTTAATTATTTAGCTACTGTTCAGTTAAAACTGGCGGCTACTATTTTCGACGTTCCCAAGCCAAGAGTCAGGAGAAATTCTGCGCGCTCTACATAAGCGCGGTGAGCGGCGGCATGTGAAAAGTTCAACTGTAATGTCAACATCTGCACGTCATCAGTATTCACACCGAGAACTCCAGGGTGAAGGAATTGGGGCTCCTCTCAGCTGTGCGCTCAAGAAAAAACCCGCCACAACGCAAGCAGCTGAGCCCGCCTCTGCTCTGCCCGGCCCGCGTCCGCGCTCGCTCCGGGCGGCCCTCCGGCTCCCAGCCCGCCCCCTCCCTGGCCCTCCCCGGCCCTCCCCGGCCGCCGCCCTGTCCCCGCGTTCCCCTCGCCCTGATGCCGTCCCCCGCCCCGCCTCCCGGGCCCCATCCCCGCCCCCCTCGACCCCGGCCCACGTGACGCGGAGGGACGACGGGCGCCCTTCGGGCCACGAGCCCCGCGCTGGCAGAACGTCGCGGGATTCGGGAGGCGGCCACGGGCCGCCGGGTGTGGGCGGGGTGGGGCGGGGCCGCCGCCGGGACTTCGCAGGCCGGGCCAGGGGCGTCGCCGCGGGCAGGGCCGGGGTTACCTACCGCTGGGCGCCCGCAGCGCCGCCGCGTCCCTCGCACGTCTGGCCGCGCCCGCTGGGGCCCCGCGCCCGCCCGCCTCCGCCCCGCGCGGCGGGACCCCCGCTCGGCGCGCGCCACCCCGCGCGACCCCGTCCCCTCCTCCCAGCTCGGCCAGAAAGAGAAAATGGCGCTCGATTGGCCTCCGGAAGTGACGCGCACCCTCATTTGCATGCCGATGCAGTCAACCAATGGGAGAAGAGCATGCATGGGACCCCCTACTGGGCACTGACCCACAGGCCCCTTTGGGCCCCTGCCTTAAGCTGAACTGGAGGCTCAGCAGTGGGAATGGGGTTTTGTGTTGAAGCCCCCTCCCCTGACCCCACTCTTGCCACAGTGAACTGGCCTGCTAGCCTCTCACCACATCTACAAACTCTCGTGAGAGTTTGAGGTGATTGCGTCACTAGAGGGGGCGGGGCCTGTGCGTCGTTCGTCACGTGACCAATCACGTGGGTTCCCTAGAGCTTTGGCTTCATTTGCATGAGGTGGGGTGGAGCTAGAGGCAGTAGCAGGAATAGGTAGCCCCGCCCACATCTCAGAGCCAATGGGAAACCAGCTGTGAGGGGAATCCTGCCCTATCATTGGAGGATACAACTTGAACTATCAGAACTTTGACAAGGATGCTCTTGATATATCTTGGTGAACTGACTGGATAGGGTCTCCTGACTTCGTAATTATATCCTAAGAAAATTAATTTCACACTTTTTCTTGAGAATTCGGATTTTTAAGTTAGAGCTACTACGTGCTGTGTAGGAAAAAAGTTAATTGCATACATTTATAAAAATTCTTAAATGGCTTAAAAGTTCACTTTTGCCCAGCTTTGTAAAAAAAATGTGAAGGGATAATATATTTCTCAAAATGAATGTACCATAGCGTGAATGGAGCTTTCAAAATGCCTATGGGTCTTCAACTGTTGAGTAAAGTGCCCAAGGGGTAAGAATAGAACCGCATTGCCCTCAGGGAACTTGCAGTTTAACGGGGAGGCCTGCTGTGTAGACAAACAACTATTTTAATTTATCTCTCCTCAGTGACTATTCCAGCCCTTTCTCCCTTCATTGAAGCTGCCGAGCCATTACTTGCCCCTCCTCAACTTACTTTTCAGCACAAGACCATGTCTACTTCTTCCAGAAGACCAAGACCATCAAAAATGGTCTCCATCTATCTCCTCCGGCCCCACGTGCACACCTTTTCCCCAGCACCATCCTGATCAGAGTATGTGTCGGTTCACGCTCAGGGCCAGTCCCTTCATTCCTGGGCCTTGTTTGCCCTGCCCGGCACCTCATTGCCCAACCATTCAGTTCAGTTCTGTTCAGTCGCTCAGCCGTGTCCAACGCTTTGCGACCCCATGAACCGCAGCACGCAAGCCCTCCCGGTCCATCACCAGCTCCTGGAGCCTATTCAAACTCATATCCACTGAGTCAGTGATGCCATCCAACCTTCTCATCCTCTGTCGTCCCCTTTTCCTCCCACCTTCAATCTTTCCCAGGATCAGGGTCTTTTGAAATGAGTCAGTTCTTCGCATCAGGTGACCAAAGTATTGGAGTTTAAGCTTGAACAGTCCTTCCAATGAGTATTCAGGACTGATTCCATCCTTTAGGATGGACTGGTTGGATCTCCTTGCAGTCCAAGGGACTCTCAAGTGTCTTCTCCAACACCACAGTTCAAAAGCATCAATTCTTTGGTGCTCAGCATTCTTTATAGTCCAACTCTCACATCCATGGATGACTACTGGAAAAACCATAGCCTTGACTAGACGGACCTTTGTTGGCATTCCTCTCCCCTAATTTCAGCTTCTCTCTTTCTATGGGTAACTTCTGCTCAGTTTAACCCAATGACTAAAAGCATAAGAGGCACTGAGTAAATGTATGAATTAATTTTAAAATGGTCTTGAGTGCTGGGTTGATATTACTCAGCCACAATTTGTTTTTTTCTCTACAAGATTCCAAGCCATAATTGAAGGAGAATTTACTCTTTATAGTTATTTATGAATTATGATTTAATTTGGTAATAAATCACAGCAGTAAATGGGTATGATGTCCCTATACATCTTTCTTGAAGAAATGGGTGGGATGAAAAGTTACAGCCTTCCGGTTACCCTTGACCCAGACTACGCGGCTCCAGTGGAGCATAGTATCACATTTCTCCAAATGTCTTGCTGCTTCCACTCCTCATCGTGTGCTCTCTTGCGCCACCCTCACCTGCATCTAAGAGTGGGAAATTACAGGTATCCCTTGACCACCAGGGCTTCCCTGATGGCTCAGCTGGTAAAGAATCCGCCTGCAATGTGGGAGACCTGGGTTCAATCCCTGGGTTGGGAAGATCCTCTGGAGAAGGGAAAGGCTACCCACTCCAGTATTCTGGTCTGGAGAATTCCATGGACTGTATAGTCCATGGGGTCACAAAGAGCCAGACATGACTGAGTGACTTTACTTGGCCACCAGTGACCTCCTAACTGTTAAAGCCAAGAACAGATTTTAGTCCTCATCTTCCCTTTCCTGAAGCCCTTCCCTCACGACATGACCTCTAATCTTCTCCACCCTAGCTGATTAGTCCTCACACCTTTACTAGCTTCCCCTTCTCAGCACATCCTTGAACATTTGCCCCATAATTCCTCCCATTTTCATCCACGTCCTGTGTGCCAGGCATTGTTCCAGGTACTGGAACCCCCATCCCTTTCAGTCATCACTCTCCATCCTCTCCCTTGTTAATCTCAAAGGCAGATTCAAACTTCATTATTTTGATTCCAGTGTATCCACCTCTGTCCTGAGTTCTGGCTGCCAACGGGGCAGCTCCACTTGGGTGTCCCACCCACACCGCACAGTCCACGTGCTCAAGGCTGAGCAATCACCCCTCCTCCACAGTCCCTCCAACAGTAAGCAATGTGCTTACCTAGCCTTCATTTTTCCCGTCTCCAATTCTCTAACTTTACATCCTGATGCTCCTCTCCTGTAGCCCTCCTACCACGTGTGCCTCTCCTGGTGGGAACACCTGCACAGGTCAGGTCAGCTCAGGCATCTCTGGGAAGCCTTCCAGTCAGCCATCCTAGAGATCTAGCGAAAGCAAGCCTGACCCTGTTGCTTCCCTTCTTCCCTTCAGCCATTCCGACAGTTGCTCAGCTTGAACACAAGCTCTCCAGTGCTGACCATCCCCAGCCCATCTCCCGCTCGCACAAACACTGCACAGTATTTGTTCATGGGATTCCTTCCTTTTCCACAACCTGAACTGACTTCTGTTCCATTGCCATTCAAGGCTGAGTTCTGCTGACTTCTCTCCCAAGAGCTCCCTGACCACCAGCACTGCACACATACCTGTGGCAAGATGTAATGGGTTCCTCTTGATATTCACAGAACACCGCACTAACTGTGTGATCCTCATTTGCTAATGTATCTGTCTCTTTCAAGGAGTGCTGTACCAACAGGGGCCATGTCTCCTGGTCATCACTGTATCCCCGATGCCTAGGTTACTTTAATACAATTTGCAATAATATTCTGATAAACATAATAAACCTTTAATAAATGCTGAAAGACTTCATTTTTCTCCCAACACCTTATAAAAACTTTTGAACATACTGAATAGTTGAAATAAATGTACAGTGAACACCATTACCTAGATCTTACAATTAACAAGTTTGCTGTATTTGCTATATCACCCAGCTATCCAGCTATTCCTCTTTTTCATTCAGTTTTTTATTGAAGCATAGTTGATTTACAATGTTTGTAAAGCAAAGTTGATTTACAATTTACAATGTTACAAAATTTACAAGGAATTGCTGCTTTACAGCAAAGTGTTAAACACATATAGACATTCTTTTTTACGTACTTTTCCATTATGGTTTATCATAGGGTATTGAATATAGTTCTTTGTGCTATACAGTAGGACCTTGTTGTTTATCCATCCTATATGTAATAGTTTATATCTGCTAGTTCCAAACTCCCAGTCCCTCCCTCCCTCACACCCACCCCCTGGACAGACACAATTCTGTTCTTTATCTGTGAGTTTGTTTCTGTTTTGTAGATAAGTTCATTTGTGCCATATTTTAGATTCCACATATAAGTGATAACACATGTGGTATTTGTCTCTTTCTGACTTACTTCACTTTATATAACCTCTAGTTGCATCCATGTTGCTGCAAATGGCATTATTTCATTCTTTTTTATGGCTAAGTAGTTTTCCATTTCATATACGTACCACATCTTCTTTATCCATTCATCAGTTGATGGACATTTATGTTGTTTCCATACTATTGTGAATCAACTTTTCATCTCTTGTACCATCTTTTTTTTATGCACTCGAAATTGCAGATATTTGTCTACTGTGTCCCTAAACACTTCAGCATGCATGGATATGTTACAAATGACATTTAAAACTACAATCAACAGCTTTCATGTTGAAAGGACTGTCCCTCTCCATGACAGAGGAATGAGCAATATGACCCAGAGGGACTCAGTCATCAAATCATTCAAAATCAGAAGTTAGACCTGAGGGTGTATATGCTGGACATGTCGCAGCACAAGCAAGTTTGTTCTGCTTCTTCTCAACCTACTTGGTTTCAGTACAAGTACCAGATGCTTTGCTTTTAGTTGTTCAGTTGGGTCTAAATAGCCTGTGCTGGACTTTTTCTACACTCGCATCTGGTTCCTTCTATAATCAGCATCAGCTTTTGTAAAAATAATTGTCCACCACAAAAAGAGCAATCTGGGTGACTATATAGCCCCAGAGCCTGACATATCAGCCCACAGGGGGAGCCCTTTGGGAGGGTGCTGCCTTGAGGGTCCCAGCTTACAGATAAAAGTGACACCTCATATATATATATATGTGTGTGTGTGTGTGTGTGTGTGTGTGTGTGTGTTTTCCTCTGGGCAGACCCAGCCCCACATCAGGGGACACATCTTTGCAAGAAGAGTGGTCTGGATTTCCAAGTCACATAGGCAACTGTACCTGGCAACACACAAAGAGACAACTGTACACATGCCCATCTAAATGAAATACATCTCTAAGGTTCATCCAAATCCACTGACATTTCTATGGAAAGATATTCTTTGTGAACACCTTAGATGTGATCTTGCCTTTCTCACCTTTGTTTTACATTTTTTTGTGTCTGCTAGACACCAAGGAGTGGAGAAGGCAATGGCACCCCACTCCAGTACTCTTGCCTGGAAAATCCCATGGACGGAGGAGCCTGGTAGGCTGCAGTCCATGGGGTCGCTAAGAGTCAGACATGACTGAGCGACTTCACTTTGACTTTTCATTTTCATGCATTGGAGAAAGAAATGGCAACCCACTCCAGTGTTCTTGCCTGGAGAATCCCAGGGACAGGGGAGCCTGGTAGGCTGCCATCCATGGGGTCACACAGAGTCGGACATGACTGAAGCAACTTAGCAGACACCAAGAAGACAGCAATGAGCAGAAAACAGAAGAAATTCAATCTCTGCTTTCATAGAGCTTAGAGAACCATGAGGGAGATCATCATTAGTGAAATAAGAACACAGTGAAAGTTTAATTATAACCTGAGCAAACACTCCTGAAGAAGGTAGACTCTACAAGCATCCACATCCCAGAGACCTGATCTGGAGGCGCATTCTTGACAGAGTGGCAACCTGAAGTCAGAAGGACAAGCCGGCATGAGTGGGTCAAGGCAGCAAGTGGTCGTGAGGGGAGACAACTTCAGGCAGTGGGAACAGCCTTGCGAAGTCCTTCCCTTTACTATACTTTCAGTCTGTCCTCCAACCGTTTCTTTCTGCTTCTCAGGTTCCCCAGAATAATGTCTCACAAGCTGTTTTAATCAAATTAATCCTGCCTTAATGGAGAAATAGTAAAACATTGGGAATTTCTGATCTTCCAGTGGTATTTTTAAGTTTCTTATTAGAAGAGAGATATAAGCATTTTTAGGGGAAAAAAGTCATCATTTAAAAATTGGTTTACACATACTTATTCCCAAACTGAAAAATAAATCATCATAAAAGGCGGTGAAGGGGAAGAAGAATTAATATATAATTTTCAAGAAGCATAGAGATGTTACTGTCTCATCTCACAGATGAGGAAACAGCAGCTCAGAGAAATTAAGTAGGTATCTGAATTCACACCCCCAACTGCATGCAGAGACAGGCCTTCCAACTCCTCATTCTTGGTCTTCCCGTTTTTCTGCACAAGTGCCCACAGGTATCGATAATCACCCATGAATATCTGAACCCACGAGGCAAACGCAGTACAGCCTCACCCCCTCCCACCTGAGCCAGCAAGTTTGCACTGAAGGCTTCTAAACCTCTTTTCTGGTCATCTTCCTCCAGATCTAACTTAGCTTCACTTTCTAGGTTTTGCACAAGTTCAGAGCCATCAATAGACAACACTGAGACTTCATCTACCAAGCCATTTCTCCGTGTTCTCCCCACTGTGATTGAAACAGCTTTTATGGCTGGACATGCCTCTCCACTCCTGCCTATGTCACTGTCTTTTCTTTCATGAAGTGCTGGTTCCAAACAGCTGAAAATGGAGGTGATTTTTGTTCATTTACATATCAGGACATGCTCTGAGTTTCTTTTAAAGTGCCATGGGAAAAAATGATTTCCGAATTGTTTAGAGGAAAAGTTTATGTTTACATTTTAAAATAAAACCCCAGTGAATCTCACTTTGAGAACTCACTCTGAACCCCAAAAAGCAGATGGCTCTCCAGGGGACATACTCAGGTTCTCAAGTGCTCTGCAGAGCACCCTGACAGGTGCAAATGAAATAGCAGGTAGTTAAGAATAGCAAGAAGAGATAAGAAACCCTTCTTCACTGATCAATGCAAAGAAATGGAGGAAAATAACAGAATGGGAAAGACTAGAGATCTCATCAAGAAAATTAGAGATACCAAGGGAACATTTCATGCAAAGATGAGTTCGATAAAGGACAAAAATGGTATGGACCTAACAGAAGCAGAAGATATTAAGAAGAGATGGCAAGAATACACAGAAGAACTGTACAAAAAAGATCTTCACCACCCAGATAATCATGATGGTGTGATCACTGACCTAGAGCCAGACATCCTGGAATGTGAAGTCAAGTGGGCCTTAGAAAGCATCACTATGAGCAAAGCTAGTGGAGGTGATGGAATTCCAGTTGAGGTATTCCAAATCCTGAAAGATGATGCTGTGAAAGTGCTGCACTCAATATGCCAGCAAATTTGGAAAACTCAGCAGTGGCCACAGGACTGGAAAAACGTCAGTTTTCATTCCAATCCCAAAGAAAGGCAATGCCAAAGAATGCTCAAACTACCGCACAATTGCACTCATCTCACACGCTA
The DNA here is from genome assembly GCF_019923935.1 of Bubalus bubalis. Classification (NCBI taxonomy): domain Eukaryota; kingdom Metazoa; phylum Chordata; class Mammalia; order Artiodactyla; family Bovidae; genus Bubalus; species Bubalus bubalis. Next base: position 61,319,967 of record NC_059178.1, on the reverse strand, counting down.
GTAAAGGAATGCTCAAAATTCTCCAAGCCAGGCTTCAGCAATACATGAACCGTGAACTTCCTGATGTTCAAGCTGGTTTTCGAAAAGGCAGAGGAACCAGAGATCAAATTGCCAACATCCACTGGATCATGGAAAAAGCAAGAGAGTTCCAGAAAAACATCTATTTCTGCTTTATTGACTATGCCAAAGCCTTTGACTCTGTGGATCACAATAAACTGTGGAAAATTCTGAAAGAGATGGGAATACCAGACCACTTGATCTGCCTCTTGAGAAATTTGTATGCAGGTCAGGAAGCAACAGTTAGAACTGGACATGGAACAACAGACTGGTTCCAAATAGGAAAAGGAGTTTGTCAAGGCTGTATATTGTCACCCTGCTTATTTAACTTCTATGCAGAGTACATCATGAGAAACGCTGGGCTGGAAGAAGCACAAGCTGGAATCAAGATTGCTGGGAGAAATATCAATAACCTCAGATATGCAGATGACACCACCCTTATGGCAGAAAGTGAAGAGAAACTAAAAAGCCTCTTGATGAAAGTGAAAGTGGAGAGTGAAAAAGTTGGCTTAAAAGCTCAACATTCAGAAAATGAAGATCATGGCATCCGGTCCCATCACTTCATGTGAAATAGATAGGGAAACAGTGAAAACAGTGTCAGACTTTATTTTGGGGGGCTACAAAATCACTGCAGATGGTGACTGCAGCCATGAAATTAAAAGACGCTTACTCCTTGGAAGGAAAGTTATGACCAACGTAGACAGCATATTCAAAAGCAGAGACATTACTTTGCCAACAAAGGTTCGTCTAGTCAAGGCTATGGTTTTTCCTGTGGTCATGTATGGATGTGAGAGTTGGACTGTGAAGAAGGCTGAGTGCCGAAGAATTGATGCTTTTGAACTGTGGTGTTGGAGAAGACTCTTGAGAGTCCCTTGGACTGTGAGGAGATCCAACCAGTCCATTCTGAAGGAGATCAGCCCTGGGATTTCTTTGGAAGGAATGATGCTGAAGCTAAAACTCCAGTACTTTGGCCACCTTATGTGAAGAGTTGACTCATTGGAAAAGACTCTGATGCTGGGAGGGATTGGGGGCAGGAGGAGAAGGGGACGACAGAGGATGAGATGGCTGGATGGCATCACTGACTCGATGGATGTGAGTCTGGGTGAACTCCGGGAGTTGGTGATGGACAGGGAGGCCTGGCGTGCTGCGATTCATGGGGTCGCAAAGAGTAGGACACCACTGAGCGACTGAACTGAACTGAAAAATGCTTTGAAAGTAGACATTTACAAAAATTCAAACTGTATATTTTATATAGAAAACAAAACAGTATAATAACTAATTCAGAATTTCTCCCTTATCAAAACTGTCAATTAATAAATTTCACTCTTTTCCTGTAAAGGCAGAATGCTCATCATTCTTCTAATAGGCCTTAGCCTTTAGATAAACTTAGCCTTTAGGATCGGAGAAGGCAATGGCACCCCACTCCAGTACTCTTGCCTGGAAAATCCCATGGATGGAGGAGCCTGGTAGGCTACAGTCCATGGGTCGCTAAGAATCAGACACGGCTGAGCGACTTCACTTTCACTTTTCATTTTCATGCATTTGGAGAAGGAAATGGCAACCCATTCCAGTGTTCTTGCCTGGAGAATCCCAGGAACAGAGGAGCCTGGTGGGCTGCCATATATGGGGTCGCACAGAGTCGGACACAACTGAAGCGACTTAGCAGCAGCAGCAGCCTTTAAGATAAAAGCAATTTCCTCATATCTATCTCCAACATTAAGTGCATCACACACAAGCTTGTCTGCACAATGCAGTATAATGTTTACATGTGCTCTCTATTCATTTCTTTTTGCTTCCTTAGTGCTTTCCTCCTATCCTTCTCTTTCGGGTTTTACTGTCCTTTATCTAACTCAAATTGTAAAGTCAGAAGTAAAATTTTTGTCTGGCCTTGCCCTGCTACACTGCTAATGCTCAGAAATCATAAATGGGAACCAATACTCTCTGCCCAGTGGATGGTCTACGTTTGCACTAACTCTTGGCCATCCTGGGGTACAGCTGCACCCCCAGTGGTAGCTGCAGGAGGTGAGGATCAGCTACCAACGGAGCCCTGTTTTGATGTTCTGATAATACTGACCTCCAGCTTTCAGAGGGTTCTCCGTGGTCCCAGGAGTCACAGCCACTGTCAACAGCAGTCCCTGGTTCCCCTGCCCCTCCCTCCAAGCCCAGACAGATGCCTACCAGGGCCCCTCCCTGTTCTTCCCCATTAAAATAACAAGCAACCCAGTTTAAAAATAGGCAGAGGACCTCAACAGACATTTTTCCAGAGAAGACACACACATAACCAACAGGCACCTGAGAAGATGCTCAGTGTCACTAGTCATGAGAGAAATGCAAACTAAACCGAGATGTCACCTCAGCACCTGTCAGAATGGCTACTGTCAAAAAGACAGTAACAACTGTTGGTGAGGATGTGAAGAAAAGGGAACTCTCATGGACTGCTGGTCGGAATGTAAATTCGTGCAGCCTATATGGAAATTCTTTCTAAAATTGAAAACATAACCACCATAAGATCCAGCAGTCTCTCAGGTGGAATTCAGGAGAGTTGAGTGGAGGGCTCCTGTCTTGTGGTTCTCAGACCGAGAGAAGGCAAATGGGTGTTTTGTTTGCAATCGTCAGTTCAGAAGAGACCACACCACCCGGTCCTTCGGCGCGTTCCCACCAAGGGAGAAAGATCCAGTCCCTTCAAAGTCACTCAGGAGTCTGGCCCGAGCACCAGAGACTGGGTTCACACCTGCCGGGTTCTAGCAGGCAGTCCGGTCCCGCAACGCAGGAAACCATTTTTTAGATTTTCTTTTAAACAAGGAACCTTGCTTCCACGTTCTGCTTTACAAGCTTGCAGAAGAACGTTGAGCGGTGGAGCGAGCGGGACCCGGCCTGGCAGGAACTTAGACCTGGCGGGCGGGAAACCGGGAGAAGGTTCCCCGCCGGCTGCTCGCCGCCCCCGGTCCCGGGTCAGAGCCGCCTCTTCCCGACGCCGCCCCTTCCCGTTCCCCCACCCTCTCCAGGCTAAAGGGAAGCTCTGCTGCCGGCTCAAAGCATCTGGAGGTGTTTCCCGAGACCTGGAGACCCGCGTCCCCGCCGACACCGCCGGGTCTGCGCAGGGCCCTCGGAGGAGCCTGCCCGCGGCCTGGGGAGGAGGAAGCCCGGGTCGTCCGCGCCGCGTGTCCAGAGCACCGGGCGGGGCCGGCAGCGTCTCCCACTCGGCCCTGGGAGCCTGCACACAACTCCCGCGCCCGCGCGAGCTCCAGGCCGGCGCTGCAGGTGGAAAGAGCGGGATGAGGGGCTGGGGCGAAGCTCTCCCCCTTGGCTCGGAGGCTGGAGTGGTTTCCTCCTCAGACCTCGGAGCCGACGAGGCTTCAGGGTTCTCGCCCTTCAATCCAGTTGCACTGCGACCCCCGCCCGGGGCGCGGGAGAGTGTGGACGTCCGCCAGGCGGCGGGCAGACCCCAGTCCTGAGAGCCGAGCGGGGCGCGAGCAGCGGGGCGGGGGCACCGGGCCGGGAGCGCCTCCTCGCGCAAGACCCGGTGCTGCCTGGGCGCCCGGCGGCAGGGCGCCCGGGGCTGCCCCCAGACCCAGACGCGACACGGAAGTCTGCGCTCGTCTCCAGGCCCCGAGCCCGGGGGTTGCGACGCAGGTGTGCCTCGGTCACTCCGCAGCGACCCGCGCCGCCCCAAGCCTGCCTGTGGCGCCCACGGGGCTCCGCTCCACGTGTGCGGCGGGTCGGCGCGCGACCCCCGGGGAGCAGCGAGGAAGGGCGAAGGGCGCTCCCCGGGGAGATCCCCCCGAAGATGCTCGGTGGGCCACAGCGCGTGCACCCGGGCCGGCAGCGCCGTGTCTCCAGGGAGCTCCGTAGAAACGCAGATGCTCGGGTCTCGGGCCTGCGACCCCGGAGAGGTGGTCGGCCGCGTACGGTGTTACCGGACCCCGGGGGGTACACTGAAGCTTGGGAACGGCTAACTACCTGACAAAGTAACAGACGCTGATGGAGTGCCTTAGCTTGAGACGCCTGGACTCAGTCCCCGTTTCCGCAGCAGTTTCGCAGAGAAAGAGCTCACCGACGTGCCCACGAGGCTGGTTCGAGGGTTTCACTAGGTCAGCTCTTGCCAACTTCTCGTGATTAGCGTGGACGCCAGGCGTCTTCTGGGGGCTCCGGCAGCCTCCAGGGGCGGACTGTCCCCCAGAACCCAAGCGGGCTTCAGCGTGTGGGGGCGGGGGCCGCTGCCTGCTGCCTTCTCGGGGCACTAAGCACCGGCCGGCAGGAGCCGGGTCTGGCCTGTTTCCCTGTTTGTAAGATGAGTACTGAGCTTGCAAGCCTGCGCCTTTCTGCGCCCCTACGCTCCCCTCTCACCCCGCTGCCTTTTTCCATCCCTGAATTGCTGCTCCACTGCGCCCGCCTCACTGCCCCAGGACACACGCTCCTGACGCATGCTGGAAAGGACCCCAGAGACAAAAGGAAGGCAACAACCCCATAGGTAGCCAGAAAATAGCCTGCCCACCGGGGCATCTGCAGGTCAGGTATGTAATAGGATGCGCAGTTTCCAGCTGAAGGCTCCCTCTTCCCATGATGGGCTCCGCCCCGCAGATAAGCAGGATGCAGCAGAGGTTAGGACCGCGGGCTGCCTTTGGCTGTACCATTTACCTTCTCATCAACAGTGTGCAAGTGTTCACATTTCTCCACATCCTCGCCAACACTTGTAATTTTTTTTAATACTAGCCATCCTAATGGATGAGTTGGTATCTTGTAGTTTTGATTTATTGTTCCTCATGTCCTGTTTTTCCATTGTCCCTAATGATTAGTGCTGTTGAGCATTCTTTTCATATGGTTACTGGTCATTTGTACATCTCTGGAGAGAATTCTACTTAAGTTCCTTCAACTGTTTTTGAATTGTGTTGTCACTTGTGTTGTAAGCATTATCTATTTTATATTTTAATTCCTTATCAGACATATGATTTGCAAGTATTATCTCCCATTCTGTGGATTGCCTTTTTATTTCATTGATAGTGTCTTGGCACAAAAGATTCTCACAAAGTCCAACTTGTCTGTTTCCTTTTGTTGCCTATGCCTTTTGTGTCATATCCAAGAAATCAATGCCAAATTGAGTGTTTTGAAGCTCTAGTCCTATGTTTTCTTTTAAAAGTTTTAGTGTTAAGTCTTTATGTGGCTTGTGGGATCTTAGTTCCTCAACCAGGGGTTGAACCCATGCCTTTGGCAGTGGAAGCACGGAGTCCCAATCACTGGACTGCCAGCTAATTCTCTATATTGTTAAGTCTTACATTTAGGTCTTCGATACACCTGACCTGTCTCCTGAGAAATATATGCTGGTCAAGAATTAAGTTAGAACTGGACAGGGAACAATAGACCGGCTCAAAATTGGGAAAGGGGTACGACAAGACTGTATATTGTCACCCTGCTTATTTAACTTACACATAGAGTACATCAAGAGAAATGCCAGGCTGGATGAATCACAAGCTGGAATCAATATTGCCAGGAGAAATACCAACTTCAGATATGCAGATAATAACACTCTACTGGCAGCAAGTGAAGAGCAACTAAGAGCCTCTTGATGAGGGTAAAAAAAAGACAGTGAAAAGGCTGGCTTAAAACTCAACATTAAAAAAAAAAAAAAAGACCATGGCAGCCAGTCCCATCACTTCATGGCAAATAGAAGGGGAAAAAGTGAGAAGTGTTATTTTCTTGGCCTCCAAAATCATTGTGGTGATTGCAGCCATGAAATTAAGACATTTGCTCCTTGAAAGGAAAGCTATGACAAACCTAGACAGCATAATAAAGAGCAGAGACATCACTTTGCCAACAAAGGTTCAGAGTCAAAGCTACAGTTTTTCCAGTAGTCAAATAAGGATATGAGAGTTGGACCATAAAAAAGCCTGAGAGCTGAAGAACTGACGCTTTCAAATTGTGGTGCTAGATCTTGAAAGTCCCTTGGACAGTAAGGAGCTCAAACCAGTCGATCCTAAAGGAAATCAACCCTGAATGTTCACCAGGACTGATGCTGAACCCTCAATACTTTGGCCACCAGATGCAAAGAGCTGACTCATTAGAAAAGACCCTGATGCTGGGAAAGATTGAGGGCAGGAGGAGAAAAGAGCAGCAGAGGTTGAGATGGTTAGATAGCATCACTGACTCAATATGAATTTGAACAAACTCCGGAGATAGTGGAGGACAGAGGAGACTAGTGTGCTGCAATCCATGGGGTTGCAAGAGCTGGACATGACTTAGTGACTGAACAAACAAAATGTCCAACTTCATACTTTTTTTTCTGTTTTGGTCATGGCACTTGGTATGCAGGATCTTAGTTCCCTGACCAGGGATTGAACCCTTGCTCGCCGCATTGGAAGTATGGAGTCTTAACCACAGGACTGCCAGAGAAGTCCCCTACTTTCACACTTTTGTATGTGATATCTAGCTTTCCCAGCATCATTTACTGAGACTACCCTTTTCCCATTGTTTCCTTTGTCCACTAAACGATCTTGGCACCTTTGTCAAAAATCATCTGGCCATTTATGTGATGGTTCATTTCTGGGCTATTGTATTCCATTAGTCTATATGTCTGTCTTAAAGCCAATACACAGTTTTGATTACTGTTGTTTTTGCAGTAAGTTTTCAAACTGGAAAATGAAAGTCATCCAGTTTAATTCCTTTTCCAGGATTGTGCTGGCTGCTCAGAATCCCTTGAGATTCCTTATGAAATGTAGTATGAGCTTGACAATTTCTAGAGAAAAAAAAAATCAAGATTTTGACAGCGACTGCACTGATCTGTAGAGTGCTTTGAGTAATACTGATGTTTTCATAAGTTTTCCAATCAGTTAACTTCTTTCAACATGTTTTGTAGTTTTCATTGTACAGGTCTTTCTCACTTATGCTTAACTCCTAAGTATTTCTTTTTTGGCAGTATTGTAAATATTATTGTAATATCAGGTCTTGGTTGTTTTTTGTTTGTTTGTTTTTTGCCATACCGTATGGCTTGTGGGATCTTAGTTCTCCAACCATGGATTGAACCTAGGCCCCAGCAGCAAAAGTGCAGAGTCCTAACCGCTAGACTGTCAGGGAATACCCTGTAATCACTTTCAGGTCACTCACTGCTCATGTATAGAAATGTGACAGCTTTTTATGTGCTGACTTTTAATCTTGCTACTTTGCAGGGCTCATTTATTAGATCTAACAGCTTTTCTTTTATCTTTAAGATAGTCTATGTATAACACGATATCATCTGCAAACAATTTACTTTTCTCTAACTTGTAGGTCTTTTCTTTTCCCTGCTTAATTGCTCTGGCTGAACTTTCAGGACTATGTTGAATAGAAACGATTTAAACAGGCAGGCATCTTTGTCTTGCTGCTGACCTTAGATGAAAAGCTTTCGGTCTTTCACCACTGGGTATTGTTTGCTATGGATTTTCTCATATAGATTTTATATTAAGGCAGTCTCCTTCCATTCCTATTTTGTTGAGTGTTTTTTCATGAGAGGTGTTGAATTTTTTTTTTTTTTTGCATCATTTGAGATCATGTGGTTTTTCCTGTCACTTTGTTGATGTGACATGTAACACTGATGACTTTCGTGTGTTGGAACTTTTACATGTCAGGGATATATCCCACTTGGTCATGGTGTTTAATCCTCTTGATGTGCTGCTGAATCCTGTTTGTTAGTATTCTGTTGATGATTTTCACATCAATGTTCATAAAGGATACTGGATTTCACTTTTCTTTGTCGTGTGTGTGGCTTTGGTGCTGGAGTTATACTGGCCTTCTAGAATAATTTGGTAAGTGTTCTCTCCTCATTTTGGGGGGAGAATAGTTAGCATACTATTATGAGCTCTGTTACATGGACAGCCCTGCCAGGCTTTGACAGTTATGTCTAGACTTCAGGCTGGATTTCACAATGATTTTCCTCACTTCTCAGTGGTTCTTCCTCCACTTTTGCTTTTCTGGTCACTAAAACACCCACACCCCACTGCTGGTGGCTTTGTGACCAAGATTCACGTGTATCTGATGTAATCTGCTTTGAAGACCCAGTAGTTGAGCATGGGAGCCAGATGGGGCAGTGAATCCTCCCAAGCCTCCTTGGTCCCAGTAACGGGTGACGCAGGCATCCAGCCCACAAGCCAGTTGGCAAGTCGTGGGCCTGAGCAGGGACTGACATTAGGAGCTCAACTTCTGGAAATGGAGACGCCAGCCTACACAACATGAACGCCAACACCACGCCAACCGTGATGACATTTGGTTGCTCTTTATGCAGCTCCCAGCCCACCCAGAACACACGTCACCTACAGGGGCCTTTCTCCACTGCACTTCACTGACTCATATCTGCAGAACCCGCATCAAGTGCTTCTCCAAAGCCAGTGCATGGGCCGTCTGCAGAGTGGAGCCAGAGGGGATTTTATGTTTGGGGCTGAGTGAAGAGACTTTATTGAACATTTCAGAGTTCGTTCCATACATATTCTTCGCAGAGCAGCTTACTTTAATAAGCTGGATCTAATAATGTCACAGTTCATGTTGAGAGGTGCTATGCATAAGTCAGTTTGAAAATGAAGACAATGGAGCAGGGACCTGCATTCTATAAAACTGGGGACTGAGATGCAGAGCTAAATGAAATAGTGTAGGGTGCAAGTTTTTCCTTCAGCTACTGAAAACTCTGAGGCCTTCAAACACTGGTGAGACTACCTGCATGCACTTCAGAGGGTAAAGTGAGACACTGAACAGCTGACTCAGAGCTGCTGCTCACACAGCGTGTTCTGCGAAGCTCCTGGTTAGACAGAGCTGGTTTTCTAGGGAGGGAAGTGGAGCCGCTGCTGGGATGCTACTAGAGGAGAGCCCGTGGGCACCCGGAGCTGCCATCCCCAGGGAATGTGACAGCACCTCCCTTCTGCCCTCTGCACCTGGAGCACAGAATCAGTCCTGACACCATACATGGCTGTTTTAGGAGGGAAAACAGCAAGATTCCTCTCATCAAGACTCAGAGCTTCAGGAAGCAGGGCCCAGAGGCAGGAAGGCTACCAAAAGCCTTGCACTGAGACACTGCACTGAGTGTCAGTTGGGTGGGCTACAAAGGGAAGGGGTGTGTGTGCGCATGTGTGTGCTCTCACACTGAGACACTGTGCTGTGTCTGTCTGAGTGTATATGAGTCTGTATGAGAGTTGGGAGGACTACAAAGGGAAGGTGTAGAGGTGTGTGTGCACACGCACGTTCTCACACTGAGACACTGTGCTGAGTGTGTGTCTGAATGTGTGTGAGTGTGAGATGGGAGGACTACAAAGGGAAGGTGCCCTGAGGTCTAGGGAAGCTTGCTGCCATCCCGCTGGTCGTGGCCAGTTTGGGGCTGTCTCTGCTGCAGGACAGGGCTTCCTCCCAACGGAAGCTACAGCAGAAGACACAGCTTTCCTTCAACATGAAGTCTACAGCAGCCCCATGAACTTTCAGGTAGAACTGAGACGGCATTTCTCCAGCCTCCGAGGGCACGTGTGTGAGCTCTGGTTCCAGCCTGGCAAGATGGGAGCACCAGAAACACCCCGGAGGCACCCACAGTCCTTCAAGGCGGGTGCTCCCACGTGTGCCTCACCGCCCGTCAGCGCAGGTCTCACACTGGCCAGTCCTCCCTCCGGCCATCTCTGGTCTGAACAAGAGGCTGTGTGAGCACCCACCTTCCTAAGGAAACAACCACGCAGGTACCTGCACCCCTCTGGGGCACCACATGCACCAGCCCACAGCCATGTGCTCAGAGCGGGTACCCACGTGGCTGGCCGATGTCCCAGGACCCTTGCTGGCCCTCCAGCGGGGGCCGCATCCCTGCCAGGCACTGCCCCTCATCCCAGGTGCGGACAGGGAATGGAGCATCCAGGCCATGCCACTGCTGCTGGGATACGGGCAACCTTCCCAAGAGATGTTATGAGAAGGGGGATCACACGCCCTGAAAGCAGCGCTACAAACGTCTCTGCTGTATCTCAGCAGGAACCCTTCTCCAATCGTCTGAACTGGGTTGGTAGCATTTCCAGTACTTCAAGGCTGACACCTGGTGAGTCAAGACACCCCAAGTTTAGGACACTTTCTCTGGGTCAGACTCAGATGGTTATTTCCTAACGAGGCTCATCTAACACACACACTCTCTTTGGAAGTCACAGCACAGAATCTCACACTCAGAAGAACTCGTCAGCAACTCAGGGCCAGGACTGACATCTCCATCAAAAGGCACTAATGTGACGCTAACCCAACTGCGGAGAGGACAGCCGTTTATAGTATGAGGCGAACGAAGCAGGCAAAGCAGCGCCTCTGTGAACAGAGGCCACCGGTGAATCCCAGGACTCAAGTGTCCACGAGTCTGCTCGTCCAGGAAGACCAGGGGAGCACGGCAGCCACAGATCTGGGGGCTGTGGAGAAACCAGTGCGTGAGCAAACGTGCACACGTGGATCCCAAATAAGGAGGCCAGACCGCTCGCCATCCACCAAGAGGGTTTTACACCCTTCCCACAGGCCTCCTCTGCAACACCGTATAAGGAGTGCGGACGGCATCTGCACTGCGCATGCGCCCGGAGCCGAGTCACGATCCACTGCCTTCTGGTCCTTTCTCTCCACCTCAGTTCCTGCTCTTCTTCTCGGAGCCCCACTCGTACCCTGGGGCGTGCTCCTCAGAAGGCCCCTCGATTGTCCAGGGGCTTGTCACTCCCCACCGTGCAGATAGTTCTTGGGAGAGAGGTCATCGTCCACGTGGGTCTTGGCCTTCCTCCTCCTCATCTGCTTCGTCAGGTCAGCCACGTGCTCTGGCCACAGGGGGCCCGTGCTCCCATGCCCTTGCGCTCTCCTCCTCTTGTACTCCAGGATCTGCTTGTTGAGTGCCTCATGGTCAATCCCACACAGGTTCAAGCGTGCAGCAGGGCCCAGGGTATCACTTGGCGAAGCCGCGTCCAGGGCCTCGGGGTCACTGGGGGAGAAGGGAGTTGTCACACCGGGCACAAATATCACATGGCATACAAACACTCCCTCAGCCCCCGCCACACAGCGCGCTGCCACCTCTCCAGTGGGGCTGTGGAGCCAGCACAAAGCGGGCTTTGGTCCAGCGGCCTCCAGTCTAGCACTTCTTGACCAGCACTCCCAGAGCCTGTATGTGGCTCAGGCCACCATGCTCCCTATGCAGACATCCTGGGCTGACATCAAGTGTATTTTCATTACTTCCCCACTTAAACATGGCTAGTGCACTAGGCTAGTTAAACAGAATCATGGGGAGCTGGTCTTTAGTTACCTGATGAACCAAAAGAGAAGACAAGTCCATTCTGAGGGCAAAACCAGAGCAATCCTCTCAAAACCCCAATCTGGCCACAGCACGCTCCTCACTCTCAGACCTGGAAGGGCTCCACACCCACAGGCACTCCACCTGCCTCGCCCAGGTCTGCTCCTCACTGAGCTGGAACTGGGGACTCACTGCCACTCGGGGCTTCTGCCCTAGCTCAGGGGTCTAAGTGTTGCCCCCCCCCCACCCCGTGGCAGGCTGGCTTCTGTCGGCCCTGGCCCCCAAGGCCCTGACAGTGCCCAAGCGATGCTCACATAGATGATCTAAGGACACAGGCTAGACACCCGGTGGAGCTGTTCCCTCACCTGGAATCCTCACATCACCTTCTCAGAGGCCTACCCTGATGTTCACTGCTTCCTAGCAAAATGCAGGCTCCAAAGACACTGCCATTTGTTCACAGCATTCCCTAAGCATTAGAACAGGCCTGCTGGGAGCAGGCACTCGACAGAAATGCATGAGGGAACAGAGAGGATGAGCTGCGACCACTAGCACTCAGCGCCCAGGCCCCAGCACTTCCAGTGGGCCCAGAGGCCCTCCTGACAGCCTCCCCAAGGTGCTGGGTAATGGGCCATGCTGCCACTGTGGCCTGCCATGGGCCAACCCTGGGTTGGGCCTCAGGTCAAGACCCTAGGGCATAAACCAGGGCCCACCCCTCTACACTGGGCTGGGGGCAGGCAGCACTGTGCAGCGGTTGTGGAAACCAGCACGTCCATAGCTGCATGTGCCCCCATCAGAAACACACATCCACATGTTACCACCTGAAGTCACTTTGCACAAAGTCTTCTTTTTCACCCTGGGGTCCAAAATCAGCAATTGCCAGCAGCCGATCAACCTGAAACGAAACAGACAGTGGGTTACCGGAGAGCTGTGCTTCTCCACTGCCTGCCGAGCGGGGCGCCTACAGACTGCAAATGTCAGGCTGCCCAGAGCCACGGCCACCTCAGGGCCCGGCTGCGTGACAGGGCTCCCTCCCTGATGTTGCGCATGCCCGCGATCTTAGTTACACTTGTTCTGATAATGAACCGAGTCTTCTCAAAAGACTGTACTTAAAGCGTGTAAATGTTAGTCAAATTTACAAAGGAATCAGTTAAATATTAGTTGAATTCCTGACACTTACTGGTTTCTAATGAGGTTCTGTAAAATGCTTCAATTTTGCCACAGAATTTTCTTGAGGGAACGAAGCCCCCAGAGTGGCTATGTGGGAGTCACAAAGCCCGGCATTAGACTCCAGCTCTGTGGGGTGTGAGGGGCCAAGGCTGGAGATGTACTCTGCTGCTCAGCAGGGCCCAGCGAGGCCCCCCACCTTCACCTGCCTGCTCTGATGCCGCCAGGTGCTCCCACCTGGGCTGGGCACTGAGGCCTGATCTCCCACTTCAGTGCGAGCCCAGCCAGCCGGACCCACAACTGGGTCCCGACATCCACATGAAGTCATCACCAACAAGTGACGCTATTAAAACCACAAGGTGAGAAGAGGCAGAACCGGACACGAGTCAGTCCACAGAAAACCCAGGAACAAGATGATACTACATCAAGAACAAATGGGCCTCCTCGAGTTAAAACTGGGAGTTAACTCACATTCATGATGGCCAATGTGCTGAGCACCTGAGTGTGCACACTGGTACTACCACCAGCAATGAGCACCCCTGAGTGTGAGCACTGGCAGGACCATCATTAGCTTTGAGGTAATCAGCAAAGTGGGGCTTCCCTGGTGGCTCAGTGGTAAAGAATCACCTGCAATGCAGGACACACCGGGTCGATCCCTGAGTCGGGAAGATCCCCTGGAGGAGAGCATGGCAACCCACTCCAGTGTTCTTGCCTGGAGAATCCCATGGACAGCACCCCTGAGAGTTAGCACTAGTAGGACCACTGGTGCTGAGCACCCCTGAGTGTGAGCACTGGCAGAACCACCAGTGCTGGGCACCCGAGTGTGAGCACTGGCAGAACCACCGGTGCTGGGCACCCCTGAATGTGAGCACTGGCAGAACCACCGGTGCTGGGCACCCCTGAGTGTGAGCACTGGCAGACCACCAGTGCTGGGCACCCCTGAGTGTGAGCACTGGCAGTACCAGTAGTTTTGCTGAACTACCTAGGTTTCAGTTTGGACACAGCTGATTACTCAGCCTCTTTCAAACATCCAGACCTGTGACCTGAAGACTGCATTCTATCCTGAGAACGCAAAGTAAGCTGTTCAAACTGGAGCAGTAGCAACTACTTGCGACTTTTGTTGCAACCAATATTAGACAGAAATAAACTGACTGACAGAAGACTCCAAGTTTCATCCAGAACTAATTTCAAATTTCTGTGCCTATCCAAGCTGCTTACCAATGCATGATTTTAAATTTTAAAAATGTACAGAGTCTGAAAAACTCTGCTCTGACTTAGCCAAGGGAAGCAGTGACCATGCCCTTGACGATCACCTACCCAAATCAGAAACCCACTCTGGTCCAGCCTTTACTCCTACCTACAGTGAGACAGAGTACAGGATGACGTGGCCAGCCATGGCCTGACCTTCCCTTGGCGGGTCCACATGCAGGACCCACCATCACCATATGGCTTGTGTCCGACCCTTCAGCACTTCCCTTGGGTGTGTGTGGTAGGACAGACAGGCCTGAAGTGGACAAAGGCCCCCCCTAGAGACACACAAGCATACAGGTGGGAGCATATACCCTCCCCTCCAGTGACTTTTCTGAAAAGGAACCCACACAACCAGGGAGCACCTTGCAGCCATGAAATCTTCCTCCACAGAGAGTGGGACGAGTAACAGTTCAGTGAGAACAGGGAGCCCACCCTCCGGGACAGGCTGGGCTCCTCCCACAGCCCTGCACGGGGACTCCTGCTGGGGTCTGCACACCACAGCCCAAACCCCACCTGGGCTGACAAGCGGCTCTGCATCTTCACTCCTGCTCCCCTTCTAGCGAGGAAACCACACACCCACGAGGCTATTATCCAAACGATGTTTCCAGTATAGGTTGTATGATGAACAATGAGAGACAACAATGTACAACTGGATCTCTTTCCTGTGGACCTATGCACTACCTAGTCTCACAGTGAACACGCCGCCGAATCCTCCTGCAGTGCTGCTGGCTTCTTCAGTGAACCTGTGAAGGTGTAAGACACCTTAATAACCAAGGAACCACCACCAGGTGAAAAATGCATGTATGGTAACAGGTTTTTAACCCCTAAAACCTGTACTTAAAACAAGGAAAACAACTATGAAACAATGCGTAAAGCCTTACGCATACAGAAGTTGACACAGTAAAGAGGCAATTATGCAAAAGCCTTACCTCCATCACAGCTGCATATTTTTTGTCCTGAACAAACACTATGGGCGGCACGTTCCTCAGGGTCTGCTGCGACATCAGAAGATGCCTGGAGAGAAAATAAGGTTTGAGCAGTTGAGGTGACATCTGGTGGAGGGGTGCCAGAAACACAAATGTCATCTCACAAAGAGGTGAGACGTGAGTCTGGTTCATCACAGTATTCAAAGATGAAAAGTCTTCCTTAGCCAACTGCCACATTTCAACAGCGGTATAAAATGCATCATCACTACTGTTTTTAATTCTCTAAATGCAACTTTTGAGATCAAGTCTGACGTGAACTTGGGATGGCCTGCCAGGCATCACCGCCAGCGTCCTGTCCCTCCATTCACGGGCACCAGCAGCAGCGCCACAGAAGGGTGGCCGCCAACCCACCACCACCAGATGCCAGACACAGAAAACACTGCTGGGACACGCAGGCACAGCTGCTCAGCGACAGAGCTGGTACAGTCACGCGGAGACCTTCACACTAAAGCCTGGTGATCCAAAGAGGTGGGAAACGTTCTGTTCAACTGACTTTTCTGATTGCTGCTGCTGCTTAGTTGCTTCAGTCATGTCCGACTCTGTGTGACCCCATGGACTGTAGCCCACCAGGCTCCTCTGTCCATGGGATTCTCCAGGCAAGAACACTGCAGTGGGTTGCCATGCCCTCCTCCAGGGGATCTTCCCAACTCAGGGATCGAACCTGTGTCTCCTGCATTGCAGGTGATTCTTTACCACTGAGCCACCAAGGAAGCCCCACGTTTCTGATTCAGTTCAGTTCAGTCGCTCAGTCATGTCCGACTCTGCGACCCCATGAATCGCAGCACACCAGGCCTCCCTGTCCATCACCAACTCCCGGAGTTCACTCAGACTCACGCCCATCGAGTCAGTGATGCCATCCAGCCATCTCATCCTCTGTCATCCCCTTCTCCTCCTGCCCCCAATCCCTCCCAGCATCAGAGTCTTTTCCAATGAGTCAACTCTTCGCATGAGGTGGCCAAAGTACTGGAGTTTCAGCTTTAGCATCATTCCTTCCAAAGAACACCCAGGACTGATCTCCTTCAGAATGGACATGTTGGATCTCCTTGCAGTCCAAGGGACTCTCAAGAGTCTTCTCCAACACCACAGTTCAAAACCATCAATTCTTCAGTGCTCAGCCTTCTTCACAGTCCAACTCTTCACATCCATACATGACCACAGGAAAAACCATAGCCTTGACTAGACGGAACTTTTTTGGCAAAGTAATATCTCTGCTTTTGAATATGCTATCTAGGTTGGACATAACTTTCCTTCCAAGGAATAAGCATCTTTTAATTTAATGGCTGCAGTCACCATCTGCAGTAATTTTGGAGCCCCAAAAAATAAAGTCTGACACTGTTTCCACTGTTTCCCCATCTATTTCCCATGAAGTGGTGGGACCAGATGCCATGATCTTCGTTTTCTGAATGTTGAGCTTTAAGCCAACTTTTTCACTCTCCACTTTCACTTTCATCAAGAGGCTTTTTAGTTCCTCTTCACTTTCTGCCATAAGGGTGGTGTCATCTGCATATCTGAGGTGATTGATATTTCTCCCGGCAATCTTGATTCCAGCTTGTGTTTCTTCCAGTCCAGCATTTCGCATGATGTACTCTGCATAGAAGTTAAATAAGCAGGGTGACGATATATAGCCTTGACGTACTCCTTTTCCTATTTGGAACCAGTCTGTTGTTCCATGTCCAGTTCTAACGCTTGCTTCCTGACCTGCATACAGATTTCTCAAGAAGCAGGTCAGGTGGTCTGGTAATCCCATCTCTTTCAGAATTTCCCACAGTTTATTGTGATCCACACAGTCAAAGGCTTTGGCATAGTCAATAAAGCAGAAATAGATGTTTTTCTGGAACTCTCTTGCTTTTTCCATGATCCAGCGGATGTTGGCAATTTGATCTCTGGTTCTTCTGCCTTTTCTAAAACCAGCTTGAACATCAGGAAGTTCACGGTTCACATATTGCTGAAGCCTGGCTTGGAGAATTTTGAGCATCATTTTACTAGCATGTGAGATGAGTGCAATTGTGTGGTAGTTTGAGCATTCTTTGGCATTGCCTTTCTTTGGGATAGGAATGAAAAATGACCTTTTCCAGTCCTGTGGCCACTGCTGAGTTTTCCAAATTTGCTGGCATATTGAGTGCAGCACTTCCACAGCATCATCTTTTAGGATTTGAAATAGCTCAACTGGAATTCCATCACCTCCACTAGCTTTGCTCGTAGTGATGCTTTCTAAGGTCCACTTGACTTCATATTCCAGGATGTCTGGCTCTAGGTCAGTGATCACACCATCATGATTATCTGGGTCATGAAGATCTTTTTTGTACAGTTCTTCTGTGTATTCTTGTCACCTCTTCTTAATATCTTCTGCTTCTGTTAGGTCCATACCATTTATGTCCTTTATCGAGCCCATCTTTGTATGAAATGTTCCCTTGGTATCTCTCATTTTCTTGAAGAGAGCTCTAGTCTTTCCCATTCTGTTGTTTTCCTCTATTTCTTTGCATTGATCACTGAGGAAGGCTTTCTTATCTCTTCTTGCTATTCTTTGGAACTCTGCATTCAGATGCTTATATCTTTCCTTTTCTCCTTTGCTTTTCACTTCTCTTCTTTTCACAGCTATTTGTAAGGCCTCCCCAGACAGCCATTTTGCTTTTTTGCATTTCTTTTCCCTGGGGATGGTCTTGATCCCTGTCTCTTGTACAATGTCACGAACCTTGTTCCATAGTTCATCAGGCACTCTGTCTATCAGATCTAGGCCCTTAAATCTATTTCTCACTTCCACTGTATAATCATAAGGGATTTGATTTAGGTCATACCTGAATGGTCTAGTGGTTTACCTAAAAGCTACTCAGAAAATGATGCTGTTATCTCAACACTTGTTGGAAATCTCTCGTTTTCTTCTTTCTGTGAAATGTAAAAACTGAGAGTGTCTGACCACTCTTTGATGATGCCTGGCTTCAGAGACCACGGCACTGTGAGGGATGCAGAGTGGCTGAAGCAAGCACGCAGGAGAATACCAGACCCGCAGGACCCTGCTCTCAGCATCTACCCCCTCGTCTTCTAAAAAGGAAGCATGGGGCTTCCCTGGGGTCCAGGGGTCAAGAACCCGGGGACTCAGGTTCAATCCCTGGTCCAGGAAGAACCCACAACCCATGGGGCAACTGAGCCCATGAGCCCCAAGTATGGAGCCTCTGCTCCGGAGCCCATGCTCTGCGACGAGAGAGTCGCCCCCGCTCCCCATGACTGGAGAAAGCCCGTGTGCAGCATCGAAGACCCAGAGCAGCCAAAAATAAATAAAAACTTTAAGAAGCAAAATGAAAGCCTGCCGTACAGTGGAGGCAGGAGGCCCAGGGAGAAAGGAGAGAAGAAGGAAGGAGAAAGCCCAGTTCTGAGGTTTTCCATGTTTTAAAGACTGAGGAGAAAACTGAGTAACTTTTTTCCTACCACCCAGCTCAGTGGTTCTCACAATTTTTGGTCTCAGAACCCCCTTTATACTCTTAACAATTACTGAGGACACCAAACAATACTTAACACATTAGAAAGTGAAACTGAAAAATGTAAAAATATGTATTCATTAATTCATGTAAAGTAACAGCTGTATTTTAAATGAGATTAAGAAGAGTGATACTGTTTGCATGGTTTCAAATTTCTTTAAAACCCAGCATAATGGAAGTCAGCTAGATTCTCACCTCTGTATCTGCATTCAATCTGTCCTAGTATTTTGCTTAAAAAAGAAGAGGGAAATGTAAGCTCATGGATCAGAAACTGAAAAAAGGAAGAGTATGTGAACAGCCCTTCAGAAAGGTGTCGAGGTTCTCTGATGCTACACAGAATCTCAACAAAAGTAGTTTATTTAAGGTGGCAATGTGGAATCTGAAACCAGATGGATGGACAGGTCACTCTCTGTACATTAAAATCCTGTGATCCTCTTGCCCTCTGAATTGACCTTTCCCCATTGGTGATTCTGTAACATCATACATTGGTATTTTTCTGAAAATACTGATTTACCAAGTTACACAGATTTTCAGAATGATCATGCACTTTAGAATATATTGTCTCCAATCTCATCAAAAGGGTCTTATGAACTGCAAGCTGTCAAACTCACGGTAGTGGGTACAGGCTTTCTAAAATTCTCATTTTCACTGAAAGCTTGCATTTTATCACTGGTCAAACACGGTCAGTTGTTTTCTTGAAGTGACGGGTTTACTTTACTCACTTTGGAGAAAATGTCTATCAAATACCTACATCTTAATAACCATAGTTGGTTCACTTGTTCTTCCAAGTGAAAAATGTGTATTCTGGGTCACAATCAGCAACCACAATATTTTTCCAAGACAACCACTAGGGCTCCATCCACACTTTCCACCACAGACACTAAAAAAGATGTGCCCAAGGGTAGATTTAATAAAGAGAGTAACTTCTGCTTATTCACCAAGGGTATTCTTAATGAAGCTGGCAGTTGATTACCGTGAGTACACGCTGACGCCACAGTGACGGCCAGGACATCCTCAGTGCACACGTCCACACAGCGAGAAAGGAAAACCACAGCTCACCATGAAAACAGCTCTAACCTCATGAACGTCCCCCCACAAAGGACCTCGGGGGTCCCTGGGGAACCAGGACCCACTTAGAGAACCACTGACCTGGCCTGTGGCTTATATGAAGATGTGAATTCTGCTCTGAAATTCAAGAAAACATTTCCAAAATTTTCCTTAAAAGCAAAAGTGGTGACCACACCGGCCGGCAGGCAGGGTCAGGCAGACGGCTCACCTCATGTGCGCAGCGCTCCTCCGCAGGACGGCCTCTGTGTGTGCGTTCTGAGCCTCAGAGAGGGTCGCCCTCCAGAAGACACGGCAGGCAGAGAAATCTGAAGTCAGAGAGACCTGAGCCCCCCACCCCCGCCCCAAATCACTGTCAGTTCACCTGGGCTCTCATGGACAGGGGGTGTCAGGAGATAGGCACTAACCCAAGGGCAGTCCTGGCTTCGCCCCCAGCACCGGTGCCCAGCGCCAGGGCCCCAGGCCCCCGCCGCCCCCCGCGCCCTGACCTGACTCCAGCCCCTGCCCCACCCCAGAAGTGCCTCAGTGCCCTCTGCCCTCCCTGGGTGAACCCACTCCACCTTGAGGGTGAAGACGACAGGAGCCAGCTCCCCGTCCTTACCCCGAGGGAAAGCACACGGGCCACCACTCATCTGACCCAGGTCTTCCTCTGATGGCCCGCGTCACCCCGGGCAGAGTGCCAGGCGCTGTCTGCGCCTGTCCCCCACGCCTTCCTCCCGACACCTCAAGGCGCACACCGAGCCTCCCTCCTGCCTCTCCCAAGCGCGAGGCACCTGACGGGGTGCGAGGTCCCATGGCTACCTTGCAGAGCTCCACGTTCAGGTCGCACAACTCCTGGCTCACTTCAGGGGTGCACAGCAAGTCTGTGAGCGCTTTGTAGAGGAGACCATTCAGGGCCCTCAGGCGTACCTGGTCTTCCTTCCGGGTTCTCTGAGAAGTGCTCTTTGTCAGGAAATCCAACTGGGATGACTTGTGGGTCTCCATCAAGAAGAAAGGCCAACATTACACAAAGGCCAACATGACACCTATATGCGAACCTTACTGACAACAAGGGTCACCCTCAGCCACCTTAGCTTTCATGAGGATATACTTCATTTTACAGACCTGGACCCGTCTAGATTTTACCTAGCATCCCTTCAAAATTAAAAGTATGGCCAAGTACATATATTTTTCCGAAAAAATTCTTAGTGAAATGTAATCCACATACCATAAAATTCTCCTTCTTAAAAAGTACAATTCAGTGGTTTCCAGTATCAGTTTAGTGCTCAGTTGTGTCCGACTCTGCAACCACCATGGACTGCAGCACGCCAAGCTTCCCTGTCCACTACCAACTCCTCAAGCTTACTCAAACATCGAGTCAGTGATGCCATCCAACCACCTCATCCTCTCGTCCCCTTCTCCTCCTGCCTTCAGTCTTTCCCAGCATCAGGGTCTTTTCCAATGAGTCAGTTCTTCACATTATGTGGCTAAAGTACTGGAGCGTCAGTTTCAGTCCTTTCAATTAATACTCAGGACTGATTTCCTTTAGGATGGACTGGTTTAATCTCCTTGCAGTCCAAGGGACTCAAGAGTCTTCTCCAACACCACAGTTCAAAACCATCGATTCTTTGCCCCTCAGCTTTCTTTATAGTCCAAATCTCACATCCATACACGACTACGGGAAAAACCATAGCTTTGACTAGACCAACCTTTGTTGGCAAAGTAATGTCTATGCTTTTTAATATGCTATCTAGGCTTGTCATAGCTTTTCTCCCAAGGCGTAAGTGTCTTTTAATTTCATGGCTGCAGTCACCATCTGCAGTGATTTTGGAGCCCAAGAAATTAAAGTCTGCCACTGTTTCCTTTGTTTCCCCATCTATTTGCCATGAAGTGATGGAACCAGCTGCTGTGATCTTTTTTTGAATGTTGAGCTTTAAGCCAGCTTTTTCACTCTCCTCTTTCACTTTCATCAAGAGGCTCTTTAGTTCCTCTTTGCTTTCTGCCATAAGGGTGGTGTCATCTGCATATCTGAGGTTATTGATATTTCTCCTAGCAATCTTGATTCCAGCTTGTGCTTCATCCAGCCTGGCATTTCACATGATGTACTCTGCATATAAGGTAAACAAGCAAGGTGACAATATACAGCCTTGATGTACTCTTCCCAATTTGGAACGAGTTTGTTATTCCATGTCTGGTTCTAACTGCTGCTTCTTGATGTGCATGCAGATTTCTCAGGAGGTAGGTAAGGTGGTCCCATCTCTTTAAGAATTTTTCAGTTTGTTGTGATCCACACAGCCTAAGGCTTTAGTGTACTCAGTGAACGTGAATGTGAAGTCGCTCAGTCATATCCGACTCTTTGCGACCCCATGGACTGTAGCCTACCAGGCTCCTCTGTCCATGGGATTTTCCAGGCAATAGTACTGGAGTGGATTGCCATTTCCTTCTCCAAGGGATCTTCCCAACCCAGGGATCAAACCCGGGTCTCCCGCATCGTAGACAGACGCTTTACCATCTGAGCCACCAGGGGTTTTTAGTATACACAGTGTATTTTTTTCTAAAAGGAACCATTCATTACATACACTTCCATGATACACATACAATGTATTTCAGAGATACTGCAGGTTCCTTCCAGACTATTACAATAAAGCAGATATCACAATACAGTGAGTCACACAAATTTTCTGGATTCCTGATGCGTATAAGTTATGTCTGCACTACAGTGTAGTCTATTAAGTGTGAAGTAACAGTATATCTAAAGACAACATACATGCCTTAACCGAAAACACTTTATTGCTAAAACACGCTGACACTGACTTGCCAAAGCAGGGCTACTACAGACCTCAATCCGTAAAAATCACAGTATGTGGGAAACACAACACAAGGAGTGCCTGCACACCTACAGACATCTGTGTTACACACACACAACCTGAACGGACATCACCATGTTAGAATCGGATAACAGATACGACATTCTGGAAAACTGTGGTGTAATTTTTTTAAAGGTCAAATCCCCACGTTAGCAGTGTATGCAGGCTCACCCTTCCAGTACTGATGCGGACAGACCACAGGCTGGAGTGCTGCCCAGGGCAGGGCCTCCTGCCCTCCGAGATCCCAAAGTGCTTGTCACTGCTCCTCCTACTTACCAAGTGAGAGCCCAAGGAAGGACCTTCATACCAGAACTTCTTCCTGTGGGAGAAAGTGAGAACTCTGCTGGATACAATGGCAAATTGGGTAAGAAACAGTTACAAATGCTAACCGCAAGTTATATCATAGCTGTTTCTAAAGGGCTAAGCCTGAACATACAGATTAAGTTCCTGAGGTTCTAAAAGATTTAATTATCCACCTGACAGCAGCTGGGTTTTCGGGCAGAGACAGGAGGCAGTTTTAATTCAGCTCAAGGTTTTACCTAAAGTCTGCTTCTAGTCCCAAAGATGGAGAAAGGGGATCTTAAAAACACACCTACCACATGCATGACAGCACTGTCCTACTCCACAAAGCTGCTGCCTGGGATCTGGATAACAACTGACACGGTCACACATCAACAGCTAGGTCAGCAGAAGGCAGATGGGAGAGCCAGGCTCCCGACTGCTGCAGACAATCAAGGGAGGGGGGTGAGGACCATCTGGGCACCAGCAGATAAGAGATGGAGGTCAGCAGGAACTCAAGTTCCACTTTTTACAGCTACAGGTGGTGACATGGAGAAACATTTACAGATAAGCATATACCCTTGGCTTAACCTGAACATGTATTGTTTTCACTTTGTCAGCTGAAAGGGTATAAAAGACAAATACCCCAGTAGCAATGACATACTCAGCTCCAGATCATGGTTCTGATGCCAGTGTCCAGTGAAGTAACCAGACAGAGCTCCTCGGAGAAGTGGCTGGTTCTAGCACTGAGGCATTCTGTAGCGCCATAAAGTAAAGAAGACCTAATAAATTTCTTTAAACATAAAAACTACTTCAAGGGTTTCCCTGGTGGTCTACTGGTTAAGAATCCGCCTGCCAACACAAGGGACACGGGTTTGATCCCTGATCCTGGAAGATCCCACATGCCACAAAGCAACTAAGCTACTGAGCCCACATGTCCTAGAGCCTGCAATGAGAAGCTGCTCACCACAGCTAGAGAGTAGCCCCCTCTCCCCACAACTAGAGAAAGCCTGAGGGCAGCAACAAAGACCCAGTACAACCAATAAATAAATAAATAAAATAAAACAAATAAAAACTACTTCAAAACCCCCAAAAATGAGGCATGTCAAAGGAACATAGGAGCCACCTGAAGAGCTACCAATGGTCCAAAGCCGGAACAACTGGAGCAAAATTAAGTAGTAATGGGTTCTAACCTATGGGTGCATACTGATAGGAATTAACAAATGGAGAAAAAGAGACACATGTTCCATCAAAAGTCTCAATAATTCATGAACCTAACTCACACTACTCCTTAGGTGTGAGCGGCATACAGTGACTTACCATACCTGCTGCTGCTACTGCTGCTGCTAAGTCGCTTCAGTCATGTCCGACCCTGTGCGACCCCAGAGACGACAGCCCACCAGGCTCCCCCGTCCCTGGGACTCTCCAGGCAAGAATACTGGAGTGGGCTGCCATTTCCTTCTCCAGTGCATGGAAGTGGAAAGTGACAGTGAAGTCGCTCAGTCGTGTCCGACTTAGCGACCCCATGGACTGCAGCCTACCAGGCCCTCCATCCATGGGATTTTCCAGGCAAGAGTACTGGAGTGGGGTGCCATTGCCTTCTCCGACTTACCATACCTAATATCATGTAAATGCTACCAAAACAGTTGCCAGCAAGGCAAGCTCAGGTTGTGTTTTTTAAAACTTCGTGGAATTTCTTCTGAATTTTCAATCCAAGGTTGGTTGAATCCGAGGATTTGGAACCTCGGACCCACGGTGGAATGTAAACATCACTTTGCTTTAAAAGTTCACTTTGCTTATAGCAGACTTAAAATCATCACAACTGTATGAAAGTACAGAAAAAAGGCAGGGAGGAAAAACCGCAAACGGCAGCCGTGACGGGTGGGCTTTCACACGCGGAGACTGCGCTCAGACTTGGCTGCGCGCTCGGGAGCCAGCTAGCGCCCAGGCGGAGCCCTCACCCTTGAGGACCCCAACGCCGGGCCACCGCCCCAACGCCCTCCACCCCATTCGGGAACATTACTTGGTTTTCGAAGCAAATTTCTTGAGCATGTTCTTGCCACAGGACACAGGAGAGCTGTGCAGACCTCGGGCACCGCTCAGGAGCCCCAAGTGGAGCCCCGGCCGCCCCCTGAGAGCGGCCCACATGTTTGCTCAGCGACTGCGGACAAATGGCGACGTAAGGCAGGGCGACGGTGACGAGGAGACGTGGGGAGGGGCAAAGACAGACAGGGCGACCTTTGCGGGGAGACTTGGGCAGGAAGACAAACGCGGCGGAGCTGTGACCAAGGCGTGGGCGGGGCAACGTTGCCAAGGAGACGTAGAGCGGAGGGAAGCGGGGCGGGGCGACGTGTGGGGCAGGGCTACGCTTGCGCGGCATAGGCAGGGTGACGTTACTAGGGAGACGTAAACCGGAGCGACGCTGAGCGGTGCGGTGTGCGGGGTAGGATACTTTGACAGGGGCGTGAGTGTGGGCGGGGTAACGTTGCCAAGGAGACGGGGAGAGGAGCGCTCGGGGCGGAGAGAAATGTAGGCGGGGCTATATTGACGAGGAGTCGGCGGGGCGTCGTTGCCAAGGAGGCGTGGGGCGGAGCGACACGAGACGGGGCGACGTGGGGACGGAACTACGTTAACGGCGCGTGGGCGGAACGTCGTTGCCAAGGAGACGCGGAGCCGAGAGACGCGGTGCAACGTGTGGGGCGGTGCTACGCTGACGTGATTTGGCATGGGCGGGGCGACGTTCCCAAGGAGACAGTCAGGCGAGCGACGCGGGGCAGGGCGACATGTGGGATGGGATACGTTGACAGACGTGTGTATGGGCGGGGCAACATTACCAAGGAGACACTCAGGCGAGAGACGCTGGACGCAGTGACGTTAACTGTGACGTGTCGTGGAGCGAAATTGACGGGGAGACGTGGGGCGGGGCGAAGCGAGACGGGGCGATGTATAGGGCGGGGCTATGTAGATAGCATATTCAAAAGCAGAGACATTGCTTTGCTAACAAAGGTCGGTCTAGTCAAGGCTATGGTTTTTCCAGTAGTCATGTATGGATGTGAGAGTTGGACTATGAAGAAAGCTGAGCGCCGAAGAATTGATGCTTTTGAACTGTGGTGTTGGAGAAGACTCTTGAGAGTCCCTTGGACTGCAAGGAGATCCAACATGTCCATTCTGAAGGAGATCAGCCCTGGGATTTCTTTGGAAGGAATGATGCTGAAGCTGAAACTCCAGTACTTTGGCCACCTCATGCGAAGAGTTGACTCATTGGAAAAGACTCTGATGCTGGGAGGGATTGGGGGCAGGAGGAGAAGGGATGAGATGGTTGGATGGCATCACTGACTCGATGGACATGAGTTTGAGTGAACTCGGGGAGTTGGTGATGGACAAGGAGGCCTGGGGTGCTGCAATTCATGGGGTCTCGAAGAGTCGGACACGACTGAGCGACTGAACTGAACTGCTGTAGACTAGGGCGTGGCTGGCCGACGTTGCCAAGGAGACGTGGAGCGTTGCCACTCAGGGCGGAGCGATGTAAGGCCTTGAGGCGACGTGGGGCTGGCAGACGCGTTAGGGGAACCGGTGAAGCGGCTCTGGGCCAAGTGCTGGGCATGCTGGGAGTCGCCGGGAGACTGTGGGCAGGGCGAAAGGGCGCGGCGGTGTCTCGGGACGAGTAGACCGGCCCTTAGGCGGCCGAGCGGAAGCGTGTGCGGGGAGGGGCGGGACTGCGAGTGAGCGGGGGTGTGTGGACACTTGTTAGCGGAGTGGGTCGGGCCGGGACTGATAGGGGACCGTGCACCATAGGCTGGGCGGGGCGCCCGTGGGTGGGGCCAGATATCAGGGTGCGGAGCGGCGGGCCACGACGCAACCTGAGGAGCGGGGCGGGACTTCAGGATGTGCTGGTTGCGAGCGAGCTACGAAGCCGCCGCTCTTCCAACGAGTGCCGCGTTGGCTGGGCTTTGCTGCTGGGGAAGCGCGCAAAACACCCGGAGGAGGAGACTGCAGAGCAAGGAATACTTTATGCACGCGCACGGAGCTAACAGAGATGGGGGCGTTGCAACTCCTTGCTACAGAACTTCAAATGTGGAGCAGGGAAGTAAGGTCCGTCCTCACTCGGTGGTTTAAATGAAAAACCAGCGTCCTGGAGCAGAGCTCCCGCTGCTGGCACAACTAGGAAGGATCAAGTTCCTTCCTCTCTATGCTACTAATTCGTTTGCTCACTTCCGTGACACCTGCTCGACAGTCCATGTGGAGGAGAAAAACAGCTTCCAAACTGCTGCAGAAAGGAGGCATCCTCACCCCAGACCCCTCTTCAAGATCACCCCTGGTAATTCCGCTCTAGGCACTCTCTTCCCACTCCTTTGCTCCCGCTCAGCACAGACCTCCTGGCACTGCTTGGTTTTCTCCCCCACTAGTAAGTAAACCCTTGAGTGGGAACTTGGCACATAGAAGGTGCCCAATTATCCTTTTTTTTAATGATTAAAGCAATAGTGATTAGACTGTCAGGGAAGACTATGTAATCCAATCAATTTACCAGAATTTATCAAGATTGAAAGCAGCACAACTCACTGGGAAACCCAAAGACTGAGTGCAGACTTTTGAACTGTAGACAAGTAATTCCCTGTGCTCAGTTTCATCATGAATGGTAACAGAACTTCCCTCTTACAGCTGCCTTGAGGATGAGGTGGGCATGTGAGGAAAGCATTTAGCAAACTTTGAACAGGTGATAAGTATTATGACTAGTCCTTAAGTGTTTCATCTAAGTATTAATGCAGTCTATATAATGGACTCAAATATAAAGTATACAAAAGTGTTTCTTTCCCATTTAATCTGCAGTTTCCATCCCACTGAACTCTTAACTCACATAAATCATTTAAGCAGCACTTCGTTAGGAATAGGAAGGCCACTGAGAGAAGCCAGGATGCTTTCAACCAAATTTTCCATTATCTGTCGTCTTGCTTGATGAGTTGCACTTCCAATGTGAGGTGTCAGAATGACGTTCTTCAACTCCAATAAAGGATGATCTCTGAAATACAGATTAATGGAGGAAAACAGAGTAATTTGGTTGCTTTAACTTCATATTCTGGTCTCACATCCCCACTCTGAGATGAGGAAGGCTGTGGGAGGCCTCATGGTGTACTGAGATGATACCTAGATGTACTCTAGATGATCACCGCTCATCTAACCCTGGTTTGGGTGACCCAACGTTTTTGGATGTAAAGTAACATATCCTAACTGCACCCACGCCATTAGTTCACAATTGCAGAACATGCGTGATGGATTAAATGATTGTGACCCACAAGATAAGAAAGGGCCTTGGGGAGACATGCTGATTCAGGCATGATGGGACAAGATGAGTACACCTTTAATGGGAATGGCATTCAGAGGGAAAAGATTTCTTAACTAGGATTAGCAGGTTAGAGGCAGCTCTCTTCCAGGAAGAAGGCAAAGAATGGGAGACAGCCTGGGAAGATAAGGTTTTAGTGAACTGGGTCAGGCAGACTCAAACATAATGATGGATAATATTAGAACTCAGGATTGGAAAAGTGCTGTCACCTAGCCCGACAGCGCCTCTTTATTTTAATACAGACTCAGGCCAAAGTAGCCACGTGGCAGTGATTCCAACCCCCAACCCCCCGACCCTGGCCCAATAGCTACTGAGGCTCAAGGGGCATGCCCTTGGGAATCTTAAGGACCCCCAAACCTATGGAAGTTCTCTACGGGCACCTGTAATTTATGCCAATGCAGTGCAACCACCCTCACCTCCAAGACTGATTGAAGTAAGTTGTATTGTGTGGTACAGTTAGCAGGGATAGGACTATTCTGAAAAACATTTGTCTTCCCCCTATGAAGCAGGTGGGCCCTACTGCACACAATGGAAAACAGTCTAGGTACAAGGGTGTGAGACAGGGTGACGCTCTGTCCCAACTGACTTGGAACCCAACACCTGCCCATAAGAATATCTGAATGTATAGGCAAGAAACATTTGTGTTGAGAAGGCATAGCAAATACCTCTGCAATTGACTTATGTAATTAAACTGCATTGTACCATGAGTGTATAGCAATATGCTGTAACACTGGCACTGTTGACAAGATTTAACTACCTCATGAAAGGAAGTCAGATGATAATACTGACATTGATGATCAATGGGAAATGACCGGCCTGAGGAATTACTGGATTTTGCTAAATATCACCTAACTTTATATACTAAATAGTGCTACATGTGTTCATCATAACATACAAATAGTGAATGAAGAGGTTGAGGGCAACAAGTAATCAAAAATTACAAAAAAACAATGGATTAGTTGTTTCTTTAAATCTTATCCCTGTCCCACAGTGACTCCTTCAAATGTTAGGCAGTCATACCAATACTATTGCTGAACCTGTCATATAAATACTGTAATAAATGTAGATACTCCAATAAATATCATTTTGCTGTGAGACAGCCTAGGCCAAGGGCCTTGCAGTCCATGGGGTCTCAAAGAGTCAGACACGACTGAGTGAACTGAACTGAAAGGCCACAGGGGTGGCCCGTGTAATAAAGAATTAACTCAGCAGGCAGGTTTGGAGTTCTTGAATCCTGCACATTCCAAAGACAAGGCTGGCCTCTGACTGGCCTCTGGGAGATAACCTATGAGCCCTTCAGCCTACTGCCTGGTAAGAGTGTCTGATACTTGGGGTCTTGGACAAAGTCAGAGAGTTGTTGCTAGTGGTTTAATTTGTGATGAATGCCCGTTTTTGTTTGCCTAGAGCTCTTGGCCAGTCTGTATCAGTTTGACCTCTGTAGGAGCTGGAGTCTAAGAAGTCAGTGTCAGACAAGTGGGTTCTCCATGCCTACATAACTGAGCCCAGATATAAGGCTCAGTGAGCTTCCCTGGATGGAAACACTTAATGTGTGTTGTCATGCATCACTGCTGGAGGTATAAGCACTGTCCACACAACTCTGCTGGGAAGATAAGCCTGGGTCTCCTGGACTCCACTCTAGAAGTTTTCTGCCTTTGCTGATTTTAAACTTATGTCTTTTCACTGTAATAAACTGTTAACTGTGAGTATAAAAGCTTTTCTGCGTTCTGCAGGTCTTTCCAGCCAATCATTAAAGCTGAAGGTAGTCTTGGGGACCCCTGACCCTACTGGCAAATGAAACTTCTTAAAATAATTTGTAGTAAATCCTTTTGTAAAATAAAGAATACTTATGTAGTATGACTAAATAACCCCGAATTTCCTACTTTTTTTTTCACAGTGAGCAGCATCAAAATGTCTCCCTGAAAAACAAAGATGAAAACTCAAACATATCTGATAAATATCTTGGCAAAAGAGCTTTAACAAAAATGATTTCACATGGGACACTGGAAGTACATCACCTATTAGGATAAACTAAGCTTTGGGATATAACACTGGTATTTGCCCTGTGACTTGTGAGAAAAAGCTCTTTTTAGCAGGTTAGTCAACAGGGGTGATTGCATGACATCTCAGTTTTGAGTAAGTTGGCCACTGTCTAAAATATTCATGCTTCTTTATTTATATTGAAATTATTTTTTGTTCTAGATTAGTGGCTCTCTTCTAAAGAGCCTCTTGATGAAAGTGAAAGAGAAGAGTGAAAAAGTTGGCTTAAAGCTCAACATTCAAAAAACTAAGCTCATGACATCCAGTCCCACCACTTCATGGCAAACAGGTGGGGAAACAATGGAAACAGTGACAGACTTTATTTTCTTGGGTTCCAAAATCACTGCAGATGTGACTGCAGCCATGAAACTAAAAGACGCTTGCTCCTTGAAAGAAAAGCTATGACTAACCTAGACAGCATATTAAAAAGCAGAGACATTACTTTGCCAATAAAGGTCTGTCTAGTCAAAGCTATCGGAGAAGGCAATGGCACCCCACTCCAGTGTTCTTGCCTGGAGAATCCCAGGGATGGGGGAGCCTGGTGAGCTGCTGTCTATGGGGCCGCACAGAGTCGGACACGACTGAAGTGACTTAGCAGCAGCAGTCAAAGCTATGGTTTTTCCAGTAGTCGTGTATGGATGTGAGACCTGGACCATAAAGAAAGCTAAGTGCCAAAGAATTGATGCTTTTGAACTATGGTGTTGGGGAAGACTCTTGAGAGTCCTTTGGACTGCAAGGAGATTAAACCAGTCCATCCTAAAGGAAAACAGCCCTGAATATTCACTGGAAGGACTGATGCTGAAGCTGAAACTCCAATACTTTGGCCACCTGATGCAAAGAACTGACTCATTTGAAAAGACCCTGATGCTGGGAAAGACTGAAGGTGGGAGAAGGGGACAACAGAGGATGAGATGGTTGGATGGCATCACCAACTTGATGTTTGAGTAAGCTCAAGTAGCTGGTGGTGGACAGGGAAGCTTGGCATGCTGCAGTCAATGGGGGTTGGAAAGAATCAGACATGACTGAGTGACTGAACTGAGTGGCTTGCTTACTTGGCCTTTACACTCTTAAAAATTGAGAACCCCAAAGAACATGTGTTTATGAGGATTATGTCTATCAACATTTATTGTATTAGAAATTAAAACAAAACAATGTAATACAGTCATACACTTCATTAACTGTCTGAGTGATGATGTCATCACACATTCTGAGGAAACCCTGCTGTGTTCTTGTGAGAAAACATGAGTGGAAATGAACAACTGCTTATGCATCAGGAAAACAGTTCTGATGTGGAAACTTCTGTCTCCTTTTAGACAGAATGCTGATTATGAATTATTAAATGAAGCCAATTAGACCTTTAAAAAGAAAAATGGTTTTGACTTCACAGACCCCTTAAAATGATCTCCAGACCACATTTTGAGAAACTATTCTCAATAAATTATTGTTTTTCTCAGAAATATCTAATTTCTAAGGCCAATCTTGATAAACTTAGATATCAAATTTGGTCAAAACATTCATCTGACAGCAATTTGCTTACTGGATGGAAATCAAAGTTAGGAATAGTTGGTTTAACAAATGACAGCATCAAGATTCAAAATAAATAAGATAATCAAGACGCCAGTCCCACTAGGCTGGATCACATGGTCAAAACATACAAGCAAATGAAAGTAAATGCAAATAAATGTAAAATTCCACACACAAACTTAAAAAAAAAAAAAACTTGAGAGAATAACAATTTCAACTTTAACTAACTAAAAAACTTAATGAGTTAAGGTACAGTGAGGCTGTGAGGAAACATGCTGCTAACACAACCTCTGTGTAACTTCGCTGCAGTGGTCAGACCACAACCTGAATACTATGTACAGTCCTCAGCAGTGTATTTTCAAAGGACTGGAAGGCAATAATAAGGACAACGTGTCTGGAAATGACATCATTTAGGCTACAAGTAAAGGATATGAAGATATTTAGCCTCAAAAAAAAAAAAAAAAAAAGACTATGGTAGAATGTGGTGGTTATCTAAAGGTTTGTAAAGAGAAGAATAATGGGTAAAGGAAGGACTATTTGGCTCAACCTGAGAAAGACTATTCTGTGCGTTCTCCATCTATGGGGTCTGGGGCCCCAGTGCCCTGAGTGCCCTGTCTGTGGAGGTGCTGAAGCAGAGGCCTGACCCACTGCAGAAATGGACAGGTCACCAGGGGCATGCTCCAAGGCCAAGACCCTATGTGATTGCAACAGGCAGTTCAACGTGGCTGCAGAAGCCAAAAGCAACAGCTGTCTGAGGCCTCGCCCACCCAGAGGGAGAGAACTGTAGATCCTGTCTGGCTTCCTTACCTGGGCAGGGGCTCTGGGTACGTCACATCCAGCGCTGCTGCCTTAATGAGCCCAGTCTGAAGGGCTTCCACCAGGGCTTCTTGATCAACTAGCAGACCTGGGTGGACGAGACCCCTCCTCTGTAGGCCCAAGTTAGGCAGTGCTCTCTGGTTACACTGAAACACATCTTGATCTTGTCAGAAGTTTGACAAAAATCATGTGAACTTCATTCTGCCAATCTGTTCTCAGACACTGAGAGCCTGCCATGTGCCAGGCAGCGCACTAAGCCCTTCACAGACACTGTCTCACTGACACTGTTTACCCAGCAGAAGACAATACTCATTTTACAGGTGACATACTCAGCCGAAGTCATATACTTCTAACACATCCACCCAGATCTGAGCCCAGGTCTGTCTGGCCCTGAGCCTGGGCCCTGCCACTTGACCACACCATCTCCCAACCACCAGAGGATTCCAGGAAGCAGCCCCCGGATAATAGTTTTGTATACATGCTAAAAAACCAAGCAGCCACAAACATGAACCATAACTGCATTTCAAACGTGAAATAGCAGGGCCTGCTTGAACAGCAGCTGAGAAGAAGGCCCTTTCCCTCAAGCAGAGAAGTCCCCTTGCCACTGGTGGGCTGAGCTGCCCCACTGGTCAAGACAGCACCCAGCCTGCATGTGCTGCTGGCGGAGACACCTAGCTCCAGGCCCTTCCTGGGGTGTTTGGTTTTCTAGAATCTTTGTCTCCAACCTCTGACATCACCAAAAGCACATAATGCACTGGTCGTTCCTGCTTGTCGACAGGGTATGAATTTTCGAGACCTTCAAGCACACTAGCTTGGCCCTGTGGGATTTCACGGCAAGCACTATTATCTGGGTTTAAAGATGAGAGATCCAGGTAGCTGCTGGTAGTGCCAGGTCTCACACGTCCTCTGGCCCCCAACCCCAAAGGCAAGTCGCCGGCAAGTGTGATGCCAGCACCAATCCTCACACGTGCTCACGTCCCCAGCATTGAGGACCCAGTTTTCTCCTTTACAAATGCTCCAGAGAACTTAGTTACAACACAGGACCTATGGCTCCCTGTACACAGACACACAAAGCTCTACGCAAATGTCAAATAACCAAACTAAGTGAGGCTCAGAAAATTCATGCCCATAACTTTTGCTTGATAACACGTGGAAAGTCAAATTGTGATGGCCCTCCCAAGGAGATGCCCACACTGGGATATGAAATTCCCACAGAGGTTCAGCATTCTCATTCTTTATGTTACTAATTTGAGGCTCAAAATGATGTGAAGATAAAAATCAGAAATACCTCTAAATATAAAGTATAATCCCTTTAACGTACCACCCACAAGTCTAGTGGATTTTTCAGACCATTCAGGGAAAAGGTTGACTGGAAATGCTGAAAGAGTGGCCAGGGCTGGGAGTCCTTCTGCACAGCCCTCCAGCCCACATACAGCTGGATCAGGTACCTCTGCCAATGTTGACGAGGATGGCGGTGGGCTTCATTAACCTCAGCTCCCGCTTCCCGATCAGGCCCTGGGTCTGTGGCGTCAGGCTCACAGCCAACATCACAAAGTCTGACCACTGAAGGAGGTCATCCAGCCTCTCACAGTAAATGGCCCCAAGAGCTTCCTCCTCCTCCAATTTTCTATGAAGGGAACAAGGGAGAAGACCATGTTCTCTGCTTAGAAATTCATCCGTTTGCCCCAGGAAGGAGTTTCTAAGAGGGCTGCAGACTCAGTATGTCCCCCATGGGGCCAGACCCCATGTGGGTTCAGAGGCAGCTGGACCCTGAGCTCAGGGCCTACCCGTGGAAACCTGTGCCTCTGGGTGCTCTGAGCCCTGTGTCTGTGGCATTTCACACCAGACTGCAAGCCTCTTGTGGACAGGAACTTCCTCTCACTCAGCCCTGAGCCCCCAGAGGCTGGCACAGCCGATGGTGTCAGACATGCTTTCAGTGACATGAGACACTGCTGGATATGGGCAAACATGTCAGAAACTCCAGAAAAAAACAAAATGGGACAGGGTCGGGAGTGCCATGTGTTCAACAGAGAGCAAGGACCCAAGGTTCTGGTGCAGGCAGCTTGTGTGCTGTTTGGGGTTCAATCCTAGCTCCTGCTTGGCCCACCCCAGGCAGCTGATTACTCAACAAAGATGCCAAGCTCCAGAAGGTCTCAGCGTCCTTGGTAGCCACTCCTGCCCTACAAATAAGCAATACAAAGCTGTATGGATTCTTTCTACACATCTTGGCCAGGGGACTGCCTGGAGGAAAGGAACAGCCAGCATGCCCAGCCACTATGAAGGCCCTGCTCGTATCACATGCCTGTCCCGAAGAGCCCTGGCCTCTGCATCGGCCCTCACCACACTGGGAGCCGTGACAGCGACTGAAGCCTCACCACTGTCCACTGTGTCCACATCGACTGAAGAGGGTGGTCCTGATGGAAGGTCTCCCAGCTCACCCTGCCTCTGTGAGTAGAAAGCTATTCCAGGGAACAGAAGCCACTGAAAGGCTCTGAACAGCGCCCTTCTCTGGCTGGTCTGCAAATGGACTGACGTTCAAGAACAGAGAGCGCAGCCCCTTGGGGGAGTGGAATGCCGGTGAGAAAAGCCAGGGCGTAGGCAGGAGGCATCAGTGAAGTGAGAGCAAACAGGCAGGTCTGAGACAGAATCAAAAGACTGGGCGCTGGGCCAGATGCTGCTCGTGGAGTATGAGGAGGACGGTTTCAGACCAAGCACTGCTGGGGGAAGCCCTGTGCCCTTGGGTTATGTGTATTAAAGTGTGGGCAGCATCTCCCATGGTCAGAAAGAATCAGTTTACAAATGAAAAAAGCACAAAACTGTAGGTGAGCCAAAATCTCTTTCCTCTGGTGAAATTTCTTCCATGAAGAGAAGCTTACCTGCCACATTTTTAGGGAATCATAAAAAGGCTACAATCCATTCTTTGATCATCAACCCTGCTTTTTGGAGACAGAATAAGGGAATCTAATAAAAAGTGAAGAAATAATATATCGAAGCCATACTGAAGTCAGTGATGATGTAAGTTCTGCTCAGTTAATTTCAAGTCCATTTTCTGAATTTTACCTGCGTTTCCTATTGTGATAGACAATCTTCATTTCAAATGCTTTGGCCCTTTGAGCAATCTTATAGCCAATGCTGCCCATGCCGATAATTCCCAGAGTGGCCCCTGTCACCTGTTGACCCATATAGTCTGTAGGAAAGTTCTCTGTATGTGGTGAAACAGCCAACTGATGACCTGAAATAAACAAGGTGCAGAGCGGGCAGTGTGGACAGCACCACACACAGAATCCCCACAACCCTCACGGGACCTCCTGACTGAAAGATGAGGTTGAAGGAAGCCCGAGGTGGACCCTGGGTGCTCAGGCATGTCTATACAACAGCAAAATGTTTCTGCAGGAATAAGGATGGATCGGACAGCAGTTTCCTCATCACAAACCCGAGCCTCCTGGCCTAATGCTTTAAACGAGCAACTTCTTTCACATTAAGGGAAGATTTGTGGTTAAAATTTGTTGGTTCTGGTGTGTGTGTCTGTACGTTTGTGACTACATGTATGTGTATGTGACTGCATATGTGTTTATATATGGCTTATGTGCATATGCAAGTGCGTATGTATGTGTGAGTGTGCATGTGTGAACCAGCAATCAGAAGAGAACCAGCCTGGTTCTTGCCTCCTCTCCTCAAGCTGCTTCACCCCAGAGCTCCACCAGGATGACGGCCAAGTGCTGAATGCTGCGCTGTCCTTCCCAGAACACTCCCAGTGATGTCCAGTGTGTGGAGACGTAGGGTCTCACCTACTCATGTGTGGGCCTTCACCCCAGGGTAGCAGGCTGACTGGCCAATGGACCACCCCAGGGCGTTTCCCTAGTGGTGCTGAAATTACCTCACATGTACAGGTACCCCCATGGCACAGTGAGTAGAAGGTGGTGGAGGAAAAGGCAGTGTTCAGACAGACTACGTGGACTGCATGTGTGCAGGTGCTGAGCCTGGCCCTGACTAGGCTGTAGCAACTAAGACTGGCTCCCGCCCCAGGGCCACAAAGTCCTGGACACAGTGTGAAGAGACCAGGGCTTTATCAGGTGTGATATTAAACATCTGTCATCTAATCTGGAAAACCAACATCTCCTGGCTGTTTACCTTCCACGACTCTCCGAGCTGCAGCAAGCAGCAAGGCCATCCCCAGGTCTGCTGTGGGGCTGGAGACAGCATGTGGTGTGTTGGCCACCTTCACACCAAAGCTGGCCACGAGCCCCAGGTCCAGGTGGTCCAGCCCTGCCCCTGCGCTGGCCACGATCTTCAAGGAGGGCAGGCTGTGCAGGAGCTCCTGGCTGACGGCCGGCCTTCCACACCAGATGTACACAGCTTGGATCTGGGGACCCAGCTGTGCTTTATTTTCCAAAAAGTCTTGCATGGTAATGAGATTAAAGTGTCTCTTCAGGTCTTCAGCATGATCTTCACATATACCATGTGGTCCTTCAAGATCAGACACCAGAACTCCAGGTAGGTCCTGATCAGCCATGGCCTGCAGAAAGACAGATATAATTTCTGCTGTCAGAGCAGAGAGTTTTCAAGAGAACAACCTGTATGCTCTTCTACTATTCTTTAGATTTTCTGAACTATAAGACTGGAATTATTTCCTGGATGAATTCCTGTAAAGTCTGAACCAGAACAGACCAGGACTCTGAAGGTACCAACACCCCATCAGGCCCACGTTCCCCCTGTTGGACATGGGTCTTTATTTCTGCCCTTTGGCCATAGCAGCTGCAGTAACTGATTTTTTTACTGTGAAAGTAAAAGATATTTGTTATTGTCTGTCAAACAAATTAAATAATTTTTTATGTTCCTTGTTCCTAATTTAAAATAAGATTTTTTTTGAAACATTTTATAGCTTTCTTCCAAAAAGAACACCAGCTGCTTTCAAGAGTTGAGGCTAATGAGTGCATTTTATCTTCGGGTCACAAACTTGGCTAAAAATGTTTAAAATGTGTTCAAAGTTCAGAGCATAGTTGGCTAAAAAAACAACTTGTGTTACTTCTTGGACTTTGAGTAAAAGATTAAAAGAGCTTCATTCAGGATAAGACTTTAGTTTTACAGAGAGCAGGCTCAATTCCTGCCTGCTTCAAGTTGGTTATGGAGCAATGACACACATCCATCATGCCATTACTGTCAGTGGGTGTACATAGTGAAAATCCAAGACCATCCACGTGACTTGTGGCCTCTCCAAAGGTGAAGAGGAGATGAGAGTTGAAGTGGGGGGAGATGGCGGTAGTGGGGGGTGGAAGCATTGGGCAGATTCAGGAGCTCACCCCATCCCTGGGCTCTGTCCCTTGCTCCATAACTCCTTTCACCAGCACCAGCCTCTAACCATCTCCACTCACAGTCAGGCGTCTAGCCAAGGAGCATGAGACAGGAAATGGGATCCCCATTAACTGCTTTCCTAGAAGGAAGCATGGATCCTACCTGCTGCTGACCCTGCTGCTCAGAGGGGCGGGCAGGATTGAAAGAGAGAACTTTGGCTCCAGCACCGCTCTGCGGCTGATCGAAGGGCTCCCAGGCTTCCTGGGTTCTTGGTGAAACTGACATGATATCAGCAGGTGTGCTTTACAGCTGTGCCCTGAGATCACATCTCATTCTCCTCCGCTAATTTCTGCACACAGAGAGGTAAGTGGACTTGCCTCTAGCAGGCATCCTTGGATGCCCAGTATTGACACGATGGTTGGTTAGGACATTCTGACAACAAAGGAACTCACCACAAAGAAGGTGTATTGTTAGGCACCCACATTTTATCCAAGTCAAAAGATAAACCCATGGGTGAAATTTGGAAAAATAAAAAATTTTACAGCTTTAAGAGAGTGATAGTTCAGACATGTATATTTTCTAACTGCTATGTGCATGCTCCTTGCACTGTTTAATTTGAACTGCTAACACGGATTTAAAATTAGTTTTCTCCTTGCAAAATGATTGCTCAATTAAAAAATAAAAGACTTTGTATTAACTTTGCTGAAATTGCCTTCCACAGACCCAAGGCTCTAAACTCAGGATTTTCTTCTTTTAAAGCCTCTTTAAAATTGAGATCCAGAAAGAAAAGTAAAGTAGAATGAACTTCCAACCTCTTCTTTCAAGGAAAAGTAAGATGGACATGTGCATGGCACTCATGAGGGAGGTGCAGAGAAAGGCATGTAGATCCCTGACCAGTCACCATGGCTGCCCAGCTGAACTCTGAGCCCAGAGCAGGACAGGGCAGGGAGCACCAGGTGACCCAAGTGAGAGCAACTTCAGTTCACAGAAGGGGCAAGGGTGGGGCCAGGCAAGGGGGAGGGGAGTAAGAGAGATCTTTATAACTTAAAACCAAAAATGAAAATAAAAACCAACTGCAACCAAAAAAATATTTTTAGTTTTGGGAACAGAGAGAAAGAAACAAAGATGGGGTGCGGGCAGGAAGGAGGACAAAAAGCAGGACCACAGGTGCTGGTTCAGGCTACTCTGCCTGACTGTGATCCTCTCTAAAACTTGCTCTCCTCCAATGCAGAGTGAGGGGAACACACAGCCTTGCATCTGGTGTTTGCAAGATAATGAAAGAGAGCATTCAGAGCCTGCAGGACCGAGGGCAAGCTTTCAGTGAAGCGGGTTACTAATGTTCAAATCTGAAGAACAATTTAGACATCTAGCTAAGTGTCTAGAAACAAACTTACACCAAAGAGAGAGACTGAATTCATATAGCACAGTAAAATTTTTAAAAATTTTCTTAAAACTCTATTTCCTCACGAAACTTCCTTGCAGTATTTGAGAGACGAGTCCAATATCCTCCCATCATCCTCACATCTCCAACATGCCAAGACTTGCTTCAAACTGGTACCCACTGACTTGTCTTCTCTCCCTGCCACTCTGTCCTCTGATCCTCTCTCTGCTGCTGCTAAGTCACTTCAGTCGTGTCCGACTCTTTGTGACCCCATGGACTGCAGCCTACGAGGCTCCACCGTCCATGGGATTTTCCAGGCAAGAGTCCTGGAGTGGGGTGCCATTGCCTTCTCCGGATCCTCTCTCTAGTCCCTTTCAAAGTCTATCCTCATCTTGAAGGAGGAACCAGACAGAGCTGGACTCCATCTTACACCACACTGCAAACAGGCTACACACATGGTCACCCTCCCAATGGACTCTGAACTTTGTGCCCGGTGTCTATAGACATGGAATACCAATGGAAAACCAGATCCCCTCAGATAAAAGAGCCTCAGGACTTGTACTTGGACTCTCTGTTGCATAATAGAATATGCTAATTATCTCTGTAACAGAACAAAGTCGTAAATTCCATTATGTTTATCAGGATATGACCACAGGCCTATTGATAAATGTCCACTGTTTAACTACCTAGACTTATGACACAGGAATCATGGGTTAACTTTGATCATCTCTCTCTTTTACCTTGTCCAGACTAGTTTCAAGGAATTTGGGGAAGTGGGTTTGATCAAATACACTTAGGGTATATAAGGTTTTCACAAAAACTGGTCAGGGTCGTTGGTTAAGAGGAGACTCTGCCTTGGGCCTGCCAGTGTAATAAACTGCACTCCACTATCTGCATTGTCCTGAGTGAGTTTGTTTCCCGGAACCGTGGCTACCACAATCTCACCTCTGGAGCAGCTCTCTGCCCTTTCCATGGGGATAAAATCACAATTGTTTGTTCTCTGTCCTCTACAGAGCCCTGATTCTGCTCCAAAGAGGCTCAGAAAAACAGACTGGGAAAAAAAAAAGAATCTCTGTAACGAAGAGTAGGGGAGGCCACGTTTAGCCCCTCTGCTTTTTAAAATCATCCTTATGCTGATATTCTGGATTTGCTGCAAATCATCTATTCATGCATGATTAGATAAAGGGACCTGAAGATTAGGATATACCAAAAGGCATATCCTTGAGTGTGTGTTTGCCATTTCATTTCACTTAATGAAAACTGCACTGTTTACACCCTTGGTGCGAGGTTTCTCCAGTCACCAGGTTATCAACAAATCGAATGCAACTTAAAACCAACACTGTCACAATGTGTCTCAGCAAAAAACGGTTGCTTCCCTCCTAAGAAATGGTTTGTCAGGGCTTGCTAAGTATCAGAGAAAAGAAAGGCAAGATTAAAAATTAAAATTTGACTAATGTAGGGAATAAACTGTAAAATCTGATGTGGGTACCTGAATCTTATTCATTTAAAGCTTAATCTACCAACTGCCTAGAGTTTAGGGAAAAAGTACATACCTGTCCAAAATGACCTTGAGAATCTCTGAAGCCACCTTAAGTCCTCTCTGGAACAAGGGAGGTATAAATAACAACATTGGAGTTTCCTTATTAAATTCTTCAGGATTGTGCCCTGGAGGCCCAGAAGGGTCTTAGGAGGCTAATGCTGCCCACCTGTCCCATGTGAAGTCCAAGGTCAGTCATGTCTACGCGGCAGAGCTCGATCCAGTCTCCCCCCACATTGCAACATTCTAGGGGTACATTTACCTTTTAAAAAGACTCCAGATTTAAGGGACGCTCCAGCCAACCCAACCTCCCAGGCAAAACCTGGACAGTGAAGACTCAGGTCAAAGAGCGCAAAGCCCCGCCCCTCCCCTCCGGAGCCAGCCCCAGCCTTGCCCCGCCCCGCCCCACCCCGCCCCCGTCCCGGCGCCCCACCCCACCCCACCCCAAAGCCCACAACCAGCTCCTCTGCGAGCCCTGCCCCATCCAACTAGGCCAGGCCGGCACTTCCAGCATTGGGTCCAGAGGCCGAGAACTCTGGGAGAAGCTGCCTGAAGGGCAAATGGCGCCTAGATGGACAGCTTTGGTGGAGCCTCCTGCAGGAGCAGAGTCTAGATGGTAGAGTGTGGGTCCTGTCCAGTGCGGGAGGTTGCAGGCCAGTCTCAGCGTGAGAAGTGTGAAAATCAACACACAGAAACCTCACTTAAGATAGAGTTGGGAAGCCAGAAGGTATAGTTCTGCGCACCACTCTCCCTTGATTGGAGACCCAGCAGGAAGAAGGGCACAACCTCACTGCCTACAAGTAAGGAAACCATCCTCCCACTCTGGAAGCAACCCAGCTAATGGGAAGCCTCTACTTCCAAATCCAGGTTCCCTCCAATGGACTCTTTATTACAAGCCATGCCCAGCTCCCCCTTTGTTGTTCAGTCGCTCAGTCGTGTCTGACTCTGCGACCCCACAGACTGCAGCATGTCAGGCTGCACCATCCTTCACCATCTCCCAGGGTTTGCTCAAACTCATGTCCATTGAGTCGGTGATGCCATCCAACCATCTTGACCTCTGTCCTCCCCTTCTCCTCCAGCCTTCAATCTTTCCCAGCAAAAGAGTCTTTTCCAATGAATCTGCTCTTCTCATCAGGTGGTCAAAGTATAGGAGCTTCAGCATCAGTCCTTCCAATGAATATTCAGGGTTGATTTCCTTTAGAATTGATTTCCTTTAGAATTTGATCTCCTTGCAGTCCAAGGGGCTCTCAAGAGTCTTCTCCAACACCACAGTTCAAAAGCATCAATTCTTCAGCACTCAACCTTCTTTATGGTCTTAACTCTCACATCCATACATGACTACTGGAAAAACCATATATTTGACTATAGGGACCTTTGTCAGCAAAGTAATGTCTCTGCTTTTTAATAACGCAGCCTAGGTTTGTCATAGCTTTTCTTCCAAGGAGCAAGTGTCTTTTAATTTCATGGCTGCAGTTGCTGTCCGCAGTGATTTTGGAGCTCAAGGAAATAATGTCTGTCATAGTTTCCATTGTTTCCCCATCTATTTGTCATGAAGTGATGGGACTCAATGCCATGATCTTAGTTTCTTGAATGTTCTGAGTATTAAGCCAGCTTCTTCACTCTCCTCTTTCACCTTCATCTCTCCCTTCTCCTCTATAAAAGAGATTCTTCTCCTTCGTTCTCTTGACTTGTCTTTTGCCATTGATTGCCTGTATTAAATCGCAGATTTTGCTATTCCTGAATAAATCCATTTTGCAAGGCAATGCTTTCTCAAGAGCCTTTTTATGACCTAGAGATAGAATAGTAAAACACTACGTCCTCTTTCAGTCTCCACTCTATTCTACTCTACTAAAACTCTACTCTCCTCTTTCAGTTTCAGACAGTTCTAAGAAGTTTCCTACCTTAGCTGTTATTTATTCTTGCTATTAGTCTAGTGTACATTTATCTTCAACTTAGGGCCTCTGCTGAAATTTGAGAGAAAGTCTCACTTTAACATTGTCTTACACTTAAAAAAAATTTTTTTTTATTTTATTTTTAAACTTTACAATATTGTATTGGTTTTGCCAAATATCGAAATGAATCCGCCACAGGGTATACATGTGTTCCCCATCCTGAACCCTCCTCCCTCCTCCCTCCCCATGTCTTACACTTGATTTAAAACATTTCTTCTTTTAAAAATGCAAATCCTTCTAGAAGAGTAATAAGGCTCTTCAATAATTTTTTATTAGTAACAATTAGTTCTGTCAAACTGCCTTCTTATCAACTCAAGACAGTTGCTGCACAGGAATGAGGACTCTGTTTGGCCATGTGTATCCTTTCCCAATTAGGAGACATAGGAACATCTTCTCCCACTAAACATCTTACTTGCCCTTACTTGAGAATTCCACACTGCGTTTTTTAATGCTTATGTTTAGTCATTTTTAAAATGAAGAATTCAGTTTCTAAAGATAAAATGTAATTCAAGATGTCTGATTAACTCAGAGATGATTTAGCCTATTTATTTCCATCTTCTTAATGATCAGATACTTTTAGAGGAAATGAGAGGAGAAATGGAGAGCTTTGGTCAAATAATCGATTTTTCTTGGCTGGACTAGTGACTTATCAACTCATTCCATGAGGCCCCTGAGAGGGTAACAGGCAGGAAGGCCAGGAGTCTCCAAACAGAGAAAATAGCTTGCAAGT
Organism: Bubalus bubalis; assembly: GCF_019923935.1. Lineage (NCBI taxonomy): Eukaryota > Metazoa > Chordata > Mammalia > Artiodactyla > Bovidae > Bubalus > Bubalus bubalis. The sequence continues at coordinate 61,277,006 of NC_059178.1, read as the reverse complement.
GTCAGACATTTTTCTCTCTCTCAAGCAGCAGGAGGAAACAAACTAGCGATTATTTTTTCCTTCTGTATACAAATTTAAAAAGAGGTTTCTCTTAAAATACTGTGTTGCCATAATGACACCTGGTTTCACCTGAAGTTAACTATTCTCAAACCTAGAGATAACCAATGCCTTTTTCTTACGGAAATGTTTATCTTAAGTTATGCTAATGTACTACGCATTTACCCCAAACTCTGTCTTCAAGTCGGTTCAGCCTCTTGGCTCAGAACCGACTTGACAAACCAGTATGTTATACTCAGATATTGTTCCCCTAATCTATGTAAACAAAACTATTTGTATGGTGATCTGCCCTTCTTCAAGATTCAAGTTAATCATTTTATGGCCCAGGATGAACCAGTTGGTGCCAAGATTATCCCAAAATGCATCTTCTGGGTGAGGGGCCTGGTGCCATTCTGAGTGTTAAGACATTCCTTTCTTTCATTAACAGACTGCTAGTGACTATATAACATCCAGCTGAAGACTAGCAGGGGGGGCACTCTTTCTGCCCCCTTCTGATGCCTATGTCAGAAGCTTTGTCTATCTCCTTTATACTTTAATAAAACTTTATTACACAAAAGCTCTGAGTGATCAAGCCTCGTCTCTGGCCCCGGATTGAATTCTTCTCCTCTGGGGGTCAAGAATCCCGGCATCTTTGCGTGATTCAACAACAACCTTTCATCTTGGGGGCTCATCCGGGATCCTTCAGGACAAGGTAAGGATGCTTGGAGCACCAGTTCTTTGTTCTCTTAGTGAAACACGTTTTCTGCTGTGCTTTACTAACACCACGGTGTGCTTGTGTGAATGAATGACATGCCCTGCACGAAGCAAGTGAGGAGCCCTGCTCTGCGGTTCCACGGTGATCTCATACGGCTTATGGCAGAAACCTGTTGGGGGTTTATACCGACCTGCCAATGCCAAGAGGCACCCAATGTCTCCTTTGGGAACCGACCAGAAATGGGCAAAGCGTGTGGACCGAACTCTCTTTTCTTGGTCAGTCTTTTCGGTCTCTTTGACCATTTCATAACTCTTGGGAATTAGAAGTACTAACCTAATCTATCGGATCCTAGACTTTCAAGGGACTTGTGATCTATACTGTTACTGTGTACTGTGGCTTAGGTCCCAAACTTGGATTGGTAGTCAAGAAAGTGCCTAGCCTCACTAAGAATCAGAAGTTCAGAAGCTAGATGGATCTCTAGCTCCAACATCTCAGAGGTTAAAGGTTACTCAGATTGGGACTACAATGGGTTTTTTTCCTTTGGTAACGCTGGCTCTTAGTGGACCAGAGGAGGCTCTTATACTGGTGTGGTGATGCTTGGAAAGAACATCTCAGCTTTGTGTTCATATCGGTCTTACTGTGGTCAAGAATATACTCAGGGTTGTGCACAGGCACTCAGGTGATGAATGTTTCCCCCAGCAGTCTTAGCTTGGGAGGCATTCCAGAAGGTTACTCTGATTCACCCCGGATGACATCAGAGGCAAGCAAGGTTAATGGTGAAGAGCTGGAAGTCAGGTAGAGATGTTATCAGGTCTACCCCTGGTACATCCCCACCCAGTCTTGGTGGTAGAACTGGGAGGGACGAGGACGGCGCCTGCATCGGTAAGGGACAGACTAAGTCCGACCAGGAAGGAAAAGCTTTTGGTGTAAAGTCTGTCTACACCCCCATCTAGAGCAGGGAGCGATGCCTCTGGTAGAAAAATGGCGCTGGTCGCTTTTTTTCTCTCTTACAGATGGGAGCTAACAAGTCCAGCCTCATTCCTTTGAACTGTATCCTGAAAAACCTGGATAGATTTGATCTCCAAGGCTTAAAGAAGACACACCTGGTCTTCCTATGTGATACTGCATGGCCACGGTATCCATTGGAGGATGACGAATGGTGGCCAGTTGGATGGTCTCTTAAGTATAATACTGTTTTACAATTAGACTGGTTCTGTAAAGAACAAGGGAAAAGTGATCTTAAAAGAGAGATTTCTCACTCAGTTGGCTCCAGATATCCGCCATAAGCTATTAAAATGGGCATCTGTACCAAATCAGTCTTTAGATATTCTGTTAAAACTGGCTCAGACAGTCTATCATGGTAGGGAATATGAGGAAAAGAAAGGCAAAAAAAGACGAAGGAAAAGGCAGAAGCCTTTGCAATGGCTAAGAAAAACTTTCTTAAACAGCCTGAGAAAGATGCCCAGAGGGACCTAGGTGAAAAGGGATAGGCTCGCTATTACTGTGGAAAGGAGGGACACCTCAAGAGGGATTGCTCTCAGGCATCTAAGCCGCCCCCGGCTCCATGTCCGGTCTGCAAAGGACCACACTGGAAGAGAGACTGCCCCCAGATGCATAGGTCTCCAGGGTCGGACTCTCAAGACAATCAGGACTGAAGGTGCCCGGGGGTCCCCACACAAGCTCCCGTCCTAATTACACCTGAGGAACCCCAGGTATTACTAATTGTGGGGGTCCAATCTGTCGATTTCCTTTTAGATATTGGGGCAACTTACTGTATGCTTACTGAAGCCCCTGGCCCACTTTCTTCCTGATCCGCTTTGGTAACAGGACTGTCTGGATGAGCCAAAAGGTATTATTTCAGTTATTCTTTATCTTGCAACTGGGATTCTGTGCTATTTTCACACGAGTTTCTGATCATGCCAGAATCTCCCTCACCCCTTTTGGGGAGGGATATACTGAGCAAGGTCCATGACTCTGTTTTCATGAATATGGAGCCCTCCCTTTCTCTCCCTTTAGCTGAACAAAATATAAATCCTAGAATATGGGCTGATGGAAAATCTGTGTGTCGAGCACAAAATGCTATTTCTGTAGTTGTCAAACTCAAAGACCCTCACTTATTTCCACATAAGAAGCAGTATCCACTGAAACCTGAGATTGCTGCTGCTGCTGCTAAGTCGCTTCAGTCGTATCCGACTCTGTGCAACCCCATAGACGGCAGCCCATCAGGCTCCCCCATCCCTGGGATCCTCCAGGCAAGAATACTGGAGTGGGTTGCCATTTCCTTCTCCAATGCATGAAAGAGAAAAGTGAAAGTGAAGTTGCTCAGTCGTGTCCGACTCTTAGAGACCCCATGGACTGCAGCCCACCAGGTTCCTCCATCCATGGGGCTTTCCAGGCAAGAGTACTGGAATGGGGTGCCATTGCCTTCTCCGGAAACCTGAGATTAAGGAAGGGTTAAAATCCATCATCAAAAATTTAAAGGAGCAGGGACTATTAATTCCCTGTTACAGTCCTTGCAACACTCCTATTTAGGGTATAAAGAAATCAAATGGTAAATGGAGACTAGTTCAAGATTTACGTATAATAAACGAGGCTGTAGTTCCTTTACACCCCGTGGTGCCTAATCCTTATACTCTATTGTCTGAAATTCCTGAAGGAGCCAAATATTTCTCAGTAATTGATTTGAAAGATGCCTTCTATTCAGTGCCTTTGGCGAAAGAAAGTCAATTTCTATTTGCCTTTGAAGACCCTACGCAGCCAGCTTCTCAGTTAACCTGGACAGTTTTGCCCCAGGGATTTCGTGACTGTCCTCACTTATTTGGACAAAGTTTGTCACAGGATCTACAAAACTTTAATAGCTCTAAAGCTGTGGTGTTACAATATGTAAATGATATTTTGCTCTGTGCTGAGACAGAGGAAGCTTGTTCGCGAGCCTCAGAAGATTTCTTAAACTTTCTGGCAGGCTGTGGTTACAAGGCATCAAGAGAAAGGGCTCAGCTGTGTCAACAATCGGTTTGATAGCTGGGCCTAATCATATCAGAAGGGATTAGGACCATAGGCCCTAAGAAAATTAAGCCTATACTAAATATATCCCCTACCTATGACTTTAAGACAATTGAGAGGATTTTTGGGAATCACAGGTTACTGTTGCATTTGGACTCCTGGTTATGGAGAACTTGCCCGGTCTTTATATAAACTTATAGCTGAAACTCAACAGGCCCAAACTGACAAACTGGTTTGGTCTTCAGAAACTCAAAAGGCTTTTAAGGTTCTTCAGACTGCTTTCCTGCAAGCTCCAGCTCTGAGCTTGCCCACAGGGTCAGAATTTAATTTGTTTGTCACTGAAAGAAAAGGTATGGCTTTGGGAGTTTTGACACAACCCCGAGGGCCTCACCAGCAACCTATTGCTTATCTAAGCAGAGAATTAGATGTAATTTCATGTGGGTGGCCCCACTGCCTAAGAGTAATTGGGGCAGCAGCTTTATTAACACCTGAAGCTTTAAAAATAATTAATGGACGAAATCTTACTGTACTGACTTCTCATGATGTGAGTGGAATCTTAAATTCTAAGGTTAATATTTGACAGACAGTAGGCTTCTTAAATATCAGTCATTGTTGTTAGAGGGACCTGTAACTAAGCTCAAAGTTTGTGGAAATTTAAATCCTGCCACTTTCCTTCCAGAAAAGGAAAATGAAACACCTGATCATGATTGTTCCCAATTCCTAACTTTATACAGCTCGGGAGGATCTAATGGATACCCCATTAGAAAATCCTGACATGGAAATATTTACAGATGGCAGTTCTTTTGTTCGGGATGGAAAGCTTAAAGCAGGTTACGCCATGGTGACTGCTGAACAGGTTTTGGAAGAAAAATCTCTCCCCCAGGGAACCAGTGCTCAGTTAGCAGAGCTTGTGGCTCTCACCCGAGCTCTAGAGTTAAGCAAAGGGCAGCGAGTAAATATCTACACAGATTCTAAGTATGCTTATTTGACTTTACACGCTCATGCTGCGATATGGAAAGAGAGACAGTTTAAAACAGCAACAGGAAAACCTATTAAGCATTTCAGAGAGATCAAGAGACTTTTAACTGCTATCATATCAGATCAGATCAGATCAGTCGCTCAGTCATGTCCGACTCTTTGCAACCCCATGAATCGCAGCACGCCAGGCCTCCCTCTCCATCACCAACTCCCGGAGTTCACTCAGACTCATGTCCATCGAGTCAATGATTCCATCCAGCCATCTCATCCTCTGTCATCCCCTTCTCCTCCTGCCCCCAATCCCTCCCAGCATCAGAGTCTTTTCCAATGAGTCAACTCTTCGCATGAGGTGGCCAAAGTACTCAAGTTTCAGCTTTAGCATCATTCCTTCCAAAGAAATCCCAGGGCTGATCTCCTTCAGAATGGACTGGTTGGATCTCCTTGCAGTCCAAGGGACTCTCAAGAGTCTTCTCCAACACCACAGTTCAAAAGCATCAATTCTTCGGTGCTCAGCCTTCTTCACAGTCCAACTCTCACATCCATACATGACCACAGGAAAAACCATAGCCTTGACTAGACGAACCTTTGTGGGCAAAGTAATGTCTCTGCTTTTGAATATGCTGTCTACGTTGGTCATAACTTTCCTTCCAAGGAGTAAGCGTCTTTTAATTTCATGGCTGCAGTCACCATCTGCAGTGATTTTGGAGCCCAGAAAAATAAAGTCTGACACTGTTTCCACTGTTTCCCCATCTATTAAAGAAGTAGCTGTTATGCATTGCAAAGGGCACAAAAGGGATGGGAGAAAAGTAGCCAAAGGTAATCAGTTGGCTGACTGTCAAGCCAGAAAAGCGGCACTTTGCGAAACCCCTTCACTGCAGACACCTTTGATCTGGACAGGTCCTGTAAACAGAAAAAACCACAACATACTGAGGAAGAATTAGAAAGATACGAAAAAAAGAGGAACAAAGATTACTGATAAAGGATGGTTACAGTCCGAGGATGGACGATTAATAATTCCTGAAAATGCTCAGTAGAAAATTTTTAAGGATTTACATCAAAGTTTTAATTTGGGTGCAGAGAGTACTTACCAAATGGCTTCTCATTTGTTTGAAGGTAAAAATGTAATAAAAACTTTAAAAAATATTATCAAAAGGTGTGAGGTTTGTCAGAAAAATAACCCAAAGACTGAAAAGCTAGCAAAATCTGGATTACAACGAAGTGGGAAGTATCCTGGAGAGGACTGGAAAATTGATTTTACTCATATGCCAAAAGCCAATGGATATTCTTGCTTACAAGTTTGGGTAGATACTTTTACTGGACGGATTGAGGCTTTTCCCTGTCATAGTGAACAGGATAAGGAGGTTATAAAGATTTTAATCCATGAAATTATCCCCAGGTTTGGGCTGCCACGGAGCCTTCAGAGTGACAATGGCTCCGCCTTTAGAGATGCTGTAACTCGGGGGTGTCTAAGGCTCTAGGACTAGAATATCACTTACACTGCTCCTGGAAGCCCCAATCCTCAGGAAAGGTTGAAAAAGCTAATGACATTATCAAAAGACATTTGCACAAATTAACTCAAGAGACGCAGGACAATTGGATTAAAGTCCTACCCATAGCTTTAATGAGGGCTCGAACTGCCCCAAAAAAGGAGGGACTGTCCCCCTTTAAAAGTATTTATGGAAGGCCTTTCCTATGCACATTCTTATAGACCCCAAAGCCTTGGAATTAACTAGTTATGTAACTCAGCTCTCAGCTTTTCAACAGGCATTAACAGAACTCCGGGAGACGACTCCTGACCCAGCCTCTGAGTCAAGCAAGCCTCTATTTCAGCCAGGAACTGAGGTCCTCATAAAAAACATTGGGATCTGAGGGCCCATCCCTCGAGTCCCTCTGGGAAGGCCCTTACCAGGTGATTCTTTTTTCTCCCACAGCTGTCAAAGTGCCAGGAATTGATTCGTGGGTACATCACACTCGAGTTAAGAGGTGGCACCCTGACCAAAACTAAGTGACTTCATTTTATGTCTTTACTTTCTATGCTCTGACTTTGTACTTTTCAGATAGACCTGATAATCTATGTGAGCGTATTTCTACTGACTCCAAAAATCCTGAGTGTGCCGTTTGATCCTCAAGACAATGCCTTCCTGTCCTGGACTCACTCCTATGCTGCATTCCACAATCGGTCTAACTGCTGGGTCTGTGGAACACTCCCCTCTTCATCAGTGGAAGGCTTCCCATGGTGGACATCTCCACTTCAAGGAAAAGACTTTCTCCAAGTCTGTGAATAAGTCTGTGAATACCTTCGACAACAATCACATGTGATGCCTCTTCTTCATCTGATGACATCTACCAACCCTAAAATGGACTGGTGCAACACGTTGCACTTTAACTATGGACATAATGTGACTTTTATTTTGATTTTAACTTGTTTTAATGACTATGTTGCCTTACATCTGTAACTGTGTAACTAGATTTGTTTCTAGCCACATAAAAGCTTTTAAGTTACAAATGGTTGCTCAAACTCCTGCTACTGCTGCACCTTCCTCCAACTACTATTTGGGGCCCCTGGATCAGATATCCTCAATATGAGAATTAGGAGAATATGTTGCCTCACCAATTTAGGGACAACGCCCCTTGTCAGCTCGGAAGAAGTTATGAACGAGAACGACGCCCCTTTTCCCTAGGCAACATAATTCTCCTAAAAGGAAAGGGGGGAATGAGAGGGTAACAGGCAGGAAGGCCAGGGGTCTCCAAACAGAGAAAATAGCCTGCAAGTGTCAGACATTTTTCTCTCTCTCAAGCAGCAGGAGGAAACAAACTAGCGATTATTTTTTCCTTCTGTATACAAATTTAAAAAGAGGTTTCTCTTAAAATACTGTGTTGCCATAATGACACCTGGTTTCACCTGAAGTTAACTATTCTCAAACCTAGAGATAACCAATGCCTTTTTCTTATGGAAATGTTTATCTTAAGTTATGCTAATGTACTATGCATTTACCCCAAACTCTGTCTTCAAGTCGGTTCAGCCTCTTGGCTCAGAACCGACTTGACAAACCAGTATGTTATACTCAGATATTGTTCCCCTAATCTATGTAAACAAAACTATTTGTATGGTGATCTGCCCTTCTTCAAGATTCAAGTTAATCATTTTATGGCCCAGGATGAACCAGTTGGTGCCAAGATTATCCCAAAATGCATCTTCTGGGTGAGGGGCCTGGTGCCATTCTGAGTGTTAAGACATTCCTTTCTTTCATCAACAGACTGCTAGTGACTATATAACATCCAGCTGAAGACTAGCAGGGGGGTACTCTTTCTGTCCCCTTCTGATGCCTATGTCAGAAGCTCTGTCTATCTCCTTTATACTTTAATAAAACTTTATTACACAAAAGCTCTGAGTGATCAAGCCTCGTCTCTGGCCCCGGATTGAATTCTTCTCCTCCAGGGGCCAAGAATCGCAGCGTCTTTGTGTGATTCAACAACAACCTTTCACCCTATACCAAAATCAGACAAAGATACTGCAAGAAAACTACAGACCAATATCCTTTGTGAGTTATAGACACAAAACCTTCAATAAAATACTAGCAAACCAAATTCAGCAACATATTTTGAAAAACTACTGAGACCAAATAGGACTTAGCTTCCCTGGTGGCTCAGAAGATAAAAGAATCTGCCTGCAATGCAGGAGACCTATGTTCAATCCCTGGGTCAGAAAGATGCCCTGGAGAAGGAAATGGCAACCCAGTCCACTATTCTTACCTGGGAAATCCCACAGACAAAGGAGCCTGGAGGGCTACAGTACATGGGTTGCAAAGTGTTGGACAGGACTGAGTTGTTCAGTCGCCCAGTCATGACTGACTCTTCATGACCCCATGGACTGCAGATGCCAGGCCTCCCTGTCCCTCACCATCTCCCAGAGTTTGCCCAAGTTGATGTTCACTGCACTGGTGATGCCATCCAGCAATCTCATTCTCTGACACCCTCTTCTTCTGCCCTCAATCTTTCCCAGCATCAGGGACTTTTCCAATAGTTTCCTGTTCATATTAGGTGACCAAAATACTGGAGCATCAGCTTCAGCATCAGTCCCTCCAGTGAATATTCAGGGTTTGTCTCCCTGAAGATTGCCTGGTTTGATCTCCATGCTGTCCAAGGGACTTTTCAGGAATCTTCTCAAGCACCATAGTTCAAAAGCATCAATTCTTTGGTGTTCTGCTTTCTTTACAGTCCAGATCTCACAACCATATGTGACCATGGGAAGACCATAGCCTTGACTATATGGACCTTTGCCAGCAGAGTAGTGTCTCTGCTCTTCAACACATTGTCTAGCTTTCTCATTGCTTTCCTGCCAAGAAGCAATTGTCTTCTGATTTCATGGCGTCAGTCACCATCCACAGTGACTTTGGAGGCCCAGAAGAGGAAATCTGTCACTACTTCCACCTTTTTCCCCCTCTATTTGCCATGGAGTAATGGGGCCTGATGCCATGATCTTAGTTTTTTAACCAAGCCAGCTTTTTTAGTGTAGCTTAGTTTAGCTTTTTTTAGTTTAGTTTTTTCAGTCTGAAGCCGGCTCTTTCACTCTCCTCCTTCACTCTCATCAAGAAGCTCTTTAGTTCCTCTTTGCTTTCTGCCATTAGAGTGGCATCATCTGCATATCTGAGGTTGTTGATGTTTCTCCTGCTTATCTTGATTCCAGCTTGTAACTCATCCAGCCCAGGCATTTCTCATGATGTGCTCAGCATATAGGTTAAACAATCCTATAGACAGAGGAGCCTGGCGGGCTACAGTACATGGGGTTGCAAAGAGTCAGACATGACTGAGAGACTAATACTAGTACTTAAATAAGATTTATCCTAGGAATGCAAGGTTGGTTTCAGTTCAGTTGCTCAGTCACGTCTGACTCTTTGTGAACCCAAAGACTGCAGCACACCTCCCGGGCCTCCCTATCCATCACCAACTCCCAGAGCTTGCTCAAACTCATGTCCATTGAGTCAGTGATGCCATCCAACCTTCTCATCCTCTATTGTCCCCTTCTCCTCCAGCCTTCAATCTTTCCCAGCATTAGGGTCTTTTCCAATGAGTCAGTTCTTCACATCAGATGGCCAAAGTATTGGAGTTTCAGCTTCAGCATCAGTCCTTCCAATGAATACTCAGGACTGATTTCCTTTAGGATGGACTGGTTGGATCTCCTTGCAGTCCAAGGGACTCTCAAGAGTCTCCTCCAACACGACAGGTCAAAAGCATCAATTTTTCAGCACTCAGCTTTCTTTACAGTCCAACTCTCACATCCATACATGACTACTGGAAAACCATAGCTTTTACTAGATGGACCTTTGTCAGCAAAGTAATGTCTCTGCTTTTTAATATGCTATCTAGGTTGGTCATAACTTTTCTTTTAAGGAGTAAGCATCTTTTAATTTCATGGCTGCAGTCACCATCTGCAGTGATATTGGAGCCAAAAAAAATCAAGTCTGTCACTGTTTCCATTGTTTCCCCATCTATTTGCCATGAAGTGATGGGACCAGATGCCATGATCTTACTTTTCTGAATATTGAGTTTTTAGCCAACTTTTCAGTCTATTCTTTCACTTTTATCAAGAGGCTCTTTAGTTCTTCACTTTCTGCCATAAGGGTGGTGTCATCTGCATATCTGAGGTTATTGATATTTCTCCCAGCAATCTTGATTCCAGCTTGCGGTTCATCTAGCCCAGCATAGCACATGATGTACTCTGCATATAAGTTAAATAAGCAGGGTGACGATATACAGCCTTGACGTACTCCTTTCCTGATTTGGAACCAGTCTGTTGTTCCATGTCCATTTCTAATTGTTGCTTCTTGACCTGCATACAGATTTCTCAGGAGGCAGGTAAGATTGGTTTAACATACAAAAATCAGTGTAGTACACCATATTAACAGAATAAAGTACAAAACCCATATGATCATCTCAATAGAAAAAGCATTTGGCAAAACCAAACAGCATTTTGTGATTAGAACAAACAGGGCTTCCCTGCTGGTCCAGTGGTTAAGAATTTACCTTGCAATGCAAGGGACATCACTTAGAGCCCTGCTCTGGGAAGATCCCACCTGCCACAGGGCAACAGGGCCCATGTGCTGCAACTGCTGAAGCCTGTGAACCCTAGAGTCCATGCTCCACAACGCGAGAAGCCGTAACAACTAGAGGCCTATGCACCACAACTACAGAAAGCCTGTTCATGGCAACAATGATGCAATGCAGCCAAAATGAATAAATATTAAAAAATAAACAACCACGCAACAAAGTAGGAATAGAAATGAATTTCCTTAACCTCACAAAGGGCATCTGTGAAAAACCCACAGCAAACATGATGTTGACTAGTGGAAATCTGAATTCTTACCTCCTAGGATAAGGAACAAGACAAAATGTCTACTCCTGCCACTTCTATTTAACTCTGTAGTAGATGTTTTAGCCAGGGCAGTTAGACAACGAAGAAATAAAAAGCATCTAGATTGGAAGGGAATAAATAAACTGTCCCTATTTGCAGATGACATGATCTTATATGCAGAATATCTCAAGGAATCCACTAAAAAAACCATTCAAAATAATAAATGATTTAGCAAGGTTGCAGAGTATGTGTTAAGTCACTTCAGACATCTCTGACTCTTTGCAACCCTATGGACTGTAGCCCACCAAGCTTCTCTGTCCATGGGATTCTCAAGACAAGAATACTGGAGTGGGTTGCCATGCCCTCCTCCAGGGGATCTTCCAAGCCAAGGATCAAATCCACATCTCTTATGTCTCCTGCATTGGTAGGCAGGTACTTTACCACAAGCACCACCTAGGAAGCCCGAAGAGTACAAGATCACTATACAAAAATCAATTGTAATTTGCAATGTATAGAAATATCAAATCACTATGTTGTGCACCAGGAACCAACATAGTGTTCTGGGTAATTATGCTTCAAAAGACAAACAAAAAATTCACAGAAAAAGAAAAGACTTGTGCTTACTAGAGGTGGGTTGAGGGAAGGAGAACTATAAGAAGGTGGTCAAAAGGTACGAATTTTCTGTTTTAAGTAAGTGGGCTGAGCTTTGCTGAGTGCTGAAGAATTGATGCTTTTGACCTGTGGTGTTGGAGGAGACTCTTGAGAGTCCCTTGGACTGCAAGGAGATCAAACTAGTCAATCCTAAAGGAAATAAATCCTGAATATTCATTGGAAGGACTGATGCTGAAGCTGAAGCTCCAATACTTTGGCCACCTGATGCGAATAACTGACTCACTGGAAAAGACCCTGATGCTGGGAAATATTGAAGGCTGGAGAAGGGGATGACAGAGAATGAGATGGTTGGATGGCATCACTAACTCAACAGATTTGAGTTTGAGTACCGGGAGTTGGTGATGGACAGGGAGGCCTGGCATGCTGCAGTCCATGGGGTTGCAAAGAGTCGGACAAAACTGAGTGACTGAACTGAACTGAACTGAAGTAAGTGAGGCTTCCCTGGTGGTTCAGTGGTAAAGAATCCACCTGCCAATGCTGGAGACACAAATTCGTTCCCTGGTCCAGGAAGATCCATCATGCCTGGGACAAGTAAGCCCATATGCCACAACTACTAAGCTTCTGTTCTGGAGTCCTGGAGCCACACCCACTCCATCTCAAACCACTGATACTGTGTTCTGGAGTCCTGGAGCTGTGTCTACTGAAGCCCAAACGCTCTAGAGCCTGTGCTCTGCAACAGGAGAAGGTGCTGCAATGCGAAGCCCACACACCACAACTAGAGTGGCCCCTGCTTGCCACAACTAAAGAAAAGCCTATGCAGCAACAAAGATCCAGCACAGCCAAATAAATAAAATTACATAAAAAAAGATTAAAAAGTACTACAGATGTACAACATGATTAATAAACACAGCTATAAATTATATATGAAAGTTGTTAAGAGTGTAAATACTAAGAGGTCTCATTAGGGGAAAAATATTTTTTTCTTTCTTTTCTTTTTTATCTATATAAGATAATGGATGCTCACTACCTTACTGTGATAATCATTTTATGATGTACACAAGTCAAATCATTATGCTGTACACTTTAAACTTATACAATGCTGTATGTCAGTTACAGCTCAATAAAACTGGAATAACAAATAAAACCAAATGAGAAAATCTATTTCTATACATTGATTATGAATAACCTGAAAATATTTAAAGTAACAATTCCATTTAAATAGCATCAAAAGGAATAAAATATTTAGGAACAAAATTAATAAACAGTGCAAGACATGAATAGTGGTAACTATAAAAATCATAGAAATTAAAGAAGGCCTATATAAATGGAAAGATATCCCATATTCATGGATTGGAAGACTTAATACTATTAAGATGGCAATATTCCCTAAATAGGTGTACACATTCAACAAAATTCCTATCAAAATCCCAGGAGTGTGTGTGTTTCTTTTTTTTTTTTTTTTTTTTCAGAAATTGACAAACTAATCCTAAAGATTATATGGAAATGCAAGGGACCCAGAATGGCCAAGCCAGTCTTAACAAGGAACAGAATAGAAGGACTAACACTTCCTGATTTCACAGCTTATTACAAAGCTATGCTAATCAAGACAGTCTGGTATGACATAAGGCTAGACATACACATCATTGGAATAGACTTGAGACTACAGAAATAAATCCTTATATTTAAATTCAACTGGTTTTCAACAAGAGTGTCAAGGCAACTTGATGGTGAAAAAAAATCTTTCCAATAGATGGTTCTGTGACACCTGGATATCCACGTACAAAAGAACGGAGTTGTCAATCCCTGGTTGGTGAACTTAAATCCCACAAGCCACATGGAATGGCAAAAACAAAACAAAAAATCAAAAGAGTGGATTTGGACATCTACCTAACACCATACACAAAAACTTATTCAAAATGACCACAAACCTAAAAGGAAAAGTTAAAACTGTAAAACTTTTGGAGAAAGAGGAGTAAATATTCCTGGTCTTGAGTTAGGCAATGGTTTCTTAGATATGACACTCAAAGCACAAGCAACAGAGTGAAAAGAAGATACACTGGACTTCTTCAAAATTTTCAAGTTTTATGCTGCAACCAATACCAATAAAAAGTGAAAATTCAATCTACAACGTGGGAGGTAATATTTTCATATCATATATCTGATGAGAGATTTCTATCCAGAATGTATAAAGAACTCCTGTAACTCAATAGTAAAAAGACAACTAATCCATTTTTAGTGACCAAAGGAGATAAACAGACATTTCTCCAAATGGCCAACAAGTATATTAAAAGATGCTCTATAGCACTAACCATTAGGGAAAGTTTTGATGTAATAAAACATCACAACTAGCAGGATATCATTCCAAAAAAACAGCAACAAAAACACACAAATAACAAGAGTAGACAAAGACATGGAGAAATCCAATACCATCATTTGCTGTTGGAAATGTAAAATGATATAGCCGCGTCTGAAAACAGTTGGCAATGTCTCAAAACATTATATGTAATTATAATATGATTCAGCTACCCTACCTGTATATAACTAAAAAAAATGAAGACTTAAATCTATACAAAAACTTGTATATGAGTGTTCATAGCAGCATTACTCATAACAGCCAAAAAGTGTAAACAACTCTAATGTCAATTAATTGATGGATAGATAAAATGCAGTATATCTAAACAACAAACAACAAAAAGGAACTAAATACAGTTGATCCTTCAATGATGTCCCTCTGTGTAGTCAAAAATCTTTGCATAACTATACAGTTGGCCCCTTATATCCCTAGTTCCCCAGATTTACCTAACTGCAGACCATGTAGTACACATAGTACATGTGTAAGTTCAAATCCGTGTTGTTCAAGGGTCAACTGTGTTGATGCCTGCTATTATGTTTATACAATGTGGGTGAACCTTGGGAACATTATGCTAAGTGAAGGAAGTCATAAGACTACATATTTATGTTTACATTTACACAAAACATCTAGGATAGGTTGCCTGCATGCATGCTAAGTCGCTTGAGTCATGTCTGACTCTGTGCAACCCTATGGACTGCAGCCTGCCAGGCTCCTCTGTCCATGGGATTCTCCAGGCAAGAATACTGGAGTGGGTTGCCATGCCCTCCTCCAGGGGATCTTCCCCACCCAGGCATGGAACACAACTGTCTTTTGTCTTCTGCATTGGTAGGCAGGTTCTTTACCACTAGAACCACCAGGGAAGGCCCTAGGATAGATTAAAAGTTGCCAAAAGCAAAAGGGATGAGAAGGATGTGGCACTAACTGCTGTGTCTGCCCTGCTTAGTCTCTCAGAAGCGTTCAACTCTTTGAGACCCCATAGACTGCAGGCCACCAGGCTCCTCTTTCCATGGGGATCCTCCAGGTAAGAATACTGGAGTGGACTGCCATGCCCACCCATAACTGGATCGCAGAGTTCCATAACTCTGTGAAAAACCATCTTATTTTAAATGGGTGCATCACTTGATGGTAGTAGTACAACATAGTGAAAGTTGCTCATTCATGTCCTACTCGGTGCGACCCATGTATAGTCCATGGAATCCTCTCCGCCATAATACTGGAGTGGGTAGCCTTTCCCTTCTCCAGGGGATCTTCCCAATCCAGGGCTCCCACATTGCAGGCAGATTCTTTACCAGCTGAGCCACAAATGGTATGTGAATAATATCTCAGCAAAGCTTTTAAACAAAATAAGTATCTGGAGTGGTAATGTTGCACAATGATGTGAACATACTAAATGCCACTGAACTATATAGCTAAAATGTTAACTTTTATATTATTTAAATTTTACAATAACAATATGACCAACCTAGACAGCATATTAAAAAGCAGAGACATTACTTTGCCAACAAAGGTCCGTCTAGTCAAGGCTATGGTTTTCCCAATAGTCATGTATGGATGTGAGAGTTGGGCTATAAAGAAAGCTGAGTGCAGAAGAACTGATGCTTTTGAACTGTGGTGTTGGAGAAGACTCTTGAGAATCCCTTGGACTGCAAGGAGATCCAACCAGTACATCCTAAAGGAGATCAGTCCTGGGTGTTCATTGGAAGGACTGATGCTGAAGCTGAAACTCCAGTACTTTGGCCACCTGATGCAGAGAGCTGACTCATCTGAAAAGACCCTGATGCTGGGAATGATTGAGGGCAGGAGGTGAAGGGGAAGACAGAGGATGAGATGGTTGGATGGCATCACCGACACAATAGTCATGGGTTTGGGTGGACTCCGGGAGTTGGTGATGGACAGGGAGGCCTGGCATACTGCGGTTCATGGGGTCGCAAAGAGTCGGACACGACTGAGCAACTGAACTGAACTGAACAACAAAAAAATGTTTAGAAATACTAATTTCAATAAGTTATTTGGGGGGCATTTGCGTCTTACCAGTACTTTTCTGTTAATGAACAGCTTTTCAGAAGTAAAGCAACTATGCTTGCGTCTGGAAAGCAGGGGGCTCTGTGTGGGAGTGAACGGCGACGAGCCCTTCCTCAGAGAGGTTATCCTCTTCATTCACTCCTGGGTCCCTGTCGCACCGCGGAAGCTCGGACGCCGACTCACTGGAGACACAGTAGGTCTGAAGCAGCCACCGCCTCCAAGACGCTCATGACACTAACCCCACCCACCTTCAGCCCCCAGTCCCTCAGAGTGGAGTCCACGCCCCTGCCCGGCCCGGGCGCGCGCACGCACTGCCCGGCGCTCACGCTCTGCGGGCGCGCGCACGCACTAGCCGGCGCTCACGCTCTGTGGGCGCGTGGGCTCACTGGCCGGCGCTCACGCCTTGTGGGAGCGCTCCGCGCCCGGAAGGACCGCTGAGCGGGAGGGCCCGGTGTGGGCAGAGGTGCGTGCGCGGCTGGAAACGGTGGGGAGGGGGCGGCGAGTGATGCGCGGGTGTGTGATCTTGGCCGGGGGGCAGAGGCGTTCCTGTGGCGGGCTCGGGGTCGGAACTTGGTAGACGCGGGCCTGGCCCTGCCGGCGGCGCATCGACTGCCCCTCGGGGTGAGCCCCCGTGGGCCGGGGGCTCCGTGGTGAGGCTCCGTGGGGTGGGGGCCCCGCAGGGTGAGCCCCCGTGGGGTAGGGGCCCCGTGGTGAGGCTCTGTGGGGTGGGGGCCCCGCAGGGTGACACCTCGTGAGGGGACTCCGTGGTGAGGCTCCTTGGGGTGGGGGGTTCCTTTGGTGTGCCATGGGGGAGCTGGGAGGAGCTGGCCGGTGATTTCCCCCCACTCCCCCGCAGACCAGTCGGCTCAAGATGTCGTACATGCTCCCGCACCTGCACAACGGCTGGCAGGTGGATCAGGCCATCCTTTCGGAAGAAGACCGCGTGGTCGTCATTCGCTTTGGGCACGACTGGGACCCTACTTGCATGAAGATGGATGAGGTTCTGTACAGCATAGCTGAAAAGGTAAACCAGCCACACCTCCCGTCGCGTCCTGCCGCCCGGTTTGGTGTTTGCATCCTGTTGGATTGCTGTTGTTTTGCCGGTAAGAATTAAAAGTACAGCCAGTTTACCGGTTAAAGAGAAGCAATAGGATTCACAGAAGTACAGACTTACCTTGGGGTATGAGGATGGGCTCCCTGAATAGCTGAATATTGGTCAGAATAGCTCATATCCTTACTGGCAGAAGTTTCCGTAGATTTTCAAAATTTTAAGAGGTTCATGATGTGTCTCCCTCAAGAAGTGAAAAGATTCTTATTAATTTATAGAGATTTTAACTCATAAGGTGTTTTCAAAAATTTACATCTATAGTGCCAAGAGCAAAACACATTTGCAGAATTTGGCTGAGTGTAGGAGCTTACTTTGAATGCCTTAGTTTTAAAAACTTGTCATTTTTTTTGGTACCGTGTTTATTTGTTGTATGTATTGAGCAGAACATCTGTGGTAACAACATAATAAATTCCCTTCTTTTTCTTTGAGTCCCTTCTTTTCTCCAGGGCGCTCTTTGTAAGTGACTTGATTTATAGCTTAGAGTGATTCCAATGTAGGAAACATTGGGAAAAATTAGAACTAGTTTTCCTAATCCTTAAATTTAGTACACGGAGTTGTCTGTGGCCATTTGCTGACAATAAAGAGCAATTGTAGGGCGCTGTTGAGTAACTAGGGCTTAATTCTCTTTCTGTGTCTCTTGGGTATTTTAAGGTAAATTTGATTTAGATTTTTGCAATTGTAGTAATAGGGCAAGAGGCAAAAATATTAGGGTATTAATAAAAATTTAATATTCAGTGTTAATTTGAGAGGTTATTCATTTTATTAAAGAGTATAAAAATAAGGGAAACATTGAAGCCATCATTTATTTCACAGGAGTAAGATATGCTAATATGGGCTGGGTTAAAATAACTCTTTTGAGTAAAGAGTAACAGGTGTAAGGATATAGTTTGTATTTAGGAATCGAGAAGTAGTCTGACCTGCCGTCAGTAATTTTCACTGTCTCCTCTTTGGTAGGACAGGCAGAGTGAGGTAGGGATGGTGGCACTGTGAACATTAGGGACCATCCTTCTGTGTCTGTCACCAAAAGTGCATCTCAGAGAGTCTGATTCTGCAGATCTGAGATGAGGTCCAGAAGCTCCCCCAGGAATTCCAAATCCCTTCAATGAGATTCGAGTCAGAGCAGGAGTCTGTGGTGATAACCTTACCCTCCTCTTCCTCTTGGACGTCAAGGCGTTGAGGGAGCTTGAAGAGATGCCTGGGGAACTCAGGAGAGCAGGGTTCTGCCAGTCGGGTCCTCCCTGTCGGGTCAGAGGTCAGGAGTGAGGTGGTGCCCAGAAGTCATTTCCCCATGACTTGAGTCGCAGTGGTCGAGGGCAGAGACTGCAGAAGTCAGTGATGACGGATGAAGACCCTGTTCCAGTAATCGAATCACTGCTGTGTGGACGCTGATGTAACTTAGGTGTGTGTTCTGGGTTCTGCCTTGCAGGTGGCGCGTAAGCACCAGGGGATGTCCAGACCTGGTCGCCCTCAGCACGAGGCTAGGATGGCAGAGGCGTGAGGGTTGTTTGCTGTTCGTATCTGAGCAAAACTCAGCAAGATACTCTTAGCTAGGAGACAGATTTTGTGTCAATGTAAGTTTTTAGGGACTTTGACCAGAACTGTTCTTTTCTAATCCCTGTGTAGCAGTCAGAGACCAAATTGCTGTGGTGCTAGCAAGCGTGCTCTTTTTGGACTAGAACCTGTTGGTAAGAACAGTTTAATTGGGCTCACTTGGAGTATTTTTCTTTGGTCTTTTAAGTTATTCTTTTTCTTTCATCCAGAACTTGGATTTCTATTTTAATAAACTTCTAATACTATGTAATATTATAGTCATTAAAAATGCAAACTTGAAATGCATTACAAAACTGTTAATGTTTTATTTTCTGCTTAGTATAAGGGCAGAATATGAGTTTATAATTCTGGAGGCCCTTTTTGGGGACATTCAACAGGAATTTTTGAAATTTAAGGTATTAGTATAAAGAACAATTTAACTGTCTATCTCCCTCTGCAGAAATGGCAGATAATGGGAGATCTTCCTCATCTTGTTACGAGCTCTGTTTGGATACCCCAGCTGTTTTAAAGTGAGTAAAATTCCAACATTGAGGCTGGACTTGATTATACTATTCTCCTGGAATGTGTTTTATTGACTCACTGATTCAGCAGCTCCAACCCCATCTCATGCTGGATTAGTTTTAAGCTGTACTGAAAACATTGAGATACGTTGAAAGATTTTACAGATGTCTGGAGTTTGGTAGAATTATTATCAAAATAAAGTTTCCAGAACTTCCCTGTGGTCCAGTGGCCCTGACTCCAGGCTCCCAAAGCAGGGGGCCCAGGTTCAATCCCTGGTCAGGGAACTAGCTCCCATGTGCCACAACTAAAGACCTGGTGCAGCAAAATAAATAAATAAAAATAAATATTAAAAAAAAATAAAGTTTTCTGATTAGTGGGTGATTGTATGCACAGCTTCAAGGTAAGACTATTTTGTCTTGCCATTTTGGAGGAGTGTACTTTGGCAGCACTGTGACCAAGTCCCATTATGTGTAAGAATAAATGGGATGTTTAATTCTTGTATGTTTAAAGAGTTCGTACAAGTAGAATTTAAAATACGCAAAACCTCAGTGATACTATTTCATAGTCAGACCTTCTAATTTGTATAAAGGTAAATGTATTCATGGAATTATTTAGGAATGACTTTTGGGGCTCTTTCTTAAATATGTCATAAAGTAGGTTGAATCTGCAAAAATGTATGCTCAATTGAGAAATCTCATAGGAACCAGTAACCAATCAGGGCAAATAATAGTTTGAGAAAAGGAAGTTATACAGTTTTTTGATGGCTTTGAAAGGAACTATCTAAAAATGTAAAAATTGATACTTCAAAAATACATAGTACCAATTGACAGTCAACATTTGTCCAAAAAAAAAAAAAGAACATTTGTCCAGAATTTTAGGTGGGTTCTTAGCTAATGGAGGAGCTTCATAGAGAAGGTGGAAGGCCACACTGACAGCCTTCAGTCTTAGTGACATGCGTGAGTGGCATTGAGTGGCGTGCAGGACTGGCACTGCGTTGTCACTGAGAGAGAGGCCAGCTGGTGCTGCAGGGCTAGAGGACCTGTCAGGTCACCTCTAGGAAGAACAGACTGTCTTTTAAGGCAGGTCTGTTTGAACTCAGGATTATGTAATTAAGTCCATAGTGACAATAAAACATTTTCTGAGTTTTGAAATATATGTGTATTTCTGAAGTTCATTCATTCAACTAGTGATATTTACTGGTGCCCCGGGTATGTCAGGTCCTGGTTGGCTCGAGGACCACCAGAAAAGACAGCAGATATGGTTCCTGACCTTGTGAGGCTTCACGTCTATCTTGATGGGATTTATGTGGAAGGAATAGATGATGAAGGACTGTAGTGTCATTTGTTTTTTGACTTCTGAATGAGCTACGGTTTTCTTACTCATCACTGGAGGCAAAAGAAAATGAGACCTTTTTTAAGTGTCTCACGTAAAAACCAACATTCACAGTGTGAAAGTTGTATATCATTGAGTTGTCATTTTATGCTTTAGGAAGCTGTGTGTGTGTGTGTGCGTGCGTGCGTGCGTGTGTGTGTGTGTTTGGTTATACTGTGATGTTAATACCTAACTTTTACATTGTAGTATCTTTTTTTTTTTTTAATTAGAGAAGTGAAATATCTCTGCTTAGTAAAACTAGATGCAGGCAGGACTTATGAAAGGCAGGAGACCTAGGTTTGTTTCCTGGGTCAGGAAGATTCCCTGGAGAAGGAAATGGCCACCCACTCCAGTATTCTTGCCTGGAGAATCCCATGGACAGAGGAGCCTGGCAGGCTACGGTCCATGGGGTTGCAAGGGTCGGACACGACTTAGCAACTAAACCACAACCACCAGAACTTATAAACCAGCAGGGTAACTTTTGCCAGGAGGCAGTTGTGCAGCAGAGCAAGTGGCTGCCCTCAGCAGTCCTCTGTCTCTGTGTGCACACTAGGAAGAGGGGATGTGGGATAGGCTCAGAGAGACTCCTTTTCTTCCCCTACCTCAGCACTGACGCCTGTCAGCAAAAGGCGTGCTCGTGAAATGTAAACTTCCTTCTCTCCTTTTTGTGGAAGGTGGTGGTTTAATGTCCATAGTCAATATTTCTTAATATTCCCAAAAATAGAGAGCAGAGCATAGTGGACTTAATACCTAATACTTAATACTTGTCGCAATTACCAGTATTCTGTCAGTCTTGTACCATTTAATCCCTCAGTTTTTGTACTGTAGTATTAAACCATATAATCGCATGGATGGAGGAGCCTCGTAGGCTGCGGTCCATGGGGTTGCGAAGAGTCTGACATGACTGAACGACTTCGCTTTCACTTTTCACTTGCATGCATCGGAGAAGGAAATGGCAACCCACTCCAGTGTTCTTACCTAGAGAATCCCAGGGACGGTGGAGCCTGGTGGGCTGCCGTCTCTGGGGTCGCACAGAGTCGAACACGACTGAAGTGACTTAGCATCAGCAGCAGTAGCAGCAGCATGCTATTTCACTGGTAAATTACAGTCAGGTTTTTAGAGTTAGTTTGGAGGAAGAAATATGCATTTTCTGTGCAGTTCCTGGGGCTGCCATAACAAAGCATCACAAATTGGGCAGATTAAAACAAGAGAAATGTGTTGCCTCACAGCTTGAGGGTCAGAAGTCCGAGACTGGGGTGTCAGCAGAACGTGCTCCCTCGGGAAAGTCCCAGCTGTTCTCCCCATCCTGGTGTCTCCCCTCCTGGGGTGCTCCCTGACTTCTGGGTGCCTTCCCTAGCCCTCTGGGTTCAGTTGGCGTGTTTGTGTTCTCCCTTGGCTTGTTTCAACCAGCCAGGTTGGATCATGGCTCAGACTCCAGTATGACCTCTTTTGACCTTCACTTATGAGCTCTGCAAGCACCCTGTTCCCAGGTCAGGCCACGTTCTGAGAACGAGGGGTCAGGGGTTCAGTTTGTTTTCTTGTTGGCGTAAAAGGACATAATTCAACCCACAGTATTTTAAGTTGGTATAAGCTTTCTAAAAGGCACTGAGACAGAAATTATAAGGAGCATTTAAAATGTCGTATCCCTTGTTCTGAAGATTCTATTTTAGGTGTTTATCCTTAAGAAATAATAAAATACGTATATAAATTTAAGGGTAATAATGTTCATATTCATATGTGAATAATGATATTAATGAAATTTTGTTTATATTCATGAAAAAAAAATAACAGAAGAATGGTAAAATAATGGCATAGCCATTTGATGAACTGTTAAGTAGCCATAATGTTTTGTTTTGATTGTTTTCTTATATATAGTATACAGTTTATATGAGGACACTCATAATTAAAGTCAGATACAAAATATTGTAGTATGATCACCATATGATCACATTTTATTAGAACAGCATAAACATATAGACCAGAAAAAGTGGGAAAGAATATAGTAAAAATATCTTCTCAGCAGTTAACTCTGGGTGTTGCAATTGGACGTAATTTTATTTATGGTTTTCTGGGTTTTCTAAATGTTCTGTGATGGACTTGCAATTAAGGAAGAAATTAAAGAACATTTGTTACCTACAATATGATTTGAGTTGTTAGGCCCTTAGTGTGTGCAGGTGTCCAGACCTAAGTTAGAGGGGAGTGTGTGGCTGAATTCCAGGGGCATATTTTAAAGCATTTGTTTGCTACATACAATTAAATGTTTGTAAAAGTTCATGTAGCGTTTTACTGGACCAGCATGAGCGATGTGTCTGTGGGCTTTTCCTGCAGGATTCTCATACCTTGCTGGCTGGAAGATGTTAAACATGCTAATGGACAGTTCTCAGGACTGTGATGCTAGTGAAGTGATGGCCCACGTGGCAGCTCTCCCGGGAAAACCTGTTGCAGAGCTAGTTTGAAAATTGTCCTGTTATATACAGATTCTTTTGTTTTTGTTTTTTAATGTGCTTTTACAGAAAAAAAGTTGATGTGTTATTTCAGTTCTCCCCCCTCCCCATCTCCTTTACTTTTAGGTTAAAAATTTTGCAGTTATTTATCTTGTGGATATTACAGAAGTACCTGACTTCAACAAAATGTATGAGTTATATGATCCGTGTACTGTCATGTTTTTCTTCAGGTATGTTCACTTATCTTAAAGTTGTTATTTAAATTGAAAAGATGGTCTGGGCATTTAATGCAATCAAGATATCTTTAGAAGGAAGTCGTAATGTGGTCATATCATAATACAGTTTGTATCACCAGGCAATCAATGTGATCTTTTAAATAATTTTCAAAGTAACAATTCCAGTTTTACCATTTACTCAGTAACAAATTACTCTTTTGAAATAACTACCCAGGGACCTAGGTGAAGTGTAATTAAATGGAGGACATTCTTATTGACATTTAAGATACCTTTAAATTTAATCTGTTGATGAAAAATGTGTTTACAGTAACTCAGTTTTTAAATATATTACTGACTCTGATTAGCATCCTTTTGTGATATCCAAGAGGGAAACCTGTACTTCATTAGTTTGCTTATAAATACAAAATCTTATAAAAAGATCTTTTATCAGCTGAAAAATTCTCTTGTGGACCCTAGTCAGTCAATCATTGGCTCAAGTAATAGAGTCTCCCTGATGACCTTGAATGAATTTGCACCTATGATTTACAAACTTTGCATGAATGGAGAATGCAGAGTAGCTACTGGTTAGACACAGGAGTCTGATGCAGATATAAACACGGTTTTTTGCTATTTCTGTAATAAAGTTAAGTAACAGCATGAGTGAAAAAAAAAGTTCTGTTGTGAAGGTTTAATTTGGAAAGAAATCACCATATGACACTGTTTTTACTTGTCTGTCAGAATTTCTTATGTTACTCCAGAAGTTAGTAAGTAGCAATATAAACACTAGGCCAGCTCTAGCAGCAGAGCTCCCTAGTGGGTGAGGAGGTCTGGGTGGGGCATGCAGGGTGTGTACTCACTCTCTGTTCTGTGTAACAAACTTGGTGGTCTGTAGGTCAGAGTCCAGGCAGGCTCAGGGTTCTGATGTGGGGTCTCCGACGGCCAGAGTCACGGGCTAGGCTCCCATCTAGGCTGTTGGTCAGGGAAGAATCCACTTGGCTCAGGGGCGCTTTTGGTTGGATCCAGTTTCTGGTGGTCACAGGTCGGAGGTCTGTTTCTGCTGAGCCCTTCTCTGCTCCTAGAGGCTCCTCTGTCTTTGAAACCCTGAGCAGTGAGTTGAGTTCTTTTCATAAGCTGCTCCAGCATCCTGTTCTGCTTTCAGAGGGCACGTGTGATTGGATTAGACAAACCCCTTAATCCAGGAGAATCCCCTTATTTTAAAATTAACCGATGAGTAACCATGGGAACAGCTGCAGACCCCCCTGTGCGGTATCATGTATAATGATGGGCATGGTCGCTTTGCAGCCCAGTTCCAGAGATAGGGGTCTTATAGGGTTCTGTGCACTGCAGCGTGCCAGGCCAGGCCCACCCCCACCCCCACCCCCGGCTGCAGAGAGTCATGTCCTGCCCCTGCCGCGGCCCCCACCATCAGCTCCCATTGCAGAATCGGGTGTGGATGAGGCTTCTCTGGCCAGCTTTGGAGGCTGCTCCTTATCTGTGGCCCCCCTCCAGGACACAGTGTGGACAGTCCTGAGAAACAGTCTTCTGGGCTCACAAGGAGAGAAAATGGGGAGGAGGGGCCTGGTGAGGAGGAGCTCTGATGCAGCACTGGGTCGTCCTCCTGGCCCAATGCAGGTTTTTATTTTTTGCCTTTTCATGAAGGGCATTTGCAGCTGGTTCATTTTTCAACTGCTTCCTGCCAGCAGCATTTTGGGGTTGTGTCAGCTCTTCTCACTGCATGCTCTTCCCTTTCATTCTGAGCAAGTAGGGTTCCTGTCCTGGGCTCTGGGGTGCCCTCTGCCCAACAGCTGTTTCCTTGAGGAAGAGCCCGTCCTGTGACTGGACACTCTGACTTTAGGTCTTTCCTGGGTTTCCGCAGAAGGTTTTGTGGCCTCTTTGTCAAGAGTTGAGCAGCCATTTCTGGATTTCAGCACCTTCTGCTGTCTGGAGAGGCCAAGAAATTTTTCTGGTTAACAGATCTTACACCAGTTTGTCTCTCTTCTCGTTTTAATGTAAGCAGCATGAAACTCGGCAGCACCTTCTAGACACTTAGGTGTCTTCAGCTGGTATCTACGTCCATCACTTTGGAGTGTCGCAGACATCCTCCACTCCCTGTAATGCATCCCCACCCCCTCCCAGTCCATGTTCCTACTGACAGGCTGTTGAAGGCAGTCTGGGTCTTTTCTGTGTGCCCCTCAGAATTCTCCCAAAGTCCTCCTGTCTTGGATCCTGCCTTCCACCGCGTGTGACCAGCCTTGAGGGGCAGGAGATGCCTTTATGGGGAAAGAGGTTGAGTGGTGCTGGGGCTGGGTGTGTATTTTGATATTTTAGAACTGATGCTGCACTCAGAAAAGGAGACAAAGCCTTCTGCTGTTCCTGCAACCCAGAATTGTAAGACAAGTAGTAACAATATTTTAGTTAATTTATTCACCAAATATGTATACACGTAGAGTCCTGCTCAGTTTTATGTCTATGCTGGGATATGAATCAGATCAGACAGGGTGCCTGCTGTCACAGAACATCCTCTGATGGCAAAGCAGAGCAGATAGCACCAGAAACCAGGGAGAAGTGACAGGTGACATCATGTGTGCGTGCCGGTGGGAGGGGCTTCCCCTCACCCACAAGCAATCGTAGGATCTAGAAGTGGCCTTTGTTAACATGAACTCCCTTGTAACAGGAGAGGTGCCTAGGAATAGCAAGGCACCCATTTCCGCTTTATGGCTGTGAAGTGTCTTCAGGAACTGAGGACCAGAGTTCAAATATCCCATCACTCTTACTGCAGACAGTTCCAAAGGTTTTGGCAGTATTGAGCCAGGAACTGTGGATAAAACCAAATACATAGGAGAGTATATCTTTGAGTGCACATATATATTTTTCTTATAAGTCACAGTATTGCAGCAAGTATTTGCAGAGGCACAAATACTGATTGTCATCGGGCAGCAGGGAGTGTGTCGAGGCTGCTGAATATGTTTGGCGTGAGCCCAGCAGGGGCACAGGGCAGAACGGCCCGCACATCTGGGGACCTGCAAGGATGTGGGTGACACAGGTGGGGGTGGGGAGTGGCAGGTGTGGAAGGGAGGGCAGGGCCAGGCCCAGATGCCCGGATTCCTGGGCCGGTGTGACTCCTGGAAGCAAGTTTTTGCAGCAGGAGAGTGACATCCAGTTTGCCTCCTGGAAGCTCGCTCTGACTGGAAGGAGACCTCAGTGCAGCCCCAGGTGGAGCCCACAACAGGAAACCACAGCTGGCAGCCAGACGCATAGCCTGTCAGAAACAGAAAGTTAAATCAATAGCCATTAGTGCAGCTGGTACAACAAGGGTTAATATCTTTATTTTATGAAGTGCACATATAAATTCATTTTAAAAAGTAGCTTCTTGAAAGATCCATCTGTGGAGAATCGAGAAATGCAAAATATCATTCACTTCACAGTCAATAGGACTTTCAGTTACATTTACACTAAGTGCTCACAAGAACACTATGAGAAACTCACACATTGCTTTTTCAAGTAAGTTACTACAACCCCCTGGAAAACTGTTTGGCTTACCAGGTGACTGAGGCTGTGTCCTTCGACCCTTGATTGCCCTATAGGTGATTTGTCCTAAGGAATTACAGAGCACACAGAAGGAATATGTGTGTCTTTTTAACAGTATTTAGATGGTTTCTAGTCTTCTTCTAAACCGTGGTGGATCCTCTTGATCGTGCTGATGTTTGATAAGAGCCTGTAATGGAGGTGGGGATGTAAGGCATGTTTCCATGCGGTTCTTTTTCAGAGGGATTCTTGTGAGCACTGACCCCTTCCCTCTTACAGGAACAAGCACATCATGATCGACCTGGGGACCGGCAACAACAACAAGATCAACTGGGCCATGGAGGACAAGCAGGAGATGATCGACATCATCGAGACAGTGTACCGGGGGGCCCGCAAGGGCCGTGGGCTGGTCGTGTCTCCGAAGGACTACTCCACCAAGTACAGATACTGAGCGAGGCCCACCTGGTGCACGTGGTGCCCTGGGGTCGTTCTCATGTTGAAGTACTTTCAACTATTTAAAGCCTTTGAGAAAGCGTTTGGCAAAGTACGCGGAGCTTAAGGAGCTGGAGGGTTTTGCAGTGTGGGTGGCATTGCCTCGCCTTTCAGTCTGCCTGGTCACTGTATTTTTGTATCAGCAAATATCTGTAAATATCTAACTGAAATAAATACACAGTGATGGGGATGATCAAAATTGTTTATTTACTAAGAAACTTAGTGTACAGATTAATGATTTTGGTAGTCAAGGATTGACTCTCTACCATTGAGTGAGGCTCAGTGTGTCTCATAGTTCCGGAGGCTGGAGTAAGATCCAGCTGTCAGGCTGGTCCTCCGGGGCCTGACGGGGAGTCTGTTCCCACCCCTCTCCTGGCTCTGGTAGTTTCTGGCGTCCCTTGGCTGGTGATGCTTCACCACAGTCCCAGCCTTCATCCTACACATTGTTCTCCCTGTGCATGTGTCTGTTCAGATGTTCCACTGGGCGAGGGCTGCCCTGCTCCAGCACGACCATCTCCACTCATGACGTCTGCAACAGCCCCATCTCCACAGGATACATTCTGAGGTCCAGGGGTGAGGACTTCCAGCACAGAAATTGTCAGGGACACAGCTGATCCCTCAATAGAACCAAAGGCTTGAGTTCAGGAAGAATACACACTTAACGAAAAGTTACATTTTATTCTGGTTATAAAAACAGTACGATAAAATAATGATTTTTGCAGTCTTCCCTTTAAAGACTAAGAGCTGATTCTTACACTTCTTAAGATCAAATCTGATGTGCGTACTGTATTTTATGTGGAAACCAGACCCTTCAATCCGTGTAGCTACTTTCTTCCTCATAATCTCAAGTTCCTCTCCTATCTCGCTTACCCCAGCAGCATTTGTTAGTTGGGATCTTCCTGGGCACATCTCAGTGCACACAGACTACGTAGTCGAGAGAGGAGCACAGGGAACTCTGGGGAGCACACCTGGAGCCCACACTTGGCTTCACAGCCCTTGGGCAAGTGCTCTCCCATGTGAAGAGGATGGTAGCGTCTGCTGTCTGACACCTGCTGTACTCATATCAGTCACAGCATTCCCTGGGAGTTGGTGATGGACAAGGAGGCCTGGCATGCTGCAGTCCATGAGGTCACAAAGAGTTGGACACGACTGAGTAACTGAACTGAATTGATAGGGACTTCCCTGGTGGTCTGGAGGTTAAGACTCTGCACTCCCAATGCAGGGGGCTCAGGTTTGATCCCTGGTCAAGGAACTAGATCCCACATGCTGCATCTAAGAATTTGCATGCTATAACTAAAGATCCCAATACAACCAAATAAATATTAAAAAAAAAAAAAAAGGATATAAAACTCAAATGCAAATATGCAGTTTAATGTCTCCAGTTTTAATTTTCCTGAAAATAGTATAATACTGTGTCATATGAGGTGCTAAAGAAAAAAAATGTGATCCTAAGTACCTGGCATATGAAAAACATTTGATAGTATACTTCTGACATTTATTCAAGCAAGACCATTAGCCAGTAATTACCTGAAAAGATGCTCACCATCATCAGTCACCAAGGGAATGCATATCAAAACCAGGAGATGACACTTGACACCCATGAGAATGGGTGTGAACAGATTCAAGGGTCCGTTACTACAAGTGCTGACAAGGATGTGAGAAAGGGGATGCCGTGCACTGCTGGTGGGAAGGGACAGTGGTGCAGTCACTGTGGAAGCCAGTGTGGCAGTTCCTCAAAAATACGGTGTGGAATTACCATCTGACCCTTCAGAGGCACTCCTAGGTATATCTCAGAGATTCAAACATGTATGTCCACACACAAAGTTGGACACGAATTTTTATGGCAGCATTTTTCATAAGAGCCAAAGACAGGCATCTCAGACGTCCATCAGCTCCCCAGTAGATCGAATATAGTGTGCTATATCCATGCAGTAGACTATCACTTGGTCATAAGAGGGACTGAAGTACTGATGTAGGCTCCAAACTTGAAAACATTAACGTAAGTAGAAGAAACTAGTTGTTATGTCGTGTGTGATCCCATTTATAGGAGATGTCTAGAATGGGCAAATCCATAGAGACAGACAGCTAATTAGTGTTTGCGTAAGACTGGAGGATGTGGAAATTGGGCAGTGACAGCTGATGGGCACAGGATTTCTTCTTGAGATGATGGAAATCTTGCAGAATTGTGGTGGTTATACATGTCTGTGAATATATGAAAAATCACTGAATTGTATGCTTTAGTTGGATGAATTGCATGGCATATGAATTCTCTCATTGATAAAGCTTTATTAACAGAAAAACAAAAAATCGTACTTCATGTTTGTAAATTTACTCTATTATAAATTTGTTTTATTTGCAAGTTGAAATAACTTCATTTGCATTTGACTTTAAAAATTATCTTTTCACTGGTGCTTTGTAAGTATAATATCACTGAATTATGATTTGGCCTCTATTCTATGTTTATGTCTTATTGTAAAAAGCTTATATCTTATTACCCTCCACCTCACCCTTAACCAAGTAACTTATACGTCATTTCTCAAATCCTTCCAGGCACCTGCCAGGTAGATAGTTTACAGAGAGGGAAACTGAACCGTAGTTGCCCAGAGTTACAACTAACTGGGCTGGCCTGGTGGTTCAGTCAGTTAAGAAGCTGCCTGCACTGCAGGAGGTCCAGGTTCGATACCTGAGTTGGAAGATCCCTTGGAGAAGGAAATGGCTACCTACCCACCCCAGTTCAGTTGGTAAAGAATCCTCCTGCAACGCAGGAGACCCCAGTTCAATTCCTGGGTCAAGAAGATCCCGTGGAGAAGGGAAAGGCTACCCGCTCCAGTGTTCTGGCCTGGAGAATTCCATGGACTGTATAGTCCATGGGGTCCCAAAGAGTCGGACACGACTCAGCGACTTTCACTTTCATTTTCACCCACTCCAGTATTCTTGCCTGGAAAATTCTATGGACACAGGAGCCTGGTGGGCTACAGTACATGGGGTCCCAAGAGTCAAACACGACTTAGTGCCTAAACCACCACCACAACTAATTGCAGAGGACATGAATTTGAAACCTAGATCTGTAGGGCTATCAAACCTTGCCTCATTGCTGTGCATGTTGCTTTTTTCAAGTTGAAATGAACTAGTAGAGAAAGGTGATGATACCCCCGATTCTCTGGGCACAAAGAGACTTCTGTTTCCCATTCTTCCCATGATGAGTTTTATTGCAAAGTCCAGGAACTAGACAAGGCAGCTGACACAGAGGCAACCAACCTAGGAGGTACAGAATATATTCAGTAATAGAATAAGCAGTCAAGTAAACTACAGAGACAAGCACACACACAGGAGACATGAAAGAGTATTGCAGCATTCAGTTCAGTTCAGTCGCTCAGTCCTGTCCGACTCTTTGCGATCCCACAGACTGCAACACTCCAGTCTTCCCTGTCCATCACCAACTCCCGGAGCTTGCTCAAACTCATGTCCATCAAGTCGGTGATGCCATCCAACCATCTCATCCTCTGTCATCCCCTTCTCCTGCCTTCAGTCTTTCCCAGCATCAGGTGTCTTTTCCCCTGAGTCAATTCTTCACATCAGGTGGTCAAAGTATTGAAGTTTCAGCTTCAGCATCAGTCCTTCCAATGAATATTCAAGACTGATTTCCTTTAGGATTGACTGGTTTGGACTCTCAAGAGTCTTCTCCAACACCACAGTTCAAAAGCATCAATTCTTTGGCACTTAGCTTTCTTTATTGCCCAACTCTCACATCCATACATGACTACTGAAAAACCATAGCTTTGACTAGACAGACCTTTGTTGGCAAAGTGATGTCTGCAGAGTTATTTATTGCAGCATTATTTGGAAACAAACGACAAATAGTCAAAGGACTATTATATTGCAGTTAGTTACATTGATATAGACCTACACATGTTAACACAGGCAGATCTCAAACCACTGAATGGAAAACTAGGTACAGAAGGATACTGGGTTATAATGCCTTTTACATAGTTTTAAGACATTCACAACAAAGATCTGAAACAGTACAACAAACAGCAGCCCTCTGTTTGCAACAGGCTGTTATGTAGGCATCCAAGTGTCCACAGGCTAGACTGCCCAGTTCTGTCTGTGCTGAGCCAGTAAGAGATGAGGAGCTCGGGCACTGACAGAATCAAAGCATCTACTGTCTACAACTCTCCTAGAAAATCGCACTGCTGATGTTTCCGAAAACCACACTCAAAGTTTGGTTTCTTGGGTTGCTTAGTTAAAACTCAGGGTGTATATTCGAGACCTCCTCAGACTTCTTGTGACTATATGAGGTCTTGAAGATCAGACTGGGACCTTGACTTGCTTTAGGTGGTTATCATTTTGAAGAGTTTTCCTACATGGTTTTTAAATGCAACTGACTCTAGCATTCTTTTTTTGCATTTTTACATTTTTCGTCACCGTTTTACAAAGAACACTCGCAGCGCCCTCAGGAGCTCGGCGCCGCCTCCCACACCACCCCAGTCTACAGCCACTGCTCTTGTCCCCAGTCTTCCTCTGGCCTCTGGTTTTCTTGTCAAAAAGTGATCAAGCTCTCACACATCTCCGTGGGCAAAAAAGCATCATAGAAAAGATTGCAAAGTATTTAGAAACTCTCAAAATTCATTCATTAGTTTAAATGTTTGAGTAGCTTGGGGGTCCCAGGGCTGCTGCCAGCCCTGAGCAGCTGAGGTGAACAAAATCAAGCCCGTTGCTGCCTTGTGGAGGAGACGCAAATGATTACAAAGAAGTGAAATGACAACTGTGACGGTCAGCCAGAGACCACATGAAGGACATCAGACCCAGGCAGGCGTTCAGGGCAAGGACCTCAGGACATCATGTTCAAGCTGAGATCACATACAAAAGGTGCTAACTGGCGTGGGGTGTGGGGGGGTGTGTGTGTGTGTATAACTCCGGTCCAGAAGGAACCTTGGAACCAGGCCCTGCGGTGGGATGAGGGCCTGGGGCTGGAAAATGTGGTGTGGTTGAGGGGAGCTAGCAGTTGTAGAGAGGCTCTGCTAGGGAAGGAGGTGTGAGGTGATGGAATTTACTTCCAAAAAGCTTGGGTGGGGGTGCTGAAAGGAGATTTGGGGAGAGAGTTAAAAATCTATGGAGATACATAAAGGCAATTGTAAAAAAGGAAATGAAATGTGAGAATTTAAAACTTTCAGCACTTCTGCCTTATGGATTCAACTCTTATTAAGCTTTATATTTTCATAAGTTTCATAACTTAGTGTTAAGTGAGTTTTAAATTACAGATTCATCAATATAGGATTTGATATTGAAGTAACTCCATTTTACTTAGGTATTCAATGAATAAACTGCTTTCTACTAAAGTTGTGTTAATCCCATTTAGATTAGAATAAGAGTATTTAAGTACATGTAAATCTGTCTACTATTTTCCCTCTTTTTCTTATGAAAACATTCTGATTTTTTCTGAATATATATGTAACAGGGTGCTGGAAAATAGCAATTCTTTATAAAAGTATTAGGAAGATACTGAAACAGATATGATATTAAAAAATGCCAAGTAATCTCTTTAAAGATAGATATCTGTGGTTTGAGTAAATAATTGAGATGTTAAATGGCCAAATGAGCCAATAAAAGGGGATCAGCTGAGAACTTTCTTTGCAAAGTTAATAAATTTTTGACAATGTCTATGTTTTTATTTTAGTTAATAACAGAAGCTTTCTTTCCTACTTATTAAAAATCCTGGACTTTAAATTGTGTCCTGTATTATTCATAGATACGCAAATCTGTTTGGTTTATTTTAATTCAAGTAATTTTCTCTAGTTTCTGCTAAAATTAAAATTACAGCTAAGATGCTTTGAAATTTTCATATAATCAAATGGAAATATGATTTTAAGCCACCAAGAATACTGAATTTAAATAATGCAATTTAAAAACTTTGGGTTTAAACTTTGGGTTTGCATTACTGTTGAGGCTATAAAATGACATGCATTCTGCTCAGTGTGCTTGGCCTGTGGTCATACTTCTGGCCCTAGAGAAATGTGCAGAGAATTCAAGGATAGCCAGTGCTCATTAAAGAAACTCATTTATACTAGCCAGAAAGTAAGAAATAACCTCAACCCCAAGGAATGGTTAAGGGGATGATTAAATTTTTTCTGCCACATGATAGAGTATTAGTAACCATACAAAAGTGTATATGAAACTTTCACAAGGGGAAAAGTGTTTATGATATGAGAATAGGATATTAAATTACAAGGAATATGATGAACTATATAAAATTTCTTGCATAGAAAAAAGTATTGATAGTGTGTAATTCTGAATTGTAGGAGTGCTTTTGACTTTTATATGCTGCTGCTGCTGCTGCTAAGTCACTTCAGTTGTGTCCGACTCTGTGCAACCCCATAGACGGCAGCCCACCAGGCTCCCCCATCCCTGGGATTCTCCAGGCAAGAACACTGGAGTGGGTTGCCTTTTCCTTCTCCAATGCATGAAAGTGAAAAGTCAAAGTGAAGTCGCTTAGTCGTATAAAGAGTATGATTTCTTTTATATGCAGGGATAATGTTATTTTTTTATAATGAGAGCCTACAATGGACCCTGTTTTAGGTGATCATAGCTTTTTTCTTTTTTTTTTACTTGGCTCAGAGATAGGTGAATTGACAATTATTTGAAAGAATCTCTAACTGACAAGATAAAGATGGGTGCAATCTTTGTGCACCTCCTTGGTCACGACCTCTACTCAGGGGTGGGGCAGGTAAGGGTGTCCTAGGAAGCAGTCCAGAGCTCCTGCATCAACTGCTTCTCTGGTTTTCCTTTGGTTTGGACAACATACCGTCAGGGTCTGCTTGGACTGGACATGTGAACGTGAGTCTTCCCCAGAATCATGTGACTGGAATTATTGAACTGCAATGCAGATGTTGAAGAAGCAACTTCTATAGAAAACTGCTTATGATAGTCTTAAAAAAGTTCTATATAGAGCTTAATTCTGGGGGGAAATTGACCTGTTATATCTTATTCTTTTCCCCCATGATCCACAAATGTTAGGTGTGTATTGAAAAGTGTCCTGTCATTTTACAACCATCTTTGTTAAGTGGTCGATCTCTTGTCTAATTACGTTCTTATTGCCCTGCCTTTGTTCTTTTAATCTTTTATTTTACTAAAATGAATTCTTAAATACCAAAAACAAGAACTTGTGTTATATAGTTATTACTCAAAAAGTACAGTTTTCACTTTTTCATATTTTCAAAAGACTGTTCTGTCTTCAAGTCTGTAAGAAAAAAATTGAAAGAAGTAATGATTGATTTAAATATCAGTTAATGTGCAGTTAAATAAATTTGAATCCAACACTATCAACAAAAAAATGTACCTTACTTTCCTGTAATTACTAGAACACTTTTCTACAGGAAAAATTCAGTATATAGAAAACCTGAATGTTAAACAATTCTCATTTAGTCAGACGCTTGTGTGGATGCACAATTTAAGGCAAGTAAACAGTGCCTGCTCTTCCAATGGCAGAATACTACTTTGCATCAACAGCATGAAGACATTCTCCTGGAACAACTGCTTGCCTGCTTCCCTGCAGCAGGACAGGTGTTCAGATGCTGCACCCGAGAGGGGGCCAGGAGAACGTGGGACAGTAGTTTTGGGGGTCATTGACTCCCCTACTCAAAGCAGGAACACAAGTTTAAGGTACTTACCAAATCCCCTGAAATCCACAGCAAGAGCTCTGTGTTAGGAACCCCTGACCCAGCAGAAGCAACAAGCACAGATTTAGGCAAACAGATTTAGACATATTCAGGTACTTCTTTTGATTTAAAAGGCATTAACTGGCCTCTCATGCTGCTTTAGATAATGGCTGTATGTGCATTGAAAAGGTGAAGTTTTGATACCTACTTATCCATTTAACTTGATGCCTAACCTATGATGGGTTCTGACCAAACTTAAAACAGCCCGCTGGCATCTGGGTGGTGACAGGAAAGGACCATGTTCCTGGCCACCGGCCCCCTCAGGGCAGCGCAGCCTGAGAACATGGTGCCTGGCACCTGCAGGGAGGACAGCGTTCCAGGGCAGGTGGGTCCATCTGAGGCAGCCCCCCACCTGGGTAGAGCCAAGTATCCTGCAGACACAGCTGGAGCGCCTGCCCCCAGACCTGCAGCTCATAATGGCTGTATGTGCATTGAAAAGGTGAAGTTCTGATACCTGCTTATCCATTTAACTTGATGCCTAACCTATGATGGGTTCTGACCAAACTTAAAACAGCCTGCTGGCGTCTGGGTGGTGACAGGAAGGGACCACAGCTCATGTGTCCAGGACAGATTCCAGCGATCTTTTCCACCAGAACAGCAGATGTGGAAATTTATAAATAAGTCACTGACAGGTGAACTTGCTCTGATTCAGCAGGGTAAGCACAGATGATCTGCCAGCTGACTTGCGATAACAACTTAAAGAGAAATGAAGGCAAGGAAAACAACCACATCTACCTGTTCAGCTAAAATTAGAGCGTGCTCACAGAAGCAGAATATTATGTCAGTGAAACATGCTTGAGTATCTTAATAAAATAAGGCTTGTGTCTCCAGGTATGTTACACAGACAACACATTCAGTCTAAGACCTGAGGCCAAGCATTTATCTACATCTTCAAGATGAAGTGCAGAAAAAACAAAGACACTAATTGGAAAAGACACATGCACCCAAATGATCACTGCAGCATTATTTACAGTTGCCAAGATAGGGAAGCAACCCAAGTGTCCAACAGATGACTGGATAAAGAAGATATGGTATATGTATACCATGGACTACTACTCAGTCATAAAAAAGAATGAAGATTTGCCATCGGCAGCAACGTGGATAGAATTGGAGGGCATTATGCTAAGTGAAATAAGTCAAACAGAGAAAGACAAATACTATAGGTTATCATTTGTATGTGTGAAATCTAAAAAATATAACAAAGTAGTGAATATACAGACTCACAGATACAGAGAACAAATGAGTGGGGAGAGGCGAGCAGGGGAGAGGCAGTTAGGGTTAGGGGATTCAGAGGTACAAATTATTATATAACATAAGCTACAAAGATACATTGTAGCTTGGGAAATATAGCCAATATTTTATAATAACTATAAATGGAGTTTAACCTTTAAAAATTTTGAATCACTACATTGTACACATTACATGTACACCTGTACATATAATATTGTACATCAAATACAATAAAAACTTCAATAAAAATAAAATGAAAGTGAAAGATAAAATAGTAAAAAAAAAAAAAAAAAAACGATGAAGTGCAAAATTCCACCAGAAAAGAAATGCCTGCATTCTTGGGGGAGTGGGACCCTCTGAGTGGGACCCTCAGGAAGCGCTCATGAACCAGGGGGAGAGCCTAATGCATCTGTGTCTTTTTAAATGGTTCCACGAACGTACTATCTCAAACAGACGCCACTAGTCATCATTCCCAATCTCTCATCACGATTTGTGTTTTGATTGAAGGCCAATTTGAGGGATGAGGGTGAAAAGTACTTTAATAAAATCCACATTTAAAATAGTGGTTTTTCCTTTAAACGTGCACTTTTTAAGGAACAATGAGAGAGTGTTTCTGTTCTACTTAGAAAAGAGCATTTGTGAATTTTTAAAATCACTCCTGGAGGTTTTTCATGCAGTGCAGAAGCAGCAGTTCCCTTACTGAGCAAATACGGGGCATAGGTTCAAGAGGGAAGTGGAGGACATGTGACAAGCGGACATTAGTGCCCTAAGAAGGCCTCACCTGTGTTTCTGAGCAGGACTGTCAATCCCAGCTTGGGCCATCAAGTCATTCACGTTCTTCTGCAAGTCTTCAATGCGACCCCCCATTTCTTCCAGTACAAGGTCAAGGAGAGCAGAACATGGGACACGGGCACCTAGCTCAGTCCCTCAAAGGCTGATGGAAACGCCCTGCGGTGCACATGAAAGGAGGGAGCCGAAGGCACGAGCACCTCAGGGCAGTGCTCGCTAACCGCGTCCCTCACAGGCTTGGAGCTGCTGTTAATCCTGGCACTGCGCACCCAGCTCTGAAAACTTGGCTCCCTTTCTTTGCACATGCATTCTAGGATGTGAGCTTGTCTGGTATGTTTAACTGTGTTTTAACCAAACTCTAATCAGCATGTAAATACGATGAAAATTACCTCTGTTTAAAACAATTTCCTACTGTTTATTTTTATCATGTTCAAGAATCTTCTTTTCCCTGTTGGGCCCCATCTGCAGGATCAAAAGTTGCAAGTAAAGGGCTCCCTCAGCAAATGATGCCCATGCGTTTTAAGGCAGGAGTTTAATTGTGTGACGTGACTTCACTTGGGGAAGTCTTAGGGCAAGTGTCCCTTTTTCTGGGTTTTCTTAAACCAGAAACAAACATTCTACCTAACTTTGATTGAATTCACGTCTAACCAGATAGTCAGCTGCTGAAGTTACAAAGCAAAACAAGGCCAGGAGAGCCATTATAAAGATCCCTAGGTTGGAGACCTTTCAGTGCATGTTCAGGGTCAGACTGTTTGAGGGAGTACAAACGCTACTGAGCAGACCATCCAGATTTATTTAAGCCTGCTGGAAAAGCCCATTGGATAGTATGTGCTATATGTATGTCCTCTGTTTTATCCCTGCCTTACATGAACGCTCTGCATTGCTGGTCAAGCAGGAAGTATTACCTTCGGGTGGTAATTAATGCATCAGGATCCTTTGTAAAAGCACAGATGGAAACACCAGGAAGCTCCAGGTCAGCAATTATCCACCAACAGCAGAAAACAAGAAGATAGTCCACGACAGTTCCACAGTCCAAAAGCATTGCAGTGTTTGTTATGAAATAGAAAAGGATATTTCTGAGGTTTAATGTTGCCGTCAGAGCTTGAAAATGTTCTTGAAGCTCCTGAAATAGATTTTCTGCCTGAAAAATTGAATAAGACAAGTGAATATATATTTACGTGTGATGCAGAGCATTTTAAGAACCATGGAAGGGGAACCATCCCTATAAACAGTTAGTTGATTTC
The DNA here is from genome assembly GCF_019923935.1 of Bubalus bubalis. NCBI lineage: Eukaryota > Metazoa > Chordata > Mammalia > Artiodactyla > Bovidae > Bubalus > Bubalus bubalis. The sequence continues at coordinate 61,238,750 of NC_059178.1, read as the reverse complement.
TTGTTTGATGCTAATTCTTTTTTTAAATTGAAGTATGGTTGATTTACAATGTCATGCCAATCTCTGCTATACAGCAAAGTGACTCAGTTACACATATATTCTTTTTTCATATTATTTTCCATTATGATTTGTCACAGGATATTGAATATAGTTCCCTGTGCTGTATATTAGGACTTTGTTTATCCATTCTAAATGTCATAGTTTGCATCTACCAACCCCAGACTCCCACCCCATCCCTCCCCCTACCCTTGGCAACCACAAGCCTGTTCTCTATGTCTATGAGACTGTTTTGTAGATAGGTTCATCTGTGTCATATTTTAGATTCTACATATAAGTGATATCATATGATATTTGTCTTTGTCTGACTTCACATGGTATGATCATCTCTAGGTCCAACCATGTTGCTGCAAATGGCATTACTTCATTCTTTTTTATGGTTGAGTAGTATTCTATTCCATACATATATGTACCTGCGGAGAAGGCAATGGCACCCCACTCCAGTACTCTTGCCTGGAAAATCTCATGGACGGAGGAGCCTGGTGGACTGCAGTCCATGGGGTCGCTGAGGGTTGGACACACTGAGTGACTTCACTTTCACTTTTCACTTTCATGCATTGGAGAAGGAAATGGCAACCCGCTCCAGTGTTCTTGCCTGGAGAATCCCAGGGACGAGGGAGCCTGGTGGGTTGCCATCTATGGGGTCGCACAGAGTCGGACACGACTGAAGCGACTTAGCAGCAGCAGCAGCATGTGCCTGCTGCTGCTAAGTCACTTCAATCGTGTCTGTTTTTCACAGAGGCTGCACCCTACCATTAGTTGATTTTTCACATAGTGAAATGGCTTTCCCACTCAAAGAGTAAAGAAAATCAACCAACAGCTTCAACCAACAGCTGGAACAGTGACAGCCAAAGGGTAACCAACTAAACAAGCAGGCCTGACCCTTACCGCACACCCGTCCACAACAATTAACTCAAAGCCATCAGACATTTAAATACAAGCAACAAACTATCAGACGTCCAGAAGATAGCATAGGAGAAAATCTCTAACCTCGGCTTCTCAAAGAATTCTTAAGGAGTTTTGCTAGGGTCCCCAGAGCACACCGCGTGGGTGCACGCTGCCCCTACACTCTTGGGTGCTTGTTCGCCGGAAAGGGTTTGCAGAAACCTGTTAAAGGGCCAAACCGGAACACCATCCCAGTGACTGACGGCGGGTATACTCAGGCTGCCCTGAATTTCCAGGTGGAAGTCTCACCCCGTCCAGGACACACTTCCTCCCCGCACAGTGTTATCTCCGCTTTAGAGCCGAGAACACCGAGGTGGGTCTCCCCTGGACTCTGCTTTCCTGTGTGGAGCAGGCCCTCTGTCTGGAGCGCTTCCCGGCGGGCAATCAGGTTTGGGTTTTTTTGGTCAGAAAAACGTGGATTCAATTGTGTACACTTAACCAAGTCTTAATGAGACTACCAGCCCTGGGCCGTGGCCGTCTCATCTCTGGCACTTCAGCTCCTTTGCAAATAGGAAGCAGCTGGGGGTGGGTGGGGGTGGTGGCCCCTCGCGGGCTGGGTTGGGGGCGAGGGTGTCCAGCCTCGGGCGCGGGGCATCCGTCTGGGAGGGGCGCTCGGCGCGGGAGGGTCCCCACTCACCACGTCCCGCAGCGCGCGTCCGCCGGGTGCTTCGGGGCTCCGTGCGTCCATGTCTGCGGCCGGCGGGCCTGGGCTGCAGGCAGGCCGGCTGGTCCCCAGCCGGCCGCTCCGCGGGGTCCGCTCCGCCGCCCTGGGCTCCCGGCGGCGATGGCCGGGGACGCGCGGAGCAAGACCCGAGCGGCGCGCGGGTGGCGGCCTGGGCGGGGCGGGACCTCGGCGGACAGGCCTATCCCAGCGCCACTGTTTTATTTTCATTGCTTCAGAGCCCAGAGTGAGCACGACCTTTTAATGATCATCCTGGCAGAGAATGCACAGCATAGAAATCGCTGTTTTACACGTTTCTAAGGCACGGTGCAGTGGCATCAGGTACCACCGCGTTGCTGTGTGACCAAGGCCGCCATCCACTCCCTGAGCTTTCTCCTCGCCCCAAACCCAGGCTCTGCGCAGGGGACAACACCTCCCCAGCTCCCCAGCCCCTGGCACTCACCCTTCCACCAAGCAGTGTTGTCACCTGTCCACTGGGGGATCCTGGAGGCGGGGTGGGGGGTGCGGGGGCGGGGATGGAGTCTGGCCGCAGCCCACGTTCGCACTGAGGTCCTGGGCCTTGTGATCTTCCACCCAGGAGACTCTCCTCTCCCTGAACCTCTGCCATTTCTGCCCCCAACTTAGATTAAGAATAGTTTTGTTCTGGGAATTCCCTGGTAGTCCAGTCATTAGGACTCCAAGCTCTCACTGCCAAGGGCCCAGGTTCAATCACTGGTCAAGGAACTAAGATCCCACAAGCCTCCTAAGGTGGCCAAAAAAAAAAGAAGAAGAAAGAAAGACTAGTCCTGTCCTGTGACCAACGCAGAATGGCCAACACTTGAGTTTCTGCTCTGATTTTTTGAGGATCTGGAAGGAAGGCGTCACTGCCGCCTTCTCTCCCTCTGTGCCCTGCAGGCCTGTCTGGATCGTGGCTCGGGGAGCTCTTCATGGGTGATGGCCCAGGACCCTGTGCTTGGCAAGTAACTGCTTTATTTACACATCTGCACCTCTCTGCAGGCAGGGCTGTGTCTGTATGGGTGCCCCAGCACCCCAGGGGTCTTGGCCGAGTGACTACACAGGGACATCTGGCTGCTGGATGTGTGTTGAAACACAGCCTTGCGTGCAAAGAAACCCAACATCCTCTTTCTTTAGGAGAATGCAAATCAAAACCACCAGGGGAGCCACTTCACACCCATTGTGATGGCCCAAATCAGAGGGATAATGACAGGTGTGGGCGAGGAGTGGCAGAGTCTGAGTGTCACACCCAGGTGGGAAGGTGCGTGATGCAGCCAGTCTAGCAGGTCCATAAAAAGTTGAACATAAAGTTACCAGACAACCTCAGTTCTGTCTCTGGGTATGTGCCCGAGGGAAAAGACAGCATATATCCACACAAAAACGTGTACAGAAAAGTTTATAGCAGCATTATTGACTATTAATGATAGTCAACAGGTGGAAATAGCCAGATGTTCATCAACAGATGAATAGATAAACAAAATGTGGTCCCTCCTCAGGATAGAGTACAATTCAGGCATAAGAAGGAATAAAGCCCCGACCCATGACACAGCGTGGATGAACCCGGGGAGCATGATGCTCAGTGAGAAGCCAGTCACAGAAGGATGAGTGGTTAGACTCCACTCACAGGACACGTCCAGACTGGCAGATCCATAAAGACAGGAAGTGGAGGGAGAAGGGGAGAGATTGCATCATAGTTAAGGGGTTTCTTTCTTTCTTCAACTGTAATCTCTGTGGTTCAGTGGAAACCTACTCAGAAACTCTCTGATAACCCTGAGAACCCAAACTCTACTGGAGAAATGGGATCTCTCATTCTCTATCTAGCACCTACACTCTTTAAGAAGGGGTCAAATTCTTAGTTCTGCCTTTGTGGAACACAAATTTATTAATATGGAAATGAGAATCACTCAACAAAAACTCATTTTGTTAAGGATATTAAATCCCAGGAACTAGGTTCAGGGGAAAAATTCTCTAATGAAGCTGATCTTGCAAATCTGCAACAGGAGAGTATTCAAGTGTGCTGTGAAGCAGCAGAAACTAGACGATGCTTCACTGGTGCAAAGACAGGCTGCGGAAGAAAACAGTCTGGGTAAGAAGTACACAGGGCTTCCCTGGTTGATCAGTGCTAAAGAATCTACCTGCAATGCAGGAGACCTAGGTTCGATCCCTGGGTCAGGGAGATCCACTGGAGAAGGAAATGGCTACCCACTCCAGTATTCTTGCCTGGACAATTCCATTGACAGAAGAGCCTGGTGGGCTACAATCCATGGGGTCACAAAGAGTTGGATGACTGAATGATTAACAGTTTCACTCTCACTCACAAGAAGTACACAATGGAATCAAAGACATAGACCACAAGAGCAGCAGCTAAATATAAAACAAAACTTTAAATCAGAAATCTAGAATGTTAACTCTGACAGATGAGAACATTGGTATAACTGATGTGACCCAACCACTAAGGCTGAAGAAGCTCAAGTTAACAGTTCTATGAAGACCTACAAAAGACCTTCTAGAACTAACACCAAAAAAAGATGTCCTTTTTATCATAGGGGTCTGGAATGCAAAAGTAGGAAATCGAGAGATACCTGGAGTAACAGGCAAGTTTGGCCTTGGAGTACAAAATGAAGCAGGTCTAAGGCTAGTAAAGTTTTGCCAAGACAACTCACTGGTCATAGCAAACACCCTCTTCCAACAACACAAGAGATAAATCTACACATGGACATCACCAGTTGGCCAATACTGAAATGAGATTGATTATATTCTTTGCAGCCAAAGATGGAGAAGCTCTATACAGTCAGCAAAAACAAAACCAGGAGCTGACTGTGGCTTAGATCATGAACTCCTTGTTGCCAAATTCAGACTTAAATTGAAGAAAGTAGGGAAAACCACTAGGCCATTCAGATATGATCTAAATCAAATCCCTTACAGTTATACAGTGGAAATGACAAATAGATTCAAGGGATTAGATCTTGAGGGATTAGTGCCTGAAGAACTATGGACGGAGGTTCATAACATTGTACAGAAGGCGGTGATCAAAATCATCCCTAAGAAGAAGAAATGCAAAAAGGCAAAATGGTTGTCTGAGGAGGCCTTACAAATAGCTGAGAAAAGAAGACAAGCAAAAGGCAAAGGAGAAAGGGAAATATATATCCATCTGAATGCAGAGTTCCAAAGAATAGCAAGGAGAGGTAAGAAAGCCTTCCTAAGTGATCAATGCAAAGAAATAGAGGAAAAGAATAGAATAGAAGGACTAGAGATCTCTTCAAGAAAATTAGAGATTCCAAGGGAATAGTTCATGCAAAGATGGGCACAATAAAGGACAGAAATGGTATGGACCTAACAGAAGCAGAAGATACTAAGAAGAGGTGGCAAGAATACACAGAAGAACTATACAAAAAAGATCTTAATGACCCAGATAACCACAATGGTGTGATCACTTAACTAGAGCCAGACGTTCTAAAGTGTGAAGTCAAGTGGGCATTAGGAAGCATCATTATGAACAAAGCTAGTGGAGGTGATGGAATTCCAGCTAAGCTATTTCAAATCCTAAAAGATGATGCTGTGAAAGTGCTGCACTCAAATCAGGAAATTTGGAAAATTCAGCAGTGGCCACAGGACTGGAAAAGGTCAGTTTTCATTCCAATCCCAAAGAAAGGCAATGCCAAAGAATGTTCAAACTACAACACGATTGTACTCATCTCACACACTAGTAAAGTCATGTTCAAAATTCTCCAAGCCAGGCTTCAACAGTATGTGCATCAAGAACTTCCAGATGTTCAAGCTGGATTTAGAAAAGGGAGAGAACCAGAGATCAAATTGCCAACATCCTCTGGATCATAGAAAAAGCAAGAAAATTTCAGGAAAACATCTACTTCTGCTTCATTGATTACACTAAAGCCTTTGACTGTGTGGATCACAACAAACTGGAAAAGTCTTCAAGAGATGGGAATACCAGACCACCTGACCTGCCTCCTGAGAAATCTGTATTCAGGTCAAGAAGCAACAATTAGAACTAGACATGGAACAACAGACTGGTTCCAAATTTGGAAAGGAATATTTCAAGGCTGTATATTGTCACCCTGCTTATTTAACTTATATGCAGAGTACATCATGCAAAATGCCAGACTGGATGAAGCACAAGCTGGAATGAAGATTGCCAGGAGAAATATCAACAACCTCAGATATGCAGATGACACCACCCTTATGGCAGAAAGCAAAGAGGAACTAAAGAACCTCTTGATGAAAGTGAAAGAGAAGAGTGAAAAAGCTGGCTTAAAACTCAACATTCAAAAAAAGAAGATCATGGCAGCTGGTCCCATCACTTCATGGCAAATAGATGGGGAAACAAAGGAAACAGTGACAAACTTTATTTTCTTGGGCTCCAAAATCACTGCAGATGGTGACTGCAGCCATGAAATTAAAAGACACTTACTCCTTGGAAGAAAAGTTATGACCAACCTAGACCTCATATTAAAAAGCAGAGACATTACTTTGCCGACAAAGGTCCATAGAGTCAAAACTATGGTTTTTCCATTAGTCATGTATGGATGTGAGTATTGGACCACAAAGAAAGCTGAGCGCTGAAGAATTGATGCTTTTGAACTATGGTGTTGGGGAAGACTCTTGAGAGTCCCTTGGACTGCAAGGAGATCAAGCCAGTCTATCCTAAAGGAAATTGAATATTCATTGAAGGACTGATGTTGAAGCTGAAGCTCCAGTACTTTGGCCATGTGATGCAAAGAACTGACTCACTGGAAAAGATGCTGATGCTGGAAAAGACTGAAGGCAGAAGAGGGGGACGACAGAGGATGAGATGATTGGATGGCATCACCAACTCGATGGACATGAGTTTGAGCAAGCTCAGGGAGTTGGTGATGGACAGGGAAGCCTGGCATGCTGCAGTCCATTGGGTTGAAAAGAGTCAGACACGACTGAGCGACTGAATGAACTGAACTGAATGTAAGAGGAAGTTCTATCCTCTGAAGCATGAATGCCAGCGGAAGTGGCCAGATGCCCCTGTGAGTCCATGTGAATGGCTTAATTTCTAAGGCCTTCAATCTAAGATGCTGCTGATTTTAAGATGCACCATTATTGCCAGAAAGGGAAAAATACTGCCAATTAGCTGTGCTGTTTTTTATGTTATATTCATTAAAAGAGCTCTTTTATAGTTATTGATGCTGGGTGATGGATACATGGAGTTTACTGTGCTACGATCTCTACTTTTGTGTATCTTTGAAATTCTCACTTAAAAATTCTGTAAGAAAAGAAGAGTTCTTTCAGGGTTCTTATTTGAATATATAGATTTTTTAAAACTTTCTATTTTATACTGGAATATAGTGATTAACAATGTGACAGTTTCAGGTGAACAGTGAAGAGACTCAGCTATACATATACCTGTTCTCCCCCAAACTCCCCTCCCATCCAGGCTGCCACATAACATCAAGCAGAGTTCCATGTGCCATATAGAAGGTCCTTGTTGGTTATCCATTTTAAATTTATAAGAGGATACACAGATTTTGGGCATAGAATTTTTTTTGCTTCCTTTTATTGGTTGTTGCAATATCTCATAATTTTAACTTTTTTTTTTAATATTTCCTTTATTTATTTATTAGGCTGTGCCAGGTCTTAGTTGTGCCATGTGGGATCTAGTTCCCTGACCAAGGATTAAACCCAGGCCTTATGCGTTGGGAGTGCAGTCTTAGCCACAGGACCACCAGGGAAGTCCCTTAACTTCTATTTTTAATGCAACATAAGCACCTATTTTTTAACTCACTTATTATTTATTATGAAATTCTGGCCCCATTTATAGTAAGTGACTTTCCCAGAAGCAATTAACCTGAATCATGAGGACTTCCTGTGTACGTTGTGAATTTTGAAACAGTGGTTCTCAGAGCTGACTGTACCAACGAGCCACGCCAGGAGGCTGCCTAGACTCAGCCCTGTAACATCGGTCAGCAACCCGAAAAAAAAAAAAAGCTTTCCAGGGGTTTCTTTGTGCGAACAAGTGGTCAAACCTGCAGAATGAAGAGACTTAAGAAAACAGAAAAGGGGGAAGTGGCTTAAGCCTCCCACAGGTAGAAAGGGTCTTCATTTTCTCAAACTTGGACCAAGATCAATGTCCTACTGCCAGTTGTTTAGAACTTGAAACAAGATAGATTTTTGAAAGATTCTTTCTTTTGCCTGCTCAAAACGGACTTTGATTTCTCCCCCAGGCCTCGCGCTGACCCTTGGGGCGGCGACAGGACCCAGTCTACGCGGCCACCAGCTGCAGAACAGGCGGAGCCGGGCCACGTGAGCCCGTGGCCCAGAAGTGGCTTTGCCAGGCAACTGTTTCCTAACCTGGCAGATCCCTGACTTCGCCCGGGTCCCGCCCCACCTTGCCGGCTCTCTGGCTCGCACTAGGACTCCGCGGAAACTGTCCCGCCGCCGGGTGTGGGCGGGGCCACGTATTGTGACGTCACTCAGAGGCGGGGCCCGATGCGGGGACAGACGGACTGACAAGAGGACAGACTGCGAGGATCCCGCCGCAGGGGTGAGCCGGGAGGGGTCCGCGGAGCACGTGGACGCGGGTGCCGCGCCGAGTCTGCCCGGCCCGCGGCAGGGGTGCGGGGCGGCCCCGGCGGCGCGTCCACCTGGGCCGGGCCCCCCTCTCCTGGCTCTCTGATCCCCAGGCTGTGCGACCCCCACCCCAGGAACCGAGCCCCGACCCCGACGGCAAGTCCCTCTGCCGGCCCCAGGCTGGCGGCCCGCGCCTAGGTTCTCCCGCGGAACCCTGGGTGCGCGCCCGAGGAGGGGTCGTGCCCCGCGCGCGAGCCGGCGGTGCGCCCTGGGCGCGTCCTGGGCCTCGGGCCATGCGCGGGGCGCGGCTCCTCCGGGCGAGGCGGCCCGGCTGAGTCCTTACTTCTTTTCCTCTCTCCAGGCCCTCGGCGGAGGATGGTCCCGGGCGGCGGCGGCACGTGGGGGTGACAGCGCGCGCCGGGAGCCCGGGAGCGCGGAGGGCGCGCGGGCCGGGTGGACGTCAGTCAGCCGGCGGGCCGCCGGGCGAGCGGAATGGAAGCGGAAGGCTTGGGTTGGCTTCTGGTCCCGCTGCACCAGCTGGTTTCCTGGGGCGCAGCCGGTGCCATGGTCTTCGGAGGCGTGGTGCCATACATCCCGCAGTACCGGGACATCCGGCGGACTCAGAACGCCGAGGGCTTCTCCACCTACGTGTGTCTGGTGCTCCTGGTGGCCAATATCTTACGGATACTCTTCTGGTAGGTGGGGTGCCCCGCGCAGATGGCCTTCTCTTGTCTGCGTGAGGCCAGTGGGTGGAAGTGTCTGTACTTCCTGAGAAGGAGCTGTGAAACGATGAGACTATTTCCCAGGGAAAATGGTAGGAATGGAGAGAATCTCGCATAGTCTCAGATCTGCGTTTTCATTTCGTGTGGCTCCTACCTTCACAAGACACCCAGGGCCTTCTCTGTGGGGCTGGTCTAGGACTGGGGTCCCTGCCTTCAAGCATTTGCGTGCCATTTGGGGGCAGTGGAGAGAAAAGGAAGGGAGTTCATGAATACCAGTGACCGAAGGCGGTCAGCAGGAAGGACAAAGCACTGGCCACTGAAAGCTGTCAGGAGGGGCGTCTAAGCCAGACAGGAAGCAGGGCTCCCGGAGTCTGCCTTGAAGGGCCGCCTTTCCTGCCTTCTCTGTTGTTTGTGGGGTTTTGTTTTTTTTTTTTTTTAATAGTAAGTCAACTTTCTGGCTAGTACTTAAGGGACTGTCTTTTCTTGCTCCTCCCAGCCAGCTTCCTCTTACTGACATTTGCATTCTGGTAAGGAGTGGGATGTTATTTTTACAGCTGTTGAAGCCAGATGTAACTGGGAAGGTGCATTTTCAGAGGAAATGAGAAGAGGTCTCGCAGCCTCCTGATTTCAGTAAAACCCGAGACTGTCCTTCCTTCGGGAGGGTCCCAGGCCCTCTGTCAGCACAGACGGTAAGGGCAACTAGTACCAAGCTGGCGTCCGAGTGCTGCTTCTGGCTCCTGTTGACTTTTGGGTCACTGTTGGAGAAATCGAGCTTTCTTTCTAATTAATTTTAAGTCAGCCTTACTGGGGTAGGATTTACATTAAAGAAAAGCGCAATCTCACTTGTGTAGTTTGATGAGTTTTGGCCGATGTCCCCTCCGTGGTCATCAGGGCGTGAGTCCCCGGAGTCCAGAAATTCTCAGCTCCTTCACCTTCTGACGGCCTGGCCCCAGGCAGCCCTTGGGCACTCTCACTGTGTTTTTGCTCAGTGTGGGGTTTTAAAATGTGAGATAGTGAGTGACCCCTTCTTCCAGGAGAATTTGTCAGACCGTGAGCCCTGCCTTTGGGCCATCTACTTCTGAAGGAGGAGTCAGAGGTCACTTATCTTTTAACTTGTTTAGCACCAGTTGAAAAACTGCATTTTGAAGACTCTTCCTTTATGCTTGGCTGAGGGCAGCACTCTCTCACTGCAGCAAGACGCCCCCCTTCCCTCTCTCGGCTGCTTGCCGCTGGGTCTGAGGGACACAGAAGCAGGGCCCCAGACTGCTGTCATGCCAGCGCTCCAGCCCAGGCTCAGGCCAGCCAAGGTCCCCCAGGTTGGGAGCCGCACTTCCTTTAGGCAGGGGCAGATCTCCTTCAAACAGAGGAGGATTGAGCTGCCTCAACTGGCCTGTGTTGCTTCAGGGGTTCAATGGCTGCCCTGTGAACACACAGGATTGCCTTCAGCCAGGATCCCAGAAATCTGTGAGATCCTATGGGAAGAAGGGAGGGCTGGCAAGGGGTGCTGGTCTCTGCTCCAGCGTCCCTTTCACCTGGGAATGTACTTTCCCTGTACTTCACACCTGGCAGTACTTTGTAGTTCATGTGGTTAAGCCCAGCAGACAGGCCAGGCTTCGTCTACAACTTGTAATGAGTGGGCACGTCTCTGCCCACCTGGTCCCAAGGTCTCTCTGCTCTGAGGGCAATGCCTATCACCCATTTCCTTCCTTTCTCTGGAGCCTCCAAAGCACCTACTCCTGGGTCCTCTCCAGGCTTCATAGGTTAACAGAGTCCCCTCCAGGCTTCATGGGTTAGCAGCGCATTTCATTTAACAGGTTTCTGAGGGTTTCCCATGAGCCAGACCCTGGGCCGATGCTGTAGGGTTAAAACTTTAGCAGCAATGCTGTGTGGGACGTACAGACACACATACGTGGGTTCTGGGTGGTGGGGAGGGACAGAGCTCAGGCCAGAGGCTCCGGGTGGGATGGAGCTGGGTCTGTGTAAGAACAGTGGTGGACATAGAAGAAGTGAAGAGTGTAGTTCCCTAGAGGTTGCCGGGAAGGCAGTCCTAGAAACTCTTGTCTGCCTGGGAAGCCCCTGGGAAATTTCTAGCATGAGGCATGTGAGTGGCTCTGCAGGCCTGTTGGAGGCTGACCAAGCCACATAAACCCCAGGTTTCTGAAAGTCACGAGACTCTAATGCTTTCATTCCTATGATTCTTCCCATCCTTTTGCAGAACCAGCATTCAGCAGATCTTGCACAGTGCTGATGGACAGGACTTGGCATTTGTGTTGTCAGAAGCCAGAAGGACTGAGTGATTTTTGCAGAGAAGGGAGGGAGAGGCCCAGGGCACAGGGATGATGCTGCAGGGCCTCTGACCCAGGGCCTGATTCATCTGGGAGCTAGTTCTCCAGCCACACCCCTGTCTGATCAGAGAGATTGTAACACTGTACCAGAGGTGTGGTGACATTGTATTGGAGATGTAGTAAAATTGTATCCGAGACTCCAGGACACTGTATCACAGGGGTAGTGGCAAGCTGCTACTTGGGCAGAAGGCGTCCTGGTGGGAGCAGGAAATAGATACCCAGCTTCTCTTCCACTTGAGCTTTTCTTTGGGGCTTTGAAGGCACATCAGAGGTGTTCCTGGTGGAAACTTTTCTCAAGCTCTGTGAAACTTTGCACGTTTTCTGCAGTGTGTGTCTCGCTGGGAGCGACAGGTGTGTGCTGCACCCTGGGGGGAGGTGCTTGGACCAGCTACCCTGAACCGGGCTCTCCCACCATCTGCATGAGAGGCTGTGCCAACTTCACTGTCAAGGCAGGAGAGGAGAAAGGGCTCTCTGACAATGTGCCAGCACAGACTGTAAGGGTTAAAGGGAGAAGTTTAACCTGCCCGATGAGTACAACATAGGGTCTATTTTAATGAGCTTTTAAAAATTACTAATGATGTTGAACTTTGTTTTGTCGCTTGTATATCTTTTGTGGGAAGTTGAGCTTTTTGAAATTTTGTGTCTTGTTTAGCTTGTCTTCACCCTAAAAGCAGTTAAATATTCACCTCTGCCACCACCCTTACTTCACTATAAATATCTCTCTTTACTGTAAATATTGAATTCACCTAGATTTGATTTTTTGGTGTGTGGTATAAGGTGAAGCACAAACCTTCATTTCTTCCCCAGTTTTCCTAGTCACTCATTGTTTCTGTTGAACAATTAAAAAAAAATGGAAGTGGCATTTATTACACAACAGCCCAAATCCCATGTCTTCAGTCTTGTAACTAACTAGAAGTGAAATACTAGACCGAAGTGTTCACTGTGAGGCCCACCTGCCCCAGTGCCCCCAGCCTGATATAGACCCTTCTATGTCTCCTCTTCTGGATTGTCTATGGGTCTGTCAGCCCCTGGGGTCAGCTAGGTAACCAGTGGGGGCTAGTTCCTAGAATTGGCTAGAAATGTCCTCAAACAGCCATAGGGCTTGAGGGTCTGTACTTTACAGAAGAGACGAAGCCCAGAGGTGGTGGGTCACAGCATGAGGGCCGGGGCAGCGTGGTGACTGCAGCCAGCCTGTGCAGAAGCACGTGTGTGGCCCAGCAGCAGCAGATCTCATGACCGCCTCCTTGAAGGGATGGGTGCGAGGGAGGGACCGGGGAGGTGGGCCACTGTCTGCCTGTCGCCTGGTTTCAGGGTCAGTTGGAGGGCCATCCAGGGCCTCCCGACTCTGATAGTTGGTATCAGCTCAGGTTTGGGAAATTGCTCACAGTGGACTCTCTGCCCCAGAACAGCCAAGTAAGGACTGGGGCCTGGGCTTGCAGGGCACTGTGCCCAGGCCTCACCTTGGGGTGACGGGTTTGTAGGCTTGCAGTGGGCTGGATTGAATGTCCCAGCCCTCGTGGTTCTGGTGGCCACGTTTGAGACCCCCAGCTGGTATGGGGAGGGCAGTGCTGTGATCACCCCTTGGGGACTGAGGTCTTCTAATGGGCCCACTGGTGCCGGTCCCTGGACTGTGGCTCTGGCCTTCAGGAATTTTTGGCTGAGGTGGTAAAATGCTCAACACAAAAGTCAGCAGGAAGGCCTGGGGTCCTATAGCTGGGCGGGCTGGGGCTGGGAGAAGAGGAGAACATGGGGCTTCAGTGAGGGTCTGCCAAGCCTGCACCCATACCCTCGCTGACTTCACCTCTTCCCTCGTGAGGGGTGGGGGCCTGGTGCCCTGCTCTGCTCACACTTTGGACTGTGCTGGCCTGGAGACCCCTTCTCTTCAGGCAGGGGGCGGGGATGCTCTTGGTCCCAACTCTGGGATGCATCTTCCTGGGGAGGCAGGTGGTCTGGAGCCTGGGTGTCTCACCTGGTGGCAGCAGCGTCTCTGCAGGAGGGGGATGGATCCCTGGCTGGGCTTTTGCGGGGTGGGCGGTGTGCAGGAGGCCCACTCAGTCAGTCCAAGGCCTTGGGAAGGTCCCAGCGATTCCTGGGGAGGGGTGTGTGGCATGTCTCACTCCTGCACATGATCTCAGGCGTTTGTGGAGACCCGGGTCTGGCTGTCCAGGACTGGTCCGGGCCCTCCCATCCCGGCACTGTCTGACCAGCACACTGGACTCTGCCCGGTGCCTCCCTGATGCCACGGCGTGTTCCCCCGCAGGTTTGGGAGGCACTTCGAGTCGCCACTGCTCTGGCAGAGTGTCGTCATGATCCTGACCATGCTGCTCATGCTGAAGCTCTGCACCGAGGTCCGAGTGGCCAATGAGCTGAACCTGAAACGCCGGGTCTTTTCAGGTGGGTGACTGGCAGCTTCGGGGAGAAAGCCCGGTAACTCCAGGAGTGGCATCAGCCAAGCTCCCGGGGAGAGGCTGGGCTGCCCTCGCCCAGTGGCCTCCAGGCAGTCACGGTCTTACCAAGTGGTGCTGGCGTCTGTCATGGCAGCCGTGTTCTCCATCAGTGACTGACTCGACAGCATATCCATGAAGCTGGGACTTGGGCAAGTGATCAGCTCTCTTAACGTGCCCTTGGCTGTGGCCATGGTCACACTGGACCCTCATCGGGCAGGGGGTGGTACTGCTGGTCTGTTTCTGGCTTGATAGGCTGGAGACAGACGTTCCCTGGGGAGGCGCGTTTATCTCTGACCTTGTGTGTGTGGCTTGTGCTCTTCGCACAGCCTCTCCGTTTTTGTCTTCCTCCTGAGTCAACTGGAATCAGTTATGTACCTTGTTAAACATTCACCTGGCATCATGCTTTGTGGGCTTTGGATGGGCACACAGGGTCCATGAGCTCAGGTTGGCGAATCCCATGCTCAACCCATGTGCATTTTTTGGCAGCTTAGAAAATAGAAGATACTGCTCCTGATTTTGCCTTTTCCTTTGACAGTGTTTGTTCCAAGCTGATGTTCTGTGTTTGACCAAGTGGGCTGGTGGGCTTCTCTCTGCAGGGGGTTCGGTGCTGCACTTCTTTTGTCTAATGACTGAATCTAAGATAGTTCTCGCTTTGATTTCATCTGAGGCTGTGTGTGCTCAGTCTCAGTTGCTGCTTAGAGAAGCATATTCTCCGGAGTTTGTTTAGTTCTGGGACTCCTGTGGACTGCGCTCCTGCCCCGCTCTTTTTCTTTTTCCTGATGGTTATTTTCTTTCACTTTGAGTGAATCATTTCCTCTTGTGCAGCTTCTGCTTTTAGTGTGAGTCTATGTAGAAAATGGGTCGGCCTCCAGCTCCAGTGAGTAGCCTGGACTGCTGAGTGTCGCTTAGGCTGTAAAGGTGATCAGCACTGCCTGTTTCTGCTGCTTCTCCCATTAGCACCATCCTCCCCGCTGTGACTTGGGAACACTCACCCGAGGTGGTGCTGACCGTGCTGCTGCCGGTGCCCAGGAAGCAGGGCTCCTGTATCGCGGATCCCTTACCAGGGAAGAGCTGCAGCTTAGTTTCCTCTGAGACAAGGGCGTCTGTGATATGTGCCCCTTGAACCTCGCCTATAAGGGGTGCAGGATCTCACGGCCGACCACAGACTGGGCCGTGTGGGTGGTTAGCGCGATCGTCCTCACCAGGTGGGGGAAGGCCTGGGGAGACATCGGTGCCCTGGTGGCTTAGCGCACTGAGCCTCGGGCTCTGCAGCAGTGACCTTGTTAGAAGCCGTGTGTGGGCCATGATGACACAGGCACAGCAGGCACTGGGGCCCCCGCGTCACGCAGTGAACTCAGAATTTAACACTTAATGGCAGCTCACGGGCGTTGGCCGGTGTGCTAGTGGGCGTCCTCGGCTCTGGGGGAGGGGAGGGCTGTGGCTCCTGACCCCTGGGCCCAGCGCAGACTCAGGGAGGGTTGTCTCCTAACCTTTGCCCACACCAGCTAAGAGTTTGAGAATTCAGTACTCGAATCCAGGGTGATTTACATATTTTTGTGTCCACTGTTTAAGAGATACTTAAGCCCCCGCGTCCTCCTAGGGAAGCCTTTTAATGAGTATGTGGGTTTATTTCCTCTAATCTGCCAGAAGCAGGCTGTGAAAACGCCAAGTGGTTTGGGTTGGGAAGCTCTGCAGCCCATGGGCCTCTGTCCTGTGCTTTCCCCACCCCGTGGCCCCCTCCACCTGGCAGGTGGCCAGCTTCCGCTTCCGGAATGTGTCAGCCAGGGTTGTGAGGGTGCCTCCGGCCCCGGGAGGCAGACTTCCAGGGGAACTGACCATGCACATTAAAATAACTCAGGAGGAGAGTCTGAGGAGCCCAACTTCAGCTATAGGACAGTCAGGCAGCCTGAAAAAAAGTTTGAATGTTTTCCAGCCATCTTTTATAAAAGTTTTCAGTTCTGAAGGTCACCCATTCAACTTGAAAGTTACAATTAAAGAAACATGAGTGGTATTAGGGAGAAAAAGCAGGTTACTTAGAAAAATATCTAATTTGTTATCTGATGAGCGACACCTGCTCAGTAGACATTTTGGGGGAGACAGGACACAACACAAAAGTCAAATGCTCTCCACCCCACTGCCCAGAGGTGACTGCTTGGAACCTTGTGGTGTTTTCCCCCAAGTTTTTCTTTTTCAGTCTCCTATCACAAGATTGGGATCATTTCAAAATTAGGATCAAATGTTTTAAAACCTCTCATTCCACAGAAGCTTTTCAGTGCCCTTGTGTGCAGTGGAGGCAGGACCCAGAGGGGTGGGTTCCCCTTTCAGAATGTCCAAGATGGGGCAGCATTCACGGAGGCCACATGTTTCAGGGAGAAATTGGCTGGAGATGCTAATATAAACCTGCTGTTTAACTGTGAACCAGGAGTGGAGTGTGGTGTCTGTCTTGACAGTGCTGTGTTTTCCTTTTTCACTTTTTATTGTGGAGAATTTCAAACATGTAGAAGTGGGAGAGCAGCATATGGTGCTCTGTGTGGGGCCGTGACAGCCTCCGACCATTTTCCAGAGCCCATGCACATCCTCTTCCTGCAGTTGCTGAAGCAAATCCTCGATACAGGCCATTTGTAGATGGTCTGTAACATGTCTTTAAAAGATAAGACTTTAAGAAAGCATGACACAATATCATCATTCCATAAGAAGCCCGTTCTTCCTTATTATCAAACCACCATCTGTGTGAGTTTCCAACTGTCTCTTGTGTTTCCTAAGTGTTTGGCCAGTTTGTTTCCTTAGATCAAGATCCAGTTATGGGCCACAAACTGTGATTGGTCGGTGTCTTTTTGTTGTTGCAGTTTGTCTTCTTAATCTATATGGGGGTGCATGCTAAGTCCCTTCAGTCATGTCTGACTCTTTGTGACCTCATGGACAGTAACCCACCAGGCTCCTGTCCATGGGATTCTCCAGGCCAGGATACTGGAGTGGGTTGCCATGCCCTCCTCAAGGGGATCTTCCTGACCCAGGGATCTAACCTCTGTCTCTTATGTCTCCTGCATTGGCAGGTGGGTTCTTTACCACTGGTGCCACCTGGGAAGCCCTTTTAATCTGTTCACTTCAGTTCAGTTCAGTCGCTTAGTCATGTCCGATTCTTTGCGACCCCTTGAATTGCAGCACGCCAGGCCTCCCTGTCCATCACCAACTCCCGGAGTTCACTCACACTCACGCCCATCGAGTCAGTGATGCCATCCAGCCATCTCATCCTCTGTCATCCCCTTCTCCTCCTGCCCCCAATCCCTCCCAGCATCAGAGTCTTTTCCAATGAGTCAACTCTTCACATGAGGTGGCCAAAGTACTGGAGTTTCAGCTTTAGCATCATTCCTTCCAAAGAAATCCCAGGCTGATCTCCTTCAGAATGGACTGGTTGGATCTCCTTGCAGTCCAAGGGACTCTCAAGAGTCTTCTCCAACACCACAGTTCAAAAGCATCAATTCTTCAGCGCTCAGCTTTCTTCACAGTCTAATTCTCACATCCATACATGACCACAGGAAAAACCATAGCCTTGACTAGATGGACCTTTGTGGCAAAATAATGTCTCTGCTTTTGAATATGCTATCTAGGTTGGTCATAACTTTCCTTCCAAGAAGTAAGCGTCTTTTAATTTCATGGCTGCAGTCACCATCTGCAGTGATTTTGGAGCCCAGAAAAATAAAGTCAGCCACTGTTTCCACTGTTTCCCCATCTATTTCCCATGAAGTGATGATCTGTAGTTCTCCCTAAATCCCCTTTGTCCTTTGAACTTATCTGTTGTTTGTTCTATGTTGTGCGCTTCGTGCCCAGCACAGGGTCAGCGAACCGGCAGCAGCACTTGGAGCGACAGGGCTGCAGAATCTGCACAGAATCAGGCTGCTGAACCAGGGCTGTGTGGGCTGCCCTGTGAAGAACATTCTGCAAGGTGATTCGATCCAGGTCTGCCCTTTAGATTCTACAGGACTGTTGTGCTCTTCCTCCAGGAGGCATGCCTAGCAGCTGGCCTCTCTGGAGGGTGGCAGCCAGGGGGGCCCAGGGCCCAGACCCGACAGTCTGTCCTGGCTGCCCAGCACCCCACTCTACTGTCCCTGCCCCTCTAGAAGTACTTCCCCGTGAATGCTACTCAGCCTTTCAACAGTTTGATGTATAAAGGAGAGGCAGGTGAATGCTCACTTGTTGTTGAGTCACTAAGTCAGGTCCGACTCTGTGACCCCAAGGCTCTTCTGTCCTTCAGTACCTCCCAGAGTTTGCTCAAAGTCATGTCCACTGAGTCGGTGATACCATCCAACCATCTCATCCTCTGTCATCCCCTTCTTCTGCCCTCAGTCTTTCCCAGCATCAAGGTCTTTTCTAACAAATTGGCCCTTCGCATCAGGTGGCCAAGTATTGGAGCTTCAGCATAAGTCCTTCCAATGAGTATTCAGGGGTGATTTCCATATTTATCTTTATTTACTTTTCAAAATCAGTTCCCAGTACCTTGCAGTGGTGAGCGTGTTTGTTTTACTTTACCCCATGATTCACGTGACGGAAGTCCCATTGCCCACTGTGGCCAGCTACCCGCCTCAGACCCTCTGCTGCTGGCTCTTGCCCCTGGCATGGTGGTCCCCTGGACCGTGGACCTTGCTGTGACAAGATGCTCTGACCTCGCTGTCCAGTTTCCTGCCCCAGACCTGGTCTGGACATGGCCTTGGAGGCCCCAGTCCGGGCCCCTGGGACAGCTGTTGGATCGGGGTTCTTTGGGGCCCCAGTGGGTGGGGCAGGGAGGTTTCCAGGAGGTGGAGTGCCATTCTCAGCTCGCTTCCCTCTCAGCTCTCGGCGGGTGCCGTCTTGAGGTCGTGCCAACAGTGAGGCTGCTAAGTTGTTTAAATGGGGTCCTCAGGGTCACACATCTCTCCTGCCAGATGCCTGTGTCATGCAGTCACTAGAAACAGCGAGTGCCTCCCAGTGAGTGGGCCACCAGCCGGATACCCGAGTGAATTCAGTTGAGATTTGCCCCAAGTCTCAGCACTCTGGTGGAAGTGGCTGGGAGGTAGAGGGGGTGGGCTGACTGCGGAAGAGGACAGGGGTCCTTGTGAGCTGATGAAAGCCCTAGAGGTCTGTAGTAGAGGTGGTGGCAGGCTCTGGGAACGCACTAAACACACTCGAAGTGTGAATTCTTATGGTATGTAGTCACAGCTTAGTCCAGCGGGAAGAAAATGTTGGGTGGGGAGAGTCGCATACCATCCCGAGAATGAAAGCTGAGGATCCCCCTTCCCAGGAGGATGCTTATCCACAGACTGTTCTGCATTTTCAGGGGCTCCTTTGTGTCCTTGGACCTCAGGGTACAATCGTGCCTCGGTCCAGCCCACTGCCTGGTGCTGACCTAGGGTCTTCTGTTCTTGTGTTGCTGGACCACCATGAACACACCTCCTCGTGGGCCCTGGGCCCCCTACCTCTCCGCGGCAGCTGTTGTCCACCTCGGCCCCCTCCCACACGTAGCCCCCATGTGGTCTCTCCAAGGCGCCCCCAGCAGTTAGTCTCAAACCGTGATGAGGACCAGAGTGCCCGGGGCATTTGCAGATCTGCCTCTTGTCTGTCAAGCACCGTCCTGTCCTCTGGCCGCCCCAGGGCTAACTGTCCTGTCTCAGCCTTGCTGAAACTTCGGCTTAGTCGTCTCTAGCTCCTGTCTCTGTAGCTGCTCGACAGGTGGGCCCCAAATTTGGGGACAGGAAAGGACATTTTCACCCCAGACTCTGCAGTTTGGGCTGTTTGCTCTCTCACTGTCTCTTGCCCCTGCTTGTCCTCCCCATGTCTTCCTCTGTTTCTGGATCTCTCTGTCTCTCTTTGCCTCTCCCACCCTCTCTCCCCCTCTCTGTTTTTCTCTTTACTCCTCACTCTTGTGTCTACGTGGTGCTGACCGTCGGTTGGACCTCAGCTGGGCTCTGCTGGAATGCTCCCACGTGGGCTCCTCATGAGAACTGGCCTTCCTCAAACTGTGGAGCCATGTTTCAACAGGAGTGTCTGGGAAGAACCGGGTGGACACTGCATCTTTTTAAAGATCTGGTCTTGGAAATCACACAGCATTGCTTCTGCCGACCTGCACCTCAGGCCCGCCCTGAGTCAAGGGGACAGGGGCCCTCCTCCTAGTGGGGGGGGTGCAGGCTCTGAGGGCAGTGTGGTCTGGAAGTGTTGCAGTCGTTTCTGCAGCTTGGTGCCTGGTGTGTCTTCAGTACAGATCTGTGGGGGCACGTGATCACAAAACTTTGCCAGTGTCTCTCGGCTTCAGAGCGCCCTTTCCTCCATCTGTCCTACATGAAGGTGTTTTTCTAAAACGTAGATCTGATTGTGTTGCTTTCCAGCCGAAAAACCTCCGGTAGCTTGACGCTGTGCACAGGATGTGACCTTCCCACCCAGCTTGCTGCTGGCCGCCCTGACCAGGGTGTGTGTCTGGCTGACCCCAAGCCCTGCACCTGGCCATGCCCGGTGGTTCTGCAGGGCAGGTGTGAAGCTCTGCTTGTCAGCTCAGCGGGATCAGGCCGGGAGAGAGAAGGGCAGCTTTGTGTCCAAGACCATAAATGGCTGAGTGGAACGCCCTGTCCTGTAGCCTACCCCTCTTCCCTCTTTTGGTACTTTGATCTTTAGAGGAGGTGCCCATTAATGGTGAACCTGGTCTAAATCAAAGACAGAACCAAAAAGCTGGGAGAATCTGACCAGCTCTGGGGACTCAGAACCCAGAAGGTCCAGAAGAGGGTGTTGGAAGGGAGGCGGGGTAAGGAGAGGAGACAGTGCTTCCTGTTGGTTTATGAACCATCCCTTCCATCCCCCCAGCTCTTCCCTGAGCAGTATCAGCTGTCCCCGGGTCTAGGCAGAAAGGCTGGTATTTGCTTTTAGCTGATTACTTGAAAAATTTCCAGTTTGGGGTAGTTTCCATTGCCTAGTGCAGACCCATGACCTTTGCTCCTGCCTTTGCTTCTGACCTCAGTGACTGACCCCCGTCCCCAGCTCCACTTGCAGGTAGAAACCCCCTGGAGGAGCTCTGGTGGTCTTCAGGGCCTCTGGTCAGTCCGTTGTTGTCCTGGGGTGGCCCAGTCTAAGGAAGCCTCAGGTGGGGCGGGGGCGAGTGGGAAGGCAAGGTGGCTGGCAGTGGAATCTATCACTGGGTCCTTCCTGGGCCACCACTGGGGGCAGCTGCCAGCCCTGCTCCCTGACTTGATGTGATGTCCAAGGGCGGGCAGGTTCACATGCTGAACTAGCTGTCTGCTCAAGGTGGGTGTTGTGTTGAGTGCCCTCGGGAAACAGCTTTGTTCTGAAGAGTCTGGACCCTGGGACAGCTGTCTTGTAGCCAGGGTTTGTGTCCAGATGAGTTTCCGGGGGAAGTGGAAGGTAGGGTCTGCTGTATCTTGTCAGCACCTCCGACCTTAGAAATTAAGTGAGATTTGGTGACGTTTCATTTTTTTCCTCTGTCCCAGGGACTTATTTTGAAAGAGGACAGGTTTGGAGAACAGTAGTTCACAAAGTGGATTTCCTAATGCACAGAAACCAAAAGCTTGTCTTTCTGTTCCATTTTTTTTTTTAAAGAAATGCAACAAGGACTTACCAGTGTTAAAATTGGTCTGTTTTTGTCTCTTCTTCCTTTCTGTTTTCTCTCTCTTTCTCTTTTTAAATGTAGCTGCAGATAATAAAGATGGAGAAGTCAGAGTCCCCCCTGGGCGGTCCTTTCTGGGTATGTACCACGCTGCATGTGCCACCCCTGGAGCACCGGGTCCGTTTCCTGCTCTGCAGCTCTGTCCGTCTCTGTCTCCACTCACACCTGTGCCTCATCCTCTCCTTGCATGGGCATCACCCACCCCGTGTGGCTGCATCTCCAGCCAGCTAACCAACACAGCCTGCTGTTTTCAAGCATGAAGTAACCACTAGAAGCCTACCCATATTCTGTGTGTGTTAACGGGGAGGGATGCAGAGAGGTAAAAAGAAAGACATGAATTCTGTTTGTTAAGCTTATTCCAAAGTATTTTATTCTTTTTGATTCTGTGGTAAATGGAATTGTTTTCTTAATTTTCACTTTGGGTTGTTCATTGTTACTTTGTAGAAATAGAATTGATTCTCACATATCGATCTTGGGACCTGCAGCTTTGCTGAACTCATTCATTCTAATAGCTTTTTAATGGATAGTTGAGGATTTTCTATATGCAAGATTATGTCATCCACAGATAGAGAGTTTTACTCCTTCTTCTCCAATCTGGAAACTTTTTATTTCTTTTCTTGACTAATTACTGTGGCCAGAAGTGGGAGAGTAGATGTAGATGTGCTTGTCTGGTTACTGGTCATAGTGAGAGAGCATTTCTTTCTTGATATTGAGTATGGTGTTGGCTACAGATTTTACAGAGATGCCCTATATTAGGTTAAGCAAGTGCCCTTCTGTTCTGAGTTTGTTTTCATCATGAAAAGATATTTGAATTTGTCAAATGCTTTTTGTGTCTATTGAGGTGATCATGTGGTTTTTGTCATTTATTCTACTCATTACAGTACATTATGTTGATGGAGTTTTGTATGTTGAACCAACCTTGCATTCTTAGGATGAATCTCATCTGATCATGATTTATAATGCTTTTTATAAGTTACTAGATTTGGTTTGCTACTGTTAGGTTCCTTAGGTTCCTTAGTTTCCTTTTTTTTTTTCCCTTCTTCATATGATAACTGATTTTAGTATCAGGATAGAACTGGTCTTATGAAATAAGTTGGAAATGGGAAGAGGAAGTGTTCCTTCCTCTTCTATTTTTAAAAAGAATTTGTGAAGAATTGCTATTAATTCTTTATTAATTAAAAGTGTTTTAATTGAAATATATTTGACAGGTAAATTAAAGGTACGTGTTGACACATTTATATACTGTGATATAATAGCCAAGTAGTGGTAATGAGTACCTATAACACATTACATATTTACCATTTTTTTTAATGGTTGGATGATCACTTTTAGTCTCCTAGCAAGTTTGATGGTTGGAACAATCACTTTTCATCTCCTAGCAAGTCTGATGGTTGGATGATCACTTTTGTCTTCTGGCAAGTCTGATGGTTGGATGATCACTTTTGTCTTCTGGCAAGTCTGATGGTTGGATGATCATTTTTAGTCTCTTGGCAAGTCTGATGGTTGGATGATCACTTTTAGTCTCTTGGCAAGTCTGGTGGTTACGACTGTACTCACCGTGCAGTGCATCAGATCCAGGGGCTTCTTCAGCACTTGCTTCAGGTTTATCGGTTCTTCTGAGTGTTTGGTAGGATCAGACAGTGAAACCAATCTGGGCTTGTGCTTTCTATGGAAAGTTTAAAAGGACTAATTCAGTCTTTTACTTGTAAATCTATTCTTACTTTCTATTTCTTCCTGAGTTAGTTTCAAGAGAAATTCTTTCTTGGAATTTGTCCAGTTAATCTGTTATTTGTTGGCATATATTGTTTTTATAATCTTTTTTGATTTCTGTAAAGTTAGTGGTAATGATCTCTCTTTAATTCTTTTTTTTTTTTTCTCTTTAATTCTTGACATCAGTAATTCGAGTCCCCTCTCTCTCTCTCCATCTTGTTTTGTTTCTTGCAGCTAAAGGTTCATGCATTTAATTGATTTTTTTCAAAGAGCCAACTTTTGGTTTTGTTGGTATTTTTCTATTGTTTTTCTAGTCCCTAGTTTATTTCCACTTTAGTGTTTATAATCTCTTTCCTTCTGCTTGTTTTGGGTTTAGTTCTTCTTCTTTTTTTTTTTTTTTTACTTGTTAAGCTATAAGGTTAATTTATGGATTTGAGATATTCCTTCCTTTTTTATTGACATATAGTTGATCATCTTTTTTAATATAACTTTTAGCCATAATTTCTTTGTAAGTAATGTATTCACTGCATCCTGTAAGTTTTGGTATGTTTTCATTGGCCTTAAAATATTTTTAAATTTCCTTCAGGATTTCTTCTTTGACTCCTTTGTTACTTATGAGTGTGTTGTTTAATTTCCACATATATTAATGAATCCCCAAATTTCCTTCTGTTATTGATTTCTAGGGGTTTCCCAGGTGGCACTAGTGATAAAGAACACACCTGCCAATGAAGGAGACCTAAGAGATGCCAGTTTAGTCCCTGGGTCAGGAGGATCTCCTGGAGAAGAGCGTGGCAGCCCACTCCAGTATTCTTGCCTGGAGACTCCCATGGACAGAGGAGCCTGGAGGGCTGTAGTCCATAGAGTCGCAAAGAGCTGGACACCACTGAAATGACTTAGCCTGCATGCATAGCACACATGCATTGATTTCTAATTTAATTCCATTGTAGTTGGAGAAAATATTTTGTATCATTCCAGTCATTTTAAATTGAGGCTTGTTTGATGGCTTGGCCAATGGTCTCTCCTGGAGAACGTTCCATGTGCACTTGTGAATGATGTATGTTCTACTCTTCAGGTGGGGTAGAGGAGCGTCTGGCTAGGTTTTGTAGTGTTTTCAGCTCTTCTCTTTCCTTATTCCTCTGTCTAGTTGTTACGTCAGTTACTAAAAATGTGTATTGAAATCTCCAACTACCTTATTTGTTTCTCTTTTCACTTCTGTCAGTTTTTGCTCTTTATATTTTGGAGCACTGTTGTTAGGTGTGTATGTTTATAGTTTTATCTTACTGATAGATTGGCCCTTTTATCATCATAAAATTTTCCTTTATTTCTAGTAATCGTTTTGTTTTAAAGTCTGTTTTTTTCTGATAGTAGTATAGCCACTGTAGATCTCCTGTGATTGCTGTTTGTATGGTATATCTTTTTCCGTTGTACTTTTGACTTATTTTTTATATCTTTGAATCTAAAGTATGTCTCCTGTAGAAAGCATATGCTGCTGCTGCTAAGTCGCTTCAGTCGTGTCCGACTCTGTGCGACCCCATAGACGGCAGCCCACCAGGCTCCCCCGTCCCTGGGATTCTCCAGGCAAGAACACTGGAGTGCGTTGCCATTGCCTTCGTAGAAAGCATATAGTGGATCTTTAAAAAAATTCATCTGGCAGTTCTGGCCTTTGATTAGATTGTTTACTTCACTCACATTTCATGTCACTATGTTTGGATTTACACTCGCCATTTCACTTTCTGCTTTCTGTCCTCCCATCTGCCCTAACCTCCCCCTGTTCCTTCTTTACTACTTTCTTTTGTATTAAGTAAACACTTTTAGGGTAATATTTTAATTCCTTTTGTAAGCCTTAAATATATATATAGACACATATGTGTATATAATAGTATACTACATTGTATCATGTTATATTATTTGCTTGGTGTTTGACTCGAACATCAAAGCTTATGATATGCATCTTACCAAAATCTACTTTAAATTTATACTAACTTGATTTTTAATTAAAAGAGAAAAAGAGAAGAAATATGCACTTTTACTGCCTTTTACCTACATGATCACCATTACCTATACTTTTTGTTTTTCTCAAGTAGATTATAATTACTGCCTGAGGTCCCTTTCTTTCAGAATGAATAATTTATTTTTAGTATTCCCTATAAGATGGGTATGCTAACAAGAAATTCTCTCAGATCTTTTTTATATGGAAATGTCTTTGTTTTGCCCTTTTTAAAAAAATGTTTTGTGGGAATTCCCTGGTGGTCCAGTGGTTAGGACTCTGCTCTCACTGCCTAGGGCCTGGAACCTGGGTTCAGTTCTTAATCAAGGAGCTAAGATCCCATAAGCTGTATGGCCAGGAAAAAAAAGTTTTGCTGAATGTAAGAATTTTGGTTAACAGGGCTTTTTTTTTTTTTTTTTTTGCTGCATTTCAAGTGTGTTTTTCATTTTCTCTTGCTAATTTCTCTTTCAGCCATGCCATATGACTTACAGGATCTTGGTTCCCTAATCAGGGATTAAACCTGAGCCCTCGGCAGTGAGAGTGTGGAGTCCTGCTGGACTACCACTGGACTGCCAGGGAAGTCCTTCTCTTGCTGATTTCAACAGTTTCTCCTTTGGCATTCAGCAGGTTGACTATGATATGTGAGGGTGTGGATCCCTTTGCGTTATCCTTTTTGGAATTTGTTAAGCTGCTTGGGCGTGCAGACTGATATTTTCGTCATATCTGGAGTCTTCAGCCATCATGTCTTTGGCTGTTTCCCTCTCCTTCTCCCCTCCTCTCCTCCTGTGTACACGCCACATACTTGTGCACTGACTGCTGTCCCGTGTGTCTCTGAGGTCTTGTTCAGTTTTCGGAATTCTGTTTTCTCGTTCTGATTGCATGATCTTTATCAATCTGCCCTCAAGTTTGCTGATTCTTCTGCCAGGTCAGCTCTGCTGTTGTGCACCAAGATTGTGTCTTTTGACTTCAGTTTCTGGACTTTGCAATTCCAGAATTTTCATTTGGTTCTTTTTAGTAATTTCTTCCTCTTTATTGATATTCTCTATTTAATGAGGCATTGTCAATATACTTCCTTTAATTCTGTTTTACAAAACATTTATTTATTTGTGGCTGCACCGGCTCTTCGTTGCTTGTGCGGGCTTCACACTGCGGTGGCTTGCCTAGATGTGAAGTGCAGACTCAGCAGTTATGGTGCACGGGCTTAGTTGCTTTGTGGCATGTGGGATCTTCCCTGATCAGGGATTGAACCCGTGTCCTGTGCATTGGCAGGCCAGTTCTTATCCACTGAACCACCAGGGAAGCCTTTCCTTCTATTCTTTATGTGTGGTTTCCTTTAATTTTTTTTTTAAATCAAACGTTTACGGACTGCTTTGAAGTCTTTTCTGCCAAGTCTAATGGTTTTTCTGTCTCTTAAAAAGTAATTTGTTTCTTTTTTTCCTTCTCTGTATGGGCCACTTGCCATACTTTGTTGAAAACTGGCTATTTTAGATAAAATACTGTAGCAACTCCAGATACCGGCCCCACTGTGCTTGGGGCTTGTTTGCTTGTCTCTGTGTTTAGTGACCTGGCCTAAGGGTGCCAGGACCTGACCTTGACTCTCCTTTGTCCCCTGTTAAGCTTCTGGGGAGGGGTGGGGTCTGACACTCTGATCAGTAGCTGCTTGCTCTGTTGATTTTGACAACAGCCTCAGGCACGTGGGGACCCACCCCATCCCCGCTGCTGGAGTTCCTGCCCCCGGGCTCGTGCCACTGTGTCCGCAGTCGCTCGTGCGCGCGCGTTCCCCGGAGCAGCAGGGCGGGCCGGCCACACGGGGGCGCGCGGGCCACGCGGCCTGGATCGAGGGTCCCTTGCGCGGAGCCGGGTGTCCGCAGTTAACTGGGTCTCGGCCTGATGGGTGGGGCAGGCGCGAGGATAGGGGGCGGCTGCGGCCCGGGGCGGCCGTACTCCAACCCCCGGAGGCGGAAGGCGTGCGGGTCTGACCCACAGCCTGCCCGGTGACAGCAACCAGGCCTCCGCATCCACCCCGCCGCCGGCCGGGCCAGGCGCCCGGGTCAGAGGTCCGGCCGACCCCAGACCCTTTCTCTTTGTGATGTGTCATCACAATCTGAGAGCCTGAAGCTGCCCACTGAGACTGGCCAAGGGGTTGTGATTTTTTAAAAGTTGGCTCCGCGGAGCTGCGCTTTCCTGCAGCAGAGCCCACGTAGGGGAGCCCTCCGGACCGTCCCTGGGGGCGCAGGGGCCCAGGCCAGCCGCGTGCATCCTCACTGGACCCTGGGCCTGGGGCAGGTCACCGTCGCTGACCCGGGGTGCCCGCTCATTCGCTGGTCCTGGTTTTCTCTGGCGAGGAAAGCGGCAGGCTGAGCGCAGCATCCCCAGGTGGCCGGGTGGCTGGAGCTGCTGCTGGAATCGCCCTGATCCAGGGCAGAAAGGGCGGTCACCCTCTCTCGAGGCCGCTGCT
This sequence comes from Bubalus bubalis, assembly GCF_019923935.1. NCBI lineage: Eukaryota > Metazoa > Chordata > Mammalia > Artiodactyla > Bovidae > Bubalus > Bubalus bubalis. The sequence goes on along the minus strand of NC_059178.1, from coordinate 61,211,206 downwards.
CTCTCCGGCATCATTGGTGGCCGGTCTATACTGTTTGAGACTAAATCTCTTACATAGTCGTTTGGAGAATAAAAATACAATTCGATAGGACATCAAGTCCTTCTTGCCACTAGGACGCAAGCTCCTGGTGCAGATTCTTCAGATAGCAAATGGCTTCTTAACTCAGAAGTGATTGGACTGAGCAGGGAAGGAATGGCTTTGTGGATCCAGGGAGCCTCAGACCTTCCGCCAGCCAGGTGGGGATTTCTCCACGTTTACATAATTGGGAAGCTTCTGGGATGTGCTGGTCACCACCAGGCATCTTTAGTGGCAGCTCAGGGGCAGGTGAGCTGGGTGGATTGGAGGCCCTGTGCTGATTGACTGGCCCCCATGTGGGCCTGGGACCTTCTTTCAGCTCCGAGTGCCTTGCCATCCAGACTTGCCCTTTGGGGCCACTGACTGGAAACCACATCTGGGGAGAAAGCACATCCCTCTTGAGCTGGGGGCTTGCCAGGGGAGTGAGGGGAGGTGATTTGTATTAACACCTCAGCTCTCGTGGGCATCCTCCTGTCAGCGTTCTGCCTGTGTCCCTGTTCTCCGAGCACCATCCGCTCATGTACAGAGTGGGATCCAGTGGCCCAGGAGGAAGGTGTCACCTGAGTGGCTCTGTTTCAGAAGTAGGGTGCCAGCCCACCCCTGTGCCTGGTCTAGAATCAGTTTTGAGAGGGAGTCCAGACCATTCTTCTTTCTTAGCTTATTTCAAAAATTATTAATAAAAAAATCTTTGATGTAGGAATCCCTAAAAAAGTATAAGAAATTCTTGATTCTTCTGATTACAGGTCAGCGATCTATACATTTTATTAGCATCTTCTGTGTTCTTCTAACTTTTTCTGACTAAACTCTGCAAGTCTCACTTCATGCTTTCTGTATCTACCCAGTGTTATCCTCAGCCGACATTTTTGTTTATGTAATTTCCTGCTTTTTTCTCCCTGCTGCTTGTTTTAACTCACCACATCAGTTACAGTTAATGGGTAGAAGGGTCATTAAATGTCTTTTAAATTGTCCAGGATTCAAATGACAGCACCTCAAACTTAAAGTTTGAAAGAACTATTTTTATCTTTAGTATTAGAGAATACATTCTCTAAAGTGAATATGTATGTCTGTATACAATTTGAAAGTGTACAGTTCATTGGTTTTTAGTACATTCACGGTGTTGTGCGGTGACCACCACCATGTCATTACAGAATGTTTCCATCAGCCCAAAACAGACCCCACACTGCCCAGTTGCCTTACCCCGAGCCCTGGTAACCACTGATCTGCTTTCTGTCTCTGTTTTGCTTATTCTGGACACATCACGTGAGGGAATAATACAGACTTTTGTGTCTGAATTCTTTCACTGAGCATGTTTTTTCAAGATTCTTCCAGGTGGTAGCCTGTGTTAGTACTTCATTCCTTTTTAAGGCTGAGTAATATTCCACTGTGTGGCTGGACCACATTTTGTTTATCCATGTGTCCAGTGATGGACATTTGGGTTGTTTCTTGTTTTGAATAGTCCTGCTGTGAATAATCATGGGAAGTTTTCATGTGAACAAGAAGGTTTTCAGTTCTTTGGGGCATTTACATAGATATAGAGTTGCTGGGCTGTGTGGTAACTCCACATTTCATCATTTGAGGAACTGCTGGACTGCCTTTTAAAGTGGCTGCACCATTTTAAATTCCTATCAGCTGTGTATGAAGTTCCCAGTTTCTCCACATCCTCATCAAGCCTTTCTATTTTCCTTTTCACTTTTGCCATCGTAGTAACTATGAAGTGATATCTCATTATGGTTTTGACTTGAGTTCCTTACAATTCGTGATGTTGAGCATCTTTTCATGTGCTTGTTTGCTATTTGTGTGTCTTTAGAGAAATATTTATTTGGGTCCTTATCATTTTTTAATTGGGTTGTTTGTCTTATTGTTGTAAATCATATATATTCAAAAGGAATGTGTACTTCTCCCCTGGGAGTTGTAAGTGGTGCTCGTTTTGTAGACTGTCAGGCTTTGGTGTCCTGCGGAGCCTCTCTTGGTCCTGTCCCTGCAGCAGTGCTCATGCTTCCTCTCCCAGCCTCTCTGTACCGGCCGTGGTTGGATGACTCAGGTCCTCAGGAGCCCTTGAGTGCGGCCCCCCAGGGTTGCCTGGTCCTTGGCCCGTGCACTGAGGATGTGTTGAGAGCATGTCCCTTAGGGGTGTCCTTAGCTACTTGCAAGTCCAGGAGGCAGAGAGGTGGATGGGCTCCAGCAGTGTTCCCTCCCAGCTCTGTGACCTGGAGGAAGCCCGTCCGGAGGCAGCTGGGTTCTCTGTCATGGGGTGTGGAGGCCCTCAGGGATGCTGGTGGTTGCCACTGCCCCGGGCTGTGACGAGGCGGGGTTGGGACGCTGGCAATTCCCTCGTGTGAGGACACAGGGCCCGTCCTTGCACCTGAGGGAGCCCAAGTGGCAGAGATGGTCAGGGAGACCCAGGAGGGCCTTAACCAGGAAGCCGGCCCCTTCTTTGCCCCAGAGAACTGTCAGATAAAGCCACGCCAGGTCTCATCCAGCCCACGTGCAGCTCTCGAGACTCAGCCATGAGGGTGGGCTTCCCGAGACGGAGGGCCTGTCCCCCTGCCCTTGCTCCTCAGGCCCCTCTGAACTCCCTGTCCACTCAAGCAGCTCTGTTTCCTTTAAGCAGCTTTACTGAGGTCTGATCAGCATGCAATGAGTGCATCAAAGTGTGAAGCTCTGGTCAGTTTGGGCCTGTGTACAACCTTCGCCCAGACCAAGACAGTGAACATGCTGGTCATCCCACAGTTTTCCTCTTTGTGACCCCCCGCCTCCCCCAAATACTAATCTGCTTTCCGTCACCATTCATTTGCATTTACTAGAATTTGACACATTTACTGGAATTTTACCAGAATTTGGAGCCATCCAGTATATACTGTTCTGTCTGGTTTCTTTCACTGAGCATAATTGTTTGGAAATTTGTCCAGGGTGTAGAGTGTATCAACAGTTTGTTCCTTTTTATTGTTGAGTTATATGGTTATATTACAAGTTTTCTGTTTATTAACTGGTTGATGGATATTTGGATCATTTCCAGTTTTTGACTGTTACAAATAAAACTGTGAATGAACTCTCGCGTTCAGGTCTTATATGAACATGTGCTTTCTTTTCTCTTGGGTATATACCTAGCAGTGGACTGGCTGGATCGTATGGTAAGTGTATGTTTAATTTTTAATGAAATTGTTGCACTGTCTTCCAAAGTGCTGTACCATTTTGCATTCCCACCAGCAGTGTGTGAATTCCAGTTGCTTTGCATCCTCATCAGTGATTTGTATGGACCTTTAAAAAATTTTTTTTTCCATTCAAATAGGCGTGTGGTGGCATTTCATTGTTGTCTTACTTTGCATTTCACGAATGACGTCACATCTTTTCACGTGCTTGTTTGTCATCCTTAGAATCTTCATTGGTGAAGTATCCAGGTCTTCTGTCCCTTTAAAAGTTGTTCTTATTGAGTTGTGAGTTTTTAATGTTTTGGATACAGGTCCTTTCATCAGATACATGGTTTGCAGTATCTTCTCCCTGTCTGTGCTTTGTCTTTTCATTCTTTTAGTAATTTCTTCTGACAAGCCAAAGTTTTTAATTCTTTATGAAGCCCAGCTTATTAGTTTGTTCTGTTGTTGATTGTGCTTTTGGTGTCAGATCTGAGGCATCTTTGTCAAACGCAAGGCCGCAAAGGTTTCTCCCTGTTTTTTTCCTGGTAGTTTTAGGTTTTACATTTAGATCTCTGATCTGATTAACTGTGTTACTTTTGTTTCTGGTGTGAGGTACGGATTCAGCTTTACTGCTTTTGTGTATGGATGTCCAAAGACTGTCTTTTTTCCCCGCTAAATCACCTCTGCATCTCTGTCAGAAGTCGGCTCTCTCTGTGTGGGTCCGTTTCTGGACTCTGTTCTGATGAACTGATTTATTTCTCGCTTCCTGTGCCAGCACCACACTGTCCTAATTACTGGCCCGGTACTGAGGCTGGGATCAGGTAGTGTTAGTCCTCCAGCTTTGTTCTCTGTTCTGTGTGCTTTGCCTTTCCCTGTGGATCTTAGGGTCAATTGGTCACTTTCTACATTAAGCATGCTAGGACTTTGGTTGGGGTTATCTTGAATCTATAATCTGGGGAGACTAGTCATCATTATGCTTGTGCAGAGGGTGTTACCACAGCCACCCTGGGGCTGCTGTCCTTAGAAAGGCCTGCCTCCCCAGCAGGCCCCTGAGTGATGTCCGGGAACTCGGATTTTGGGAGACTTCCCGTTGTTCCCAGAATTGGAAAGAGGTGCCCTCTGTGCTTCAGTTGTCTGGACACCTGCTGTCCTTCTGGAAGTCTGGAATTTCACTGTGTGTTAAGCGGAGGGTGTCATGTGACCAGCCCCCGGTAAAAACTCTGGGCACTGAGGCCTTGATGAGCTCCCCTGGTCGCTGTCTGTTGCTGGAGGATCAAGCTCATCCGAGGGAGAGGCTCCTGGAAGCCACAGCGGGAGTCCTCTGGGCGCTGCCCCCCTGCCTTCCCCTTCATTGGCTCGGCTGTGTGTCCTGTGGCCACGTGTCACAGCTGGGACTACGCTGGCACGCTGGGTGAGTCCCCCTGAAGATCACCGGGTCCGGGGCTGGTCTTGGAGGCTCCGACATGACAGCATTGAGACCTCCAGCGTAGGAGCTCCATAGGCTCTCCACTTACTTGTGTCTTCTTTGGTTTCCCTCAGCAGTGTTTTGTAGTTTTCAGTGTACCCATCTTGCACGTTGTCAGATTTGTCCCTAAGTATTTCGTATTTTTTATGGTATCGTGTAAGGTATTGCTTTTTAAACTTAGTTTCTGATTGTTCACTGCTAGTATGTAGAAATGCAATTTACTTTTATAAGTTGCTCTGACAGCCTGCAATCTTGCCGAGCTCATTTGTTCGTTCTCGTGGCCTTGAATGGGTCCCTTATATATTTGATAAGAAGATCATGTCCTCTGTGAATACGGATTGTTTTACTTCTTCCTCTTCCCCCTTTTCTTGCCTGATTGCTCTGGATGGCGTCTCTAGCACAGTGTTGATTAGAAGTGATGAGAGCGAACTTGATTGATTTGGTCCTGATCTTAGCAGAAACACCTATGTCTGTTTATACCCTGCCCATCTTAGAGTAATTGTTGTTAGATGGTTAACTTACATGTGCTAAAACCCCCTGCTACATTGTCCTTCTTTGTTTAAGTAGTCCCTGGTCTTGTGTGTGTGTGCGTGTGTGTATGTCTGCTAGTTGCTCAGTCATGTTCAACTTTTTGCAACCCCATGGACTGTAGCCCACCAGGCTCCTCTGTCCGTGGGATTTCCCAGGCCAGAATACTGGAGTGGGTTGCCATTCCCTTCTCTATGCAGGGGATCTTCTCTATGCAGGGATCCAACCCAAGTCTCCTGTATTGCAGGAGGATTCTTTACCATCTGAACCACCAGGGGAGCCTTGTCTATTAATAAGATTTAAATGATAAGAAAAAAGTCATATATATTCACCCACTTAGTTACCATTTCCAATGGTCAGTTTTGATCAGATGTCAGACATTGTGAATTTAGTTTACTGAATATTTTTGTGGGCTTTAGGCCTTCTTGAGATTAGTTCTGGGAAATGCAGCTGGTCATCTGTGGGGCTCTTGGTTTTCTTGATCTCATCACACTTTGCCATCCTCTCGTCTTGGATATGTGATAAATATTGTTAAAATGCATGTGAGGGTTCTTTCTCCTTCCTCCCATGTTTCACTGATGTATCCTCTTGGAAGGGGCCAGATGCTCCCAGGTGCTGGTATGTTTTTCTGGAACGTCAGAAACAGTGGTCCTCAGTGGAGCTCCTGAAAGAGACGCTTCTCTGCCTGAGATACGGCAGGGATAGGCTTCGGAAAGTGGGAGTCGATTGTGACTTGTCCTCTTTCCCCCTGACCAACTCTGATCCCGCCGCCTCATTCCCTTTCCTGCCCTCAGGGAGTTCTGTCTGCACCCCTGGAGGGCACGCAGCGGTCACCAAGTGATGCTGGCCTTGGAGGCACAAACCGGCCTCCTGAATCTTGTTCTTTGAGTGCTGTTTGTCAAACGAGTATTGAATTGGGCAGGTTTACTCCTTTACTGGAATTCATGCTTATTGATGATGATGTCTCATTACAATCAGTAGGACCCTTTGAGAAAACACCCTTGAGTTATTCATTCAGACCATGTCTATTTGGTCCCTTGGCACCTAACCGTAGAACTGTAGGCAGGTTGCATAACTGTTTCTAGGCCCCCTGCCCCCACTCAGAGGCGGGCCTGGTGATGCTGTGGGACCACACCCATGTCCCCTCCTGGCCCCTCCTGCCTCCCCCTGCTCCGCCTGCCCTCTCCCTGGGCTGCCAGCTGGTTCCTGGGTGTGGCCCTCCAGCAGGCCTGTGCTTCAGCTGCAGAAGGCGAATGGCGGTTGCGCGCTGGAGTCGGGTTTGCTGCTGGGGTTGTCCCAGCAGCGCTGGTGGCTGCGGTGGCCACACCGTCGCCGCAGCTGCAGCCGTGGGTGCCCCGCTGGTGGCACTGTCGGCCGATAATCTGAGAGCTGTGGTGCCTGAGTATCATCTGGAGTGTGGCGTCTGATCCACATGGTTGAAGGTCTATAAACCCGAACGGCAGGAATTAGGCTCATTACTGCAGCTCATCACAATTAGTCACCATAAAAAGATCCATGTTCTTGTCCCTTAGGTTCTTGCATTGTGTGTGCCTGTTTATTCGTGTCTGACTCTTTGCCACCCCATGGACTGTAGCCCACCAGGCTCCTCTGTCCATGGGATTCTCCAGGCAAGAACACTGGAGTGGGTTGCCATGCCCTTCTCCAAGGGATCTTCCCATCAAACCCGAGTCTCTTGCATTGTAGGCAGCTTCTTTACCACTGAGCCACTGGGGTTGCCCCTCTTGAAGTGAATTATTTGGCTCTAATCTTTTGGAGGAGGCAGGTCCCTGAGCATTGAGTCCTGGGAGCTGGCACGGGCAGTGCATTCTGCCAGCACTAGGTTCCTCCTGCGTGGCCTGGCTTGCCCGCTCAGGGCCCTCGCGGGTGCCAGGCTGATGGGAGGAGGCTGCTCCGTCTGTCGTGCTGGGGGAAGAAAGTGGGTGACGGCTCCTCTGACTATATGTTTCAAAAGGAATTCTTTAAATTTATCTGAGGCTGTGTTTTTTGTCACAAATGAGTTTAGTTACATAAAACACAATTTTGTATCTTCTTTGTGTAAACATAGATCTTTTTGCACACTTGGCAAATGGCAGCCATGTAACTGAGCTCTTTGGTGGGTGGCGGCCAAGGTCTGGGCACCTCGCGCTCCCAGAGACGCCCTCTCCCCCCTCCCCCGTCTTAACCCCATTATTTGGTTTCCGTGTTCCCCTCTGTGTCTGTTACGGTGGACTCAGGGAGGGGTCCTGTCCTCTGTGTTTATTGAGGGGAGGGGCTCGACAGGGCGCTGGTGCCGCTGAGCACCACGGGGTGACCTCTGACCTTCGCCGGGCCCCGTTTCTGGCATTTGTGTGGATGAATGTTTTTAGCTAAAACAGCTTTGCTGAACCTGTCTGTGACACGGTGGGACGGGGACCAGCAGACTGGAGACAGTGACGGCCTGAAGGGAAGGAGCAAGAGAGGGGAGGTGGTCACGTGGGCCCCGCAGCCTGCCGGAGCTGCAGTGAAGTCCTGGGGCCTTCCCTGGAGGGCGGGTGGACATGTGTGATGCGAGGCTCTTCCCTGGGCACCGTTCCCCGTCCAGGCTTGTGCCGACGTCCTGGACTGGGGGCAGATATTTGTTCAAGTACCTGAGTATTCTCAGTCACATCCTCCTCACGCTGACTTCGCCCTCCTCACTCGCGTCCTCTTCACGCTGACCTCACCCTCCTCACTCGCATCCTCCTCATGCTGACCTCGCCCTCCTCACTCACGTCCTCCTCACGCTGACCTCGCCCTTGACCCCGCCCCCGGTTCACGTCTGTTTCTTTTGCCCTAGACTTCGACCCCCACCACTTCTGGCACTGGAGCAGCTTTGCGGACTACGTGCAGTGTGTCCTGGCCTTCACTGGCCTGGCGGGCTACATCACCTACCTGTCCATTGACTCGGCCCTCTTTGTGGAGACCCTGGGCTTCCTGGCCGTGCTGACCGAGGCTATGTTGGGTGTGCCGCAGCTCTACCGCAACCACCGCCACCAGTCCACGGAGGGCATGAGGTAGGGGCAGAAATCAGATGTTCAGGTATGGCTGCTTGGCGGTCAGTTCTGCTAGGAAAGCTGCCAGTTCATGAGCAGTTTCGGTTTGCTCAATGGTCTCCTGATCTCTTGGTGTGCAAGCAGGTGAGTTTGTGTTCAGCAGGTGAGGGGAGGCCAAGAGCCTCCTGTGAAGCAGCTCACCGCGAGCCATGGATGGGGTGGGGGTCCACGGATGTTTCCAGAAGGCGGAAGGTTCAAGCCCTTTAATGCAGGAGATAACACAGCAGCTCCTTCCACTTGGCACTACCAGGAACAGGTCTAGGCACTCCCCGATGAAGCAAAAACAGTTTATTTGCAATAACATCAGAAAGTGTAAAGTGCTTAGGAATTAACTTAACCAAGGAGGAGAAAGACCCATACAGTGAAAACTGCAGAGACACTGCCTCTCACGCATTCAAACGGTGACCGTCAGAAGAACAGCAAGAGTTGGTGAGGATGTGCAAAAATTGGAATTCTTGTGTTCTGTTCGTGGGAAGCAAAATGGTGCAGCTTCTGTGGAAAACAGTGTAGCATTTCCTCAAAATATTAAAAATAGAACTACTATGTGCTAAGTTGTTTCAGTCATGTCTGACTCTTTGTGACCCCATGGACAGTAGCCCACCAGGCTCCTCTGTCCATGGGATTCTCAAGGCAAGAATACTGGAGTGGGTTGCCATGCCCTCCTCCAGGGGATCTTCCCGACCCAGGAATTGAACTGGAGTTTCTTATGTCTCCTGCATGTGACCCAGCAATTCTGCTTCTGGGTGTATAACCAAGAGAATTGAAAGCATGGTCTTGAACAGATATTGTAAGCCCATGTTCATAACAGAGCAACAACCCAAGTGTCCATCAGTGGTTGAATGGATAAGCAAAACGTGGTCCATCCATACAGTGGAAAATTAATCAGTCTTAACAGGAAGGAAATTCTGACACGGGTTCCAGTAGGGAAATTTGAGGACATGATGCTCAGTAGAATAAACCAATCACAAAGGACAAATACTATGTGATTCCACTATATGAGCTTAGAGTCATCAAATTCATAGAAGGTATTATGGCAGAAAGTGAAGAGGAGTTCAAAAGCCTCTTGATGAAAGTGAAAGAGGAGAGTGAAAAAGTTGGCTTAAAGCTCAACATTCAGAAAACGAAGATCATGGCATCTGGTCCTATCACTTCATGGGAAATAGATGGGGAAACAGTGGAAACAGTGTCAGACTTTACTTTTTGGGGCTCCAAAATCACTGCAGATGGTGACTGCAGCCATGAAATTAAAAGACACTTACTCCTTGGAAGGAAAGTTATGACCAACCTAGATGGCATATTCAAAAGCAGAGACATTACTTTGCCAACAAAGGTCCGTCTAGTCAAGGCTGTGGTTTTTCCAGTAGTCAGGTATGGATGTGAGAGATGGACTGTGAAGAAAGCTGAGCGCTGAAGACTTGATGGTTTTGAACTGTGGTGTTGGAGAAGACTCTTGAGAATCCCTTGGACTGCAAGGAGATCCAACCAGTCCATTCTGAAGGAGATCAGCCCTGGGATTTCTGTGGAAGGAATGATGCTAAAGCTGAAACTCCAGTACTTTGGCCACCTCATGCAAAGAGTTGACTCATTGGAAAAGACTCTGATGCTGGGAGGGATTGGGGGCAGGAGGAAAAGAGGACGACAGAGGATGAGATGGCTGGATGGCATCACCAACTCAATGGACGTGAGTTTGAGTGAACTCCAGGAGTTTGTGATGGACAGGGAGGCCTGGTGTGCCGCAATTTGTGGGGTTGCAAAGAGTCTGACATGACTGAGTGACTGAACTGAACTGAACCATGGTGGTTGCCAGGGGCTGGAGCAGGGCAGAAGGGGGGGTTATTATTTAGTGGTTATTTATCTATAGTGCTTTTGAGTGAGTGTCTCTCTGTACAGATTTTTTAGTGACTTGTCTAAGTAATATATTATGTGTATAGAACTTATGACATAATTGTGTCATCATTTTACCACTTTGGATGCAGGGTAGAAACTTTACTTCCCTTGATGATATATTTAATACATTATATATTATATACATAAAATGTTCCCCTCCACTTATAATTTTCTTAAATATTTTCTCTATTCATATTTAGAACATCAGATAATGTTATAATTTTTGCTTCAATCAGCATAATGCACAAAATTGAAGAGGAATAGGAAAGTGTATTGTATTTACCTTTATTTTTGCTTATGATATTCTGTCTTCCTTCCTACTCCAGTATTCCTTTTCTTGGTTTTTTTCCACCTTGTTTTGAGAAATTTCTGAAACCAGCCTTTAAGGGTATCAGGTGGTGGCAGGTTTTTTCACTTTTCCCTCACCTGAGAATGTCTCGATACCCTTTCATCTGAAGGATGTTTCTGCTGATGTAGGATCTGGTTTGATAGTTCTTTTCTTTTAGACCTTGAAAAATGTCCCATTTCCTTCTGGTCTCCATGGCTTTCTGATGAGAAAGCCATTGTCGTTCTATTGTTTTTCCCTATTGTTGTTTAGTCACTAAGTCAGGTCCAACCCTGCGACTCCATGGACTGCAGCACACCAGGCTTCCCTGCTCTTCATTGTCTCCTGGACCTTGCTCAAAGTCATGTCCATCGAGTCAGTGATGCCATCCAACCATCTCATCCTCTGTCGTCCCCTTCTCCTCCTGCCTTCACTCTTTCCCAGAATCAGGGTCTTTTCCAATGAGTCAGCTCTTCACATCAGGTGTCCAAAGTATTGGAACTTCAGCTTCAGCATCAGTCCTTTTAGTGAATATGCAGGGTTGATTTCCTTTAGGATTGACTGGTTGGATCTCCTTGCAGTCCAAGGGACTCTCAAGAGTCTCCTCCAACACCACAATTCAAAAGCATCAATTCTTTGGCACTCAGTCTTCTGTATGGTCCACCTCTCACATCTGTACGTGACTACTGGAAAACCACAGCTTAACTATGTTTCAACTTGCCAGCTCATCCGCTTGACTGATGACCTTGAGGACATGGACTGCATCCCATTCATTTCTTTCCCCAACGTCTGACCCAGTGTTTGGAAAATTACAGCAGTTCAGTAAATATTTGTTGAATGAACTAATGAAGGATTAAAATGGTTGATTCTCTAAGTCACTTTCGGGAAATAGGAGAACTCTTGGGGATGCATTTATGAACATGGAAAATTTACCACTGTGGGTACCTAGCCAATTGAGCTAATTCTTAGAGAATTTGTACACAGTGGCGAAAGTTGCAGAAGGCCCCAGTGGGTACCACATCCCTGGTGGGTACCACGTCCCTGGTGGGGCTGCAGTGACTCATCCACCTGAGGTGATGTTGGAAAGATGCCTGGCCAGACCGCAGAGGTTTGGGCTGCTCTGCAGAAGTGCAGCCGCAGGCGTGGCCATCCCACTTCTGGCCTCAGTGGGGTGGGGGGTGACCACGGGAGTGACAGGACAAGCAGAAGTTCCTGGCACTTGGAGGGGAGCCTGGGGAGCTGTGTGGGGGCGGGCAGTGCTGTCTGAGGAGGTCTTGACTTTAGGACGTGAGGGATGCGTGTGGTCTTGTGCTCTGTGACCGCAAGCCCCTCTCCCCTGGTGCCCGCTCACCTGACTCCGCCCACCTACCTCCTGAGGGTGCTGGTGTGAGGGGAGGGGTGCTGGTGTGAGGGGTCAGGGTGCTGGTGTGAAGGGGTCGGGGTGCTGGTGTGAGGGGAGGGGTGCTGGTGTGAGGGGTCAGGGTGCCGGTGTGAGGGGGTTGGGGTGCTGGTGTGAGGGGTCGGGGTGCTGGTGTGAGGGGGTTGGGGTGCTGGTGTGAGGGGAGGGGTGCTGGTGTGAGGGGTCGGGGTGCTGGTGTGAGGGGTCGGGGTGCTGGGATGAGGTGTTGGGGTGCTGGGGTGAGGGGTCAGAATGCAGGTGTGAGGGGTCAGTGTGGGTGTAATGGGTTGGGTTGGTGGGGTGAGGGGTCGGGGTGCTGGTGTGAGGGGTCGGGGTGCTGGGGTGAGGGATCGGAGTGCTGGGATGAGGGGTTTGGGTGCTGGGGTGAGGGGTCAGTGTGAGGGGTATGAGGGGTCAGGGTGCTGGGGTGAGGGGTCAGCGTGAGCGGTGTGAGGGGTTGGGTGCAGGTGTGAGGGCTCCGTGTGGGTGTAATGGGTCAGGTTGGTGGGGTGAGGGCTCAGGGTGCTGTTGTGAGGGGTTGGGGTGTGTGGTTGTGAGGGGTCGGGGTGTGGGGTGTAAGGGGTCAGTGTGAGGGGTGTGAAGGGTCGGGGTGCTAGGGTGAGGGGTCGGGGTTCTGGGGTTAGGGGTCAGGGTGTGGGATATGAGGGGTTGGGGTGTGGGTGTGAGGGATCAGGGTGCTGGGGTGTGAGGGGTCGGGGTGCTGGGATGAGGTGTCAGGGTGCTGGAGTGAGATGTCAGGATGCAGGTGTGAGGGGTCGGTGTGGGTGTAATGGGTCGGGTTGGTGGGGTGAGGTGTTGGGGTGCTGGTGTGAGGGGTCGGGGTGATGGGGTGAGGGATCGGGGTGCTGGGATGAGGGGTCAGGGTGATGGGGTGAGGGGTCGGGGTGCGGGTGTGAGGGCACAGAGGCAGAGGAGTTTCCCCGGGCGGCAGGCAGCAGGAGCCCGCACTCCGGCTGAGCGGGTAGGAGAAGGCCCGGAGCTGCTGCAGCGCCAGCCCCGCGTGGGATAGAGGCCCAGCCGTCAGCCAGCGGATCCTGAGCAGGCCCTGAGCCCGCGGAGGAGGCCGGTGTCGCTGCTCCAGTTGGCTGCATATGCAGGGTCCTCTCCAGACTGCACTCGTCCTCGTTAAGGAGACTGACCTGATAACAGGCAGCTGCCGGCCCGAGAGCAGGCTCTGGGGCAGTGTGATGAGGATGGATGGTTCTGCGAGCCCAGGACAGCCGGGCTCTGGGGGGTCTGCAGGGCCGGTCCTGGGGCCATCCTGCGCTGCTGCCCGCGTTCCCTGCCAGCTGATGGTGCAGGCAACGCGGGGCTGTGCCAGTGATGGGTGGCAACGGGGCCCCGGGCTCAGGGCAGGGCTGTGCTCCTTGCTCCTGGGCATCGAGCTGGGGTCTGTGCAGGGTGACCTTGCTCTGTGTGCTTTTAAAGGCCCAGCACCCGGGGACAGAGAAGCCTGGCGGGCTACAGTCCACAGGGTCGCAAGAGAGTCAGAAATGACAACTGAACAACAACGCTCTTTCTTAGTGAGTGAGCAAGCTAAGTGCTTGGAGAGAAAGTGCAGGCGTGGAGCCTCATGCAGTTTTGTTTCCTGTAAAATTAGTTCTTCTTCACACAAGTCTGTGTAAGAGAACCTCTAAGATGAAGGGATGTTCACGCGACAGTGGATTAAATCTGAATCCGCTGTGTAAACAGGCCGCCCCAGCGTCTCCTTCTCTCAGCCCAGCTCACAGGCACCTGGGCTCTGCATGTCCTCTCAGGGGTCTTCCCTCGGCCCCAGCCCGGTCTCTGCTCTGTCCCTGATAAAGTCCGTCAGTCTGGTTGTCGCACTGTCCCCAGGGCAGGGGCCTTCTTTCCTTGCAGTGTCCCCAGCACCCAGAATGGCCTGGCTGTCAAAGGTCAGTGAGTCCGACTCCATGATCCTGAGAAGGAGACGCCAGGCGTCCCTGTGCCCCCGGGGCCAGCGCCCTCTGCCTGTGGGTTCAGGGAGCCTGAGCCGTGGCGGCCGGGGTGCCCTGAGTGTCCAGCCCGACACGTTGCAGCCGGATTCCCGGAGGGCAGATGGCTGGCTCCCAGGTGGAAGTGAGGAGGGTGGGGTCGTGAGGAAAGTGCCTCTCGCCTGTCCACACCCCAGCCTGGAGGAGAGAAGGTGGTGTGCCGGGTATGCATGTGGTGGCCCAGTTCAGCCTGAAACCAGAACCTGCCCCAGCCCATGACACCCTGGCCGGTGGACAGCCCCACTGGCGAGGACACAGGAGCCCCCTGAGGTTGGCTCCTCCCATCCAGTCAGGACTAGAGCCCTCCCGCCCTCTCCAGTGTCCACACCTGGACTCAGGACTCAGGCTCAGGGCTGCCCCTGGCCCCCGTCCCCACTGCCCAGCAGCTGCACCGCGTGGGCTGACCTGAGCATCCTCAGGTGTCCCCCAGGGAGGTTTCTGTTTCACCCCCAAGATGGAGCAGCCCTGGACCTGCTGGGACTCGGGACTCTCGAAGCCCTGTGGTCAAGACCAGCTCAGATCTGCTGCAGGACACTCAGCCTCAGACCATCAGGAGGTGCGAGGCAGGAGAGGCTGTGAGGTCCTGCTCAAAGACCAGCTTCACCCATCTCCCAGGGGACCTGCTCAGAGGGTGTGCGCCCACACACACAGGTGTGCACACACACTCATGCACACAGACACATGCACACATTCACACATGTGCACACATATTCATACACACACACTCACATGCATGCTTTTGCTGCCTCTGCCTTGGAGGAAATGCAGGAGGTACTCTTGAATGATTTCCCTTTACAGAATGTTAAGCGATTGTTGGAATGGTGCTTCTGAACCAGTAATAGAAAATCACGCAGCTTTGAAATAAGATCACTAATTAGCACTGCGGCCCTGAAAGGCAACTTGTGAGCCAAGTTCCCTCCTCCTTCCTTTGCGTTTTGCTGCATTAGAAGATGTTCCCCAACAAGTAATTACTGGAGAGCCTGGGGGCGGGTGAAGGGGGCCAACGTGGGGAAAACCAGTGGTGGATCCAGTTGTGACCGAGGAGAGGGAGGGGCAGGTGGGAGGCCGGCGGATGGAGGGGTGTTCAGAGACAATGCCGGCCCTGGCCGTGGGGGCCCTAGGAGGAGGTCATGTGTGTGGTATTGTGAGGCGGGGACGCTTCTGGGCACAGCAGTTCTGGCCGGCTGCTGGCTTGTCCCAGCCGGGACACTCCTGGCTTTGACAGCAGCGTCTAGCATCTGGGAAGTGCTCACCCGGTCCAGCTCCAGACCTGCTCTTGAGCCTGGGGCTTCAGCTGCTTGGGAATCAGGGCGGCGTCTCCCCGGGGCCACATGTGCGTCACTCTCAGCCCCCCACCCATCGTCCTCTGTGTCATCCTTGACCTGTGGTGAGCCTGCCATCGTGAGTGGAGGTGCCGTGCACAATGCCCATTAGAGTGCACTTGTGGGTGTGCACACGCACACACAGGCACACCTCCACCACAGCACACACCACACTTGCACACCCAGGGGCCGGTCAGGAGACAAGGAGGGCTGGAATTAGAGTCCAACCAAAGCCCTGGAACTTACAAAGATAACTTCATGGAGCAGTAACTTGTCACACCATCACCCATTTAAAGTACGCCATGCAGTGGATTTCAGCGCATTCACCCAGCTGTGCAGCCATCACCAGTCTAATTTTAGGACGTTTCGTCACCTGAAAAGCAGTCTCGTGCCCGCTGGTGATCACTCTCCACTGCCCCCGCCTCGGCCAGGCCTCAGAACCACTGATCTGCTTTCTGTCTCCACGGCTCTGTCTGTTCTGGACGCGTTAGAGAACTGGAATGACACGGCACGTGGTCCTCTCTGCTGCTTTCACTCTCCGTCATGCTCCCAAGGCCAGGCAGAGTGAGCGGCCAGCGGCCATCCTTCCTGAGTGACAGTCAGTGTGCTCACAGGTCAAGCTCCGCTGGCCTCCTCTTCAGTTGGTGGGCGTCTGGGCGGTTTGGCATCTTCTCGGCGGCCGTGAGCGGTGCTGCTGTGAACAGCAGCGCTGTGTGCCAGCTTCTGTGCGGACGTGTGTTCCTCTGTCTTGGACACACTTAGGAGTGGAGCTGGTGAGTCGCGGCCGCACCATTTTACGTTCCCGCTGGAGGTGCGGGATTCTGGCCTTTGCACAGCCTCACCAGCACTTGTTACCTTCTCATAGTCGTCGTGTGGGTGTGAAGTCGGGTCTCCTGTGGCTTTGATTTGCATTTTCCTGATGACTGATGACATCAAACACCTTTTCCTGTGATTATTGGCTGTTTGTGTATCTTCTTTAGAGAAATGTCTGTTCAGATTTTTGCCCATGTAAGAATTTGATTTCTTGTTTTTTCTTATTGACTTGTAGAGATCTTTAAATATTCTTATTGGTTTGCATACATCTCCGTTGCAGGCCGTCTTTTCACACTGCAGCACAAAAGATTTGAATTTTGGTGACGTGTATCTTTTTTTTTTTAAAGAAAATTGCTATGCTTTTGGTGTCACACCCAAGAAATCTTGTGACCCATGGTTACAAAGACCTACTCCTGTGTTCTGGGTAGGTTTTGAATTTTGGGAGAGCTTTGGATGGGCGGGAAGGAGGGGAGGTGTGGGCGCGGGCTCGGAGGTGGGAGTGAGGAGCGACAGGGACGCGTGTGGGCTCAGTGAGGCCGGTGCAGGGGTGAGGCTCCTGCTGCGTGGGCGCTTGCTGGGGAGAGGCATTCTGCATGGCTGGATGGGGCAAGGGTGAGGAGAGAAGTATTTTAGGAATAGTCGTCGGGCTGCTCGGTTTGGGAGGAAAAATGCTGGCCCCAAGAATGAAGTAACGGGAGCCTGGATTAAACTCATGGGGAGGATCAGGCACAGGACGCAGCAGCTGGAGTTGGGGCCAGGGTGAGGAGGAACCTAGAGAAAGGAATCAGCTCCCAGGCCACCCACCCTGCCCACCCCCAGCTGAAGAATGCAGCCTGGGGACAGTCCCCGCCTGCCCAGACCAGCTCCCACAGCTTCTCCGTGCCCTGAGCTGTCTGAACCCTGGGCTGGCAGCCCTCAGTCGAGGAGGGGTCTTCCTAGAGACCCCGCCATGTGCAGCAGGCATGCTCCAGCCTTGGTACACACGAGGACATCCCTGGCCTGCTGGATGGTGGTAGCTGGGCCTCAGGGCTCGCCCACCTGATAGCTGTTGAGGGTAACAGGTGACCTGATCCCGTGGGGGAGATGGGGTCTGGGCTTGTGCACATGCCCACAGGGTGCAGGGTCCAGGGTGACCAGGGGGTTCGGAACATGAGCTTGTGTGTCAAGAGTGTCCACACCTGGCACATGGGCTCCCGCGTCTCAGGGTGGCGCTTAGACTGGCAGGAACAGTTTGATTAAACATTTGCTCTGAGCCCTCAACACGTGGGGCTGGTCGTGGGGCCTCGGAACGCTGTCGGATTCCTGCTTCTGGGGCGAGAGCCAACTGAGGGCCAAGGCCAGGAGAGGCATCTGGGCAGCTAAATATGTGTGTGTGTGTCAGGCAGAGCCCAGCTCTCGGCACTGACCGCACGTCTCCACTTGCTGGGATGAAGGTGCACCTGTGCCTTCAGGCCCAGAGGTGCACCAGCTGGGACGGGCTCAGCTGTGCCTTCTGCCACCCCTCTGCAGCTCTTCCTGCCCTGCGAGGCATTTGCGTGTGTCCTTGGGTGAGTCACCCAACCTCTCTGTGCCTCAGCATCTCCTCTCTAAAAGGGGCACTGCACAGGCCACCATGTGGTGTCTGTTTTTGGAGGGAGGGTCCCTGGGTCTCCTGTTACGTTCTGGTGTCTCTGGGGGAGACCGTGCCTTAGCTCTTAATTCCATAGAATGGAACTAGACTCATTTATGACATTAGTTCTCTTCCCATCTTCACAGCTGTTTGCAGAAATTGTGGTTGCTTGTCAGAGCTTCTCCTGGAAATGCTTGCTCTGTGGGGGTGGGTTTCCTTTGAAATGGAAGTGCTCTGAGCTGGAGAGCTGGGAGCAGCCTCATTGGCAGGCCGGCATCTCTGCAGCTCTGGTCTGCTGCGATGCCCACAGCCTCCTGGGGCCACCCGGCCACACCAGTGCCCAGTCCCCTGTACTTGATGCTCCCGCTGCGGCTGTGGACGTGGTCTCATCCCAGCGGTCACTCTGGTGCGTTCACCCACCACGTTGTATTCGTCCCCCTGCCTCTGCGCTCCCCCCAGGGTTCGATGTGTGCAGGTTGATCCCAGCCGCTGCCAGGCAGCCCCTGTGCCTCCACCTGCTGTTCCTTCCAAACACTGCTGTGGGTGGTCCCATCCACTCCGTGTCCATGATGTAGAGTCACCTGGCACACTACTACTTCACTCTCAAATTCTGAGTTGGTTCTCCAGAACAGGACAGAATTCAGATGGAGAGAGGGGCACAAGTTTGTGAGGGAAGATGCCACATAGAAGAGAGGACAGCAACAAGACACCCTCCCTCCCAGTCCTCAGCCTCTGGCCAGGGCCCAGTAGGTCTCATCCACAGGGACCAGTCAGCAGAGGCCAGTACACTCAGGATTGATGCTCCCCAGACTACCAGTCTCAGGTCTTTTCATGCCGGGCCCATGTCTGCCTTGGGTGTACCTACAGACAGGACTGGATGGATGGAGCAGCCCTGGGCACAGGAGCGGGTGGACTGTGGGAGGACGTATTGCATGGACGACAGGACGCGTCTTGTTTCCCCACATCTGTCATTCTGGACTCCTGTGCAGCCCCAAGCCCAGAAAGGTGCACAGGGCAGAAAGCTTTCTCTCTAGGGCGTGGAAAGGGGTTCCCCCGGGACCTTTGGGACAGACCGCCACCCAAGTCCCATCCTGGCCACTGACTGCTGGCCATGCTGTGCAGATCTGAGTGGTTTTGAAAACTGAACTGAGTTCAGCCATAGTCCCCAAATACCAGCCACAACTTGCAGCTTGAACTTAACCATGTCAGTTTCCTGCTGGAACAAAAAAAAAAAACATTCTCCACAGGATTGCAGCAAGACAGAATCTCCTTATGTAGTGTTAAAAATCTCCAGGATGTAAACCAAAATTACTCACCATGAAGACTAGGAAAATCTCAACAACTCTCAAAAGAAAAGACAACAGACAACAAAGGATCGACACAGAGACTGGAATTACCAGATTTTAAAGGCACTGGTGTAACTATTCTCTAAGGAACAATAGCAGATACTCCTGAAAGCAATGCAAAGATAGACCATCACAGGGGAGAAATAAAAGCTATGAGAGAAACAACTAGAAATTTTTAAATTGAAAAATATAGTAGCTGAACAGAAAACATACTTCATTAGTTCATTAGTAGAATGGAGATGACAGAGGACAAATCAATGAACTTGAAGATTGATACAAATCATCCATTTTGAACAGGAAAAAAAAAAATGGGGGGGAAAAAAAAGAACAGACTCAGGGACAGCAGCAAGATGTCTAATGTTTGTGTCACCTGAGACCCAGGAGAGGCAAGAGTGGTGCAGAAGAATTAAAGAAATGATGTCTGAAAACTTCCCAAATTTGGTGCAAGATCCATGTACAGACTCTAAGATACTCAGCAAGTCCCAAATGTGCATTCTGTCACAGACTGTGAAACCAAAGTCAAATGGCGAAAGCAGCCAGAGAAAAAGGACTGATGATGTATAGTGATCCTGCTGTTTGAATGCAGAGTTATTTCAGCTAACTAAGAACCAAAGTCTTTAAACTCTGTGCGAGCCCAAACGATAAGCCAGCAAGAGTCGCAGGGCTGTTTGGACGCAGATGCCGGGCCGCAGGGTGGATGGGGGCCGGGCTAGGAGCCTGAACCATTCTCCTGAGTAAGGGTCCTGGAAGCTCCAGCTTTCGAGAGTGCAGGTCGCAGGTCGGGGGAACTGTCCACTTCCTGCCCTGCTTCTGTGTGGTCCGTCTGATGCTCCAGTGGACAGAGCTGGGGATGTGGGGATCACTGCCCTGGACACGGGTCACGGCCCCTTGCCTGGCTTTACTGGTGAGAACTGGCCTGGGGTCAGAGGCCTCCCAGCCCCAGGTGGATGGGGCCACCTCAGGAGCACGGAGTGCCTGCCCCGCCCTCGGCACAGACGGCTCAGACTTTCATGCTGTCCCTGGGGTCCTCCCAGCCGACAGGCAGCTGCCCCCACAAACTGTGGCCTGGCTTAATCAGCCACATAAGGTTCACCTGCTGTGGAAATGGGTCTGATTTAAACATTTTATGCAGGAAAACAATGTGCTGGTGCGTGTTACCTGGCCAGCCAGGCGTTAGACGTGGAGAGGTGTGTGCAGACGTGAGCGGTCTGTGACGCGGGACCCCTCTCTGCTCCGAGGACTGGTCTGAGACTCTGGGCATGACATCGATGACTGGAAGGGCTGTCTTTAGAGCGAGCCTGGCTGAGCCTGGAGTTCCCAAGAGAGGCCCCTGGTTTCCTGCTCAGTGCCCTGGGTGCAGATGTGGGGGGCAGAGGGCTGCTGCCCAGGCCAGTTCTTGTGCTGCGAGCTTGACTTGTGGGGCACGGTGTGATGGGCCTCTCCTGCCTGAGGCCATAGCATGTCACCTGAGGGCCACACACCTGCTGTGCCTGCAGCCAGGACGGGACATTTGTGAGCCCACGTGGGCTTGGCCCTGCGGCGCCCTTCTCTGCCCCACAGACCTGAGGCTTAGGGCCCAAGGGCCCTAAGGGCCTTCCTATCCCTGCGGCCATGCATGTGGTGGCTTCACAGCCAGGACAGGAGGGTGGGCCGGAGTCTGGCATGTCCGCTGACTGACCCCTGGGTTAAATCCCCTGACCCTGATCTGTGATCCCTGACCCCGGTCTGTGACCCCTGACCGCTTCTATGTCTCTGCAGCATCAAGATGGTCCTCATGTGGACGAGTGGCGACACCTTCAAGACGGCCTACTTCCTGCTGAACAGGGCGCCCCTGCAGTTCTCGGTGTGCGGGCTGCTGCAGGTACTGGTGGACTTGGCCATCCTGGGGCAGGCCTACGTGTTCACCCACTACCCTCTGAAGCCAGCCCCCCACGCGGCCCACCCTGACAGCGCCAAGGCCCTCTGAGGCGGCCAGAGGATGAGGACACGGGACCAGAGCTTCCGGCCTGGCCACCTGTGCCCCACGTGGGCAGTGGGCACCACAGCCCCAAGACGGACCTGGCAATGGGGGACTCGCCCAGCCTCTGGCTCTTGGGCATGGTGGGGCCCAGGGGCCAACGCTGTGCTCTGCTGCCCAGGACTCCCGTGAGCAAGTCTCCCCAGGCGGGGCTGCCGCACTCTCAAGCTGACGGAAAGCAGGCCTCTCTTCCACTTCAGCTCAGGATACCACTGGGGAACCTGGGGCAAGCTCACAGCCCCAGGGTGCAGTCCTGCGCCCTGCGGGACCTGGGACCTCCAGGAACCTCCATGTCTCGGGCTCCAGGGCCCTGATGTGGCGGGTGGGGGGGCCTGCAGCCAGGCCAGTGGAGTCTCAGGATGGGTGAGACGGGGCAGGAGTGAGAAACAGCACCAGGGAGCCTGGGTCCCTGCCCGAGGGGCCGGCGGTCTCAGGCCGGCCGGGGTGACGCACCGCAGGGTCGGGCTGGGCCACGTGGGACACAGGGCTCCGGCTTCCTCACTCCGGGTTGGCACCCTGGTGGCCTCAGCGCTCCACCAGGCCCTCCTGGTGAGGCTGCTGTGGACTCAATCGCGTCCGGCCAGGCTGTGGTGACGGGGTGTGGCCGGGATGTTGGGAGGGGGCCTGGGTGCTGGTGCGCCCAGGGGGCACCCGGGACGGGTGGGGGCCCGGGTCTGGGGCTGGGTTGCCCCAGGCATCCCTTCCCTCTGGGAATTGTGCCCTTGCAGACACAGCCCGAGGCATCCGTCTTCCAGGCCTGGAGGCACCTGCGGGTCAGGGCAGGGGGCGGCGGGGCAGGCTTCCCAACGCTGTGCAGAGGCCCCGCCGCTGCCCCACCTTCTGCGCGGCCCTCCGCGTCCGCTGTGTCTGACGTTGGCCCTCTTCAGTCTACACGGGCATCTCAGCCTCCGAGGAGAGTGTTCTAGACGCTTCTGCAGGCTTCCCGCAGGCACTTCCCCTCCTGCTGGGCGGAGGGCCTGTGGCGTCCATGTTCCCCAGGCCGCTGCCAGAGTACTCGCGTTCGTGTGGTCAGTGGAAGGCGTGCGAAGCCGTCTCCTCCTCCTGACTTTTCCTCAAAAGCTCCTGAATGTTTGAGGATCCCGTGCAGCTCTCTGGCCTGCTCTGAAAATGTTTATTTTTTAAAATGAAGGGAGATGTTTGTCGCTGGGTGCAGCAGTGCCCTGCGTGCCCCTTGTGGGAGCCCCGCGGTCCTGTCAGGGTGACTTTAACTCAATAAACTGCTGCGGATCCAGTGTGGCCTCGTGAGTGGAGTCGGAGCACGGCCCAGGGCAAATTCAAGGGCCCGTCTGTCCTTCACCTCAGGGGATCCCAGGGAAGTGCTGGGCCAGCGCCCCGCCCTGGGGGACAGCACTGGCCTGACACCGGGGTTGCCCCTTGGGTCCCTGGGGGACAGCGCTGGCCTGACACCGGGGTTGCCCCTTGGGTCCCTGGGGGACAGCGCTGGCCTGACACCGGGGTTGCCCCTTGGGTCCCTGGGGGACAGCGCTGTCTGTGACACCGGGGTCGCCCCTCAGGTCCCTGGGGGACAGCGCTGCGTGTGACACCGGGGTCGCCCCTCGGGTCCCTGGGGGACAGCGCTGGCCTGTGACACCAGGGTCGCCCCTCAGGTCCCTGGGGGACAGCGCTGCCTGTGACACCGGGGTCGCCCCTCGGGTCCCTGGGGGACAGCGCTGTCTGTGACACCGGGGTCACCCCTCAGGTCCCTGGGGGACAGCGCTGTCTATGACACCGGGGTCGCCCCTCAGGTCCCTGGGGGACAGCGCTGTCTGTGACACCGGGGTCGCCCCTCGGGTCCCTGGGGGACAGCGCTGTCTGTGACACCGGGGTCGCCCCTCGGGTCCCTGGGGGACAGCGCTGGCCTGTGACACCGGAGTCGCCCCTCAGGTCCCTGGGGAGAGCGCTGGCCTGTGACACCAGGGTTGCCCCTCAGGTCCCTCGGACAGTGACCGCCCTGTGCCAGCGGGACCAGGCTGAAGGAGGCACCCCCCTGGTCTCCACCAGTTCACACAGTTCCCTTGAGAACAGAATGTCTCAAGAGGTTGGGGAGTGTCTCCTATAAAGGCCAGAAGAGGTATTTCAAGGAAAACGCACAGTTCTGTATAGAAAGTCAAGTTTGAAGCTGTTTCTACTAAGCAGCTTGTTTTAGAGCATTTACAATGGGGGCAAGGCCAAAAAAATCCACCAAGTCAAGATACATGAAAGGGAATTAAGTTTTTTCGATGGTCACTCCAGCCCTGGAGGGTGAGGTCGGCCACTGGAGCTGACCCGAGCTGGTGACAGTCGACACGGCCACCCCGGGCAGCACAGGGCCTCAGTGTGGACCCCGGATTCCCCGTACTGAGTGGTGCAGGGCAGGGGTGCTGCTCTGGCATGGATGTTTATTTTCCATCTGATAATGTGTTAATTCAGAATAACTATTTTATTTAAAATTATTCAGTAAAAGTTTAAATACTTAAAAAAAAGGCAAAAAAGAAAACATATGGGGTGCCTTTTTGGGAAACCCATCTTTGTTCCTGAGAACTTACCTGTAGCCTCCTCTGTGATTTGACTGATGAGCAGAGAACCAGCTTGGAAGCAGCTCCCGTGTTCCTCTGAGGAGCTGTCCCGAAACTGAGCAGAGTAGGCGGCTTCCCAGGCCTGGTGCCACACTGGCCAAGAGGGCTCTGTGTCCGGGCCCTGGACAAGCCGTCCACTAGGGCAAGGCAGGTATTTTTAATAGTAACTCCACTTGGGGCTCCCAGTGAGAAAAATATATGAGGGTCACTTTCATAGCCCTTCTTCTCAACAAGGGGGACACTTTGGAAATGGGAACAGGACAGTGCTGCTGCCCAGGCTCCTGGGTGAGTGGCCACGTCCACTCAGAGTGAGAGCAGGTGAACAGCTCAGAGAGCTGCCCGCCCGCCCACAGCCCGCGCGCTGCTCACTGCCCGTCCTGGATTCTAGCTGGCTGGGAGGAAACGGGGGGGGGGCGGGAGGGGGGCAGTGGGCATTTTCCTCTGAAATAAGAGGCACCAGAGTTGGGCCTATTTTGGCAGCAGATATGGGGGTTTCAGACCCGCATCACTGACGGTGGAGCACGTTCAGCCCTGGAGTGACCCTGTGGATCTGAGTGGATCCCCAAGCCCCCAGGGGTCAGCTGGGGCGGTGGGGGGCCAGTCGGGGCCCAGGGAGGTTACAGCATGTGCAGGAGCAGCCTGAGGGTAGGGGGCTGGAACGTCACCGACACAGACCACTCCCTTTAAACGTGTACAGATGCGTTCGGATGAACCAGAGAGCTCTGGCAGGAAGCAGCCGTGGTGCACTGTGTCTTGCAGGACTCACGGAGACTGTCCCAAGGAGCGTCTCGGTGTGGGCTTCCTGGGTGGGTGTGGGGCCACAGGCTGGCAGGGACCCGACCCGTTCCTGTCCCCAGCCTAGGTGGGCAACGGAGGCCACGGCCAGCAGAGGCCCACCGGCCCCCAGCCCGAGGGGCCGTGTGGGAGGGTCGCGGCGGGGATGCGGGGAGGAGCAGGAAAGCCAGGGCGGGCGGCTCGCCCGGGTGCAGGGGAACAGCGTGCCCCTGTCCCCACACGGTTCTCCGCAGGGCGGCCCACAGCACCCATCCTGTGACCCACGGTGGCTTCGGTTCTGCAGGGCTCCTGGGGACCCTCAGAGCCACCGCAGCGAAGAGGGGGTGTCCCACAACTGACCGAACCCTTGGAGGGATGGTCGGTGAGCCCCCGTGCCCAGGAGGAAGTCGTTTCCTCCAGAGGAGCAGGTGTGTGACCGAAGAGCTGCATCAGCACAGACCCTCCCCTCCCCAGAGCAGCAGCAGCTCGGTCATGACCAACTTCCAGCAGCTGCACGCCCGGGGAGGGGGCCAGGCGCCCCGGGAGGCCGTGGGGCCCCCGGCTGACATGCAGGCCTGCAGCGTTGCTGGGCATTCCGAGGGGAGAGCAGGTGAGGGCTAGGGAAGGGAGGTCAGAGGTTAGGGCTGGCACACGCCCCCCCAAAAGAACTGGGGCTGTAAGCGCCACCGTCACTTGGTGGGGATGTGGTCTCTACAGAGGCGACGGGAATGCCCCCCTCTGAGCGGGCATGGCCGCCAGGGGACATGACGGCAGGAGCAGGCAGGCACTGCCCTTTCCCCACAGCTCCCCAAGGCTGCCCCCAACCCCGCTGAGCCCCACAGTGACCAGCGGAGCAAGGTCAGGGTGAGGCTGAAGGACAAGTGCAGCCTTGTGGCATTTGCTACAGGCTTGGAACTTTTGGGACTGTGGAATTTATTTTTAGTTGGCCATGGAGTCAAAACTCTGGAGACAAGAAAGGAAAGCGCAGAACAGGCTGGTGGTGCTCCTAGGGTGAAACTCTTTACTC
Source organism: Bubalus bubalis (assembly GCF_019923935.1). Classification (NCBI taxonomy): domain Eukaryota; kingdom Metazoa; phylum Chordata; class Mammalia; order Artiodactyla; family Bovidae; genus Bubalus; species Bubalus bubalis. The sequence continues at coordinate 61,185,826 of NC_059178.1, read as the reverse complement.
CAAGCACAGGATGGCTTTGACCCCCGAGTCAGCCGGGTCAGGCCCGGGCCAGGCTCCGGTGTGTGCGGGTCAAGCAACATGCAGGCTGACGACAGGAGCCGGGGCCCAAAGCCGTCCCGCCCCTCCGAGCGGAGCGGGGCGAGGACGCAGTGCCGCCCCCAGGCCCCCGACTGCCCCCGCAGGTCAGGTCGGCCCCGCCGGTGCCCACGGCCCCTCCGCTGAGGCCCCGGCCGAGCCGGCGCCGTCGGGGCTCTGCGAGCAGTAGTCCTCCGTGGCGGAGGCGGAGGCGGAGGCGGAGGCGGAGCGCGTGCTGTCCTCGCGCAGGGCGGGCTCGGGGCTGGCGGCGCGCTGCTGCTGCTCCTTGAGCTCCGAGTAGGAGCGCGAGAAGGTGTGGAAGATGGAGGTGACCGGGAAGGCCATGAGCAGGATGCCGCTGAGGATGCTGCTCAGCGCCACCACCTGCCCGGGCAGGCTGCGCGGCACCATGTCGCCGTAGCCCACGGTGGTCATGGAGATGACGGCCCACCAGTAGCTGGCCGGCACGCTGGAGAAGTCGCGGCGCGCGCCCAGCTCGCGCTCGGCCAGGTGCACGAGCGGCGCAAAGAGGGCCATGGCCACGCAGAGGAAGAGCAGCAGCAGCCCGAACTCGCGCGCGCAGCGGCGCACGGTCAAGCCGAGCGAGCGCAGCCCCAGCGAGTGGCGCGCCAGGCGCATCACGTAGAGCACGCGCAGCGCCCGCAGGAGCCGAAGCACCAGCCCCGCGCGCTCCAGCAGCTTGTTGCCTCCCACGCCGGGCCGGGCCGCGAGGCCCACGAGCAGAGACACGTAGAAGGGCAGGATGGCCAGGATGTCGATGATGTTGAGCGGGGTCCGCAGGAAGGCGCACTTGCTCTCGGCCTGCAGCGAGCGCAGCAGGAACTCGAAGGAGAACCAGGCCACGCACACTGTCTCCAGCACGAACAGGTTGCGACACTTAGGGGAGCACTCGCCCTGCAGGGAGAGGGGGACTCCTGTTGAGGGCACGGAGGCCTATCCCTCCTGGGCTGCCCTTCCTCCAGATGACTGCACTGCAGGGCAAGGGTTGTGGACAAAAAAACAATTACTGTTTTTTTTTTTTTTTTTTTTTTTTTTAAAAGAAGTACTAGGAGGTGGGCTTCCTGCGAGAGAGTGAGCAGAGCTCAGGTGACCAGCTCCCCAGCAAAGTAGGGGAATTTATTTACAGAAAAAAAAAAAAAAAAAACAACACTTAAAGCTCTGGAAGCCATTCCAAGGACAACAGCAAATGAAACATTTATTCAAGAAAATCTATGGAAATTCATTTTAAAAAGAGAGTCTTTAGTATTTGAATCAAGACCCGCCCCCCCCCACCCCAAAAAAAAAGTCCCAGATCATGGAGGAGGCTGCTCAGGGAGATACCAAAAAGAAAATAAAATAGACTTCACTAAAATAATCCAACCAATCATTAAACACACAGCAGAGAACAATAACATGAAGTGGGGAGGGCAATATCCAGTGTTCCTGGATATTTTATCACCTAAAATGCCCAGTTTTCAATAAAAAATCATAGGGCAGGCAAAGAAACAGTCAAGTATGACCCATACATCAGAAAAAAGAAAAAAAATCAGGCAACAGAAACTGCCTATGAGAATGACCAAATGTCAGATTAACAAAAAGCTTCAAAACTGCCATTATAAATATGGTCACAAAACTAAAGAAAATTTGATTGCTGGTTCATAGCATCAAATGGAGAATATCAATAAAGAAAAATGTTTAAAGAGTCAAATGGAAAATTTGAAGTTGAAGCATACAATAACAGAAAATTCACTACAGGAGCTCAGCAGTGGATGTAAACTGTCAGAAGAAAGGGTTAGAGAACTAGGAGACTGCCAGTGGCGATTACGCAGGCTGAGAACAGCGAGGACCCGGGACACATGGGTTGGGCCAGCACTGTGGCATCAGGTACCAATGGGAGGGGGAAGAGTGAGGAGGAGAGTGTTTGAGAAACAGTGGCTGCAAACCCCCCAGATCTGCTGAAAAGCAATGACCCACACACCCAGGAGGCTCACTGAGTTCTGCCAGGGAAGAGACATCACAGGAAAAATACTGAAGGCCACAGATAAGGAGAAAATCTTAGGAACAGCAGAGACAGCGACAGGTCACCTGAGCGGTCACTCAGGTGAGATTAACAACCTAACATCTCAGCAGGAAGCTGTGGATAACTGTGTTCACACCACTCAGAAAACACCTGCCTACCTGAGGCTCCTATATCCAGCAACACTGTCATCAAAGCATGAAGGTGAAATGAAGACTAGCCTAGAAGAACAGACACTGAGAACTGCCTTACAGAACTCTAAAGGAAGGTCTTCAGGCTGAAAACCAGTGGTCCCAGCCTCTTCTCAGATGTGATACCAAAATCAGGAGCAAACAAGATAAAACAGACAGATTAAACTTGCCAACCAAAGTCTGTCTAGTCAAAGCTATGGTTTTTCCAGTAGTCATGTACCTATGAGAGAGTTAGACCAAAAAGAAGGCTGAGCGCTGAAGAATTGATGCTTTCGAACTGTGATGCTGGAGAAGACTCTTGAGAACCCTTGGATAGCAAGGAGATCAAACCAGTCAAACCAGTCAATCCTAAAGGAAATCAACCCTGATTATTCATTGGAAGGACTGATGCTGAAGCTAAAGTGCCAATATTTTGGCCTGGTGTGCGGCAGTCCATGGAGTTGCAAAGAGTAAGACATGACTTAGCAATTGAACAACAAGGCTACAATGAGGTTGTGTGTGGGCCCTGGTCCAACAACAGGACTGGTATCCTTTTGAGAAGAGGAGGTGAGGAGACACACACACATGCAGAGGCAGGACCACGTGAGGATACAGGAGAAGACCATCGTCCACTTGCCAAGGGGAGAGGTCTCAGGAGAAAGCAACCTGTCAACACCAGGATCTCAGACTTCAGCCTCTGAGATTGTGAGAAAACAGGTTTCTGTTCAGTAACATGGTCAGTGATACTTAGTTACAGCAGCCCTAGAAGACTAGCGGCCAAGAGGAGCTACCCCATGTCCAAGGTAAGGAGCAGCAGCTGCACCTACAGCCATGAAGAGATACCCCACGTCCAAGGTAAGAGAAACCCAAGTGAGACGGTAGGCACTGAGAAAGGGCATCAGAGGGCAGACAGACTGAAACCATAATCACAGACAACTAGCCAATCTGATCACACGGACCACAGCTTGTCTAACTCAATGAAACTAAGCCATGCAGTGTGAGGTCACCCAAGACAGACAGGTCATGGTGGAGAGGTCTGACAGAATGTGGTCCACTGGAGAAGGGAATGGCAAACCACTTCAGTATTCTTGCCTTGAGAACCCCATGAACAGTATGAAAAGGCAAAAAGATAGGACATTGAAAGATGAACTCCCCAGGTCGGTAAGTGCACAATATGCTACTGGAGATCAGTGGAGAAATAACTCCAGAAAGAATGAAGGGATGGAGCCAAAGCAAACACCACATCCAGTTGTGGATGGGACTGGTGATAGAAGCAAGGTCCAATGCTGTAAAGAGCAATATTGCATAGGAAACTGGAATGTTAGGTCCATGAATCAAGGCAAATTGGAAGTGGGCAAACAGGAGATGGCAAGAGTGAACGTCGACATTTTAGGAATCAGCAAACTAAGACTGGAATGGGTGAATTTAACTCAGATGACCATTATACCTACTACTGTGGGCAGGAATCCCTTAGAAAAAATGGAGTAGCCATCATAGTCAGCAAAAGAGTCCAAAATGCAGTACTTGGATGCAATCTCGGAAACGACAGAATGATCTCTGTTCGTTTCCAAGGCAAACCATTCAATATCACGGTAATCTAAGCCTATGCCCCGAGCAGTAATGCTGAAGAAGCTGAAGTTGAACTGTTCTATGAAGACCTACAAGACCTTTTAGAACTAACACCCCAAAAAGATGTCCTTTTCATTATAGGGCACTGGAATGCAAAAGTAGGAAGTCAAGAAACACCTGGAGTAACAGGCAAATTTGGCCTTGGTGTACAGAATGAAGCAGGGCAAAGGCTAATAGAGTTCTGCCAAGAGAACGCACTGACAATAGCAAACACCCTCTTCCAACAACACAAGTGAAGGCTCTACACATGGACATCACCAGATGGTCAACACCGAAATCAGACTGATTATATTCTTTGCAGCCAAAGATGGAGAAGCTCTATAGAGTCAGCAAATACAAGACTGGGAGCTGACTGTGGCTCAGATCATGAACTCCTTATTGCCAAATTCAGACTTAAATTGAAGAAAGTGGGGGAAACCATTAGACAATTCAGGTATGATCTAAATCAAATCCCTTATGATTATACAGTGGAAGTGAGAAATAGATTTAAGGGACTAGACCTGATAGAGTGCCTGATGAACTATGGACAGAGGGTCATGACATTGTACAGGAGACACGGATCAAGACAATCTCCAAGAAAAAGAAATGCAAAAAAGCAAAATGGCTGTCTGAGGAGGCCTTACAAATAGCTGTGAAAAGAAGGGAAGCGAAAAGCAAAGGAGAAAGGAAAGATATACCCATTTGAATGCAGAGTTCCAAAGAATAGCAAGGAGAGATAAGAAAGCCTTCCTCAGCGATCAGTGCAAAGAAATAGAGGAAAACAACAGAATGGGAAAGACTAGAGATCTCTTCAAGAAAATTAGAAATACCAAGGGAACATTTCATGCAAAGATGGGCTCAATAAAGGACAGAAATGGTATGGACCTAACAGAAGCAGAAGATATTAAGAAGAGGTGGCAAGAATACACAGAAGAACTGTACAAAAAAGATCTTCACGGCCCAGATAATCACGATGGTGTGATCACTCACCTAGAGCCAGACATCCTGGAATGTGAAGTCAAGTGGGCCTTAGAAAGCATCACTATGAACAAAGCTCGTGGAGGTGATGGAATTCCAGTTGAGCTATTTCAAATGCTGAAAGATGATGCTGTGAAAGTGCTGCACTCAATATGCCAGCAAATTTGGAAAACTCAGCAGTGGCCACAGGACTGGAAAAGGTCAGTTTTCATGCCAATCCCAAAGAAAGGCAATGCCAAAGAATGCTCAAACTACCGCACAATTGCACTCATCTCACATGCTAGTGGCTCCCTGGTGGCTCAGAGGTTAAAGCGTCTGCCTCCAATGCGGGAGACCCGGGTTCAGTCCTTGGGTCGGGAAGATCCCCTGGAGAAGGAAATGGTAACCCACTCCAGTATTCTTGCCTGGAAAATCCCATGGATGGAGAAACCTGGTAGGCTACAGTCCACGGGGTCGCAAAGAGTCGGGCACGACTGAACAACTTCTCTCTCACTCACATGCTAGTAAAGTAATGCTCAAAATTCTCCAAGCCAGGCTTCAGCAATATGTAAACCGTGAACTTCCAGATGTTCAAGCTGGTTTTACAAAAGGCAGAGGAACCAGAGATCAAATTGCCAACATCCACTGGATCATCAAAAAAGCAAGAGGGTTCCAGAAAAATATCTATTTCTGCTTTATTGATTATGCCAAAGCCTTTGACTGTGTGGATCACAATAAACTGTGAAAAATTCTGAAAGAGATGGGAATAGCAGACCACCTGACCTGCCTCTTGAGAAACCTGTATGCAGGTCAGGAAGCAACAGTTAGAACTGGACATGGAACAACAGACTGGTTCCAAATAAGAAAAAGAGTACATCAAGGCTGTATATTGTTACCCTCCTTATTTAACTTATATGCAGAGTACATAATGAGAAACACTGGGCTGGATGAAGTACAAGCTGGAATCAAGATTGCTGGGAGAAATATCAATAACCTCAGATATGCAGATGACACCACCCTTATGGCAGAAAGTGAAGAGGAACTAAAGAGCTTCTTGATGAAAATGAAAGAGAGCAGTGAAAAAGTTGGCTTAAAGCTCAACATTCAGAAAACGAAGATCATGGCATCCGGTCCCATCACTTTATGGCCAATAGATGGGGAAACAGTGGGAACAGTGGCTGACTTTATTTTTCTGGGCTCCAAAATCACTGCAGATGGTGACTGCAACCATGAAATTAAAAGATGCTTACTTCTTGGAAGGAAAGTTATGACCAACCTAGATAGCATATTGAAAAGCAGAGACATTACTTTGTCAACAAAGTTCTGTCTAGTCAAGGCAATAGTTCTCCTGTGGTCATGTATGGATGTGAGAGTAGGACTATAAAGAAAGCTGAGCACCGAAGAATTGATGCTTTTGAACTGTGGTGTTGGAGAAGGCTCTTGAGAGTCCCTTGGACTGCAGGGAGATCCAACCAGTCCATCCTAAAGGAGATCAGTCCTGGGTGTTCATTGGAAGGACTGATGTTGAAGCTGAAACTCCAATACTGATGTGAAGAGCTGACTCATTTGAAAAGATCCTGATGCTGGGAAAGATTGAGGGCAGGAGGAGAGGGTGATGACAGAGGATAAGATGGTTGGATGGCATCACCGACTCAATGAACATAGGTTTGGGTGGACTCTGGGAGTTGGTGATGGGCAGGGAGGCTTGGCGTGCTGCGGTTCATGGGGTCATAAAGAGTCGGACACGACTGGGCGACTGAACTGAACTGAGCAGACTAATACAGACACTAACACAGAGTGTCTGGGAAGTATAAGACGAGCCGCAGAATGGAAGAACATGTGTACACATCATATGTGATAAGGGACTTGTATCGAGAACACAGAATTCCTCCAATTCAATGATTAAAAAAAAAACAACCTAATTTAAAACATAAGCAAGGGATCTAAATAGACCTTTGTCCAAAGAAGATACACAAGTGACTGAGAAGCACATGAAAAGGGGCTCAACACCATTCATCACCGGGGAAATGTTGGGCAAACCCACCCTCAGCTCCCACATTACCCCAACCAGGGCAGCCAGAGTGCAAGAGCCGACAACAAGTGCTGGAGAAACCAGGCCTCGTGCGCTGCTGATGGGAGCGTGCCACAGTCTAGTCACCTTGGAAAGAGCCTGCCTGTGCCCCCAAACCTTCCTCATGGAGTGGCCACACAGCCCAACCATCCCACTCCTAGGTGTGTGCCTGGAGAAGTCAACACACACGTGCACGCAGAAACCTATACCTGGATGTTCATGGTCGAGTAAGTCACAACAGCCAAGAGCTGGACACAACCCCGAAGTCCACCTGCTGACGGATGGACTAAAAATCTGGAAGCCGCACACACACTGGGACACTACTGGGCCATGGAAGTAATGAAGCGCTGACTCCTGCTACAACGTGGATGAACCTTGAAGACAGCTCAGGGTGAGAGGGTCCAGTCATGCCAGACATGCTGGGTGGTTCTGTTCTCAGGATCCAGAACAAGGAAATATTTAAGACACAGCCTTGGTAGCTCAGGGCTGGCAGGAGTGGGGAGGCGCTGAGGAGTGCGTGAACCAGCCGCCAGGGTCTTCTGGGAGATGGAGATTCTCTAAAATCAGATGGAAGTGGTGGCTCCAGAATTTGTGCACACTCCAGAAACAGCAGAATCATACACTCAAGAGGGGCGAACTGTACAGTATGTGAGTCATATAGCAGCAGAGCTATTGTTAAGAAATAACTATTAGGGCTTCCCTGGTGGCTCAGGGAATCTAGAATCTGCCTGGCAACGCAGGAGACACGGGTTCCATCCCTGGTCCAGGAAGATCCCACATGCGGCGGAGCAACAGCGTCAAACTGCTGAGCCTGCGCTCTAGAGCCCGCGTACCACAGCCGCCGAAGCCTGAGTGCCCGGAGCCCTGCTCCACGAGAGCAGCCACCTCGATGAGAAGCCCGAGCACACAACTAGAGAAAAGCCGGTCCAGCAACCAAGACCCAGCACAGCCACAGATAAATACACAAAACGATATGAAAGGCTTCTACCCTGGCAGCCCCGTGGCCCCTGTGGCCTCGTTCCGCCTCAGCCCTTCTGGGCAGCCTGGGCATCGCTGGGGCCAGGTTCTGAGAGGCCAAAGCTCCTCCGGGCAGCCCTGACACCCCGGGCCTCTGCCCTCCTTGCCAGCCCTGGGGGCCTGGGGACACAGCGGGAGTTAGGCGGGAAGGGGCCATGGGGCTGACGGGGCAGAAGCCCTGGCAGCAGGAAGGGGGACTCGCTGTCCTCACCTGGAGTCTGATGACCTCAGCCCACGGGGTGCTTGGGGGTCCCATGACCCATACCCCAAGAACACCCGCGTATGACGTCCCCTCGTCCGGGCTGAACTTGGGCTCCTGGCCCCCCCATCATCTCTTGGCCAAGTCCAGCCGCAAGCCCCCATCAGGTAGGCGGTGACTCTGAGTGCAGGAGGAGGAGGGACGAAGACCCTAGGCCCCCCTGGGGTGGGCAGGAGGCAGCCCCTTGGCCCCCACACCTGCCCAGAGGTAGGTCAATCCAGTGGATTCGGCCTGCAAACCCCTGCGCCCCACCACTTTCTTAAATTCAGGAGGATAAGTGGAGGGAACTATTTTGGGAACTTTTAGAAAATGACCCTAATTCATCATAATTTGACACATGTGGCCTATTTGGCCAAAATCAGGTCAGCAGTAAATCTACACGCCCGAGGTCCTTCTCTCCCCCACGTCTCCATCATCTCCAAGCGCCCCCAGGGCAGCGCCAGCCTGCCCCACCCAGCTGCGCACGCATGGGCCTGCCCCGCGGGCCCTGGGGCTCCCGGCTCCTCCAGGCTCCGCCTTCACCCTTTCCTGAAGGGCCTCCCCCTCAGTGGCCAAGCCCCTGGGCTTTGCAGGTGAGAAGGTCAGGTGGGGCCTCAGTGGGGTCCCCTCACCAGCAGGCGGCAGTCTCCCCGTCCGGGGGCCCGCGGGTGCGTGGGGGCTGGCTCAGCCCACGGCCGGTTCTCCCACACGTTCTGTAGCTGCACCCCAAACCCGCTCCCAGGCTCGGGGCTCCTGCAGGGGAGGGCAGATGGCTAGAAGTGTCCCCATGGGTGGGGGTGGAGCCCAGGGGACAGGCCAGGGCAGTCCCCACCACGCCCTTCTGCAAACAAAGTGGGTTTTTTATTTTGAATTAATTACTTTATTTTAATTGGAGGCTAATTACTTTACAATATTGTAGTGGTTTTGCCAAACACTGACATGAATCAGCCACGGGTGTACATGTGTCCCCATCCTGAACCCCCCTCCCACCTCTCTCCCCATCCCATCCCTCAGGGTCATCCCAGTGCACTGGCCCTGAGTGCCCTGTCTCATGCATTGAACCTGGACTGGCGATCTATTTCACATATCATAATATACATGTTTCAATGCCATTCTCCCAAATCATCCCTCTCCCACAGAGTCCAACAGGCTGTTCTTTACATCTGTGTCTCTTTTGCTGTCTCGCATATAGGGTCATCGTTACCATCTTTCTAAACTCCATATACGTGTATTAATATACTGTATTAGTGTTTTTCTTTCTGACTTACTTCACTCTGTGTAATAGGCTGCAGGTTCATCCACCTCATTAGAACTGATTCAAATGCATTCTTTTTAATAGCTGAGTAATACTCCATTGTGTATATGTACCACAGCTTTCTTATACATTCATCTGCCAATGGACATCTAGGTTGCTTCCATGTCCTAGCTAACAAAGTGGCTTTTGAACCGTTTTCGCAAACTGCAGCCTCCACGGCCCGGCACTCCCGTGGCACCAACGCTGCCTCAGTTTTCTAGTAGAATAAGCAGGCACCCCGACTAGCTTTCTCAGTAACGCGGGCCATGGGGCAGCCAGCATCCTGGGTGCAGTCAGGAGAGGCCTGGCCTGGCCACACACCCAATCCCGGCTTTGTTCTCTTTTCAGAGCATCGAAAATTGTGGTGTCCGTTCTGCTAAGGAGCCTGCTGATGCCTGAGTGCATTGCTCCTCAAGGATAAACCCAGGTGTGAGGGTGACGAGATGGACAGGAGGTCAGGGTGGACTGCTCACCCCAAGGACAGCACTGAGCTCGGCCGACGCCTGCCGCCCAGCCTGAGGCCCCCAATGCCGGGAGCGCTTCCCTGCAGACTCTGAGGCAGGCAGACCCTGCTTGAGTTTACCCAGGGTAATCAGACTCTGAAAACACGTGTCCCCTTGCTGCCCGCGTGTGTTCTGGACACTAATTCGCACCCCTCTGTTGATCCAGCGTGGACCCTGTGTCCAGCAGAGGAGCCGGTCCGAGCTATTGTCTGCAGCTGGGAACAGGCCGGCGTGGCAGGATGTTGAGAAGGGTGAATGCTCTGTCCTTACTAATTTATCCACTCATAACAGCTTTGTGTGAGATTTTCTCTCTGCCTCCCATGAGCACTTAAAGGAAAATATTTATTAACTCAGTTTACTAACATTCATAATAACTTGCTTTTGAACTTAGTTGAAGTTTATTTTTTTCCAATTATCTGTGATAAAAGACTCTCATAGTACAAATAGATAACCAGGAGAAGGAATATTAAATCCACTTAGGAGAACAACTTGTATAAAAAGGTCAAGCGCTCATTTACACAGAAGTCGTGAATGTGCTCACTTGGAATTGCCTGCGCTGGAGCAGGGCTGTCAGTTCAGTCCACGCCGACATCCTGTGGGCTAGCTTTATGGGGCAACACAGAAAGAAAGGAAGATTCCTTGCTGTGAAGTCCTCCACCCTCTGCCTGCCCTGGCTGGAAGGAGCTTATCTTCCAGTTGGCCCTCTAGACCTCCATGGACCCTCCTGAGAGCGATGTGCCGGCCTGAACCCAGCGGGGGTTCAGGAATCAGACAGAACTGCAGTCACCAGCATCTCACACTTTGGTGCCCTGAAAAGCAAACCCCCAGGGCCCCAACGTCCCCGCAGAAGTGACCAGTGTGAGCCGAGATGGACACAGACAGCAAGCTGGTGACAGACAGTGGCGCCGCCCACGGATCAGCAAGCGGGGCGTCCATCTCGGGGGAGAACGGTTCCCCACCACCAGTCTGAATGCTTCCTGTGTCACAGACAAGGACACAAATCTGAAGCCACTGCTCCTCATTTGTTCCCCAATCTTAGTCCCTGGTCCTGGGGTGCATCCACAGCAGTGGCTGTGCTCTTGCCAAGGGCACAGATGCGCTTTCTCCTCTCTTCTGTGCTGGGTTTGGCCCCACCCGTCCGTGCACGCGCCCCCGACGCACAGCTGCATGAGTTTTCCTGAGAACCTTTGGTAGCACCGACTTAACCGCACCTTCCTGGCTGCCTGGGTTCAGACATGGCTCCTCCACGAGGGCAGAGACGCCCAAGCTAGACAGTTGGTCCTGCGACGCTTCCCGGCTCCCACGACCCAGGCAGGAGGGGCCCCGGCTCCTGCGCCCAGTGCCGACTGGGTTCATCGGGAGGTGATATTTTCCAGGAGGGCGGCCCTCCCCGCCAACTGTGTCTGCACATCCACCCCGCAGCCAAGAGTAGAGACACGTGGGCAGGGCACAGCTCCTCACAGGTGGGACCGGGGCCGTGGCCAGCACTGAACGGACATCCTGGGGGCGAAGGACGGAGGGACAGGCGGGCACGGAAGGCTGCACGGGGAGGACGTGGTGAGGGGCTCCCTGAGGCCACCCGCTTGTCTCCCACTGAGAAATCCCGAGATGCTCACAGGGAACTGAGAACAGACCACACAGGCAGGTGGACGAAGATGATGGGACCGTGGGAAGTACAAGTGGAGGTGAAGACATGAGGTGCCGGCGAGGGGGTGAGCAAATGGAAGTTTAAAAAGCAGGAGGTGACTTTTTTTTTAAAGAACTGGGCAAACTGTTACCAGGCCACCCAGCACTGGCGGCCAGGGTCCGGGGACTCGAGCTCACAAAGGCATGGCAAGGCCTCCTAAGGGCAGCACATGGGGCATGGGTTTGCAGGCCCCAGATGGGCACAGCCCCCTAGATGGGCACAGCCCCCCAGATGGGCACAGCTGAGGACCTAATCAGGTGAGCGGTTGAGTGGTGGAAGCTGGGTGAGCAAAGTGTTCATCCCAGCAGGGCTGGTGACAGGAAGGGCTGGAAGCAGGAGGGGACGCGTAAAACTAAAGAACAGGACTGCCTGGCTGCTACTGTTAGGGGACCAAGTGGCTCGAAGACGCTGCCTGCGCGCTTCTCTTCCAGTCTCACGAGAGGCTCCGGAGCAGAGGCAGTGAGGTGCACTCAGGCTTTAGTAATTACCTCGCAGTTTATTTTCACTTTGTTCTCCATATGGCTTTGTACCTGCCCAGCCTCTGCAAAGAGCAAGCATCGTGTTTACAACCAGGACACTCTCTGAGGGGTATGTTCTTTGGGCCACTGGGGGAGCAGAGGGACAGGCCATCCGGGCAGGTGGGGGGCCTGGCTGACCATCCAGGCAAGATCTGAGCTTTGGTGGCTGGTTTCTCCCCACTCTGCACCTAGCTGTGCCCAAAGGGGGGTTCCCGCGGGCGTGCCGGGTTTACTTCTCCAGATGCTCACTTCTAGATTGTATCAGGAAGAGCCAGTCTTCCAGGCCCCCCTCACCATGCTCCTCAGAGCGCCGCCCCCTCCCCAGGAACTTCCAACTCGGGGGTGTACCACGCACACCCTGACCCTCACCCTCACCAAACTTCTGACGGGTGTCAATGAGTTAGTATTTGTGGTAAAATAAACAGCACGAGCTCTTCGTTTGGGAACAGCCAATTTGCTGAATTACAGCAGGCAATGTCTTCTCATTAAAAATGTATAGTCATGTTACAATTAACATCTAGGGCTTGAAAAGTTGCTCGGTCATGTCTGAGTCTGTGACCCCATGGACTGAAGCCTGCCAGGCTCCTCTGTCCAAGGGATTCTCCAGGCAAGAATACTGGAGTGGGTAGCTGTTTCCTTCTCCAGGTGATCTTCCCGACCTGGGGATCGAACCCAGGTCTCCAGCATTGCAGGTGGATCCTTTACCAGCTGAGTCACCAGGGCAGCCCCATCTAGGGCTTCAGTGGAGCCTAGCATCGCCTGAATGCTCAGGTCTGTTCCCGCCACTGCCTGGCGCCATATAATCTCCCTGCCTTAAATGCGTGGCTTTTAAAGAAAACGCTGCAGGCCTGGGAGGGAAGAGTGGAGGTCAGGGCTTGGGTGCACCTGAGAGGCCCTGGGAACCCCACCCACATCCACTCCACGTTCAGCGTTCTCACAGCGGCTCCCACGCTGCCAGCCACAGGGCAGGGGGACCCCAGGTCCTCCTGCAACACAAGGTGACTCCTGTCCCTCCCCCTCAAGCCCCAGCTGCCCAGCACATCCTTGTCACTGCATGTCAGGGCCACTCAGGAGGGTGGGTGCAGCTGCCTGGGGGACCCTGGGGTCCGGCCGGGTGGGTGCGGGCTGCAGGGACCCACAGGCCCCACCTCCTCCTCCTCAGGCCACGTCCACCCACCTGCCCGCCCTCCTGGATCTGGAGCAAGTGACCGTCCCTCCTGATTTAGGCAGTTGTACAGAGAACAAGACCCTGGCTTCCGCAGTGAGGCAGCTGAGATGGGAAGGTTCTTGAAGCCGAGGGCAGTGGCCAGAGGGGGTCAGCGCAGACTTGGGTGCAGGGAACCCCGCGGGGACTCCTCGTGGCTGCAGGAGGGCGGGCGGGAGGTGGCCAGGGGGTTGCCCCGCCCCTGCCTCCCAGCCACCCTGCCAGCCACCTCCACCACCAGGGAGGCAGAGGCCTCGCCACAGGCTCCACTCGCACCCTGGGTGCGGCGAGGCGCCTGCGGACAGCCACGCAGCACGGGTCGGCTGCCTCTCCAGCTGCGCCTGTGGACTGGCTTCCCCCATCCGACTCCCGCCCTCCGCGGACCAGCAGCTCCCACTGTGTCCCCCACAGAAGCCGGCGCCTGGACACGGCCTCCTCGCCTCCACCTGCCCCGTGGCCCGTGTGTGCTGCAGCACCTTGTGTGCAAAAGGGTAAAAGCTGTCACTTAATTCCCTGTGCAAAGCACTGTTGAAAGCCGTTTCACAAGCATTATTCAATTTAATCTCAACAACTCTGAAGTATCCTCATTTTATAGATGAGAAAACAGGCTCAGAAAGGAGACCACGTGTTTTTGGGTCTTCAGCAGTCTGTACAGGGGCTGGGGTGGGAGCCCTGGTCTGCATTTAAGTCTGAGAACTTAACCAGCACCTGTTTGCCTCTTGTGTGACAGAGAAGGTGAACCCACAGCCTTGGCTAGATCATGGCGGAGTCTTGGGACCGGTCTCCAGTTCTGCACGTCAGCGGCTTGGCAGCTGCCACTCCCTCCGAACAACAACTAAAAATCTGAACAGACTGAAAAACACACTCTTCTCAGGCCTGTAAGAAAAGGGAGGGCACAGGGCAAACCACTGCCCCCAAGACTGGAGCGACAGACGGGTGAACGCAGGGAGCCAAGCTTCCAGGGGCGAGACTCAAAGACGCCTGGAACCAGCGCTGGTAGGAAAACCTGAACTGTGGTTTTCAGTTGCTGGAGGCTCAGTGAGAATAAGTCTGAGAGTCGTAAGCTCCAGGGTACCTGCTGAGATTTACTGGGAGATTTGCTGCCAGGGCCCGCCAAGGTTCTCAGTAAATATGGGAGAAAAGAAGATACGCAGATGGCAACCAGCACATGAAAAGACGCCCCACTCATATGTCGTCAGGGAGATGCAAGGGAAAACAACACGGAGACGCCACGCCTGTCAGAAAGGCCCGTGTCCAGAGCGCCGGCAGCACAGACGCTGGCGGCAGGGGAGCAGCGGGGCTCTCAGTCAGCGTCGCTGGGGAGGCAAAGCGGGGCAGGCGCTTTGGGAGGCAGTTTGGTGCTTTTGTAAAAAACTAAGTATATTTTACCTAGTGATATAGCAACCACACTCCTTGGTATTTACCCAAAGGAATGAAATACATGTTCACATGAAAACCTGCACGGAGGTGCTTATAGCAGCCCTGTTCATAACTGTCAAACCTGAAGCAGCCAAGAGGTCCTTCAGTCAGTGGTGGGTAAACCAACTCCAGAACGTCCAAACAGTGGGGTATTATTAAAGGCCAAAAAGAAACAAGCTATCAAGTCATGAAAAAATGGATAAAACTTAAATGCATATTACTAACTGAAAGAGGTTAATCTGCAAAGGATTTCAACTATAGGACATTCTGAAAAAGGCAAAACTACAGATAAAGTGAAAGGATCAGCGATGCCAGGGCCTGGGGAAGGGGTGGGGGTCAGGGGAGGCACAGAGGGTTTTCAGGGCAGGAGAATGGTTCTGAGCGACACTGTTATGGTGGATACAGGTCACTGTACTTGTGTCCAAACCCACAGAATGGGGTGGAGCCCTAATGTAAACCGTAGGCTTTGGGAAGTTGCCAACGGAGGTTCGTCAGTCTCAGGGAGGCTGATGATGGGCGATGCTGTGTAAGGGTGGGGCGGGGGCGCACAGGAACTCTCTGCACCTTCCTCTCAATTTTGCTGTGAATTTAAAACTGCTTGAAAAACTTGCCTTAAAAAAAAAAAAGAACCTGGTAGTTTCTATTCTAGGCATTTGAGCATAAGTCTTTTTTTCCCTCAGACTAAAGCACAAATCCAAAACAGAAATCCCCTATTTTTTCTGCCAAATTTATGTGGAAAGTGGAGGAAAATGCCCCGAGCTCCATGTTTATCCCCTGGCACCTGTGGCTCTGTTTCCAGAGCCTTTCAGAGTCTGGCAGGAGGGTCCCCCGTGAAAACAGCCAGTGTTCCCTCCAACGCAGTGGCCGATGACTGCTGGGGCTTGGCCTGCAGTTCTGGGGGCTGGCACGGGCTCCAGGCCAGAGTGTGGGCTGCAGACGAGACTCCCTGTGGGGAGGGTTGCCGCTTCGCCTTCCTCGCAGTCCTGAGGCCCCCCTCATTTTACAGAAGAGCACGAAGATCAGGGCTGGACCTGTACCAGACCCAGCTTCGCCTGCAGCGGAGTATCTGCCAGCAGGTCGTGTCGGTTCCTGGATCAGACCTTTGCAAATAAGAAACCCAACCAGCCAGACCCATGGTCCAGCCCAGGGCTCTGGGAGCCTCTGTCCCCAGCTCGGTCCTGGGGCTCGGGGGCAGGGTCCTCTCTGGAGTCGGTGGCTGTGCCGGCAGCTGGCTGGGGTCCATCCTCCCTTCCTCCTTTCAGCTTCTTGGGCCTGACCACGTCAGGGAGCACCGCAGCCCGTTGGCACGGTGTGATGACGGGACGCAGACGGCCCCTGCTGGGTGGGACTGGAGCCTCCTGGATGCGGGGCATGGAGTCCAGCTGACGCGCGTGAGAGGGCCCCGCGGTCCTGCCCTGCTGCAGCGGCCCCAGTACAGCATTCTTAGCCCACGTGGACAGGAAACAAGCCGTCAGGGGCTGGACTGAAGCCCAGGTCCCTGTGCTCAGGGGCTCCTTTGCCACTGGCTCGAGCCCTGCTGCTGTCGGCGCTGAAAGAGCAGCTCATCGCTCGCGGCTCTCAAGTTGGACGTCCGCGGTCCGGGCACCGACACACTTAGTGTCTAGTGGGTCCCTGCCTCCTGCTTCTCACCGTGTCCGCTCCAGACGAATGGGTGGGCCGCTCTGGGTGGTCACTGTTGTAGGAGACTAATCCCATCACAAGGCTCAACTTTTATGACTCTGTCACCCCCGGAAGCCCCTCTCCTGACATACTGAACTTGGGATTCAGCCTGCGAATTCTGGGAACGTGACATTCAGATGGCAGCATTCTGCCCCCAGCACCCCAAATTCATGTCCTTCTCGCCTATATTCCATCCTGCAGCCCCCCAAGTCTAAGAAACTTCGTTATCAACTCTAAGGCCTGACGTCGTCCAAGTCAGGGGTTCGGGGGACTCCAGGTCGAGTCATCAGAGGCAAAGCCCCTGAGCCTGTGCGCAGACAGTGATGTGCTTTCTCACACTGCAGCGGGCCATGCCCCGTGCCCCACGGAGCAGGCTGCAAGCCCGCTGCACCGGTTCTGTTTGTGCGCTGGGGAGCCCTGACTGACAGCTTGGAGCAGTGAAGCCCTCAGCCCGGCTCAGGCTGTTAAGCTCGACGAGCGTGTCTGTGCCCACACGCAGCAGCAGCTCTGTCACCAGCTTCCGATGCCATTGCCAAGTGTCTTTGTGAATTTGGTGCTCGAAGTTGCACTCATGAAATCCATAACTAATTATGTGGGTCTTGATTTAATCATATGAGCTTAGAGTTAAAAATCGACTTGCAAGCCAAACACCAGCCTCCGTGAAAAGGAAGTGATGGGTTGAGCACAGCCTCTGAGGACGCGCTGTTCCCCAGGCCGGCGTGTGCACCCGGGCCTCACTACTTGCAGGCCCAGCACCGTCTCCAGGCAACACCCCGCAGGGAGGAATCCAAGAGCCAACTGCCAGAACAAAGGCCTCTCTGGTTCTGAAGGCCTGTCCTTAGCATCTGATCGCTGTGACATCCAGCGGGGTGGGCGCCAGTGTGCACGCCCGTTCCTGGGGTTGCCTAACCACGCTGAACACACCTCTCACAGAACCGAGTATCCAGCAGGGACGGGGTGCTCTGGGCGCACCTGATGTCTTCATGTTACCCGACAGCAAGGTGTTGGGGGAGCGGCTAGAAACATGCTCTGTCTCCTTCACTGAGCCCCCAACACCCTAGGAGTGAGGCCAGAGGCGCTGTAGACCCCAAGGCAGCAGAATGGGGGGCTCGCCTCCCTCTGGCTTGGGGCTCTTACGGTGACATGCAGGAAGGAGGTCAGGGGTCAGTCCTGGAGCTGGAGCCTCCTGGCCGCAGGGAGGGGACCGCAGCAGGAGAGGAGAACCAGCTGAGGGGCCCCGGAACGAGGGAGGGAGTCCCCTGGAGGAACCAGCCCTGCAGGAGGCCCGGTCCCAGCAGGACCACGAGGCAGAGACTGGCAGTTTGAGGAAGCCATTGGGGGTGGTTTCTTTCGCGGCAGCGGGGACACACGCAGGTCTACAATGGAGCTGGAATCAAGGCCCGACCCCAAACGAGTCCCCAAGAAGCAGGCCTCAGTGCTTGCTGAGCCAGCTTCAGACGGCGGGGGCCAAAGAAGGGGCCTGGGGGTCGCGCAGGGCGGGCACCCAGGCCGAGCCCAGCCCTCAGCTGCCCCGCGGCCTCTGCCTGCTCTGACTTGGACCACGAGGTGAGGACCATGGAGTTGGGGACCCCCCACCCCCTGCATCTCAATGGGTAGAGCAGGAAGCAGCAAGGGCTGGGGCTGCGTGCCCCTCGGCCCGGGGCCCCCCTCGGCCTGGTGCCCCCCTCGGCCCGGGGCCCCCCTCGGCCTGGTGCCCCCCTAAGCCTGGGGCCCCCCTCGGCCCGGGGCCTACTGCTCTCTCGCTGAGCGTGAGGGCTGAGGGTCCTTGGTACCTTGTGAGGTGCCAGATGCAGTGGAACCCTGGCTGCTTCCCCCTGGTGGTCTGCGCCCTGCCGGCCCCCACCCAGCCCGTCCACCTCTGTCTCCAAGAGTCTGCTGACTCCAAACGCCTCAGGTGGGTGGAGTCACACAGGCTCTGTCCTGACAGCTGGCTTGTTTCCCTTAGCACAGCGTCCTCAAGGTTCGTCCCACAAGTATGCTTTTCCCATCATCCATCCTATAAACAACGAAAAGCAGAGACCAGCTCTCATTCAGTTACGACGTGTGAGAGCAGATTCCTGACAGAGCCACCACTGGCCACAGGGGCTTCCCGGGCATCGAGGAGACTCGGGGATGGCCACAGCCTGGACTCTGGCGGGGCAGACTGCCCAGAAGCCCCCAACAAGCACACAGGCCCTGCACAGCCTCAGGCAGCACCAGGGCCTCTGCCCACTGCTCTCAGCCGCCCTGAGCAGTCTGGCTGCAGAGTCCTCCCTGGGGCGGGGAAGGCGCCCTGAGGCAACACGGGAGACTCCGTGACAACAACAGTGAGACCCGCCCAGGGCCAAGGCAGAGGGAGACGTCCCTGTGCCCAAAAGCCACGCCCCAGCCGCCCCAAAGCCGGGGTCTCTGTGCACTGGGGGCTTCCTTCAGCCCTATGGGGGCCCCACTCACTCAAGGGGGCATTTCATGGGCTTGCAGCAGGAACCACGGAACTGTTTTCCTATGATTCCCTGAATAATGGAGGATTATAATCTTTCCTCTCCCTCCATGCTTTTCTTTACCAACACATAAAAATAACCACCAAACACTAACGCTGCCAGAGATGACGAGCGACATCCCCAGACGGATGATAACGGAGCCGCACCAGCCACCTCTGATTCCTGAGGACTCTTCCTGCTCCCCAAGATCCTTTTCCAAGAGGAAGTTGAATGCATTGATCTGGACCATCCACTAGAGTGTGGGTGCCCCGCCGAAGCATCCTTGCTAGTCGAAGACAGGACCTCAGGCTCAAGGGACGGTCGGTGCTGAGCCCCTCAGAGGACGCTTTCTGGAGCCTTCAAGAGAAGACTTGAAATTTTAAAAAGAAACTACTTAGCTACTTAATTAAAATCAGAGATCACATACAGATAATATTTTAGCCCAGGCTAAATTCTACTGGGGAAAAAACCCAAAAATCAAGAAAATAATGAAGGGTTTCACGTTCTTCTCTGCCCTACATCTCCAACGCCTTGTGCCTGGAAACTTCCCTGGTAAATCAAGGCTGCAGCAGCAGGGGAGACAGCAGAAGCTCCCCGGAAACATAAACATAGAATCATCACAGACGCCAGCTGGCCCACTGCTGGGACAAGCCCCAGACCCGAGGGCAGGACTCACCAGACACATGCACACGTGTCCACAGCAACGCGTGTTACAACAGCAAGAGGGGGAAGCAACCCAGGGGTCAAGGATGGACAACGGGTGAGTAAGGAGAGGAGACACATACCAGGGGACGCTACTCAGCCCTAAGAAGGAAGGAGTCTGACACCTGCCACAACGCCGTGAACCTGAAGAACACGGTGCCTGCCTGATTCCTCTTAAATGAGTCCCTAAAGTTGTCAGATCCACAGAGGCAGAAGGTCCAAGGCGGGTTCTGGGGGCTGCAGAGTCAGTGTTTAATGGGAAGAGTTTCAGTCTGGGAAGATGAGAGATTTCTAGCAACGGATGGCGCACGTGTGACTGTAGTTAATGCCACTGAACTGAGCATAAAAACAGCTCAGCTGGTGAATTTCATGTGTATTTTGCCTCACACACTCAGTGTTGATGAAACATAAAACCTTTTCCTTCCTGTGGCAGTGACACCACCTACTGTGACTTGGCACCTACTGTGTGCAGTGTGCCGGGACCCCGGCAGAGCACGCAGGTATAAGTCCATGGATTCACCGACACATGGACACAGCACGTGCTCACCCACACTGCGGTCCTTACTTCCTAACCTGAGGACTCATTTGGTGAGACAGTGTCGGGTGGCAGGAAGTGATGTTTCTGGAAATGAGGAAGAGGTGGGTGATGGATATGAATGGTGGCTGACATGGGGACCAGCAAGAAGACTCAAAGCCGACTCAGTCTCTGGTGACACAGCCCTGACTTCTGTTCCCTGATTCTTGCGTAAATGGTTTCCTCCTCGGATTGTATGGAGTTATTGCTGCTTAGAAAGTCCAAACACGTCTTTAGAAGCAGAATCCAAAACCTGGGTCTAGTTAAGACAACTGGAAATGACAGCCCAGGAATCAGACACCCAAACAATGAAGGAAGCGAAACCAATTTCCTAAAATTTACATTTAAATTTGATCTGCAGTCAGGGTCACCAGGCTCCCAGTGGAGCCCACTCACAGCTGTTACCAGAGGACCGGACTCTGCATCTCTGAATAATGAGCTGACCCCATCAGGTGAACTTGGACATGACCCCGGACAGCGAAGGGCTCTCAGGGAGGCGCTATGGGAGCTCTGACCTGCTCCACCTGGACGGGGGTGGGGGTGTTCAAGTCCAATGCCCACCCCTGGAAGCTGGAGCTGGAGAGCAGGCAGGCAGAGAAACCCCCGCCGCTCCGTGAGGAAACGCAGGTGGCACTGTGCAGGGCGACACAGTCACATCATCAGACACGCAGCAGCTCCTCCCTCCTGACCCCAGCCCTGACGCCATCCACTCCGGCCTCCCAGAATGTGCCTGAGACCTTCCGGGGCGCGTGCAGCACACAAACACCTGTGAGCTCTGGGTGACACCTTAACCCGTGGGGGACACTTCCACCTGTACCTCTCAGGTCAACAAGGGAGCAGGAAGTCCACCAACTGCTCAGACACCAGCCCCAGCACCTCCACAGAGCCAGTGCGGGAGCTGGGCGCCTGGGAGAATTCCCAGGTCCTCTTCTTCTGGTCCAGGATGATGGCACTTGAGTTTACAGCACAGCACTCTCTACAGCAGGCATTTTTAGCTCCGAATTGTCCAAGCTTCTGGGCCCGGCCGGCAGACAGGATGGGTGAGAAGGCCGCTGACCAGCGGACTCACTGAGTTCTCAGAACTGGCAGGAATTTGGAGCCTCTGCCAGCAGTGGACAGCCTGGTGCCCCCGCGGTGTCAGCGGCTCTCTCCCCTGAACCAGAGCTGGTGCGGTGGTTCCAGGGCCCATGGTTTCAACCAACGGGGCAGGGGTGCCTAAGGCCACCAGGCCGTGGGTGCCCCTCCCTCCCCTGGCCCAGCTGCCTCCAGGCCGCGACTCGAGTCCAGCCCTAGGTCCCCGCTGACTCCCACCACCCCGGCCGGTTCCGTCTCCGCCACCCGCAGCCCTGCCCAGCCCGGCCGCCTGTCCCAGCCCCAGTCCAGCCCGGGTGCCCTGCCAGCTGCCCTGGCCCGCGCTTACCCGCTCCTCTTCGGCGCGGATGTCCGGCATGGTGCTGAGGCAGAGGCCGACGGCCGTGACGGCCACGAAGGCCACGGACACGCAGGCGAAGAGCTTGCCGGCCGGGCCTGAGCGCGGGTCGTCCACCACGTCGCGCAGGCGCCGCCGGCCCCGCGCGAGCCGCCCGCCAGGTCGCGGGGTGCAGGCCGGGCTCCCTGGTGCCCCGCGCTCCGCCGGCCCCGCGCGCGCCTCGGCCGCCTCCTCCTCGCGGCGGCGCAGGCGGCGCAGGCAGCAACGCTCCAGGCGCGCCTCGTCAATGCCCCAGTACGCCAGCTCGTCGCGGAAGGCCAGGGCGCACGGGCCGCGCAGCAGCCGCAGCTTCCCGGCGCGCAGCAGCGCCACGATGGCGCGGAAGGCGCAGGGACTGCGGTCGAAGAAGAACTCGTCGCGGCTCACGTCGTAGTCGTCGCACACGCGCAGCAGCTCGTCGTGGCCGCGGCAGGCGCGCAGGCGCTCGAGGCGCGCGAGGGGACAGCGAGCCAGCGCGGCCCAGGCCAGGCGCACGCGGCAGCCGCCAACGTTGATGATGACGTGCCGGGCTCGGGCCCCGCCGCCGCCGCCCCGCCGCTCCGCGGGCCCGGGCAGCAGGGCCATGGCCCCATGCGCCGCGCCGGGGTCGGGAGGCTGGGCCTGCAAAGGAACGGAGCGCGTGTTAGGCCGCAGGCAGGATGGAGCTGGGGGCACCCTGCCTGCGCGCGACCCAGGGGCCTGGGACCAAACGGAACCCAGGGCTCCCCCGGCTCCGGCGCTCAGTTCTCCGCTGCATCCCTGAGGCCCCCCCTTTACATCTGCGTAAATGTTTGGAAACAGAGTCCCTGACTCAGGAACCACATCACAGAAGTTGCATGGACTCCTGTGGGTTCTTTTCCACACTACTGAAGGGAGGTTCCGGTCCTCCCCGAATCCTGCCAGGATGGTCCCCCTCAGTGCTTGTTAACATGATGGGGCCGCACTCGGGCACCAGGCGCTTCCCTGCACTGTGGCCACAGGGACGGAACACAGAAAACAAGCAAGTACCAGCCCGGAGCCTCTTTACCCGGGAGTATGAGCGAAGACATGGGCCGGGCAGTCCTCTGGAGGGGAGAGGGATGGTTCTCAGAGTGTGGACTGAGGGCTGACAGCACCGAAATTATCAGGAGAACCTGCAAAATATATATATTCCTGGCTCTCCACTTAAAATTCAGAGTGACTGGAAAACTGCATAGCAAGGACCTCCAAATATCCTCCCGTTAAAGCAAAGATGGGGAAAAAAACCCATCAGAATTGACTTTTTTGGAACTCCAGACACTAACCAAAGGGTAGCAGCAGCCGGGGGAACACTTGAGAAAGAACCCCTGAATCTCGGTAACAACGTTAACTCAGCATTTTAGCCTGCCCCTAGCTTCGTGATAGCCTTGAAGGTGACACCCTGCGTTCCTGGCATCATGACTGGCACTGGGAGGGGGAGAGTGCACCCCATTCAGGGGGAGCCATAACTGTTGGGACCTTTCTGGTGGCGCCCCTGAAAGACCCATCAGAGGGCCTGCCTGTACCTCCCCCGACTCAGGGCTCTCCCAGGGCAGAGGTGGCCGCCTGAGCAGCTTGTGGAAATCATTTACATGAAAACGTTTGCCGAGACAAGGGATGAACTTTGTGTCACGGCAAACAACAGGCTAACCAGAAGGCTAGGGAGAAGAGGCTGGGGAACGAGATGCTTTGAAAAGCTCTGAGGAATTCCTGGAAACCTAGAATGCGGCTCACATGCCTGGGGCCGTGGGCATGCTTTGGAAAGACCTGAGAAGCCTCGCCCTTCCCCTGCACCCCCCTGCAGGCTCTGCACCAGCAAGATGTGAAGGTGGGGGGCGTGCGGTGAGGGACAGCCTGCTGGTGTTGAAGTGCTGGGACACACACAACTAATCTGCAGAAACTGGTTTTTGTTTCTGTTCCAGGCATTTGAGATGCTCTGTCCAATCACTTTCTGACCATTAAGCTAATGCAACAGAGACATCTGCAAGACAAAGACAAAAAATACAGACTGCATAATTTATTCAGGAAACAAGAGCCCTGAAATGCTTCCCCATCCACCATGTGGGTTATAGGAGGCATTTAAGCACTGTAGATTTTTTTTTTTTTTAAAGACTTAATAGAAAAAATGGGCTAACTATCACTGAGTTTATAGTAAAGGGGAAAAAATAGACTTTAAATATATGAAAAGAAGTTCCAGTTCATTCCTAACAGCAAAAGTAAACATCTCAAGTTGCCACAGGTATTGCGTTGTAGGGTGGGAGAGGTTGAGGACATAGTTTATTGCATTCGCTTCTCACAGGTGGTAACTGGTAAGCCATCATGACAGGAGGTGGAAGGTTTGAACTCACCCTGTAGGAAGCAGGGATGTTTGTCCCTACACACTAGGGAAAGGGTCCCTATACCCTAGTGAAAGAAATCTGCCCTGGGGAGAGGATTAAAAGATTTCTCTGCCTGGCTCTTTGAGAATACATGTCTAAAAATCCTACCTGCACAGTAGGTATGAGGTTGAAACTTCTGTCTCAATGACAGAAACCTAAGAAATTATCACCCGTGAGAGGAGGTCTCATGTTGACCACATCCAGAGACTCTGGTTAGACCACACACAGAGTCACCTGAGGCAACTCTGCCCCCAGGGGCATCAGGGAGGCCTGGGGTGATTTTGGTTGTCATGACCAGATGCAACAGTTCCCCACTGGTGTCCAGTGGGAAGAAGTCGAGGGTGCCATGAGACCACACAGTGCACGCGCACGATACCCAGCCCAACGCCAACAGCACCGCGGGTCTTCAGGGACGGGCTTGCCACTGAAGCCTCAGAGGGTCCCACTGGTGAAGCCCTGACAGATGAACTTACAAACTGAAATTATAAAATACACAGGGCAGAATCCCACCTAAGCAAACACCGGCAGGCACAGGAGTAATAGGGTCGGGCTCCGGTGGTAAGATTATCAAAAATAATTCAATGCATCAAAGAAGGAATTAACCCCAGAGGATGAAAGATATTATTAAAAAGACTAGGAGAATCTCATAATGAAACCCAGTTTCCAGAAGTGAATAGATAAGACTGAAAACAGAGATGGTCAGTTTGGGGTCAGGCTGAATCAGGTTGAGGTCAGGCTGAGTCAGGTGAGGCCAGGTTGGGGGTCACACTGGGGTCAGGTTGAGGGCAGCTTGGGTCTGGTTGAGGTCAGGTTGGGGTCATGCTGGGTCTGGTTGAGGTCAGGTTGGGTCTGGTTGGGGTCAGGTTGAGGTCATCTTGGGTCTGGTTGAGGTCAGGCATGCTGGGTCTGGTTGAGGTCAGGTTGGGTCTAGTTGGGGTCAGGCTGAGTCAGGTTGGGTCAGGTAGAGGTCATGCTGGGTCTGGCTGAGGTCAGGTTGGGTCAGGTAGGGGTCAGGTTGAGGTCGGCTGGGTCAGGTTCTCTCCCAGGAACCCTCCAAAAGGAGTCAACAGAAGACAGACAGCACAGACAAGAACACATATGGAAGATAAAGTGAAGTTATCAATACTGTTTAGTAGGAATCCCAAGGGAAGGAAACGGAAGCTAGGTGGCATCCAGCTGCAGCTTAGACTGACCACAGGATGGCGAACACTCCCACCAGGCACTTTTCGGGGAGACCTGGGGACCTCAGTCGAGAGGACCTGACTTTGTGGTACTTCGGGTGAGACGTCACCCCATTCCTGGATCCTGGGAGCTGCAGGTGGGGTGGTGCCAGTTAGGGATGCTGCCTCTGGGGGGTCTGCGAGGGGGGCGTCAGAGGGGTGTGTGTGTGTGAAAATGAAAAAGGGGAAAAACACACAAGATTAGACAGGGGTCTCAAATATCAGAAGACCAACCCACAGTTGAAGAAATGTTTATTCTGTAGCTGAATTTACCAATTTCTATTTAGGCTTAGAAACATGAACTGAAACAGACTAAAACCTGTTTAGTGGAGGTAAACCTTTGGATCTCACAAGAGAACTGAAGTATTCTTCTCTAGGAAAAATGTCTTTCCTTGTGCAAAACAGATAGCTTCCTATTTGGAGGAGGTGACCTTTAAAATGAGCAAATTTGGAAAACTCAGCAGTGGCCACAGGACTAGAAAAGGTCAGTTTTCATTCCAATCCCTAAGAAAGGCAATGCCAAAGAATGCTCAAACCACCGCACAATTGCAGTCATCTCACACACTAGCAAAGCAATGCTCAAGATTCTCCAAGCCAGGCTTCAACAATACATGAACTGTGAACTTCCAGATGTTCAAGGTGGTTTTAGAAAAGGCAGAAGAACCAGAGATCAAATTGCCAACATCCGCTGGATCATGGAAAAAGCAAGAGAGTTCCAGAAAAACATCTATTTCTGCTTTATTGACTATGCCAATGCCTTTGACTGTGTGGATCACAATAAACTGTGGAAAATTCTGAAAGAGATGAGAATACCAGACCACCTGACATGCCTCATGAGAAATCTGTATGCAGGTCAGGAAGCAACAGTTAGAACTGGGCATGGAACAACAGACTGGTTCTAAATAGGAAAAGGAGTACATGAAGGCTGTATATTGTCACCGTGCTTATTTAACTTATATGCAGAGTACATCATGAGAAGTGCTGGGCTGGAGGAAGCACAAGCTGGAATCAAGATTGCCGGGAGAAATATCAATAACCTTAGATATGCAGATGACACCACCCTTATGGCAGAAAGTGAAGAGGAACTAAAAAGCCTCTTGATGAAAGTGAAAGAGGAGAGTGAAAAAGTTGGCTTAAAGCTCAACATTCAGAAACGAAGATCATGGCATCCGGTCCCATCACTTCATGGCAAATAGATGGGGAAACAGGGGAAACAGTGGCAGACTTTATTTTCTTGGGCTCCAAAATCACTGCAGATGGTGACTGCAGCCATGAAATTAAAAGACACTTGCTCCTTGGAAGAAAAGTTATGACCAACCTAGACAGCATATTAAAAAGTAGAGACATTACTTTGCCAACAAATGTCCGTCTAGTCAAGGCTATGGTTTTTCCAGTAGTCATGTATGGATGTGAGAGTTGGACTATAAAGAAAGCTGAGGGATGAAGAATTGATGCTTTTGAACTGTGATATTGGAGAAGACTGCAAGGAGATCCAACCAGTCCATCCTAAAGGAAATCAGTCCTGAATGTTCATTGGAAGAACTGATGTTGAAGCTGAAACTCCAATACTTTGGCCACCTGAAGAACTGACTCTTTTGAAAAGACCCTGATGCTGGGAAAGATTGAAGGCAAGAGGAGAAGGGGACAACAGAGGATGAGATGGCTGGATGGCATTACCGAGTCTATGGACATGAGTTTGGGTAAACTCCTGGAGTTGGTGATGGACAGGGAGGCCTGGTGTACTGCAGTTCATGGGGTCGCAAAGAGGCGGACACGACTGAGTGACTGAACTGAACTGAAATGTACCTGGGTGGGGAGCCACGCTGCTGAACCCCCAGGGCCCCACATCCTCCCACGGGTGCATGTACTGATGGACTCCCAGATGTTAGCACCTGCGTCTTTCGTGGGGATGTTCTCGGGCTCCGGGGTCCACCTGCCTGCCCAGCACAGGCCAAGCGGGAGTGAATGGTGAGGGAGGCTCCTGCCCCAGGAAGAGCAGGACAGGGTAGGGGGAAGCTCTCAGTGGGGACAGCGCGCCTCAGAGACCGGCCACTGCAGAGGGCCTCCAGCCCGCCCACCGCTGCGGGCTTGGAGAGGGCTTTGTCTCCTTGCTTGAGAGTCAAGCTCAGTCAGGGAAGCATAGCGGGGGGCACTCAGGAGATGAGGTGCAGAGCCCCTTCCCACACTGCTTCTGCCGTCAGCCCCCAGGTCTGCGGGGAGGGGGCCGTGCTCGCCCCTCTACTGAGGCCACTCCAGTCCTCACCTGGCCTGGTGCCCCTCCAGATGCTCACTTTCATTACAGCTGAAGTGCTTCACCTCTGAGTTGACACGGGTTCACAAGAACGAACACATGAGACTAGCCACGTGACAATCGGAAAACGTGATCTAAATGAGAAATGCTTTTCTCCAATCATTCAACTAGCACATGACTGTGGCTGAGCTAGTTTAAACTAAAAATGCGTCCAACCTCCTGACAATAAGGAGGACACAGGTTAATATTTGGTGAGACACTGCACTGTTTTTCAATTCTTATTGTCCTACCGAGACAAACATCACATGAATTAGGATAAAAATCATCCACGTGATAAGTACAAAGACCCAAAGGTAAAGAACTAATTTTAAATAAAACATGATTGTTAGGAAATTTCAGTCTTAAAGTACTATTAGGATCATTCCTATAATTTCTGTCCAATTGTTAACCTCCAATGTGTTCAACCATTTTTTTCCTGGAATGCATTTCTTTTCTATATGTCAAAGTTACACAAATTGCAAATTACACTTCTAAAGTGTATATATGAACAGAACCAAAAACACTCTAATTAGATCTATTTTTAGCCATGCTGTTGACAGAAAGATTGATGATTATTTTTCAGTTATGATTTATGATAACTTCATATAGTCTCCAAATCTATAAGGCATATAGAAATTTGATAACTAGTAACTCTTATCCACAAAGCATGATGCATATAGCAGAACTGCATATAATTGCCCCAAAGTTTTTTAAAAATTAAACTTTCAATTTTGAGATTGTAGAGATCCTTTTACCCAAATCGTGCAGTGGTAGCATCTCGCAAACCTACAGGGTGCCGCCTCGGATGTAGTCCAGACACGGAGTGTCCATCTCACCGGGCCCGCAGCACCTCCATCCCTCCCAGCCCCACCCCGGCCTAACGTGGCCCCAGCGGTCCGTGCTCTGTCCCTGTGCTCCCGTCATCCCAAGCACGGTGTACAAGAGGACCCACGCTGGCAGGTAGCCAGTGAGGACCGAGTCTTTTTGCTCAGCGTAACTCTGAAGATTGGCCAGATTGTGGCTGGTGCAGCGCTCACAGTTGTATAACCCTCTCAAGGTGAAGGACAGCTGGCTCATTTCCAGGATTTGGCTATTAAGAGCAAAGCTGTTACAAACATTTCCATAAACGTCTCCCCATCATGTGGTTAAAAGCCCAGTTGAGCAAAAGTTTTTACTTTTTGATAAAGTCTAATTTACATTTTTTTTCCTGACTGTGCTTTTGGTATCAATAATAATGTGCTTGATCCAACATCCCAAAGATATTCCAGTGTTGTTTTCCCAAAGTTAATAGTTTACATTTTACACTTAAGTCTGTGATGCACTGTGACATAATTTTTGTACAAGGTGTGACCCTCACAGGAAATGCATGTCAAACCCATTCTTGGAGGTGGGCATCCGCAAAGACTTTGAAAGCAAGCCATAAAATGTTTGTTAATCTTGTGATTTATAATAGAGCCGTTTTAGATAAATTCCGCTTGCTCTGGAAACAAGCTACAACAAAATAAAACCAATGTAATTTTTTCTGCTAGAAATTTTACCCCTTTTACATATTGAGTGTCTAATGGGTCTTCATGTTCTCAATACTCTGTATCTTCCACATTTTTTGTAAACTGTGTACAAGTATAAACATGTAAACAGTCAGATGTTTTGGGTACCCATTGACTCTGATTTCTAGAATTTTCATACATTCTACCCATGGTAGGCACATCCGGCTGGGAGTCCAGCAGCCTGGGGACGTACTATACTCACAGCTGAGAGGCTGTTGCACACCCGGTGTGGGTACCTGGAGCCCTCTGTTCAACTTCTGCCCTTCGGGAGTTTGAATTCAACAAGCCTCGACGGCAGCGAATCCACCTCTAAGCGTCTGTGAAGCTCCGATAGTGGTACTGAATAAAGAGGAAAGAAACTCCTGATCTGCTCAGAGAGTGGACGTGAGCACGCCAGGGCAGCTCATAGGTTCCTGAGGCCAGACGAGCTCTCTTCCTACGTGATCGCACCTCAGCCCCCAGGACCGCTTCTCCCCAGAGCAGCTCACTTCTGATGGGAAACAGGACAGGCCCCAGGTGAGCAGACAAGAGAAAGCAGAGCTCCCGTGTGAGAGCACATGCGTCAGTGGTCATCAAAGACGGGCTCCCCCGGGCAGACTTGGAAAGTGTGAGTACATAGTGACTGGACTAGAAACCTAAGTCAAGCCCTGAGTCTATGGTGTGTACACTCTACACAGCAACAGAGGAGGGAGGAGAGAAAGACCACGCGCCACCACGGGGAAACAAGACGTCCGCAGGGTCCGGTGAGCGGGTGCGGACCGTGTCCACCCCTTGACCCCGTGGTCACACCTGGCACCCGGGTGGCAATGCAGGGCAGTGGTCAGTCTCAGCAGCATCTGGCTCTGCCCTGGGCAAGACGAGCTCCAGTCAGATGCCCAGACACAGGTCCCTGTGTCCAGATAAAACAGGAGGCCTGGGGTCTTCAGAGTCAAGGACAAGGAAAGGAACAGGTGGGAGGGACGTCACAGGAGGTGAAGTGAGAGGCTGTGAGATGTAACCACACGAAATGCATAGACCTTGGTTAGAGTCTACCAGAAAGCCTACAAAACACAGCTTGGGGACAGCTGGGAAAATCTGAAATATTTGTTATTGTTAATTTTCTTAGGTGTTATAATGGAATTGGTTATGGAAGAGAATAGACTTATTTTTAGGAGATGCATATTCGACTACTCAGGGATAACTGTCTTGGCTTCTGTAAACTACTTCCACATGGTTCATTCATCTCACATATATATGGACACACACACATATATACACAAAATCTCATATATATTATATATATACTTCCACACAGATGGCTAGGTTTTCACTGTACTACTCTTTGGACTTTAATGTATGTTTGAAAATTTTTACTTGAAAAGAGCGACAAAGAAACAGCGCCCCCACCACCCAACCCAACAAAACACAATTCTGGTGATGTTCCTTTCCTCCTTACGTAGTAAGATGTAAAATAATGTACAACGTCCATTTTTATTTATGGACCTACTAATAAGGATTATGTTGTGTGACAGGTAATTTTATGTGTCAACTTGCCTGGGTCATGGGGTGCAGCAGATATTTGTCAAATATGTTTCTGGGTGTTACCAGTAAGGTGTTTTTGAATGGGATTAACATTTAATCTGTAGAGTGAAGCCAACTGCCCTCCCAGACATGGGTGTCGTATATGAAGGTTTTTTGAGATAAAAGCCCCAGACGTGGGTGTCATACATTAAGGTGGTCAAGATAAAAGCCCACTAAGCAGCCAAGCCCGGCCGCCCCCTTAGCTTCCTCGGCCACACAAGGTGCCCCCCACTGCCCACGCTAGCTTCTTGGTACTGCTGCTCCTGGCATTTCTGTGCAGGACGCTCACATCCTGACTGGGCAGAGGGTCACCCCACCTTCCCTTCCTGGCCTCTAGGACAGAGGCTGGCCCAGCCTCGGGCCCTGGAGCCCAGGCCGAGGACTCTGATCTGCCTTTGTGCTTTTCCTGGTCACAAGGTCACTCGGAACCAGCACACTGGTCGTGACCACATGGACCACATGACTTGACACACATCGTTCGTTCACGTACACAGCATGCTTTGACCCCCTTGGCAATGGTCCGTCTGTGGGGAGTTCTGTGAAAGTGTGTTTCTTTTAAAGAACCAGTCCCAGATTTGGGTTTTTGTTCTAAAAACTTATAGTTACTAATTTCTCACTTTGCAAACATCACTCACACGTGGGCGTCGAAAGGAAAACAACTAGAGTCACAACGGAAATTCCTAGCGACCGTAACATCACATCCAGCTGCACAGGAGAGACTTAGGCCCAGCGGCAAGGGGGCCTCCCTTCACTGCGAGGCTGAGACACAGAACAGCCCATTCCGGCCGCTGCAGGGGCAGTGAGGCCTCTCTCTTGCCCGCTGACAGCAGATGCTGGCTGGCGGCAGGCGGGCAGGTGAGGGGGACGTCCCAGATCTTGGCAGGTCAGCATGTGTGATGCTGAGGGGACGAGGCCAAGATGCTGTTTCTCTGAAAACAGTGCGTGACTTGTGCCAGGCGCTGTGGAGGCTGGGTTCCCACATGTAGGTGGGAAAGTCTTGGATGGAGCCAAAGCTGGGAACCTTGGCGCTGCTGCTCCGGCCAGCTCCTTGAAAGCTGCTGAAACCTCTCCAGATCTCAGGGTCCAGCTGGTGAATCAAGGGAGTGGATAAGATGATCCCAAGGCCTCCTCCAGACTCAAGGTTCATAAATAGCAGGTAAGAGTGGAGAATACAGAAGGCCTGGTCTCTTGGAAAAAAGCCAGAGAGAGCGGGAGGATGGAGGAGGAAATAAGCAGCAAGAGCTGAAGAGAAAAGAGACTTGGGCAGGGGGGACAGCTGGGGATGGGGGCACTGTTGGGGATGGGGGGACACCCGGGGGAAGGAGGGGACACCCGGGGTCAGGAGAGGACACCCGGGGAAGGGGGGGTCACCTGGGGGCGGGGGGGACACCCGGGGTCAGGTGGGGTCACCTGGGGGCAGGCAGGAAACCCGGGGGCGGGTGGACACAGTTCCACTCAGAAAGTTAGCACTCTCGATCACCAGCTGACCCTTCATTCTGGGTCCTGGGACACAGCCTTTAAGAATAAAGGCCTCCCTGAGGTTTTCTCAATGACCCTGGTGCTCCTGGGGTGAGACATCCCGAGGAGGATGAGGCTGGACCCTGGCACCCAGGGCACAGGACGGGAGGGCACAGCACCACAGGCTCTGCAGGGCCCGAGCTCACCGTCTTGCCAGAAGTCCCCTCCCGCCCCAGAGCTCCTCACGGCCGTCTCCCTCTCTCCCCACACTCTGTCTGTCTCAGTCTCTCCTGCCCTCCTCCCCAGCGAGGCCTCACGCTCCAGGGGGGCTGTCCTGTGGGGACAGGCGTCCAAGTGCCCAGTCCATCCGGCCGGTTCTTGCCCCAAAGCTCTCTCTGCCTCTCGTTGGGCATGAACCTCTGAGGAAATCATTGTTTTCTCAGGCCCTCTCATGTTGAGATTTCCTGGGCCATGGTTTAGTTCAACAACTCTGTTTTCCCCGTGGGAGGCGGGGCCGCATGCAGGACCCCTCACCTCCGGGTGGCTTCCCCGCGTCGGGCTCATCCTTGGTGGGGGGCGGTCCCCCGTCTCTGTTGGGGCTCCTCTGGCCCTGAGATGACAAGTCTCCCTCCTGCAGGCACTGCGTCTAGACCCCGGTCAGCCA
Organism: Bubalus bubalis; assembly: GCF_019923935.1. Lineage (NCBI taxonomy): Eukaryota > Metazoa > Chordata > Mammalia > Artiodactyla > Bovidae > Bubalus > Bubalus bubalis. The sequence continues at coordinate 61,153,030 of NC_059178.1, read as the reverse complement.
CGGGCTTCTTGGAGAGTCCAGGACACGTGGCTCATCGCCTCACAGACACATGGTGGGTCTGGGGTCCTGAGGACTCTGAGGTTGGCTGTGGTCACAGGACCCCTGGGAAGAACCTGTATTTCGGGGGACGTTTATGTTTACTCCAAGCACCCACTTGGTTACATCGTGATGGTCATTGTATTTTCCTCAAACACTGCTCTCACTCCAGTCTACACGGTGTTGGACGCTCTGAGGACAGGGTTTCGAGTGGAAATGTAGTAGCTTCTCGGAAACTGCTCCTTGCCTCAGCTCCTCTGTCTCCATCAGTGAACTAGACAGACAGCCGTGGTGTCGCACGATAAACGTACAACTGTCACCTTTAGGCTCAAATGGGAGGCCCTGACCACGTCTCCCCTGCTTCAGGGGAGATTTCTTTCTTCATGGAGGCCAATCTGTGTCCCGTGTCCTCACCCCACCCCCCAGAGTATTCCCTATTCCAGCCCCCAGCCCCAGCTGTGGGTGTTCTTCGTAATCAGCAAATGAGCAACTCAGGGATGGACGTGCCCTCCAGCCCCAGGCAGCCTCCAGCACAGCCCACTCCTCGCCCTCCTCCTGGACGAGGGTCTCCACGGTGCCCGCGGTCCCCTCACAGGGCGTCCTCCTGGATGAGGGTCTCCACGGTTCTCCACCTCCCCCCACAGGGCGCCCTCCTGGACAAGGGTGTCCACGGTGCTCCACTGCCCCCCCACCTCCCTGCAAAGGGTGCCCTCCTGGACGAGGGTCTTCACAGTGCCCACGGCCCCCTCACAGGGCACCCTCCTGGACGAGGGTCTCCATGGTGCTCCATCCCCCCATCCACTTCACGGGGCTCTCGGGGGACCAACAGCACGTCCCTCTAGAGTCCTCCCCTCTCTGGCCCACCTGGGGCTCCTCAGCCCCCCCACCAGCTCCCCCAAAGGCCTGATCCCCTCCTGAATGTCTCCGAGCTACCCCAGAGCCCGGGAGTTACTGGGGCTTAGGCCACTGCCCACCCAGCTCAGGGCCCTGCTGACCCCATGTGAGCCCCACAGCCCTTCCAAGAACAATTGTCTCCGAGGCGGCTTGAGCCCCCTCACCCTCCGCCGAGTTCGGGTCCCTAGACTTGGAGCATGAACCTCCTCTTGGATTTAAGGACATCTCCCAGTGACTGAGCGCCTATGGGTTAGAAAAAGCAATTATGTTCCAGAACTATCATAACTGCTAAGTCTGTTTCAATGTACAGGTTGAGGACTATAATTAGCACATCTGTATGCAAACGTCTGCTGCATCAGTTTTCTCTGAAATCTCTGTTCACATGGTGCTTCTGCTCCCGCACCCAGAGGAGCGAGGCTGCTCCAGAGCCTGGGCTCTGCGAGAGGCTTCGGAGCTGCCAGGGCCTGGGGGGCGGCCACCCCGCCGCTGGGGGCGGCTCACGGCTGACAGTTGGACTGTCGTCCAACAGTGTCGACAGGCGTCACTGGGGGGCTTCTACTGGAGTGTGTCCCTCTGCAGCGTCTTGCAAATCCCCCCAGAGCGTCTCTTGGGGACAGGGGACAGACCCTCAATGTGTCAGAGGCCCCACACTTGGGCCCCCAGTCATCTTGTCCCCCCAGTCAGCTTCTAAGCCTACATAATAGAAACTCTCTGATGCCTAAGAAAGACGAAGTTACAGAGCCACCGTCCAGAGCTCATCCCCCGCCCCTCTGGACAGGGCCCCGTGGGGCTTCCTGAGCTAAGAGGCCGAGGCTCTGGTCCAGCCTGGCCCTGGATGCTGACCTTGGAGCAGACCTTGGTACAGGACGGAGCGACAGACACTTCAGCGAACAGAAAGGGGAAGGAGTCACGGCCACCACCTCTCCCGCCCTCTGCCGTCTCTGGTGGGGCGGTGGGGGTGGGTGTTGTGTGGACCAGCGTGTCCCCCGCTGAGACGAAGGGCTGCAGCCTGAGGGTACAGGGCTGGCCGAGACCCGCCCACAGACCCTCCGGGGCCTGAAGTGCGGGTCCCTGGGCTGGGCCCCAGGAGGCCTGAGGCCCCCCTGCCTCCCCGTGAAGACCAAGAGACCCCCGTGACCTGGGGAGGGCAGCAGCCTCCTCGCGGCCTGGACTCCCTTAGCTCCCTGAGCAGGAAACGGACAGTTTCCAGATCACTGAATTTTTACTTTACAGTCAGGACAGTTCTTAATTGGTAATTTCTTTCTTAAATCAATTTTATTAAGCAAGTGATGAATCATTCCCACCCTGTCTGCTGCAGAATGTGATGTATGTAAGCCGCTTCCATGCGACCTCCGTGGCACTGCGGGTCCCAGCCGGCTGTTGCCACGGGGACACAGGGACAAGGGGGACCCTGGCTCCAGGGACGAGGAGGAGACCTGCCCGAGCTCTGCCAGCGGCCAGGCCCAGGTCGGAGGGAAAGCAGGAAGGGCTGGAAGAGGACAAACCAGCCTGAGAAGCCGTGGGAAGCAGCTCTGACGGCTGTGGGGCGACAGACTGACTGACTGACTGACTGACTGAAATATGAGCGGAGTCTGTCAAGTCGGCAAATTCTCACAGGCTGAAAACATCCTTCTGAAGTGTCAGCAACTCGAGAGGCAAAGCAAGCCTGGAAGAGACGTGCCACCTCAGAGACAGAGGAGAAACACGACCCAGACATGGGCCTGAGAGGCTGGGCGTCAGGGGGTTGGGGGTGGGGCGCCGCTGGACTGGCTGCAGCTTGGTCCCTGTGCAGGACAGGGTTCATTTCACGGAGCTTTCTGTTAAGATCTTAACATGAGGGGAAGCTGGGGGCAGATACAGGAAAAGTCTGTGCTAATTTTGCAGCTTTTCTGTAAGTTTAAAATAGTTCAAATAAAAAGTTTCTTTATATTTAACTTTTTCCGTTTCAACCCTGAGGCACTGGAACGAAAAACACCTTGGATCTGAATTTGATGAGTTTCAGTGACGCCTTCACACCCCTCTCCCCAAATATTAGCGCTAGGATTTCGTCAAAGGCAAAAGCTGCTGGCATGCTCAGACCACTTCTATCTCTGTGTGTGTTAATCGCTTAGTTGTGTCTGACTCTGCAACTTTATGGACTGTACCCTGCCAGGTTCCTCTGTCCATGCAATTCTCCAGGCAAGAATACCAGAGTGGGTTGCCATTCCCTTCTCCAGGGGATCTTCCTGACTCAGGGATCGAACCCATATCTCCTGCATTGCAAGCAGATTCTTTACCATTGCCTTCTCCGTTTGAACCACCAGTATGACACAAAAAACATACACAACAAAATTTAAAAATAGATCAATTGGACTTGATTAAAATTAGACTTCTGTGCATTGAAAAACTATCAACAGATAGAAAAGACAATCCACAGAACAGGAAGAAATATTTGCAAATCATATACCTGATCAGAATTTAGTATCAAAAAGATACAAAGACCTCCTACAGCTAAATAAAAAGAGAAACAACTCAGCTTAAAAATGGGATAAAGACTTGAATAGACACTTCTCCAAAGAAGGCAAACAGCCAACAAGCACCTGAAAAGATGCCCCACAGCACTGGTGTCTCGGGAAACGCAATCAAACCACAGTCCTGCCCAGCATCCCTCCAGAGGCTTCTCCGATGCTTGCTGTCCTGTGGGCATTCAGCCTTCTCTGCTGGCTTCCTCATGTGGCCGCACCCCCTCACCGGCCTCGGAGTCAAGGGGGTCCAGCCATGCCTCTCCTCTGCCAGCACTGTGACTTCTCGGCTCTTCTTATTTTTTTCCTCTCATCTCTTGATTTGCAGACGCCTCAGTTTTTCACTGGGCTTCCCTGGTGACTTAGTGGCAAAGCATCTGTCTGCCAGTACAGGAGACACAGGTTCAATCCCTGGGTCGGGAAGATCCCCTGGAGGAGGAAATGGCAACCCACTCCAGTATTCTTGCCTGGGAAATCCCATGGACAGAGGAGCCTGGCAGGCTACAGACCATGGGGTGGTAAAGAGTTGAACACAACTTAGCAACTGAACAACAGGTTTCATTCTGGCTTCCCCAGTGGATCAGCAGTAAAAGAATCCACGTGCAATGCAGGAGACACGGCAGGAGCCTTGGGTTCGATCCTTGGGTCGAGAAGATTCCCTGGAGAAGGAAATGGCAACCCACTCCAGTATTCTTGCCTGGAGAATCCCATGGACAGAGGAGCCTGGCGGGTTATGGTTCATGGGGTAGCAAAGAGGCTAAGCAACTAAGCAACAAACGAAAACCCAACAATTTCTCATTCAACACACGTGTTCACCGAGCTGCTAGCCCAGCCAGGCAACAGGCTAGACCCTGGGCTCTGAGGGGCTGGACAGAGAGTCACCGGGATCCTGGCAGCCTGGTCAGACCTCGGGCTGCTGGACACCCAGCTCTGCCACCCAGGGGCAGGTCACCCAGGCTCCAGGACGAGGTTCTGTCTGGGGCACCAGGGCCCCTGCAGGTCTGGGCTGGTCCAGCACTGCAGGTTTCCAGGGCGATGCCGCAGTTGATCTGACAGCAGCTCCACAGGCTCCATAATTAGGACCTCTGAGGAGACGCCTTCGCAGCCCCTAAGTGATGGGGGGAGCTGTGACTTCAGCAAACAGCATTTTTAGAAGCAATGCTGCTTCCTGTTGGTCAGTGGGAAGCCTTCTCCCCTTTTCCTTTTATCTACAGGTCAAAATAAGTAAAAACACATCCTGCTCCTGCAGAGTCTCAGGGCCCCCTGCCATGTGAGTCCTCGAGGCCCCCTTCAAAGGGGCACAGCTGTGCGGCTCCTGCAGGGACCAGGCGTGAGTCAGTGATGGGAGACCCTTCCTGGGAAGCACCCGTGTCAGCTACACTCTCCTCCGGGAGGTTGGTCCCTCAGAGGCAGGGTGTGTCTCAGCCATGGTCCTGCCACGCTGGACAGGCTCACTGGGGCAGGGCTGGACCAGAGGTGGAGGGGGCTCCATCCATGAAGCCGGGAGGACCTCCAGGCAGAAGCAGTGGGGAGGTTTGGCAGCAGGCCCTGGGTGGGAAGCTGGGGGGTCAGTGGCGGGGCAGAGCCTGCAAGGGCTGCTGGTGTCGTCCCTGCTGCACAGCTGGGCTGATGAAAGACGATCCCACAGACAAGGTGTCTCACTTCCCAATTTCATCACTCACCACGGGAGTCCCGTGGGCATCTAGTGGTTACTGGTTCAGACTCGGTGCTCTTAAGGCTGTGGCCCGGTTCAATCCCTGGTCGGGGACCCGAGATTCCACAAGCCACATGGCACAGCCAGAAAAGTAAAATGAAATAAGAAGACCTTACAAAACTGTAGCAAACAAAAGTGTCACTGGCATAAAGATGGCTTTATGACCAATGGAATGGAACTGAGAGCCAGGAAATAAACCCTTGAATACACGAGTAAATGGTGCCAAGACTATTCAAGGTGGAAAACCATCTTTTCAACAGATGGTGTTGGGAAAACTGCATATCTGTATGCAAAAAAGGAAGCGGGATCCTTATACCCTTACATAGGATACAGGATACAAGCTTAGATCCTATATCTTACACTATATAAAAAAAATTAAAACAGATCAAAGATTTAAACATAAGAGCTAAAGCCACAAAACTCTTAGAAGAAAAAATAAGACCAAAGTTTCATGACACTGGATTTGGTAGTGATTTCTTGGATATGACACCAAGTGTGTGCTGAGTCCCTCAGTTGTGTCCGACTCTTTGCAGCCCCATGGACTGTAGCCCACCAGGATCCTCTGTCCATGGGGATTCTCCAGGCAAGAATACTAGAGTGGGTTACCACACAAGGTGGTAACCTCAAGGGGATTTTCCCAATCTAGGGATTGAACCCAGGCCTCCCATATTACAGGCGGATTCTTTACCATCTGAGCCACTAGGGAAGTCCAAGAATACTGGAGTGGGTAGCCTATCCCTTCTCCAGGGGCTCTTCCTGACCCAGGAATTGAATGGAGTCTCCTGCACTGCAGGCGGATTTGTAACCAGCTGAGCTACAAAAGCAGAAGTAAAATAAGGAAAAGTAGATTAACTGGATTTTATCAACATTAAATAATTTTGTTCATGAAAGAACACTATCCACAGAGTGGAAAGATAGCCCACAGATCAGAATATAAGGAGAAAATATTTTCAAGTCATATAAAGGATTGGTATCTAGAACACATGGAGAAGTCCTGAAACTCAAAAACAACAACAGCAACAAAACGATTTTAAAAATGGACAAAGGGCTTGAATAGTTATTTCTCCAAAAAAAAAATTTAAGCACATGAAAAGATGCTCTAATAACACTGGTCATTAGAGAAATGAAAATCAAAACCACAATAAGATACCACTTCACATCCATTAGGGTGGCTATTATAAAGAAAAACAGAAAAAGAGGATTGGTGAAGATGTAGAGAAATTTGAACACTTGGGCAGTGGTTGTTGTTGTTCAGTCGCTAAGTTGTGCCCGACTCTTTGCGACCCCATGGACTGCAGCCCACCAGGCTTCCCTGTCCCTTCACCATCTCCCTGAGTTTGCTCAAACTCACGTCCATGAGTCAGTGATGCCATCCAACCATCTCGTCCTCTGTTCCCTTGGAGGTAGGAATATAGAATGGTACGGTCACTATGGAGAACAGTATGGTGGTCCCGGAAAAAATTAAAAACAGAATCACCATGTGGTCCAGTAATTCCAGCCTGTGTGTCCACCCAGAACTGAAAGCACCCGCGCTCACACCAGTGAAAGTGGGAGCAACCCAAGTGTCCCCGAAGAGTGGGCGGGTCAGCGACACGTGTGAAAGACACGGGGAATGTTATGTGTCATAGAAAGGGAAGAAATTCCAACACACGCTGCAGCGTGGGTCAACCTTGAGAACATCGAGCCGAGTGAGAGAAGCCAGCCACAAAAGGGCACACGCCGTGTGATGTCCCTGGAGGAGTCAAGTTCACACACAGGAAGCAGGGTGGGCGGGGTGGGGGAGGGGAGCGAGGGCTTCATCAGGACAGAGTTTCAACAGGAAAATGAAAAAGTTCTGGAGACGGAGGATGGGTGTGCGGGTAGGAACTCAAATGCTTCTGATGCCACTAAGCTGCACACTTAAAAATGGTTAAAATGGTAACTTCTATGTTATGTATTGTTGATTTACTTGCTAAGTCATGTCTGACTCTTTTTGACCCTATGGACTGTAGCCCACCAGGCTCCTGTGTCTGTGGGTTCTCTAGGCAAGAATGCAGAAGTGGGTTGCCCTGCCCTCGTCTGGGGGATCTTGCCGACCCAGGGATCGAACCTGCACCTCTTATGTCTCCTGCGTTGGCAGGCATGCTCTTTACTACTGAGCCACCAGAGAAGCCACATATCATGCATAGTTTATTGCAGTTAAAGAAAACAACAACTCTCCAAAACCACGCAGCTGCTTAGACCTTATTGCTGATCAGTTTTCAGATTACAGGGATCGCGAAGAAAGCACTGTTTTTATGTCCGAAACAGGAAACTTGGGTCCCTTAAGGAACTCGGCCTCTGCCTCGTGCACTTTCCTCCTGGCACACGCAGTGAGTGGCTCCTCAGGGCTCCCATTTCTGTTCTTTCCTCTAGGCTACAATGTCCCTCTCAGAAGGCCATTGAGAGGGTACAGAGCAGACCGTGCAGAGCTCGCACTAGACTAGACATGCACTAGGCTTGCTGGAAACACCCGCTGTGTTTCGTGTTGTGAGCTCAGAAGCAGAGACTCTGTGGCTTCTCAGAAACTGACTGCTGCACACCCCCAGGGGCTCCCCCCGCCTGCCCTCCGGGGCATCACAAGCGTGCGGCCTCTGGGGCATGGGGGTGCTCCCTCAGGCCATGGCTGGCTGCTCTGGGTTCTCCCCAGAGGAGGCAGGATGGGCTGCAGTCTGACCCAGACTGAGCGTCACGGAGGCGATTCTACAAGGACCGGCCTGCAAGGGTCTCAGCTCCAGCTCCAGGCCCCCTCATCGGCATGCCCCTGTGACCCCCTCCTTCCACTCCCAGCTGCGTCCCCTCCGCAGGTCACAGTCCTGCCCCAGACAGGCCAGCTCAGGGGTGCACGGTGGGCAGGCAGGCTCAGGCCCCTGCCCAGGACCAAGCTTTAGCCTGCTGGATCAGCCACCGACGGACACGTCAGCCACTTCTCCACGGTCCCTGCCGTCTAAGCAGTGACAAGACCATGCATGCCCTACTCTTTTGAAATTATTCAAGATAAAGAATAAAGGAACCACAGAAACCGGAGGCCGCTCGTCCACTCCCTGAGCCGGGCTTTTCCAGCTCTGCAGGGACCGCACCCAGGGCCCCGCACATTGTCAGCACCTGCCGCCCAGCCCAGAAACCCCACCAGGAGGTGCTCGTGGGCTTCTCCTCAAGCCGGTGGCCCAGGGCCAGGGCTGCCCCGAGAGCTGTGTGACGTTCGCCCGTCGGCCTGCTGCCCGCCTCCCCATTTCTCTGCCAAGATGGGTCACAGAGAGGAGCTGGTGCAGCGGCGCATGGAGCACGGCTGTCACCTGAGTGCAGACCAGACGTGACCATTTCTATGATGACAACACACACGTGTGTGCCGCGGGGCTGGAGGCAGGGCCGGGGCCCGAGGTGCACAGGCATCCGGGCTGGTCCAGGTCCGCAGGGCTCGTGTGGAGCTCGGTGGACCGGGAGGGCCTGCCATGGCGATCTAGTTGGGATGAATTGGTGTCGTTTAATTTATTTACACCTTGACGTTAACAGTGAGAGTTCCAAAAATAAACAGTTGTACCACTTACTTCAGGAACACTTCTCTTCAGTTCAAATAGTTTCCTAACTTACGAATGCACACGTGCTGTCAGAGGGTAGGAGAGCTGGTCAGGGTGTGAGGAGGAGCAGGGAGGGCTGGCCAGGCCCAGGGCGGGGAAGCCGTGCCCCTGGGGGCCTCTCCTGAGGGTTCCGCCCCACGGGTTCTGTCGGTGCCTTCAGAGGGCGGTCCAAGCGACCTGGGGCGGGAGAGAGAACGAGGACCCACTCACGTTCTTGCCTGGACCAGTGGCCAAGCAGGGCCAAGTCTTCCCGGGGGTGAGAAGGGGCAAGCATCCTGCTATGGGTGGTAGGAGGGGGCAGGCAGGGGCAGGCAGGGCGGGGGTCAGGGTGCGCCCTCAGCCACCCCCAGGGGTACTCATGGTGCCAGACCCCACCTGGGGTACGTGACCCCCTGAGTGTCCCAGGGTCCTAAGGAGGTTTTCACGGGAAGATGTAAATGCACATGGTTGCCAGCAGCCTGGGTTACCAGAGGACACGCCCCGAGCCCTGGCTCCGCCCAACGGTCCACACTCAGCCCTCTCACTCCTCCCAACCATATGGTCAAGCTGCTTTGAAGCGACTAGAGGATCAACTTAGCCCCAAAGGGCCCTCTGTTATCCCGCTAAGGTCCAGCTCCCAGCGCTGTGCCCTGTCCATCCTGCTAGCGCCTAGGTTTCCCTGGCCAGCTGCCGACGCGGAGGAGGTGGTTTGCTGTGAAAGTGCGGGAGGAGGCTTCCCACATGGACGCAACACTTCCCTCTGAGTCACAAGAGGATATGTGTTGATGTTTCTCATTCTTCTCTACATCAATTTGCATAAATGAGTCTTGGAGGTTCATCTTCATGAAAAATAATGTTTCCATTCTAAAACTAAGCCATGGGAAAAGTGGAAAATCTGACAGTACAATCTAATAGAAGAAGCTTTAATGCAACCACCACTGACGACCATCAGAGACTGGGGGCTTCCCACCCCTTTACGTGCACATTCTAACAGGTTGGCTGAATTCATACTCCGGCTGGGGCACCAGGGGGTGGGTGGGGAGGGCGAAGGACAGATGGACACCTGCAGGACGAATGTCCACAGCAGGGGGGCAAGGAGGTCCCCAGGGCAGCCCTAGAGTTCAGGGATCCTGAGTCTCCTCAGTTCTCTCTTCTCCATCTCTTCAAATTCGACAGAAGTCTGAGAAGTCTCACACAAAGACGTCCGGCTGGCTGTGTGGGGTAACTGGCCCTAAGGCCTTAAGGAAATGCCTATGTTTTTGCTAAATCCTGGTTTTCTCGCTGGTGCTGGGAATCCAGTGGAAATATGACCTTGGCTACTCTTAGGTGCCAGTGGGGCTGCCCATGATAGCATCCCTCAGCACTTTCCTACCACCGGACACTATTCTAACATTAATTTAGTTAGACACTTGCACGAATGCTGCAGAGAACACCCTTTTGCATTTTAAAGTCATTTTCTCTGGAAAGCCTTCCCTACCCCCAACGTAAATATATTTTACAGTATATTACTAACATAAAGATAAATTTTCATTGTAAAAAGTGTTTTTACTCAGCAAATGCCCTGGAGATTCATTCAAAGTTCTGGGTGTACCAAAAGCTCACTCCCCTTTTATTGCAAGTAGTACTTCATGGCGTGGATGGACCACAGTTAACCATTCACCCATAGAAAGAATCTGGGTTGTGTCCAGTTTTTGACTATTGCAAACAGAACTGCTATAAACAGTCACGTACAGGTTTTTATGTGAACATAAACTGTTATTTCTCTGGGATAAATGCCCAGGAGTACAAGTGTTGGGTCACACTGCAATTGCATCGCTGATTTCATAAGAAACTGCCAAACTAATTTCCATAGTGATTGTTCCATTTTACATCCCCATCAGCAATACACAAGAGCACTTTTCCACATCCCTGTCGGCGCTTGGTGTCTCTTTTTTATTTTCATCACTTTGATAAGTGTGTAGTGATATCTCTTTGTGCTTTTGATTTGCATTTCTCTGATGGCTAACGATGTTGGACATCTTTTCATGTGCTTATTTACCATCTGTATATCCTCTTTGGTGAAATATCTGTTCATATATTTTGCTCATTTTTAATTGCATATTTTTGGTTTTATTGCTGTTGCTGCTGTTGTTGTTTTTGGCAATTGAGTTTTGAGAATTCTTCATATATTACAGATTTGGGTTCTTTACTGGATGTGTGGTTTGCAAATATTGTGTCCCACTCTGTAGCTTTTCCTTTAATGCTCTGAAAAGGGTTTCTGAAAAAGCGATTTTTCATTCTGATGAGATTCAGTCTATCAAGTGTACCTTTTATGGAACATGCTTTTGGTGTCAAGTCTATGAACTCTTTGCATGTGTATGCTCAGTCGCTCAGTCGTGTCCTACTCTTTGTGACCTCTTGGACTGCAGCCCACCAGGCTTCTCTGTCCATGGGGTTCTCCAGGCAAAAATACTGGAGTGGGTTCCATATCCTACTCTAGGGGATCCCAAACCCAGATGATTCTGTTGTTTTTTTTTTTTTTTTCTAAAAGTCTTATAGTTTTACATTAAAGTCTGTGGTCCATTTCTGAGTTAATTTTTTGAACATTTATTTCATTAAAAGTATAGCTATTTACAATGTGTTTGAGTTAATTTGTATATAAGGTGTGAGGTTACAGATGAATTCTTCTTTTCTCCTAGGATGAGCGATTAAACAGCCACTTGTTGAAAAGGCTACACTTCCTCCAGTAAACTGGTTTTGTACCTTTGTTGACAGGCAATTAGGTGTGCCCGCGAGGGCACCACTGAGTTCTGAGCTCCATCTTCTGCCCTCTGCCCGCATCACAGGGTCTCATTACTGCAGCCACACAGACAGCATTAATGCTGGGCAGAGTCCTCATCCACTTTGCCCTTCTTCTCAAGACTGTTTCAGCTGTGTTAGAGCCTGTGTCTTCCTATATGAATTCTGGAATAAGCTGTGATTTTATATCTGGTCTGTTGATACAGTGAATTATACTGACTGATTTTTTAATTTTAAACCACACTTGCATGCCCAGTAACTTCATGCATCACTAGATCCAATGTGCTAATATTTTGTTTATGATTTTCTGTCTAAGTTCATGAATGATATGGATCTGTAGTTTTCTTCTAATGCAGTCCTCAGGTAATATTAATCTCAAAGTGATTTGGAATGTCTGGTAGAATTTTCTAGTGAAACCCCCAGGACCTGGATATTTCTTTTTTAAGGAGTTCTTAAAGAATTAATACAATTTACAAAGTTATATTACTGATATAATATCATATGTAGACAGCTTTCCTTTTTTCTCATGTAAGCATTTCAGGGCCATGACTTTCCTCAGCACTGCTCTGGCTGCATTCCACTTATTTTGACTTGTCTTTTCTTTTCCTTTCAGTTCTCTATATTTTAAAATTTCCTTTGAGACTTCTTTGACATATTAATTTTCTATGTGTATTATTTAATTGCCAAGCGCTTACAATTGCTTTTATGCTCTGCTCCTTGAATCTGTAGGTTTGTATTTTTTGCTGTTTCGAGAGGTTTTCAGGCATTCTTTATTCAAATCTTCTCAGCCTCACCCCCTTTTTTCTCTCCTCTGAGACCTGATAGTACAAATGTTGGCATTTCTGCTATTTTCACCCAGGTGCCTACGAACCTGTTCCTTTTCTTTTTTCCAGTCTTTCTTTTCTCTCTGTTGTTGAGACTGGGCAGTTCCGATTAATCTCAGATTCACTGGTTTTATCCTCTGTTATTGACCCCAGGCAGCACGTGCTCTGTTCGGTTGGTTGGGTTTTCTTTGGCTGCGTGGCATGTGGGATCTCAGCTATCTGACCAGGGGTCACACCCAGCCCCCTGCACTGTGAGACGGACCACCAGGGATGCAAGGTTTTTTCCATTCAATCAATGCATTGTTCAGTTCCATAACTTCATTTGTGTATTTTTTATAACTTGAATTTCTTTGCTGAAATTTTCTTTTTTTGTTGTTGTTGTTTGTTTCAGGAAAACCCATAATTGCTTGGTGAAGCATTTTTACAAAGCCAGCTTTTAAAGACTGGTCAGATAATTATCATCTCAGCATTTACTGATGGTATTTCTCAGTCAGGTTTTGATATTTCTTGTTCTTGGTATGATGAGTGATTTTTTTTTTTAATCAGAGACACTTTTGCAAGTTGAATCCAGTTGTTCCAGCTCCACTTGTTAAAAAGACCATTCTTTCCCCTAAGATCATGGCATCTGGTCCCATCACTTCATGGCAAATAGATGGGGAAACAATGGAAACAGTGACAGACTTTATTTTGGGGGCTCCAAAATCACTGCAGATGGTGACTGCAGCTATTAAATTAAAAGATGCTTGCTCCTTGGAAGAAAAGTTATGACCAACCTAGACAGCATATTAAAAAGTAGAGACGTTACTTTGCCAACAAAGGTCCGTCTAGTCAAGGCTATGGTTTTTACAGTAGTCATGTATGGATGTGAGAGTTGGACTATAAAGAAAGCTGAGCACCGAAGAATTGATAGTTTTGAACTGCAGTGTTGGAGAAGACTCTTGAGAGTCCCTTGGACTGCAAGGAGACCCAACCAGCCCATCCTAAAGGAAATCAGTCCTGGATATTCATTGGAAGGACTGATGCTGAAGCTGAAACTCCAATCCTTTGCTACCTGATGCGAAGAACTGACTCATTGGAAAAGACCCTGATGCTGGGAAAGATTGAAGGCAGGAGGAGAAGGGGGTGACAGAGGATGAGATGGTTGGATAGCATCACCAACTCCATGGACATGAGTTTGAATAAACTCCGGGAGTTGGTGATGGACAGGGAGACCTGGAGTGTTGCAGTCCAGGGGGTCACAAAGAGTCAGACGCGACTGAGCGACTGAACTGAACTGAACTGATTCTTTCCCCACTGAATGGCCTTGGCTCTGCTGTTGAAAATCAATCTCCCCCAGATTTGGAGGTTCATCTCTCCCCGACTCTATCCCATTGATCTGTATGTGTTTGCTGTATCTGAAAACATGAGGCCTCACCTTTCCACCTGTTCCTCCGGGGCAGAGAGGGCTTCTTTTTGGTCATGTTCCCTTTGGTGTGAAATAATCTCCCAGGAAAGGACGCTGACCCGGTGGGCACAGTGGGCCCCTCACCTCCTGACGGCCCGTCTGCAGGAAGCCCTGCTCAGAGCACACACCAGGCGCCTCTACGCCCGGGACCAGGCCTGGGCTCAGGTGCATCTCAGCCACTGGCAGGCAGGCAGGTGTTTTCTGGAGTGAGGAGCCCCTCGGAGCCTCTTACTCGACAAGCACCCCCACCAGATGTAGGTTTCTTGTTAAAGCAACACATCACAATTCCCGGAGACAAAAATTCACCTTGTTTGTTGTGTGTGCTGCCCAGCTCACCTCTGCATTTTGAGACAATGGAGTTTTTCTAATTGTGCTTAGTTATGCCCGACTCTTTGTGGCCAGGCTCCTCTGCCCATGCAATTCTCCAGGCAAGAATACTGAAGTGGGTTGCCATTCCTTTCTCCAGGGGATCTTCCCCACCCAGAGATCAAATATGGGTCTCTTGCATTGCAGGCAGATTCTTTACCACTGAGTCACCTGGGAAGCCTCTAATTGGTTAAGTATTAAAGAAGACAATGATACATATTTCCTAAATTTCCTCATGGAAAAATGTCTTTTTTTCCCCTCTTTTGGTGGGAAAAAAAAATCAAGGAAATTTGTTCACAGTCAGAAATGGTCATTTTCTTGAAGTAACTGTGAACCAGCTCCAGAAAGGGGCGTTATAGCTTCACAATCAAATATCAGAGGCTACGGAGGAAGGCCATTCCTTCCTATGACTAAGTAGCTAATCTACATAATGTGCATAAATTTTTAATGCATTTTATTTTACCAAAGCATTTCACTCCATTGCATTAATTGCTGTGATGTTAAATAAAACATTTGGATTTAAAACTTGTCATGCGCTTTTCCCCATGTTAATCTGAGTGCCTCCTCAACCCCCCAGAAGGAAGGGAACCCTCTTCCTGGCTGTCACCAGAACCAGGTTTGACCCTGTTCAGGGAGATGACGTGTATCTGCTTGTCCTGCAGGCACACGGTGACTCTGCCCTGAGCCCCGACAGAGCTGGGGGGCTCTGGGGTGGGTGAGGCTGGCAGGCCCGCACTTAGCAAGCACGAGGATCTGAGCCGGTGTAGCCCCTGTGCCGGGCCAGGCCCTCTGCACCCGGCGGACCATCCGGTGCTCCACTGGGAGCCTGGCTCCAGCCGCCACTCCTGTCTGAGCTCAGATAGGAGGAGGTCTGGCCTCCAGACACACAGGACGGGCAGGACTTTCCATGATTTTGAACCTGTTTAGCATCATGACCCAGAATACAGAGAACTGCACCCGGAATATGTGCGAAGCTGGTACTTTCTGTCCTCCTGCTACAAACACACCAACACAGTCCACACAGCAGTTCCGCTGTCCCAGTGATGGGCACTTCCCCAACCCCCAGACACCTGCTGGTGTGGGAGGGGTGAAGGCACATGGAGACCCCTGGCTGGGGAGTGGAGGCCCCTGGAAGCCACGCCACCCAGAGGCAGGCCCTCCATCCACATACCCTCCCCGAGTCCCGCTGGGGCTAGGTGGCCAGGTCGGTGAGAACTGAGTCAGGAACATGGAGCTCACAGCCTCGCCCACCGGAAAAAGGCTATTCCTTTACAAAAATAAATTTGCCTCTTCAAGCTAGAATTTAGTCAGAAGCACTGCACCACTCAGAGCAGCCTGAGGGTCTCTGGGGCCCAGAACCCCAGCCTCGGCTTTCATGTGCCCAGCACTCCCTGAGTCTAATCTAAGATTTAAATTTCATTGTTTAAATATCTGACAAGGTTAAAAATATCCAGGAAGGTCATTAAATTCCGGGAACTGCGGCCCAGGGCTCTGGCCACCGGAGCTTGTCTGCTTCCTCCCTGAGCCGACTTGTCCAGGGAGGCGGCACAGAGCTGAGGACAGGGCCAGGGACAGGGCGGGTGTGCCCGGAAGGGCAGGTGAGGGGCCGACTGCTACATCGAGAGGCCGAGGGCCAGTGGGCGGGGCACAGAGCGGTGGCCCAACCTGGCCCCGCCCCCTTGGGGGCGGTGTGGGCCTCCGGGGCCAGGGGACCATCTGCCCCTCCATGTCCAGTTTGCTCTTACTGTCTTAGCTCCATGGATTTAAAAATCAATGTAAAGGTCTTCTGTACTATTTATACATGACATTTCAATTTGCCTTTTTTCTAAACAGACAATCAAATTAAAATATTGGGAGTTTCATTTT
Source organism: Bubalus bubalis (assembly GCF_019923935.1). Classification (NCBI taxonomy): domain Eukaryota; kingdom Metazoa; phylum Chordata; class Mammalia; order Artiodactyla; family Bovidae; genus Bubalus; species Bubalus bubalis. The sequence goes on along the minus strand of NC_059178.1, from coordinate 61,137,032 downwards.
GAGTGAATGCATTACTGACTCTGCTTTACGACAACAGGTTCCTCCTCTAAAAATCAGAGAGCTGGCACAGTTCAGAGCAGCCTTCTGGTCTGACACGGGAAGAATCAGAAAATATAAAACAGCAGCAGCTGAACTATTTGCCCACGTCTCAGAGCCAAGGAGGCCCAGGACGCCGGCGCCTGCCCTCCCAGCCACACACACCCGCGCCTCCCTGCATGCGTCAATGGCACGAGGCGCCAAGTACTGGCTATACCTCGCAGGTGCCCGCAGGTGCCTCGCAGAGTGGGGAGCCGGCCTCTGTCTTGTCTGCTTCGGCTGAGAAGGGCTGAAGCTCTCAAAAGAGTTGCTGGGTGGTGAAACAGACACAGCTGTTTCTTCGACGCCCATGCAGGACCCCTTTCCACTGTGAAGGGCACACCGGTCACCCATTGCCGGGCCAGGCGGGACTGGAGCCTGCACCCTGACCAGCTCGACAGTGAGGGTGCAGGTCCCAGGGCCCTCCGTGGAGCCGTGGGCGTGGGGCGCCTCCACTCAGCCCTGAGCTGGGGACACCCCTTTCAGCCTGTCCCTGAGGGACCCTGCAGGCAGTGGGGACTCCGTGGCTCTGTCCTAAGACATCCCTATTCCTCATGAATGGCCCACGAGGACACGGTGCTTAGATGATCAAGCACACGTGACCGCTCTCCTCGAACCCCCACAGAGCCCACCAGCCCATTCGCCAGGCTCCCCAGTTCCCCTCCGGGCTCATGTGATACCCCTCCCCCACACCGTGCGCACACATCTTGAGCTGCCTCGCCTGCTCCCCTTCACCCCCACTGAGGGAGAGGCTGAGAATCCAACTGCCCACCCCACTCCTGGTGCCTGGATGGAAGAGCAGGGGGCAGAAGGGGGGCTGCCCGCACCCCAGATGCGAAACCCTCCAGGGACACAGACCCGACCTGCTTTTGCCAGGGCAAATCCCAGCATTTTACCACTTCCTCCCAACCCATGTGTTCCGCACGACCTATTAATCATGGCACATACACCTGTAATTATGATAATACAGCTCCCAGCCATACCCTGGGTAGAAACTCTTAATTAAACTCAAACAATGAATCAACCTGCACATATTTTCTAAGCATCGGGGCTGCGCAGGCCTCGGTGCCAGCCAAGAACTTGCTTTCCTCCTTTTTTCCCCTGCCTACAAAAACATCCAATTTTTTTTTTCTTAGATTATGGAAATCTCAAGGTATTAAAAAAAAAAAAAACTTTTGCAAAGTGGAAGTACACAAATTATAAGTCTAAAAGCGTCGGAACAGCTGGGCGCCGGCCTTGGGAACGGTCATTCTCCTAGCCTGTGCCCGGGGACGTGCAGGTGCACCCACCCTCCACTGGCGGCGTAACCCTTGGTGAGTGTGTGGCTGGTCAGCAACGGGGATCCAGAGCAAGTGGACTCCAGCCCCCAGTGCGCCACAGCGCTGCCCCGGGCCAGTGTAAGAGAGCCCAGAGCAAGTCTATCCGCTGACTGCCTGGGGACTACAGGTGTAGGGGAGCCTTTGGAGGTCGCGTGCACCGCACAATCCTAGAGGTGGGGGTGGGGCAAGGAGCACACCCTCTTCTGCTTGAATCCATCTGGGCTTATGGGGTCCACCGTGGATTTCTCAGCAAGGAAAGAGAGGAAGACCTTGGGGGTTCTCTTAACCGATCCCCTTAGCAGCTGCCCAAGAGCAGAGGGGTGAACCTGCTGCCACTGCCGCCCCTTGGAGGCCACCTCCCAGAGGGATCACTGCCACACGCACCAACAGGGTCAAAACGCACTTCCAACAGCCAGTGGCTCCAAACCTTGGCTTTGAGTGCAGGGCTGAGGAAACCAGGTCTTTGCAGGCCAAGGAGAGAAGGAGAAGGGGCGGCCCGCAGGGAACGCCAAAGGCAAGGAGAGTCTGCCCGGGCACAAACTCAGCTCGGGGCTGGAATCTAGGACGAGGGGACAAAGGTGACAGGAGGGGCCACAACCCATGATCAGAGTCTTATCCTGAGAGTCAGAAACCAGAAACTGAATCTACTGGAGCAAGGGGGGCTGGGAGGGACTCCCTGGGTCACCTGAAACCTCAGGAGGGCAAACCCCCAGGCCCTGGGACACTGCAGGGTCCTGGGAGATTGGAGGCTTGGGAGAGCATTCGAGGCATTGAGAGAACCCTGGCTCGCTCTTCTAGACGCACCCCGCCCCCTCCACCTTTATTCCTGCTGAAGCCCAGGACCCCTGGGCAACCGCCTCCATGCGGACCTCCCTGCGCCCCCAGCCCCAGTGCCAACCTGGGCTCAGCGGGGGAGTGTGGGAGCCTCCCTGGCTCGGCTCCGGAGGGCTCAGGGGCGCTTGGGCTCCTAGTTAGAGAATTCAAGGCTGCAGGAGAGGGGCTCCCTCTCTGGGATTCAGGTCTGCGTCCGGGCTCCGGCTCCGGCTCCTGGCCGGGCAGGAGAAGGCAAGGCCATGAATGTGTGTGTGTACGTGTGTGTGTGTGCGTGTGTGTGTGTGTGTATGTGTGTGTAAGACTACATCTGCGTGCATCGCTGTGTATACGGGGGCGACGTTCCCCTCTGCAGGGAAGGGGCGGCGGGAAGGGGCGAGGAAAGAGCACCCACGCGCCAAGGACTGCATCCCGCGCCCTCTGCGCGGAACCGGGTGCGCCCACAACCAGCCAGCACGGGCGCCTGGGGGATCCCGGGTCATCTCGCTCGCTTTGTCGCCCATCCTTCCTCTCACCTGAGCTCTTGCAGATCCCACACGGACAGACGGGGCGGCAGCTGCAACCAGACCCCGGCCACGGCCGCCCGGACCTCCATGGAAGCGCACTAAGCTGCCCGAGCCCGCGCGCGCCTGGGGCCGGACGCCAGCCCGGCTGGGGACTCGGAGCCGAGCAGGGGGCTAGGGGCGGCACCCAGTCCGGCACCACCCTCGGCTCCGGGGCCCGCGGGTAGGGGGAGGGGAGCTTACATGTCCCTCCCGGACTCTCCTTTGCCCCCACCCGTCTGCGCAGCCGAGTGGAGACTCCGCGCGCCGGACTGTGGCCCCCTTGCCCTGCTCCCGCCCGGACGCTCGGAGGTAGACGCCCGCGCTCCTCCAGCCCCAGCTCCTGCATCGGGATCTTACTGTGTAGACCCCTTGTCCCCGCTGCGGCCCCGAGAGACTCCAGTGTAGACCTCTCTCTCCCGCCGCGTCAGCCTCCTGTCTCCTCTCCCCTCGGGACCCTCCGCTGTAGACCCTCTGCTTCCCGGTCTCTGCCCCGGAACCCCGTGTAGAAGCCCCGAGCCCTCCCGCCCCCGCTCTTGCATCGGATCCTCTGTGTGGACCCTGCACCCTCGTCCCCAACCCGGCCCCGGGACCCTCGGATGCGGATCCAGGGCCCCACCGCGCACGCAACTTCACCTCGGGGCCCGACTCGGCTGGCTGCCGCTCCGCTCGCCTGGCCGGCGGCCTCCTCCGGGCGGAGCGCGGCGTCTCTACAGCCCGCTGCCCGCGGAGTCCGGCACCGCCCCGCGCGCCGCCCCCGGCCCGGCCCGGCCCTGGCGATCCGCCGGCTGCGGTGGCGTGGCGCCCCCTCGCGCCAGGCCGCGGGTCCCCAAGGCGAGCGGACCCCCGGTCTGTCCGGCCGGGAGCCAGGAGCCCAAGGCCGTGTTCCCACAGGAGGAACTCTCAGGGGCATAGGAGGCACGGACCCCTCTCTGCGCACTGCGCCCACCGAAGCGACAGGCACACGCGCCCACCCTCACACACAGTAGCGGCTCCAGAGGCGCAGACGGCGCCCCCGTAACCACACGCCGAAGTGGCCCTTAGGATAAAGAGGCAGACTCTCCACGTGGGTGTGGTCGCCAGAGCCCGGAGAAAGCCGCTTGTGGGGTCTGGAGACTCTTGGTCGGTCACTGTAAGAGCCTCCTCTCCGGGGCCGGCGTTGCCCTGATCCTGACGCGGCCTCTGTGAGGCGCTCTCATCGTGGACACGGGGATGTTCCTCTAGGGCTTGAGCCTGGACACTGAGACCTTGGACAGGTTTTTTTCTTCATGTGCGTGTGTGCTAAGCTCCTTCAGTCGTGTCTGACTCTTTGAGACCCTGTGGACTGTAGCCTGCCAGGCTCCTCTTAGAGCCAGAGAGGGCTGGCCACCTCTCTACCCCAAAAGGCCACCTCTCCTACAGGAAGTGATGGCTGACTGTCCCATGTTTGGGGCAGCTCCATCTGTTAGCAGAGTCTGCCCAGCTGAGCAGAATCTGTTGGGGGAGGGGGCAGCATTTGTCCACCAGGAATGGATATTGTAGCTGCTGAGGCAGAACTCCATGGAGGATCCCTGTAATAGAGACCCCTCCAACCCTGCGGGACACTAAAAAGTAAACAAACAAGATAGCTCATGGAAGTCTCGGGCCATGTCCGGCCACAGCGAGTGCCCTATAGGTGTGTGTGGGTGGGTATGTACGATTTCTAAGACCCTTGCCCTTCATGGGGGGAAATTTCCAGACCCAGTGCCACCTGACTGCCCCTTCAGACCCTGTGCCTGTTTCCAGCCCTGGGTAGTTGTGAGGAGCAGAGTCAAATGAACTGTCTCCTCCCTCCTCAGACACCACACCTCTGTTCATCTAGCCTAAGCACCAGCTAGCCTGTCTTGGCACCATGTCATATTCTCAGCCAACTCTGGGTTTTTAGTCCATGAAAATCTCCATCTCCCCAGTGTCTGTTGGTGCCAATGTTCTTGGTTTCTGACCTATGTTTTCAGTTATACAGTTCTTTAAAATCTAGGTTCAGTATATTTGTTTCTTTTAAATTGTTTGTCAGCTTTTACTAACCTCTTTGGTGAGCCTGTCAGGTGTTTTAGAAGCTTCATCCCATCATACAGCACATTCGCTATTTCCTCACCTTGAGCTTCCCTGGTGGCTCAGTGGTAAAAACCCGTCTGCGAGACAGGAGATGCAGGTTCAATCCCTGGGTCGGGAAGATCCCCTGGAGGAGGGCATGGCAACCCACTCCAGCATTCTTGCCTGGGAAATCCCATGGACAGAGGAGACGGGCAGCCTACAGTCTATGGGGTCAGCAAAGAGCAGGTCATGACTTGGTGACTAAACAGCACCTTGAGTTCATGGAAAAGAGGGAGCTCAACATTGTCCAAAGAGGTGAGCTCGAAGGCAAGCTCCACTGAACCCCGTCTCTGTTTGGTGTCACCCACAATGACCTTGCCTGATCACAGTGCCAGGGACGCTCTACCCAACCCTGGCTGCTCCGGCAGCACATATTTTCTATTTTCTCTGGGACACTGTCTTGCTGTGTCTCACTGATCAATGAACCCAGGGTAGGATACGGGTGTTTGACCCTCCAGCGGCCATGTGTCTGGAGATCCAGTTCTGCTGGTGTTTTATAAAGTGCCTGCTGGTCCACAGGACGGGACCAGAGGCAAAGCTGAAAAACATGGTGCGTCATTACTTTTCCTGCATGTTTGTTCAGTCATGTCTGACTCTGTGCGACTCTATGGACTGTTGCCCGTCAGGCTCCTCTGGCCATGGGGATTCTGCAGGCAAGAATACAGGAGTGGATTGCCATGTCCTCCTTGCGGAACATGGTGCATCATTGCTTTTCTTAAATAATATTAAATTCATTGCTGGTTGATGCATTTGCATTTTTGTATGGCTTCTGTTTTAGGAAAGGAGCAAACATTTACAAAATGTTTTTGGAATGTAATACATGCCCCTTGTAGAAAATGAGTAACCTGTGAAAAACACAAAAGAGAAAACGAGAAATCTCTACACCTCTCAGCTCCGTCACCCACACTTTATCACTGTTACTATTTGGGACCTATTTTGGTACCAAAACATTTTGTACCCTTTAAATGTAAGAATGTTTTTGTTTGTTTCTATACAAAAATAGCATCATAACAGCTCCTGGATTTTCACTGTATTTAACAGAATATGAGCACCTTCAATGTTTTCCAGGATCCAACATAATTTTAAATGATTATCATGTGGCTGGTACCATACTGTAACTCAAACTCTATTGTGTGATATCTATGTTTTCTCCAGTTTTCTACTGTTACAAAATACTTTGGCCAAAACGGCTTTCATATATATTTTAACCCACTTTCTTGACTATAGCTGCATATTAGTAAATACTGACTGGTATGTTATTAGTGGAAAATCCTTGGTGTGAATGTAATTGAAATCATTTCTTTGAAGAAATAGAAAGTTGACATGCATTTCCTTGTCTCTGTCTCAGCGGGCAGTAAGGCCCTTGCACAGGGCCTTTTTATCCTTGCTTCCTTGTCCTCCACACGGGTGGGGCCTGGCACCCACATATGTTTGGAAAGTGTTTCCTGAGAGGGTGGAAGTGATGAGGGGAATGAAAGCTGTTAAAACGTAGACCTCTAATTCCCTTCTTTACCAATATTTTCCAAATTAGTTATTTTCTTCTAGCTATTTATATTTAACTTTCATGAATTTTCATTTATTGGCTCCTTTTCAAAACAAGATGACACAATCAGTCTGCTTTTTTTGGTAACAGCTTTATTAAGAAGAATTCCGACACCACACAATTTATCCCTGTAAAGTGTGTGATCCAGTGGGCTTTAGGTTGTTCACAGAATTATAGAGACGTCACAACCGATGGTAGAACATGACTATCTTTGCCTAAAGAATCCCGGCCTGTAGTGACATGGACCCCCTTTCAGTTCATCTGTCCATGTGTCCATCTGTCTACCTGTTCACGTGTACCCTCTGCATTCAGCAGAGCTCCTGGACCCTGTCAGCCTTCCAGACACTTGACTCTTTGTCTTCCTGTTCTTGGCTTTCTTTTCCACTTTCTCTTCCTGTCCGTGTCCATCTCTGGCCTGTGTCAGCTCCCCGCCTGAGCGTGGAGGGGAGCCAGCCCTCTCGCCGTCATAGTTCCCCAGCCTGAGTCGCCTTTCCCTGATTCACTCGGCTGCTACTTGGAAGCCATTCTCTTCCCGCCTCTCTCGCCTCTGATGTCTCTTTCTCCAGAGCACTTGCTGCAATGCACGTGTTCTCTTCACTTTGCAGTTCCCACAGACAGCCCTGATCTGTGCTCCCCCTCCCCACCCCCAGCTGCGGGTGGCTGTCTGGCTCCTGTGTCCGCTCGTCTCTGCTTTGATGATCAGATGCCGCCACCACAGGAGGACGGGCCTCTGAGCCGCCTCAGCCTTCCTCCCTTGTTCACCCCTCTCATCCCCCGCCTGCCGCCCCTGCTCTGTGCTTCTCTTCTTCCGTTTCCTCATCTCACTTTGAGCTCCACGCAGGGGCTCCATCTGCCGAAGGGATGCTGTCTGCTTCAGCCCTTCATCCAGGAAGGCCTGAATCTCCTTGAACCTGTGGTTCACAAACAGGGTGGGGTTCACCCAGGAAACAGAGGTCCTTCCGAAACGTGTGCACCATACAGTTTTGCCAATCAGCTCAAAAATTAGAGATATCAAGGGAACATTTCATGCAAAGATGGGCACAATAAAGGACAAAGCAGTATGGACCTAAAAGAAGCAGAAGATATTAAGAAGAGGTGGCAAGAATACACAGAAGAGCTATACAAAAAAGATTTTCATGAACCAGATAACCACACTGGTGTGATCACTCACCTAGAGCCAGACAACCTGGAATGCAAAGACAGGTGGGCCTTAGGAAGCATTACTATGAACAAAGCTGGTGGAGGTGATGGAATTCCAGCTGAGCTATTTCAAGTCCTAAAAGATGATGCTATTAAAGTGCTTCACTCAATCTGCCAATAAATTTGGAAAACTCAACCGTGGTCACAGGACTGGGAAAGATCAGCTTTCATTGCAATCATAAAGAAAGGCAAATCCCAAAGAATGTTCAAACCACGTACAACTGCACTCATCTCACATGCTAGCAAAATAATGCTCAAAATTCTCCAAGCCAGGCTTCAGTAGTACCTAAACTGAGAACTTACAGATGTTCAAGCTGGATTTAGAAAAGGCAGAGGAACCAGAGATCAAATTGCCAATATCTACTGGATCATCGAAAAAGCAAGAGAGTTCCAGAAAAACATCTACTTGTGCTTTATTGACTACACCGAAGCCTTTGCCCATGTGGATCACAATAAACTGAAAAACTCGTAAAGAGATGGGGATACCAGACCACCTGACCTGCCTCCTGATAAATCTGTATGCAGGTCAGGAAGCAACAATTAGAACCAGACATGGAACAACGGACTGGTTCCAAATTGGGAAAGGAGTACGTCAAGGCTATGTATTGTCACCTTGCTTATTTACCTTATATGCAGAGTACATCATGTGAAATGCCAGGCTGGATGAAGCACAAGTTGGAATCAAGATTGCCAGGAGAAATATCAATAACTTCAGATATGCAGATGACACCACCCTTATGAGAGAAAGAGAAGAAGAATTAAAGAGCCTCTTGATGAAAGTGAAAGAGGAGAGTGAAAAAGTTGGTTTAAAACTCAACATTCAAAAAAAAAGATCATGGCATCTGGTCCCATCACTTCATGGCAAATAGATGGGGAAACAATGGAAACCGTGAGAGACTTTATTTTCTTGGGCTCCAAAATCACTGCAGATGGTGACTGCAGTCATGAAATTAAAAGACATTTGCTCCTTGGAAGAAAAGGTATGACTAACCTAGACAGCATATTAAAAAGCAGAGACATTACTTCGCCAACAAAAGTCTGTCTAGTCAAAGCTATGGTTTTTACAGTAGTCATGTATGGATGTGAGAGTTGGACTATAAAGAAAGCTGAGCATCGAAGAATTGATGCTTTTGAACTGTGGTGTTGGAGAAGACTCTTGAGAGTCCCTTGGACTGCAAGGAGATCCAACCAGTGCATCCTAAAAGAAATCAGTCCTGAATATTCATTGGAAGGACTGATGCTGAAGCTGAAACTCCAATACTTTGGCCACCTGATGTGAAGAACTGACTCATTGGAAAAGACCCTGATGCTGGGAAAGATTGAGGGCAGGAGGAGAAGGGGACAACAAAGGATGCGATGGTTTTATGGCATCACTGACTCGATGGACATGAGTTTGAGCAAGCTCCGGGAGTTGGAGATGGATAGGGAAGCCTGGAGTGCTGCAGTCCATGGAGTCGCAAAGAGTCAGACATTGGTTAGAGGGTGGGGCCCACATATTTGAACTCTCTTAACCCCATGCATCTGAGGAGCCAGGCCCTTGGAGGCCCGGGTCCTCCTCTCTTGACCCGTGTGTTGTCCAGGCTGTGGGCCCTGCTTGGCTGTGTTTTGTGTGTAAACTTCTGAATCTGTTTTCGGTGGGCGATTCTCATGACACTCCTCAGCATTCTCTCGCTATGACAGCTTGTGACCCCAGGACACCTTGGGGTCTCCTCAGGAGCCCCTCGTCGTTTAATTTAAACCTACGGTGGTGCCGGCGTCTTTCTGCCTCTGTCAGTTTTGTGCTTGTGAATTTAATATTTAATTTCACTCAGGACATACTTCTTGGAAGCAGCCTCAGATTGGATGCAGTAACATTTTAAATGGTTTGAATTGCTTAACCCTGTACAGAATGCTGAGTGAGGATCTGACCGAATGGGACATGCTTTTCTCCTGAGCCATTGAGCATGAGTGACTCTCGCCTTAGTGAACAGGGCAGAGACCTGGGCTAGTCCTGTGCATGGACACGCCACTCACACTCACCCGAGTCACAAGACCTTGTTCACGCCTGCGCCCTGCGGCCGGGCTGGACACCCCATTCTGCAGTAGCCATGTGCTAGGGGGTCTCAGAGAGCAGAGCCCAAGATGGGAAGAGCCTGAATATTGACACTTGGGGCTTTTCTGTCTTGACTAAGCTTTTAAATGAGCTTTAAATTCTTCCTCTCAAAACATGAACAAGCCATTGTGGCCCCCGCACCCTCCACCACACACACCAGTCTCTACAGAACAGTGGTGGCTGAGGTCATAGAACAGCATTGAGGAGAAGAGAGACACAATGGGAGGCTGCAGTCTGCCCCGAGCCCCACCACATGTGCTCGCACACACACACACACACACGTGCACACACAACAGAACAAAGAGCTGTTCTGGATGGACTAGCAACAGGCAGCAGGTGGCCCTCAGCCTGGGGTGAAAGTGGCCTCCTTCCTGAATAACAGTGAATGAATCAGGAACGGCCAGGAGAGACAGAGATTTCCAGCAAGTAATGGGAGTGGCACAGAGAAGGGTCAGCAGGGTGGATAAGACAAAAATAAACACAGTTGCCAGAGCAGTGACCTCCCAGCCGCCCTTGACCATGCTTTCCTCACCCTTGGAGGGCAGCGGCCGCCACCATCAGCCCAGGCTGCAACCGCCCCCACACCCTCCGCAGCTGCTCCAGCCGCCTCCTCAACGGGATGGTGCTTAGAGCTTCGGAACTGAAAGCCAGGCAAGCGAATACAGAAAGCGCGGCCACCTTCAGCGCTGTGACCCTTGTCTGTGCGTAAATGCTGCTGCTAACAGTGCCTCTGCCTAAGCTGGTCTCCTCAAGTCCACCCACGTGCCCAGGTATCCAGGCGCCCAGGTGCTGTTTTTGCTGAGATCAGACCTGCCTGTGGCCTCACCTGGACTCTCACTCCCGCCTTCAGAGGACTGACTGCCATTCATCTTGCACGTGGGCCATTTTCCTGTATTTTCCTCTTAAATCTCTGCTCCATTGCCCCCAACACTCAGCATGATCATGGCTTGTAAGGAGGTGCTGTATTTCAGGCAGAAGTGCCTGTCAGTTGGACTTTTCCCTGGATGAGTGTTTAGCTTCGCACCCTTGCTGTCGGTTCCCTTGCACACATTCATCCTCACAGCCTCTGAGGTGGGTGCCTCAGCCTGTCTGGTCTTTAATTATCGACCAGCGATGTGGCTCCTGGCCTCCACAAAGACCCCGGTGGGGATGCGAGGTTTGTGCTCCATGCTGGCTTTGGGCTTTTTCTTTGCTTAGGAATAACAAGGCCCAATACTAATTACAAGGAGTTCCCACAGTTCTGACAACACTTCCATCTGTGGCTGTCCTTCTCGCATCTGCCACCAGGGAACAGGCCGCCCACGGTGGTTACACGGCCGGGGCGCAGTGCCTTCCCTGGGGACGAAATGCTCCGAGTCATCTAGCAGGAAGCACAGTCCGTGCTTCCTGGGGGCCAGGAGTCCGGTCAGGTTCCTAGGAGTGTCAAAGACAGAACCAGAGTCCTGGGGACAGTCCGTGTGCCTGTGCACGCGTGAGGTGGGCGTGTGAGTGTGTGTGTGTGCCTCGAGTGGCAGGCACTGGTGTGTGCGTTCAGAGAACAGACACAGCACTTACCTCGGGAACAGCTGGGGCTCCTCCGTCCTGAGCTGGCCGCTGCCCCCCTCCCCCGTACCTCCTTGCCCTGCTCTGCTGTCCCAGTGGAGGCCCCTCCTGGATTCAGAGATGTGTGCTGTTGCGTTGCGGGTGGGTTGGGGCCGGCCCCTGGGGGCGAGCGCCTGGCAGACAGCCTGTCTGGGAGCGACTGGGATGGGAGGAACCCTCCAGAAGGGTGACCCCAGTGACCCCCAAAGCAGAGAAGGGCCAGGCTGATGGGCGATGTGTTTCCCCAGCTTCTGGGGAGAATCTGTGTCTGCCCGGCCAGTTCGGGGCCCGGGGGCCTCGTGGTGGGGGAGCGGGGACGGGGTGGAGGCTGCAGGGCCGTGGCTGAAGGGCTGGTGAGGGGCTCAGCCTCCAGGTTTCCTCCCTCCATGGAGTGGGGCTCTGTGGGGAGGACCCGCCTGCCGCCCTGAGGGACAGCCCTGCTGTCGGGGAGCCCCTGTGCCCCGTGTGAAGGAGGGCCGCATGCCCTTGGGCTGGACCGGCTCCCGCTGTGGTCCCGGGGCTGGAGGCCCTGGCTCCCAGTTTCCCGTCGAGCTGGGGGCTCTTCAGCCACAGTTTCCCACTCAAAAGTGGTCAACCAGCTCTCTGCTCATCACAAAGGCTACATTCCTTACCTATTGAAGCAGACAGGCCTTCAGTGTGAATTTCTAGAAAGTCGCATTTCCAACCTCAAATCCTTTTGGGAGTTATGATCACATTTCCAGCTTCAGATCTGATCAGAGAATATGGGCTTGGACTGAACACGCCAAGTCCCCTTAGAGCGCTGTTGAAACACTGAGGCCTTGACATTTCATTGACTCAGGCAGCCCCTTCCCCAGACACAGCTGTTGTGTTAGCAGGTGGGCCGGCATAGACCCACACCTTGCTTCTCACGGCCAGACACCTGAGCTGAGGCTGTGTGCAATGCGGTTGGGCCCTGTGTCCCTGGCCCACCCCTCCACTTGTTCTTGGCAGGACTGTGCCTGGACTGAGGCCACTCAGGGCTCCGACGGGAGAGAAAGTCCTGGCAACACTCCCGGGGGGGGGGGGGTCTGGCCCTGTGTCTGCCCTGAAATGGGTCGCTGTGTCCAGAGGCACGTGCTCTTGGGACATCAGGCTGGGGTCACAGGAAGGCAGTCCAGGCCATGTTCCCTCAGCCTCTGTGGAGGCTCTCCATGGGGCTCTGTGCCCGAGGGTGCTCAGCACGTTCCTCCCCGACGAGATCCCAGGGCCCCCAGTGGTTTAACCAAGGCCAAGTGTCCCCAGGGGAGCAACATCGTGGTGAACAGTGTCCACACCCCATTCTCCATTGAACCTAGAAAGGAAGTGGCTTTCAGGGCCAGAATGGGCTGTGAGTCGCTTGGATTTCATCTCAGAGCTTGCCTGGTCCCGTTTCATCCACAGGAGAGGAAAGGTTACCAAAGTCTCACACAGCTTAGAGCAGTAGGAACCGCAAAGCTTGGTTTGTTTTCCTAGTTTCAGGGCTGACTGAGAGGAACGAAGACGGACACGGGAGAAAACAGGGCAGGATGTATCGCCACATCAGGGGCCGCCCTGGGAGCCTGCCCAGCTGCCCATGGCCCCCAGCGGTCCTCCAAAGCCCCCAGCCTCAAGAACGGGAACTGCAGGAGCTAAAATAGATGTGTTCTGGGTGACAAAGGCAGCCGTCTTCTTCCTTCTCCAGTTTGAATATTTCCAGCTCCGTTAAGACCTTTCATAAGCCATAGCTGCCAGCACTAGGCCCCTCTGCGTGTCTGCGGATGAATCGCCCCAAGCCCCGCTCTCACTCCCTGTGGGGTCCAGGGCTGAGACAGCACGTGAAGTGGGGAGTGTCAGCTCGAGCCCTGGGAGGCACAGGGAACCTGCCACATCCAGGAGCTACGACTGGGCCTCTTGGGGGAAACGCCACCAGGCAGTGTCTTGGGGGACCTATAAATAGGTGTGATGTGCAGGTAGAGAGGTATGACATTGCAGGTAGACAGGTGTGGCTGTGTGAGTAGACAAGTGTGGCTGTGCAGGTAGAGAGGTGTGACTGTGTGAATAGATAGGTGTGACATTGCAGGTAGACAGATGAGGCTGTGTGAGTAGACAGGTGTGTGACTGTACAGGTAGACAGGTGTGACTGTGTGAGTAGACACGTGTGGGTGTGCAGGTAGACAGGTATGACTGTGAGTAGACAGGTGTGACTGTGTGAGTAGACACGTGTGGCTGTGTGAGTAGACAGGTGTGACTGTATGAGTAGACAGGTGTGGCTGTGTGAGTAGACAGGTGTGGCTGTGCAGGTAGACAGTGTGACTGTGTGAGCAGACAGGTGTGGCTGTGCAGGCATTCAGGTCACTGGCACACACTTCCTTGGTCACACGTGGGTCTTGGCTCAGCGTGTCTCCTCCAAGGTGGGGAAAGCCAGCCACTGCCCCTGACCCCTGGTGAGCTGGTACCTGGCCAGGCCACAAGCCCCTGCAGGAAGGCGGGAGGGCTGCGGAAGCAGGGCCGGCTTCCCTTTCGCTGGGTAGGGGCAAGGGTGAGAGGCCGAGGCCCCCACAGGCCTCCTCCACCTGCCCTCAGGCTGCCCTTGCCCCAGCTTTGCTGAATTGCTCTGGCCTACTTTCCGCATGCACCTCTCTCCGCACGTCCGCATTGCTCCAAGGCTCCCTGATGCCTCCTGACGGCCCTGTGCTCCTGCCGAGGTTCACGGCCTCCCCCAGCCTCTGCCCCAGTTACAAGGCGACAGCTCCCTGAGGAGCAAGACCTGCGAGGGAGGCTCCTCTGTGTCCAAGGTGACGGGAAGTTCAGGGTTGGATGCGTCACTGTCCTTCAAACGCTCCTTGGACGTGGCTGGGCCTCGGGAGGGACCAGGTGGCCCGGCCTTGCTCCACTGCCCCTGTGTTTCCAGGGCTCCTACAAGGCTGGCAGTGGGCATGAGGCCTCTGCGTTCCAGCCACTGCGCGCAGCCATCCCACCAGTCCCCAGGCCGCCCGAGGGGCCACACTTCCTGTGGGTCCCCTGACCTAGGGTCCTTTTCCCTCAAGGGCCCAGGAGAAGCCCCGGTGACCTGTGACCCTGCTCTGCAACTACAAGCTCGGTGAAGACAGCGGAAAGGCTGCACTGTGACGCCCTCCTTGGGAGGCTGTGTCCAGTCTGCTCAGCAGTGGAGCGAACATTCAGGTTCCTGCAGGACTGGGGCCCGACCCGGCCTACTGTCTCAGGGGAGCAATTGTGGTCCGGAAACGCAAAGTCCACGGAAAACCAAACCAAAGCATGGTTTTCTTTACAGGCAGTGAGCATGTCCTCAGCTGGTGGTGGACACGCTGGACCCAGGCCACTGGTGCTGGGCTGCAGCGGGGACACCACCAGGCGTGATGCTCACGGCCATGGTGTTGGGGTGCAGTGGAGGCCCTGCCCCCAGTCTGGGCTGGCCCCTCTGCTGGGGGACAGTCAGTGTACCCACAGAAAAGAACCCAGCCTGAGAGGAGTGCCCAGTGCCCAAGTCACGGGTGAATGTAGGCATCGGCTCGGGGCATGTCCCGGGACATGCCCTGTGTGGCTGCCTCTCTGAGGGCTCAGGACCACAGAGTCCCTGAGGTTGGGGCCCCGGTTCTGCCACGGGCTCCCCCGGCTGCCATCTGTGTCTTTTCTCTGGGATAAAGCACAGCCCTGAGAGTGACAGCTTCCTGTGTGTTCACATCCAGTCGGAGGTGGGGGTCCTTCTGTGGATGCATCCTTCTCCCTGAGCACCCAGCTGGGATCTGTCAGATGCAGAGAGAATTCTCTGATGGGCTGGTGTGCCAGCTGCAGACCCCGGGACATGTAATTGCCCTAGCCCCTCCTGTGGGGACATCTACAGGGCAGACCCAGGGGCAGGCTCCGCATTTGGACAAAAGGAGAGAAGAGTCATTTCTCAAAGAAACAGGCCGGAGTGGTGGGCCCTGGGCACCTGGGGTGCCGTGTCCAGAGGGGAGGCCGTGACTGCAGGACAGAGAGATGGGGTGACTCTGGGATCTTCATGGGAACGGGACCTGGTGACTCAGATGCTGAGGCCACATCTCCCCCTGGGGGAGGCTGGACTGGGGTCTCAGGGGCAGGTAATGCGCCCCGTCCAGTGGGATGCCCTCCAGTGATGTCATCACAAGTGTGACGTCATCACCCACGTGACCTCACGGTGAAGCAGGCGCACAGTGAAGGGCAATGCTGACAGGGGTGAGGGGACGCTCCTCGAGCTGGTTCAGGTGTTTCTAGTGCCCTTCAGATTGCTCCCCCCCATGTGCCTCTTCGTCTGCCCACAGTGTAAATTTCCCCACTTGTTATCAGAAGTGGGAAATACAATTACCAGGTGAGGAACTGTGAGTAAAAATCTTCCTTGGAAACAGGCAAGGATGCTGATTCCAAGTCTGCTCTGGGTATAAAGCTTTACTCTTTGACAGCAAGGTAACAAGTGTTGACCGGAAGTCACTTTTTGGAAAGACCTATGTGAAGAACGTTGGAAGGTCTTCTAAGTGCTCCCACCAAGTCTCAGCCGGACACCCCTGCCGCCCCCGCCTCCCCAGCCAGCTCTGAACCCAGTGGTGGGCCCTAACTTGCTGGCAGGCGAGCGACGCCCTGGGGACGCCTCTCGTCTTGCAGAGGCGTGTGCGTCCCTGCAGGTGACCTGGATGGGGGTCTGCTGGGGCCCCAGCTCTGGGCTCAGCCTGCAGTTCCCGGTGCCTGGTTGAAGCCCTGAACCCCCGCCCACCCTCGCAGCCCAAGCACCATGGAGTGAGGCTCCCACAGTGACCTCAGGGCAGGAACCGGGGCCAGCCCAGTTTCTGGCCAACCAGAGGCCAGGGCTGCGAGGATGGGGGCCAGCCCCTCCCAGCCCACAGCTGCACCACCAACTGGGTGACGCTAAACCCAGCCGTCCAACACGTGCTGCCTTTGAAACGGCCCAGGACTTGTCACTTTGTTCAGGTTAACTGTGGACACTCATGTATCCCTCCAGTGGTTTTCAGGGACGCATCCTGGCCAGACCAGCACCTCGTGGGGACGGGCCTGGTGCTGAGACAGACCCCCTTGAGGGTCAGTGGCCCTGGGGCATCCATGGCCGACTTGCCCTTGGTGGACACCAACATGTCTTGGGAACATTATGGCATCACCGAGGCTCCAAAGGCAGGGTCCAATATTTGAAGAGTTGCCCTGCTCACTTATTTTCCTGTATTTGCTGTGGAGTGACTGGAAAATTCCCCATCCGTCAACACCTACGAACCAGAGATTACCAGAACCAAAAATAAAAGACGCCCCGCAGCTTTCCAAGGAGGCGCCATGCAGTGATTGAAGGCTCCCAGCCCTCCTCCAACGGCCCGGCAGGGCCTCCAAGACAGCCAAGCAATTAGAGAAACAGTTCAGTAGGGAGGAAAAATACCCAATGCTGCTAGCTTTAGACTCCTCTCTTTTGTCAAGTTGGACACTGGCCACGTTATAAAGCTGAGCATGTAGATTTTAGAAGGAAATGCAACAGCCCACTGGTTCAAGAGTGATACCAGGCAGGTCCTAGAAGACAAATGGTATGAAACACATAGAAAGAGCCCTCATGATGTATTGTGCCCTGCGCTCCTTCTAAATATAGCCAGAGCGCAACTGAAAGCTCCCCAGAGTCACTACCTTCATCACAGGAGCAGATGTGCCCACGTGGGCACACCCCGACGAGACCGGAGCTTTGCCGGGCGTCCTCAGGCCCAGAGGCCTCCATGGGCCTCCCTGGAGGTGGACCCTGCTCTCACCCTCAGCCGCTGTCCCGCCCCCGTTCCCGAGGAGATGGAGGGGAGGGCGTGGGGTCCCCACTTGCCCAGCAGATGCCCCTGCTCTGCCCTGGACAGGGTGCGGCTGGAGGGCAGCGAGGGCAGTGGCTGCAGAGCACAGAGGGAGCAGCCCCGTCCCTTACGGAGCATCAGTGTGCACCCAGGGGGCTGCCCACGGGGAGACACACAGGACAGTTCTCAGGGGAGGCCCCGGGTGCCTAGCCGTGGGCCGGGACGGATCGGTGGGTGGGGGAGGCAGAGCCCAGAACGTGGCTGCAAACCAAGCCTGGAGCATGCCGTGTGGTGTGTTCATCTGGGGCACAGTGTGTGCCTGCGTGTGTGCCTGTGTGTCTGTGTGTGTGTGTGTTCCTGTGTGTCTGTGTGTGTGCCTGTGTGTGTGTGTCTGTGTGTGTGCCTGTGTGTCTGTGTGTGTGCCTGTGTGTCTGTGTGTGTGTGTGCCTGTGTGTGTCTGTGTGTGTGCCTGTGTGTCTGTGTGTGTGTGTGTGTGTGTGTGTGTGTCTGTGTCTGTGTGTGTCTGTGTGTCTGTCTGTGTGTGTGGTGGGGGTTCACTTGGCTCCAGAATCCGGACATTTGCTGTCTGATGAACCACAGGCCGGTTCTTGCGTGGAGATTGTGGGAAAGGTCTAGGAAGGCCAGCGTGATTCAGGCCTGACGGTGGCCGTTCCCACAGCGTCTTGGTGCTCAGCAGCACATTTCCCTAGGTCACTGTTCAGAGCGAGACCCAGGAGAGTGAGTGTCTGCAGTCGGGGCCGGGGTCACCCCTTCGTGTGGGCTGCGGATCTCACGCTGTGACCACATTACAGAGGGGTTTCTCTTCATTCCTGGGGTCTGCTCAGTCTGTGCGGAAGTGTAGGTGAGTGCACTGAACGCAGCTGAAAATCAGAGCAGAGGCCACCTTGGTTCGTCTGGCGTTAGGGTTGACCCGTGTGAGCAGGCTGCTACTGGTCTGCAGGGGGCAGCTGTACCCGGAGCCTGCGGGACTGGTCTCTGGCAACGCCCCGGCCTGGGCTCATCGCACCAGCTCCCAGACGACTCATCTGCATGCAGCCAGGTTCCAGAGACTGGGCCTCCCGTCTCTGCACCCCGGGCAGCTCTGTGTTGATTTGATTCTATGAAATAAAGGAAGACACTGAAGAGGTCATAAAGGGACCAGCAGAGCCGAGGTCTCTCCCCAGACAGGCCGCAGAGCATCACTGATGATGAACCTTGGCAGTTTAATGTCTGCACAGGGACGTGCAGGCAGCCTGCAGGCCGTGCTGTTATTAAAATGAACGTTCTGAACCGACCGTGAAGCAACGTATCACAGGAGATGCATCGGTTCCTAACTGCTGTCCTGGAGGTCGGTCATTCCGGCCGCCTGGGTCAGTGCTCCAGGTCCGGCAGGGTCAGGCCCCTTGGTGGAAGGGGCTGCCCCGTACCGTCACCCCATCACCGGCTCAGCCTCGCCAGCTCACACACTTTCTAACACACGTGTCGAAGGGTGTGCTGTTGGCGTGAGCTGCCGGCATCCAGGGATGTTCCTTGGGCTGGCATAGCCAACACATGGGAGGAATTTCAGGCGAGAGCTCAATGCCAAGCTGTTTCCAGGGTCCACTCGTCTGCTCTTCCACTCAGCACCGGCGGAGTGACTCAGCAGCAGAGAGGAGCGCTTGTGGACCGGCATGGAGGGTCAGGGCCCCCCACTGCCCCGGCCCGTCCCCGCCCCGGCCTCCGGCCTGGGCTCTGCGTGTGGCCAGGTCCAAGGACTGTTCTCCTCTCCACGCACATATATGTTTACCGTGCAGCAAATGCAAATGCAAACAACAGTTAAGTTCACACGCATGTGGGTTTCATGTGTATACTTTTTCTGATGCAGAAATGAAACTACTGCTAAATACGTTATACGTACATATATATAAACACATATATGTCCTGACTGTGAGTCCCAGGGGCTCCCCTCCCCGCAGCACATGCAGGAAGCCAGGCTGTCCCTGACTTCAAATCTGGGCCTGCTTCTCTGGAACGTGGCCGTCTCAGGAGAGCTGCAAGGGCCAAGAGGCTGCTGCCCAGAAAGTGCTCTGGAGCTCGGTCTGGCCTCTCAGGTGGCGTGTCACCCGGTGACCTCGTCAGCCCGCATTGTTGTGCGGAGCTCAGACTCCAAGGCCGGATCCTTAGGGCTGCTTCTCCACTCAGGCGGTGCTGTTGGTGCCAGGCCGCGGCGGGCGCTCAGCTGTTAAGAGGTCGGAGCCTGAGGAAGCCATCTCCCGTGAATACGGCGCTAGCCCACACGGGCCGTGGCACGTGCATGCGTGTGTCTAGATGGGGTCCATAAGCTCTCCAGGACAAGGTGTGCACTGAGGTGTGTCCAGCATGGGCCACAGACACTGCTGACCTCAGGCCCAAGGGCCCCACGGGAGGCAGACAGTGGGCAGACAGCTGCCCGCCAATGGGTCTGCAGCCGGGGGTGCAGGGACCACAGAACCGTCCGTCTACCTCGAAGCGACTGGCCTTGTTCTGTGCATCTTTAAGACTCAGACTGAGCGACTTTGTTCATAGTGTTGTCACTTTTTACTACAGAACATTCCAAACACACGCAAAGTAGGCAGAACTTGAGATTTTCCTGCAAGCAGCACTGACCTTGCACCCCTCCAAGCCTCGGCTCTCCCGCTGTGCCTCGCACCGTCCAATGCAAACCTCAGCATCTGTCACTTATCGTAAATATTTCAGGACATTCTCTTTAAAAGGGGCTCTGGAAAGAGGTGCACTTCGCCTAAGTGAACAATATTCATCTCACATCTGTTCACATTTAAAGTTTCTGTTGTCATGCTGTGTGTGCACGTTCAGTTTGTGTGAATTAGGATCCAAGCAAGCCCACGCACCGGGATTGGCTGACATGCTTCAGTCTTCAAACTGCGCCGCGCGTGCTCTGCTCCATCTCTCTGGCTTTTCCTGAGAACTACCTTTTGAAGGAGCCAGGGAGTCTCTCCGAGTCTCTGGCAGCCCGCCTTCGTTGGTTATTGGTGAAGAGACACTGAGGAGACGTATGTGCATACCACTAAGTGAAAGAAGGCAATCTGAAAAGGCTGCCCGTGTGTCCAACGTCCACCCGCAGGACTTTCTGGAAAAACTATGGACACAGTGAGCAGGTCAGTGGTCTAGGGGCCGTGGAGGGAGGGATGAACAGGGGGGCATAGAGGATTTTTAGGGCACTGAAAGCCTCTGAATGAACCCATCATGATGGATACGTGTCATCACACATCTGTCCAAACCCACTGAACGTACAACATCCAGAGGGAATTTTAACATGAGCTGTGGACTTGGGTGATGATGTACTGATGTAGGTCCATCAGTTGTCTGATGGGGAAACAGACAGCGGGGGAGGCTGTGTGCAGGGCAGATGCACGGGAAACCTCTGAACCTTCCCCTCAGCTGTCCTCTAGGCTTAAAACTTCTCTAAAAATTAATTCTATAAAAACAGTATGTTTACTAAAAAAAAAAAAACCACTTTGAAATGTTACTGTGGGTGGACTTGGTGGACTGAAGCCATTTTCCTTCTCCATCTTTGATGGCTGATGTCATTCAGGGGCCAAGGCGTGTCTCTTTGTGACCCCGTGGCATTCCAGACCCTCACCATCTCCCACAGTTGTCCAAGTTCATGTCCACTGTACCGGTGACGCCATCCAACCATCTCATCCTCTGTCGCCCTGTCCTCCTTCTGCCCTCAGTGTCTATGTTATAAGGTCACAATCAGATTTATCTTAAAAGGCCAGGCACATGACCACAGGAAAGCACCCTAAGTGCTGGCTGTGACTGCTACCCTGGGTGCTTTTTGTTTCCTTTTTTTACTTAAAAAATTTTCCACCTGGGCTGCATTTTAAAACAGGACTTGTAGTATTTAGTTATTGTTGGCTGTGCTAGGTCTTCGTTGCTCTAAGTGGGCTTCTCGTTGCGATGGCTTCACTGTGTGGAGCACAAGCTCCTGAACGCACCAGCTCAGGAGTTCTGGCGCATGGGATTAGTTGCCCCAAGGCACATGGGATCATCCCAGACCAGGGACAGAACCCGTTGTCCATTGCACTGGCAGGTGGACTATTAACCACTGGACCACCAGGGAAGTCCTGGGCAGCAGTTTCAAAATGGAAACGCTTTAGAGACCAGGCTGTGCCTCTGTGTGCACACATGATCCGTGTGAGGATGAACCTCGGGGAGGGAGTCAGGATCCAGGAGAGAGGACGAACTGTGGCGGGGCAGTCAGGATCCCGGGCACCTGAGCATCTGGTGGACTTCTGGACCCAGCTGTACCTGAAGCCACACCTCACTTCTTCAACAAGTGAGTCAATAGAGGAAGACAAGCCCACTGGAGCTGTGACCGTTACTTGAAACTGTTGCACGTGAGGATACGGCCATAGCCAGCCCTCACCTTTAATCGGTGATTACCCCAGAAAATGGGAAGAGAAAGGTTTGCGCTGCTGCTGGTCTAGAGTGGAAGCAGGCCCGCTTTCCGCGCCTGGCGGCTCAGCGGTGCTGCCGCTCCTCCATGCCTCAGAATGGCTGACACCCCAGGCCCTGGCTCCGCCCCGCTGTGCAGGCCTGCAGGTTTCTCAGGCCTTCCTGGGCTCCGTGCCTCCATCTGCAGGCTAACCCAGGGTCACCAGGAAGGGCCAGAGGGCCGTCGTAGGGGAGGCATGAAGGTGAAATCGCCCTCGTACTGCCCTGCGTGCAGAGGCCAGAAGCGAGCGCCTGGGGTCTCAGGTCAGCGGTGCCAGGCGGGCTCTCACTGGAGCCATCTGAGCACAGAGGCCTGCAGCTGAGACCCGAGATCCCGGGGACAGGACCACGCTGTCCATGCTGCTGGCTGACAAGCCGTACATGATGAATTTTACAGCCGTGTCAGCTCTGAGCTCCTAGGATCAGAATTGCTCTGCTTTCCTTCGGTGTTGGATCTAATTTTCATAAATCTATTAGAAACAGCAGCGGTCCTTAGTTTTTCTAAAGCTTTGGTGCGTACAGAACGAGCAACAGCCATGGGCCAGCTTGGGAGGACCCTGCTTCTCCATCCCAATGTCCAAGGCCCTGCTCATTCACCCATGAACCTCCCCACGTCTCTGCCCACGACCTCCCTGATGGGCACTGGGGTGGGGTGGCGGGTGGCTGGACCCTGTGAGGAGGGAACGGGGCAGGGAAGAAGGCTTACTAAAAAGACTTTTATTAAATGAAAGAAAAATCTGTTTGGTGGGTCACATATGAAATAGATATACAAAACTTTACATCTGATCTCACAAAGGAGCCGAAGGTGGTGGCCTTTGTCCCGATGTCCGTGGGAGTGAGGAGGCGGCCTGGGCGCGAAGCCACGGGACCTGGTGTCAGCAGCCCCCACGGGCCATAGCGCGTC
Organism: Bubalus bubalis; assembly: GCF_019923935.1. NCBI lineage: Eukaryota > Metazoa > Chordata > Mammalia > Artiodactyla > Bovidae > Bubalus > Bubalus bubalis. Next base: position 61,114,577 of record NC_059178.1, on the reverse strand, counting down.
AGGCGCCCCGGTCCATCCGCGCTCCGCGCAGGTGTGTGCATACCATGCAGCCTCACTTAAACCCTGCACGCGCCACCGCTTCCGTCAGGAGAGCCAGGACGCCGGGCTCCTGCGCACCATCCCCTGAGTCTCGTTGGGGCCCCAGGCCTCATCCTAAGTGACGTGCTGCGGCATTAACGGCACAAGTGCCCCCGCCTCTGATGACAGACCTCACGCTCCAGCCCACACCCCGCCTCTGATGACAGACCCCACGCTCCAGCCCACACCCCGCCTCTGATGACAGACGCCACGCTCAGTCCTGCCGTGTGGCCCGGCTGAGCTCAACGAGTCTCTGGCGTGGCCCATACTCCCCATGATGCTGTCCTTAACAAGTCGGCCTTCCTGTGGTAAAACTTCTAAAAACACCTATTTCTGCAAAATAACGTTTCTGCAGGTGGAGCTCTGCAAACAGACACGTCCTTCCATGGGTGAGCTGCGGGCCGTCCCAGGTCACATGAGGTCACCCAGCTCGGCCTCCAGCGCGGCCGCCATCTCGTCCGCTTCCGAGCTGCCCCCCTCTTCATCCTCGCAGCTGGACGCCCCGCTGGACTCGCTGGCCGCGTCCTCTTCGTTCAGCTTCCTCTTGTGGCCCCTGCAACGGAAGCAGACGCGCCGTGAGATGCTCCCAGCCCTGAGGGCAGGGCCCACGGCAGGTGCCACAGTGGCTGTGACGCCTGAGGACAGGAGAGGGCGGGTGGGGCAAGCGCCGGAGAGGGACATGGGGACAGTCGCCAGCAGACAGGTTCATGGTTTAGGCCTATAATCTATTTTGAGTTAATTTCTGGATAAATTTCTGACTGTGGCCAAGACTATCTTGCATTTGACATCTAATTGTTGGAGCACCATTTATCGAAAAGGAAACTTCAGTTTTTTAAGAGTATGTACATCCCCTGACACACACCTCTGGTTTGGGAAAACCTTCCAGAAAGAAGAAAACCACCAAAAGTGCATCTCTTAGACCACAAAAGGCACTGTCAGCAGCCACACACACAAGACGATGTCGTCTGTTACTCAAGCTCTATCACAAAGATGCTTCTACAACAGACAATAAATGATCTAATCGTGAGAAACACTCCCCAAACAGAAAACAGCAACCGACTCCCTCAAAATAGAAAATTCAAAAAGGACAATAAACACTGAAAAAATAGTGTCATTTAATTGGAAAGTGAAATGGAGGTGCAGTTAGGAAGCACCTCACCCCTCAGGCTGGCAGGACTGGGGGGAGGCCCTGGGCCTTGCATGGGAGCAGGACTGGCCCTGGGAAGCGAGTCCCCGAGCCGGGACGTGCAGCAGGCACATCTCCCTGTGAGGAGACATGCCCCCGGACAGCCTCCCAGCTACGTCCAGCAAGGTGCTGCGGGGTGGGCACTGGATGGGAGCTCGGTACCCTCAGCTTCTCGGCTGACACGCCCGCGGCCTGGCACCCAGAACTGCCCCCCACCTGGAAGTTACATTCCCCCACACTGAGCTCAGAGGCTGAGAGTCCCCCACATCCTGCGCCTCCAGCCCCGCCCAGAGGGACACATCCCAGAAAAGGAGCGGGCACCGGACACATGTGTCTAAGTCACGGGCTTTCCTCTGCACCAGGTAAGCAAAGCATCACTCTGGATGCTCTTCTGTCGTCATGGTTATGAGAAGAGCTGCAGGCAGAGCAGCCTTGGAGTGAGACGCATCTCCGTTTAAAAAAACCACTCCATTTTACACTGTCACTTACAGAGAAACATGAGGCAGTGGAATGAGGAGACACGTGAACTGTGGGTCTCTGGGGCCTGAGCTCAGAGGCCTCACGGAGCAGCTGGGTCTGGGAGGGCAACGGGCCCCTAGGGCATCCTGCCTCACCCTAGAAATAGCCCTGCGGCAGCCGCACCCGCCCCAGACAGGCTGACACAGGACAGGGCACAGCCACAGGCCACAGCCGCCTTTCCAGTCAGTGCCCACAGCTGGAGCTGGGCACTGGGCCCCGCAGTGGGGGCCAGGGGAGGGAAAGTCAACCAGAAAGAACCCGTTCTTTCAGGCCCCGTACACACCTTGAGGAGGCTGGGCTGGGAAGAGGGGAGGGTGCCAGGGCCTGGACACAAGGATGGGGCCAAGTGGGTCCCTGTGATGCTTCCAGGAAAGGCGCCAACCAAGCTGGGGTTGGGCGCCAGGTGGGGGTAGGCGTGGATGCAGGGCTGCAGCTCTCAAACCAAATCAGAGCAGACGGGGGGCCCCGAGCTGGCCCCCACACCACAGGCTGACTCTGGATGTGCAGAGATGCTCGAACAGAAGGTGTTACTAAGTGTGATTAATCTGAAGCACCCAGATTATTACCCTTTGTCCAGTGGTGAACATGCAGATACATTTAGAAATGACACGTAGAAACAGTTTTGAAAAACTGCTTAGTTCTTTAGCGTTCAAACCACTGCAAACAACCCCAATAACCACATTCCTCACAGGGGTACCACCTCCCAGGGACAGAACTGGAGGTCGTGTGTGTGCACGTGTGCACAGCAATAACACATGTGCAGTGAACACACGGCCCCAGGCAGGTCCTGTTCAACTATGGATGCTGGCCACCAGGCAGGTGGTGACCCAGATCCCACCCAGCTGCACGGCCTCAGCTGCAGCGAGACCCTGGGGTCATGGGCCCTCCCTCCAGCTCCTCCTCGGCCACCTTCCTCTCCACGTGCTGGGAGACCCCCAGTGAGTCACCGGGGGGTGGGGCGGGGAGGGGGGGGCCGGCAATCTTCCCGGAAGTAAGATACACGAGGTGCAGAGACCCTCATGCACCCCAGGGTGTTTCGACGAGGAGCTGAGGCCATCAGCGGTGAGCCCCCAGGGGTGCAGATGGGGCCAGGCAGGGCGCCAGGGCAGAAGCACAGGTCCCCACAAGGGCACTCCAGGCCACTTGTCGATAAAACCTTCTCAACTGCATCTGGAGACACTGCTGCAGGGACACCAGCCCCTCCACTCTCAGGGCCATGGCCCCGATGGACTCAGAGCCGGGAAGACGTGAGCCCCAGGGAGACACCAGCAGCCAGCCAGGAGGGGGCCCCGCAGCCTACTTGCAGCCTCCACTCAGAGACGAGCGCCAACTTGCTGAACCCTGGGGGCTCCGCAGGAGGAAGGCTCTGGGACCTTGGGGTCCAAGAGGCGGGCTTGCCAGGATGAAAGTAAGAGGCCTTCAGTCCAGGTTACACAATGTTTGGACTAATCTCACGTCCGACACAATTGAGTTTTAGTGTTTAAATTACCTCAAAGGCTGGAAACAGCTGCAAGCCATGGTTAATAAAGGCCTGTAATTGAGACCAGCTTCCTCTCCTCCCAGCAGAACAAGCAATATTTGTGTTTTGTTTCCACAACCAGCTGCACAGTTCCCTAGGGAAACGCTAACAGATTTAATTTGGAGAAAATTTAAGGCCCGAGAGTCATCTCAGATTTGATGTAGAATAAAGCAACAACGTGAACAGGACACAAACACGCATGCAAATTTCCTCCCCCAGGGCCGCTGCCTGAGCACTTTGCTGTAGAAAAGCATGTAGACCCACACCTAAAGTCTGCTGTTTAGTAAACACTAAATAAAAAACTGTTATTTTGTATCAACACCTAACCCAGATTAGACGAAATCCATAAAGCACGTATGTTTGAACTGCTGGTTACAACCCGCTGGATGTTTTGGCAAAAATAAAAGGGCAGCGTTGCACCTGTAAGGTCACTAGTTCCCCATCAAGGCCACGTCGGGTGCACGTGTGTGCACGCGTGTGTCTGTGTGGACAGGTCTGTATTCCGCCGCTGTCCCAGCTGCATTCACAGTGGAGGAGATGGTTATTTCCGTGCACGTGGGCATTAAGTGGAGGTTATGACGGGGGGTGGGAAGATAGGGCAGTGTGCCAGGAACAGGGCATCAGGAGGGAACAGCGGCCTGCTGCTACCAGGACACAAAAGGACCTGAAAAGAATGTCTCATTTGGAAACATGGGCCATTATTACAAAAATGAGCAAACACCTGATCTGATCCAGCAGTTTTGGCAAACCCTGAGCTGAGCACCCCAGGAGCGCCTGCTCTGTGGTGTGGAAGGCAGTTGGGGCCCCGAAGCTGAGCGGATGCCGCCTCCCGGGTGGGCTCCCGCCCGGCCCAGCCACAACGGAGGTTCTGAGCGTCTTCAGAGACGCACATGTGGGGAGTGTACCGTGGCACCGGGGTCCCGGGGCATGCAATCTGGGTCAGGACCACAGGGTGAGAGGGCACGCTCCAAGAAAAGCTTATTCAGACCTCATCTGCTCGACCGTTTCTGAAAAGCCTGAGTGCGTTTCATGACAAAAGCAGCTTTCTGAGCCCTTGTGGGATGGAGCACAGGGCTCCCCCAGCCTTCACGCCCGGTGTAGACGTGGGGCCCACGACGCCTGCACCCCTCATACCCTCCGCCCTGACGGCGGGACTCCCCACGTGTGAGAACACGGAGTCAAACCATCGTGTGCAGCCGATCACCCAGAACAGAGTTCACAGTTCTCTCCCTGACCCACGGAACAGCGTTCCTAGAAAGCGGGGAAGCGCAGTGCGCCAAGCGGGCTTCTGCAGCGGAGGGTGTGGTGCCACCTCCGCCTGCTGCGGGGCACTGGCCCGTGCCTGCCTGAAGGGGCCGCACTTTCTCCTCAGGTCAGTTCACCTACAGGACTGCCTGCGAGTCAGAGTCAGACCAGACGGCCAGGAAGACACAGATGCAGACACCCACAGGCGCTCACACAGCGAAGCCGGACCCAGCCACCTGCTCAGAAAGCAGGGAGGCCTCTGCCCTCTGGGGACCCCCTCAGGGTTCCCAGCCCTCCCATCAGGGTCCCCGATGCCGGGAAGGCCCAACAGGATGGTGCACGCTCACCACGTGGGAGGCGCCCGGCCTGCGCTCACCTGAGCCCCCGGCTGTCCCCAGTGCTCCTCTCCAGCCGGTGCCCCCTTGGCGCCCCTAGGGCCTCAGGCGGGCCACGCCCCGGCTCCTCCTCCTCCGTCGGTTTCTTCTCACTGTCACTGTCGTCGCTGCCCTCGCCCAGGATGTCGTCCACCTGACAAGGGGCCGAGCGTCAGTACAGACGGAGCACTATCCCGAGGAACCCGCCTGGCGGCCCCTCCCTAGGGCGTGTCTCAGTGCTGCCCGCTCCAGGAGGACATGCAGCAGCTCCTGCAGCTCCGATGTGGGGTCTGCCCGGGCGGGAAGGGACGGCCTGAGCTGTGTCCCCTCCCCCACTGAGAACTCCAACACCCAACAAATCACCATTTCTGCCGGAGCCCCGAGTCAGGGAGGCCCAGCACCCAGGACGACAGCTGGTGCCCTCGGAGCCCCGTCCTGGGTGTGTGCCCTGCACACCTGTGCACCCCACGGCTCTACAGGGCCCACTTCCCTGCAGAAGTCGTGGACGCACAGTGGACAGTGGGGACGCCTTGGAGGAAGGCCCTGGAACCTGGCCCGGCCGGGATTAAAAACCCTCTGATGAAATTTGGGTGATGGGGGTGAAGGGGGACATCCCCGCCCCCAAATAGAGCAGCTCTGAGCAGGGACCACAGCCACGGCGGAGGGCTCAGACCAGCGACATCTCCAGTTCCAAACCTACACATGCAGCTGAGAAGGGACAAGGCACACGCATCCACGAGTTCAAGCACACACACGCTGCGTCGACAGTTCAAGGGCTGGCTTTGTTGTTGGGCCCACAGGGTCTTCCAGGCGTCCCTGGTAGCACAGATGGTAAAGAATCTGCCTCAACGCAGGAGACCACCTGGGTTTGATCCCTGGGTCAGGAAGATCCCCTGGAGAAGGCAATGGCTATCCACTCCAGTATGCTTGCCTGGAGGATTCCAGGGACAGAGGAGCCTGGTGGGCTACAGTCCATAGGTCACAAGAAGTCAGACACGACTGAGTGACTACCACTTTCACAAGGCCTTCATACGTAATACACCCTCTCTGGTTAAGCTGAAGGCCTCCATTTCTCCCATGAAACGTGAGAATGCCCACGAAGGGAGGCAAGGCAGGACTCCTGTGCTGACAGACAGCACTCACTGCTCCAAACAGAACCACACGTCCACAGACGCAAAGCACCCGAACTTTAAGAGTCTACAATCTCCTTTGAGAGGCTGCCCACAGTCCACAGGCGGGGCGCCATGGTCCCCAGGTGGGGTCAGAAAGCTGCCTCCTGCGCTGCCCACACACTGACCAGTCACGCCCCACCGAGCCGCCCCCAGTGGCCAGAGGGCAGCGTGGGCTCACCTCCTTGTCCATGCTCTCTAAGTCCTCCTTGCACAGCGTGTACAGCGGCATGGTTTCCGACATGCTGGGCTGGCGCTTCCTCCGGGAAGGACCAGGCTGCTCCCCATCCTGACTGTCTGGCAGGTCGTCACCAAACACCTGCTGGGGGCGTGGCTGCACCGCCCTGGAAGGGAAGTCACAGCCCGTGAGGACAGCCGGCCCGAGCCTGACTCTCAGGACAGGTACACACACACACACACACACACAGGGTATACATATACCCAGGATACACACACACACCTGGGGTACACACACACACACACACACACAGGGTATACATACACCCAGGGTGCACACACACCCACCTGGGGTACACATACACACATACAGGGTATACATACACCCAGGGTGCACACACCCACACATACAGGGTATACATACACCCAGGGTACACACACACACACACACACAGAGTATACATACACCCAGGGTACACACACACACCTGGGGTACACACACACACACAGAGTATACATACACCCAGGGTACACACACCCACCTGGGGTACATACACACACACACACACACACAAACACAGTATACATACACCCAGGGTGCACACACACCCACCTGGGGTACACATACACACACACAGGGTATACATACACCCAGGGTACACACACCCACCTGGGGTACACACACACGCAGGGTATACATACACCCAGGGTACACACACACACCTGGGTACATACACACACATACACACACACAGAGTATACATACACCCAGGGTGCACACACACCCACCTGGGGTACACATACACACACACACAGGGTATACATACACCTAGGGTGCACACCCACCCACCTGGGTACACACACACAGGGTATGCACACACCTGGGGTACACACAGGGCGCACACACACACCCACCTGGGGTACATACACACACACACACACACACAAACACAGTATACATACACCCAGGGTGCACACACACCCACCTGGGGTACACATACACACACACAGGGTATACATACACCCAGGGTACACACACCCACCTGGGGTACACACACACGCAGGGTATACATACACCCAGGGTACACACACCCACCTGGGTACATACACACACATACACACACACAGAGTATACATACACCCAGGGTGCACACACACCCACCTGGGGTACACATACACACACACACAGGGTATACATACACCTAGGGTGCACACCCACCCACCTGGGTACACACACACAGGGTATGCACACACCTGGGGTACACACAGGGCGCACACACACACCCACCTGGGGTACATACACACACACACACACACAAACACAGTATACATACACCCAGGGTGCACACACACCCACCTGGGGTACACATACACACACACAGGGTATACATACACCCAGGGTACACACACACATCTGGGTACATACACACACATACACACACACAGAGTATACATACACCCAGGGTGCACACACACCCACCTGGGGTACACATACACACACACACAGGGTATACATACACCTAGGGTGCACACCCACCCACCTGGGTACACACACACAGGGTATGCACACACCTGAGGTACACACAGGGCGCACACACACACCCACCTGGGGTACACACACACACACACACACAGGGCACACACACCCACCCACCTGGGGTACACACACACACACACAGGACACATATACACACAGGGCACACACACCCACCTGGGGTACACACACACACAGAGGACACATACACACACAGGGCACACACACCCACCTGGGGTACACACACACAGGGTATGCACACACCTGGGGTACACACACACAGGGTACGTGCACACACACACACACACCCCTAGGGTACACACACACACACGGTACACATACACCCAGGGTGTACACACACACACACCTGGGGTGCACACACACAGGGTATGCACATACCTGGGGTGCACACACACAGGGCACACATACACACATCCGGGGTACACATACACACACGTGGTATACATACGCACAGGGTGCACACACACCCACCTGGGGTACACACACACACAGGGCACACACACATACAAGGTATAAAAACACACAGGTTACAAACACACCCAGGGTAAACCCACACACTCCCCCCAGGGCGTGCACACACACACACACGCAGACAGTATACATACTCCCAGAGTACACACACACACCCGGGGTACACACACACACAAAGGGCATACACACACCTGGGGTACACATACACACAGAAAATATACATATACCCAGGGTATACACACACCCCCCCTCAGGGTACACACACACACAGTATATAAACATACCTGAGGTACACACACCCCCACTCACACAGCATACACACCCGGGGTACACATACAGAGCACACACACACAGCTGTGAAGACACACACTGCCTCGTGGGTGGTGCCTACTAAGCTTTCATCAGTCTGTATTTACGAAACCAAAGCCCAGCAGGTCCAGCCAGAATGCGGCAGGTCAGGCTCTCCTGTCCTCGGGCTGAAAGCAGACACTGACCTCCTCTCTCACCAACAAACCACACTACTCAGCGCCAGTCTGGTGGGGTGGACAGGGAGGATGAACACTTGCCCAGAAGCCAGCGCGGGGGGATCTGCCCTCCGTGTGAGGTCAAGCAGCCACAAGATCTCCATACGGTCCCACATCAGGTCACATCAATAGCCACAGCTCTTATGAGTGTGGAAAAACAGCAGCGGTATCTTTTTACTAAAGACACACCTATTACAGCCTCCCTCCAGATCCAGAAAGGGAGAGGAGGAACACGAGTGCCCTCCATGGGAGGCGGAGGCCCGGGGCTCCCAGGACCCTGCAGGCACCGCCAAGACGCTCCCTCCTCCAGGGACAGGATGGGCTCGGCCACGACTCCCCCCTTGTGGCCGCCCCTGCCAGATGGCAGTCACACCGGGTGGGCGAGCGGCAGGCGGGCACTCGCTCTCCATCAGCCAGAGATTCCCCATAATGCAAACAAGCCACGGTTCTCCATACGTTTCTTTTCTACTTGGAAAACAGTCGTGTGTGACCCCATGGACTGTAGCCCTCCTTCCAGGCTCCTCTGTCCACGGGATTCTCCAGGCAAGAACACTGGAGTGGGTAGCCATTTCCTTCTCCAGGGGATCTTCCCGACCCAGGGATAGAACCTGGGTCTCCAACACTGCAGGCATATTCTTTACTATCTGAAGCACCAGAGAACTGGAAAATAGATGCTCTTCATTAAAAAGGTGTTAGCATAACAGAGCTTTGCTGTCTTAAGAAGAATGGGAAGTAAGTATTTTAAAAATGTCTCTACTGCGTCTCCTAACATGACGACCACTAGTTGCCCAAGCCCCGCCGCTCCCACGGGCTCGTGGCATCCCACGCTGCCTGCACGGCTCCCCAGGCGGGAACACCCGAGCCACCTACAGAGACTGGGGGGGTCAGACGGCCACAGACCACTCCCCGCCCCGGTGTTAGCAAGCCCACAGCAGCCCCCATGGCCGACCCGGAAGAAACAGAGACACGCACACGTTTACAGCGGCCCTGTCACTCAGAGTCCAGAGCTGGACATGCCCCTGATGTCCTCAGCAGGTGGATGGTCACAGAAACTGCCGCACCTCACACCACGATGCCCTCTGAGCAGTCGACACAGTGACGCTGGGGCAGAGTCTCCAGGAAGCCAAGCCGGGCAGAGCTGCACGGCGCCAGCCTGCCAGCCTGCGCTCTCAGACGACAGGACAGGGATGGGCACAGACCAGGGGGGCCGCGCACGGGAGGCTGAGGGGGGCAGGGGGCCAGTGGGGGTGGGTAGGGAAGCTGGGGGTGGCTGCTCCAGGTCTGGACTGTAGGGGCGGGCATCTCGGCTCTATGCGGGCTGCAAGTCTGGAGATGTGGCCACTGGGGGGAGATGGTTAAAGAGTCCCTGGGCTCTCTGTCATTTCTGTTAACTGCCTGTTCCCCTACAATCATCTCCAAAGAAAACCTATACTATAAAAAACAAGACATTCACAACCTGCAGCACACAGCTAACAAGGGGCATAGAAGAAGCTGTTTCAGTGGCTGACCCACTGGGAGACGCATGTGAGGCATGCTGCCGTGGCCCCGACCTCACACCCTGCTCATGGCCCCAGCCCAGTGACCCCATGGAGCCATGCCTGCCACGCAGGCAGCCTGGACCCATGCCCCAGCCCGGTGGCTCTGAACAGCAGCTGCTCTCCCCTCCACGGTCCCAGCAGTGACCTGCACATGGAGATCCTGAGTGAGAGGCGCTCCGCCCATGTTCCCCAAGGACCTCTGACTCCAGGCCCCTCGTGGGCTGGCACCTTAGCCCAGAACCAGAACATCAAAGCAGGAGGTCTGAGACTTAAGACTCCCAAACAAGTATCAGATGGAAGCAACTGCCCAACAGCTGTGGTGTCCGGTTACAACCGGGTCTGCCCTGGTGTTCTGGATCAGAACATGGCCGGCACGCCGCCCCCGGGAGTGTAGCCCACCCTGCCCTCCGCACACCCGTGGGCGAGCCGGTACCTCCAGGAAACAGGACCGGAAAGGGTGGATGGCCCAGGGGGTGGCCTGGGCTGGGCGCTCGGAGGCAAGCCCTGCACCCCGTCGGGCTCACCCTCACAAGGAGGAACCTCAGAGATGGAGCTCTCTGCAACACTTTGGAGAACAGCTCGGTGTAAGGATGAGCACGCAGCAAGCACGCGCCACACGGCGACAAGCAGGATGTGCCACACACGCGCAGAGAGCGAGGAGCGACAAGACCAGCTCCACAGAACAAGAGCCCCGTGAAGCTTCTGGGATGACAGAATACAGAGCTGCACCCCAAAACCCAAACGCTGTTTAGGATAAGCTGCACGAGTTACTATAGAAACACTGGGGTGCTTTCGTCCAGACGGCGCACCCTCCATAGACATGCACTGAGACCAGCGCAGCTCCAGGGCCCTCAACCCACCACCCAAACACCTGCTCTCTGTCAGGAAGGACCTGACAGAGAACATGACGATCACCGCAAAGAAAACCCCAGCAGGCCACGTGTCCACACGGACAAGGAGACAGCACCGCTCGGCTGGCAGCACGGGACCAGCGTCTCCTGAACCCAGGCAGTGACGCAGCCCTCTCACAGCGACCGCCACCCAGGAGGACCAGGGCAGAACTCCCAGAAGCCAGCCAGGAAGAAGCATCGACTCAGGATGCAAGACGACAGCCAGTGAGGTGGAGGCGGGTCCACAAGGCTGCAGAGGCCGGAGACGCATCACAGCGTAGCCGTGCACCTGAGACAGGCCAGGGCCGGGAGGCTGCCGGGCGGGACCACGGAGCTCAACAAGCCTTGGGCGAAACAACTAACTCCCCCCTTTATTAGAGTCACAGATGTCCACAACCTTTAACCCAGCCGGAGAGCAACTCCACAGGAACAAAAGCAGCACACAGGCTCACAACGCATCTACTTAAATGATTAAATGTCACGCCGTCATGAAAAAAAAAATCAAAGCTCTATCAGGGACCATGCTCTTGCTGCTGCTGCTGCTAAGTCGCTTCAGTCGTGTCCGACTGTGTGTGACCCCATAGACATCAGCCCATCAGGCTACCCCGTCCCTGGGATTCTCCAGGCAAGAACACTGGAGTAGGTTGCCATTTCCTTCTCCAATGCATGAAAGTGAAAAGTGAAAGTGAAGTCGCTCAGTCGTGTCCGACTCTTAGCGATCCCATGGACTGCAGCCTACCAGGCTCCTCCATCCATGGAATTTTCCAGGCAAGAGTACTGGAGTGGGGTGCCATTGCCTTCTCCGGACCATGCTCTTAGTTTCAAATAAAAAAAACCTACCAACCAACACCTAACTGAAACTGGCCTCAACCAGTGAGTGCATCCGTTTGTCCACAGCTGGAGCCCAGCAGCAGGACAGACACACAGCCTACAGTCTCCAGGGCCCGTGTGTCCGTACAGGGCAGGAGCTGCTCCCGACAGGCCGGCCCTGTGTCCCAGGGATGCAGCCGGCAGGGCAAGACAGGAGGGCCAGGGCTTCCTCCTGCTCCCTCACTGATCCTGGGCAGAGGAGGGCCACGTGTCAGTCCAGGCGGAACCACGCCTTGTCCGGCCCAGCCCCGCACCAGACGGGAGACCGTGCACAAGGCCTGCCCCACACGCAGCCTGCTCCTCGCGGCCGGCCATGCCTCAGGAGTAACTCCCTGCGAGCAGGTGGAGTACCTGAAGGAGGAGAGCCCTGCGTGGGGCAGGGCGCCAGGTGGCCCGGGGCCCGAGGTGGCCGTGCGGATGAGCTTGCCCGTGCTGGCATCGTAGATCCGGACTTCAGGACCAGGCGGAGCCTTCGGGTGCACAGGCGTCGGGTGGAACAGGGCGGTGGGGACCAGGCTCTGCCTGTCGGGGAAGGACGCGGGGCTGTCCTCCCTACGGGTGAGAAGGAGGGCCATGAGAGGAGCTGGAACCCACGGGAACCCAGCAACCCCTCCCGCCGGGACGTGACTCTGCAGGGGGCACGTGGTTCCTGGTCAGGCCTGGGGCTCTGCCGCAGCCTTGGACACAGGCTGGCACTCTCGGCACTGCTGTCTCTCAGGCTGTTTGCAACCCTGCCTGTAACCCCAGCACCTGCTCTCATGGAAAGGGGTGCCCGCGAGCCTTCTCTCCCAATACCGCGGCCCACACACCTCTGCACCTGCCCTCCCCCGGCCACCACCTCCCTCCATGTTGGACTCTGCAGAGACCCTGGGACTTGACAGAAGTATTCCCAGCCTCGAAACACCTGTAAACCAGGAATCATGGAGGAATGCCATCTGGTGTTTTAGAAGTAGTGATTCTGCTCCTTCTCCAGGTGGCACCAGGGAGAGGGGCTATCGGTGACACCCCGCTCAGCGGGGCCAGGGGAGAGACTGGAGACCGTCTCTGCAGATGGGAAGCCGCGGGCTGCAAGGGCTGAGCAGGCCTGCCGCCCGCACCTGCTTGTCGGGGGCCGGGCCGCCTGGAGCTCACCTCTGCGTCCTGCCCTGGTCGTCGCGCAGCGGGAACAGCTGCTCCTCCACCCTGTCCCAGCGCTCCAGGCAGCTCCACAGCCAGTCGGGGTTGACCACGTGCAGCTGCCCGCACTCCTGGGCCTGGCGCACCTTCTCTGTGCCTGCAGGCAAACTCAATCCACTCAGAGCCACGGGATCGGGGGCGGGGCGCCTCAGGGGCGGCAGGGACGGAGGGGAGAAGCTGGGGCTGGGGGCAGGGGCACAGAGGGAAGGGGGTGCTGGGGCTCAGGGCTGCTGGGGTTCAGGGTGGGGGACACAGAAGGGCAGGGCCGGGCGCTTCAGGCCTCGGGGACACCTGGACCCCCCTCTCGGCAGCAGGCGGCTGGGGGTGACTCACCGGCCCGCGCGGCGATGAGGTGGGTAGGCCGGGCGGGGTCGTCAGGGTCGAGCACGAGCTGGGTGAGGATGCGCGCGCCCAGCGCCCGGGCATGGTAGTGCTCCCGCGTGCGCTCCACGGGGAAGTTGGTGGGGTGCAGCCCGCTGAAGATGATGGCCACGTCCGCCAGCACCTTGCTGCGCAGCTCGGGGACGATCTTGCGGATGTCGGGGGCCTCGGGGCTCTCGCCGCTGAGGAAGCGGTCATACTTGGCATAGTAGTCGGAGTGCACGCGGGCGAGGATTTCCTCCAGGTGCACCAGGTGGTCGTCGTCGTCCGCGTCCTCCTCCTCCTCCTCCTCCATACTCTGGTCCAGGGACTCACCCACCGTGATGCCCGACTGCTCGCTGTTCTGGGACTCGGTCTCGGCCTCCTTGCGGTCGGCGCAGCCGCCGCCCAGCGCGCACAGCCCATCCCGCTCACCGTCCTCCTGCGCGTCCGCCGGCACGCCGGGGCTCGGCTCCCCGCAGTGGTTGGCGCCCGCGAGCCGCTCCCCAGCCGGACCTGGGGGGCCTCCCTGCAGCATGGCCTTCCCGGCGTCGCGGGCGGCCTGGGGCTTCCTCCGGGTCCGCCTCTCCCCGCTCTCCCCGTCGGAGGGGGCAGGCGAGGGCTGGCCCTCGGACTCGCTACTGCTTCCGCTGTCGCTGGGCACGTCCGGGTCCGCGTCGGGGCCGGCTGGACCCCGCACAGGCCTCTTCTCTGGCGGGGTCTTTCCGCGCGGCAGGATACCTGCCGAAGTCCCGCGGCCGTCAGCGGAGGGGGTGCGGGCAGTGGGCCGGGGGCCCCTCTCCTCCTCCTGGCAGGGCCAGCACCCCCGAGGGCCCGGGCCCCCGTTGAGCTCCCGGGCGGGCCTCCCAAGGCCGTTACTCTCCACCGCGGACGCTGGCCTTCCTTCCTCGGGGTCTCTGATGGAGAGAGGCTGCTCTGCGGCGTCTGCACCTTCAGGATGATCGACCAGGTGACGACACAGAAGACAAGGCCACCGTTACTCAGCGAGCAACAGGAAACCTCCTGGGGACACGCTGCCCGCCCGCCAACGCCTGCGGTTCCAGCCACCTCTGGACGGTGGCACACACCAGGAGGCGGCCGGCGGGTGACTGCTCCAGGCTGGCCGCCTCGTTGGTCACTGTGTTAGGGGCTCCACAGGGTCCGAGACGTGTGGCCCATTCTTGGCTCCCATGCTGTGGTCAGAGGCCCTGCCTCGGCCGTGCCGGGCGCCCTGGGGCCTCCCTCCCCCTGCCAGGCCTCCCAAGTTCTGCTTCCGCCAGTGCAGCAGTAACTGTATTCTCAAAATAATTTAAAAGCTAAAGCTTATCAGAAACACTTGAAACCGAAACTTCAAACTTTCTCCAGACTTTGGGCTCGACTGGCCGGAGGGGCTCCGTGTAGGTCTGGGCAGGGTGCAGTGGCCCTGCCTCTGCGGGAGCCCCCACACCACACCCCTGGGCTGGGCTGTTCTTTCCAGGGAGAACCAGGAGGAAAGGAAGAGTTCAGATGCATTAAGTCAAGTAGCATTCTTCACTCAACAGGAAAAAACGCTCAGGCTAATACTGTTACATTGAAACCAAATAGTATCAGTGTAACAAACAAACCCACACAACCTCTCTGACGCTGAAACACAAATAAAGGAACAAAACCAAACAGAACTGGGAAGGAGCAGTAGCCACAGTTGAGACGGGACAGCCAGGGACCACCCACCTCTCTTCCTCGCTGGGGGCTCCCGGGGCGCGGACGGGGCGTGGATGTCCCCAATGCCCTGGAAGTAGACGTATTTCTTCACGGTTATCAGGTTGGGGGCGAACTTCCAGACATCTTCTCGGTCGTCGATGATGCAAACCATGGAGTCTCCACAGGGAAAGAGATTTCTGGAAGTAAATATGCATCACTAGTACCCTTTATGGAAGTCACCACCCACCGAACATCTACATTGTCTCTCACATGGAACCAAGGGAGAGCAGGCTAACCAGAACCAGGCATGAGCTGCACGGAAGGGCTTGTTTAAAAAACAAGACTCTCAAGATTTCCAGAGAAAGTGACACTGAGATTGCGAACACTCCTCCCGTGTCTGGCGCTCCTAGGGGCAGGAGCAGGATAGAGTGAGGTGTCAGGGCTGGGGAGAGCCCTGCCTGGGGGAGCTGGCATGGACCGACGGGCCCAGCCGCGGCCTGGCCCAGCAGGCCATCGGCCCGCGCCCTGTGAGAGCTACCGGCTCCAGGTGGGAGGCAGAGCCCCACTCGCGTCTCAGCTGGGCACATACGTGACGTCAGGACAGAACAGTGACGCTGGGGTGCCAGGGGAGCAAGGGTCCAGAAAGCCCGAGGGACACAGGCCCGCTCTGGGGTCTCGTCACCTTGTTTCTTCCCCCAAGGCCAACATTCAGACAAGCAAGCGCGAAGACAGACAGTCAGAGGATGGTGCTTCCTGCCCACCTTCCAGGCCTACGGAACAAACCCCGCAGAAGCGCCTGCCACTGCTCAGGTTTTCTAGCTGCCACTACAGGCAGGAAGAACACTCACATGTCCGAGATGACTTTCTGTTGAGTCTGTTTCCACGGGCACAAAGTACCTACAATGACTTACGCTGGTGACGCTTTCAGCACATCTAACTCCAGCAAGACCAGGGAACAGCTCGTGGCCAGAAACCTGCCCCACCAAGCACCCCCGCCTGGAGCTGTCAGGAGCCCTGTCCCTGGACACCCCGTCCTCAGGCAGCTTCTCCCGACAAGCATCACACCTTCCCTTGTGCCTGTACCTGCTCATCCAGATGCTCAACCTGTAAACACGAGCACTGTTTCTGGACGCATACTCCCAGGCTCTCTTATGCACTACAGACGTGAATAGGACATCCTAAACCTGAAACTCGAAATGTCAGCTAAGGGTCGCCAACACCGGCCAAAAGACCACACCCGAGATAGGGGTATGTACCCCCTTATCGGGGGGAGGCTGCCTCTCTCTAGGTAGAAAACAGGGAAATTCCTTATACAGGCTGAGCAAGAAATTCGCAATATATAAAACAGGCCTTCAGTGAGGGGTCGGGGGCCAGGACGGGAGGGGCCCGTGGGGTGGAAGGAGGCAGGACGCTGATGGCAGGGTCAGCACACGCAAGGCCCTGAAGGAACAAGGCCCCAGGGGCGGCCGGGGGGCTGCAGGCGCTCCGCCCCAGGCGCTCGCCACGCACCCTCACCCCGTGCTCACTCCCACATGTGCGATCCCGGACTCCAGCCTGAGCCCCCCAGGAGCCACCGCTGCCTGGACATTCAGGGAAAGCAGGGAAAGGGAGGGGTCTAGTTAGAAGACAGTGGCTATCCACATGCCAGAGTGGATGCTGGGGACCGGGAGAGGAGATACGGAACCAGTAGCCTGATGCTCCAGATGCAGACTTTACAACCGGAAGTGCACAGCCAGGTACCTACCTAAGGTTCCCTGTTTTGGAAAACGGGTCAATACATTCGTCCCTCGATAATATTCGATGAGAAAACAGCTTCTTCTCAGGATCTAAAAAGCCTTTGAAAAGCAAACAGGACACGGTCACATGTCTGAGACGTGCTGCCGTCCCACTGCGTGTGAGATGGGGAGACACGGAGCCTGCCCCGCTTAGGGGAAGGGGATCGGTCCAGATGCTGACAGAGCCCCCATCCTGGATGCTGCTGGCTCAGCAGGTGGGGTGAACACAGCTCAGTGCTGCCCCAGGAGCCCAGGGCCTGCCAGTAACCAGCACGGGGACCCCACACGCACCACGGCTCCTGGGAGGGGCCCATTGCCTGTGCACGTCCTGGGCCGTCATGTTCGTACAGCAGAGGGGAGAGCAGGGCATCCAGGCAGTGCTTTGAAACTCGCCCCCGACAGCAGGACTGCGTGGACATGGACGAGGAAGCACCTGCCCAGCCACGCACGGCACCAGTGCTCAGCTGTTTCCGGGCTCACTGAGCGCCCACCAGAGCCCCTGCCCTCTGTGACAGGACCCCGAGATCACAGACTTGACACCCACGCCGACTGCTGTCTACCGAGACGGACATGTCCCCGGTGACCAGGCTGGCAGCCCCGAGAGTCTCTGCCTGTATAAGAAAGCCCTTACAGAGAGCTCCTACTTCCCCACTTGTCTGTGCTCCTGACCAGCCTCTCCAGGGGCCCGTAGCGTGCAGCTGACAGAGGGACAGGGGCTTGCACTCGGGACTGGAGCGTGACTGCTGGCCAAGCAGAGCAGAGATTCTGGAGGACTGGCCTGCCCGCACCCCAGCCACCACCACGGGGCCGAGGCTGAGTCAGGCAGAGCCTCTGACCTTCCCTCCATCTGCAGGACCCACCGTTGAGAAGGAGAGGAGCCAAACCCACACGCCGGCCGTTGAGTGTCCAGAGCGGGACAAAACCCCATGGGCTGCTCACCTGCAATGGTGTGCGCATACAGCCGGCTGCCAAATGTGAACACGTGCAGCTCATACAGCCGGGCCACCTTCTCCAGGAACTCCTTGCAGTGGGGACGCAGGCGTGTGTGCAGCATGGGCTCTCCCCGGCCTAGCTGGAAGTGGAAGATGCCCTGCAGAGAGCAGGCCCAGTCAGAGGGCGGCGCTGACGTGTGGCAGGCGACAGCCGCCAGGCTGGGGATTATGGGGGGGTGGGGGGAGTCACGGCAGCACAGCCTGCTGTGCCACACAAACGCCTTCCTCTCTCACAGTCTGTAAGGGGGCTCAGCCTTCTGCATTAACCGCCTGGGTGAGTCCTCCGGATAATCACAGCGACTGCCCAGAACAGCCAAGTGACCTGTGATGGCTTCCCGTGACAACTATGGCGCCTTAGCTGCCTGAGGACGGCCCAGAGGCCTCTCTAGGTGTCCCAGGCTTCCGGTGGACACTCACGTCCCAACCGTTTCATGAGCACCCTGGGTGGCTCACTGCACGCAGGGCAGGCAGCCAACGACTGCAGATGCCAGGGTCTATCCACAGTGCCTCCCGGAGCCAGAGAGGAAGGTAAGCTAAGAGCCCCACACAACTCAGCCTAACTTCTTTACGGTTATAAAATTCAACTCCACTGACTTACAGCCCAAAAACAGGTCCATCTTTGGGAGACAGATGAGATCAGTAACTCCAACCTGCTCACACATGATCAACATGCACTTAAGTCTACTCTCCTTAGAAAGTTAAACTCTGATCCTTTTAATTCTGTTTATCATTCATTTTCCCAGTAATAATAAACTCAAAAAGAAAAGGAAATGACCTGAGGCATTGTTAAGTTTTCACTGGCTATAAATCTGTCACACTGTTCATGACAGGGCTACTCTGGTAAAACACTTGGGAGTCGAGATGGTACAACCACCACCCACCCTCCCCAGCCCCACGCTCAGTGGTAAATTGTCTGGACACTGCAACAGAAAAATCCTCAAATCCCAAGTGAGGGTATCTGAGGTTAAGGGTTCAACCCACCTCTCTAAGTGCTGCCCGCAGGTCTGGGAGCTGTGGTGGTGGGGAATCGGGAGGGCACAGGGAAGCCCCCGGCAGTGGGCATGGTCCACGTGGCCCCGAGGACACCTTGCTACCACACGTGCAACTGGGTGTGATGCAACCGTTCAAACTCTTATGAAACGAATGGAAATGTCTGGCTCTGCAGCAGACAAGCCCCGAGTGGCTGCAGTTGCCACCACGGCACCCCACCTCTGCCACCCAGCTCTGCCGCCCGTGAACACGGTGGTCGTGATAAGGAAACCCTGAGACACGTCCACAGGCGATGGCACAGACGGCATGGAGAGCTGTCACAGGACAGAAGATTCCACGACACAGAAACACGAGCCATCCGAACACCTGCACTGCTCTGTGGGAGAGAGGGTCCACTCCAGCCCCCACCAGCTCTCCACTGTCCCCCAGCATGGCCATGAGCTCAGGGGCAGAGCCTGTTCACTTCCTAAGCTGAAGCCCAGGCTCCTTCCGAGGACGGCCGTGGCCACCCGCGCTCACCTTGTTGGACATCTGCTGGCAGTGCTGCTCCGTGGTGTGGATCAGCGTCTGGTCCAAGTCCACCATGAGCACCAGCTTCCTGTTGCGGTGCAGTCGCTGCTGGTCTTCCCTCCCCAGCTTTTCTGCTTGCTACAGCCGGAGAGGCAGAGAGAAATGACTGAGGAAGGCCGTGTGGCCACAAGGTGACGCTCCGTCTTCTCAGGAAACAGAACAGGAAGCTGGGGGCGCCCGCTGCACCCACGCGCCCCGCAGCCCGGAGCTGATGCCCTGGTGCCTGAAGCCCGTTCCATTTGCTCGAATGTCCTCAAGCCAGTCTGACCATGATCGCATCTGGTTATGTGTGGACCAGTGATCGGGGGCGGGGGAGAGGCAAGAGGCTGAGTCTATACGGACTTGCTCAGGGCGGGGTGCCGGAGGACTGAGACGTTGTGAGCTGTGGGGCAGCTGTGGCCGTCCTGATGAGCAACAGGAATCCCACCTTGTGTTCCCAAAAGAGTTTATGCAGAAAGGCCAAGAGCTACTCTGTTACAGCAGAAACAGCGGGAGCACTTCCTTCTCTTTTCTACCTCAGACTTCCTTGTTTTGTCTTAAACATACGCTTACGTACTTATGCTTAGATTTCAGTAATTCAGAGAAGTCAGAATCACGTCTCTGGCATTGTCTTTTCCACAAAACACAAAGTAGGCCTGTGTCGTTTACAAGCACAGGGCTTCAGCTGACAGCATACAGAGATGCAGAGCTCCAGGGCTCCCTCAACAAGACAAGAAGCCAGTGCCCTGTCCTGGCGAGGCTCGGACCCGTGTGGGCCCTGACCCGGCATCAGGAGGCCTCTGGCCAGCACAGCCACGTGACTCTCACAACGTAGAAGAGCAAACTTTCCGTTCCCAGACCTCCCTGCAGCACACGCACGTCTGCTCGTGAAAGCATACACTGCGCCCCCATGCCCACGTTGCCAGCACCACTCAGCCGACACCGCTTACTTCCTGCACAGCCCTGCTCCCAGGCAGGGGCCTTCCGGTGCCCCCAGCTCACGACCCCGCCCGGCAGCCAGGGCTCCCCGCCCAAGGCTGTCTTCCCCTCTGAGCCCAGGCTCCGGGGGAAGCATCCCGGAGAGCTCCGACCCCAAAGGCAGGGAGATAACAGGAGAGGCACAGCCCCCGTCCCGCGGACAGGCCGCTTGCTTCACACGGACCATCCGTGCACTGTGGTCACTTGGGACAGTGACAAGAACAGGCCTGCCCTCTCCGCCCCCACCCTGACTGAGGAGTGCCCCCAGGACCACCCTCCCAGCCCCAGCCCCCCAGGACACCTACCTCGGAGCTCACCATGAGCTCGGGGACGCTGTGCACCATGGACACGGTGGCCGTGGACAGCGGCACCTGCGGCCGCCCGTTCTCGCTCTGCAGCCTGCGGGGACAGGGGCGCTGAGGCTAGGGCTCTAGCTCGCTAACTCACAGGGACTTCAGCTTGGCCTAATTCTAGTAGACGTGCACCACGGGCCTAGTGCTGAAGTGTCCTCCCCGTCTGGAAACACAGGAGCACTGAGGAAGACTAAGTCACACTCATAAAGTTTCCTTTGAAAATAAAGACGGTCCCAGAGGCCCACAGCGTGAGAAGCAGAAGGGTCCACACGGCTCTACACGCGCGAAGCAGGGAAACCCTCGACCACGGGGGCAGACATGCCCAGGCTGAGACACGCCCGGGCAGGAAGTCCAGGCCAGGTCCGGGACGGCAGTCCCACAGGGACAAGGAGGAGGGCTCATCGCAGCTGCTCCTACCACACCGGGGTGTGCGCCTCCCGAGGAGGCAGCCCGGCCCGTGGCGTGTGGGGGACAGCGGCTCCGCCACCTGCACCCCAGCCCTTGGCCCTCGCCCCCACAGGCCCTGCTGCTCCCAAGCCGCCAGCACTTACTGGGTCAGGTCCTGGCCACACTCGGCGCACAGGCCCTTCATGACGACGGGGTGACTACATCCTTCTAAGCGCACCAGGACTGCCCTGGAAATGGGGGAGAACAAGCACACATCAGCAAGAGCTGCAACCCCTGGGCTTATCGGATGCCCCAGGACTGCAGGGGGTCACGCCGCCCCCGAGCCATCTCTCTGGCGATAAAGTGAAGGGCTTTCCCCTCCATGGGTCCTTCACGTGAAACACAGCAAAACTACCTACGGAACAACAGATAGGACTCAGGATGTCCTGTCAGATAACAGAAAACTGTCTCAAAACGCATGAGAAGCTTACATGGGATTCTCCTATGGTTTCTGATAAACAGCTTAGAAAAACTGAAACGTTAATGTGACAAGGAACAACTTGTTAAAATACAGACAGATAATAAATCATTCTTGTCTCCCGTAGTCATTCCCAGTCTAGGAAAAGGCTGTGATTAATCTAAATTTTTCTGACAGGACTAATATTCCTAGTTTTCATAAACACAGAAATTGCTGTTTTCTTTGTACGTTCACCTCAAACCCTGGTGGCCTGGCAGCGGTCTCTGAAGCGGAGCTTTCAGCTCCGCAACCTGACGGCTGTGGGTCAGCGTGCCAGGCGGGCCAGCATGGTCCCAGCTCCCGACCCGGCGGGCGTGGGCCCGGGCGCCCAGCGTGGGGGGCCCTCGGGTTGACTCCTCACAAACTCTCTGAGGCCTCTCCCGCCTACCGGGCAGCACCCCATCTCTGCTGTTCACGACCCGGCTCCCCATGCCCCCAGCCGGGCCTCCTCCAAGGCCTGTGCTGGGCGGGCGGCACGGCCCCTTCCCTGAGGGCCCACCATCAGCGCCATCTCAACCCCTCCCCGAAACTGCCCCCTCTCCCTGACCCTAGACAGGCTGGGGGAGCGGATGAGCCCCTTTCCTGAGCACACACAGCTCCTCCAGGTGACCCTGCCCATCAGCAGCGCCGGCGTGGGGTCCCGCCTGCTTCAGTCCTCGGTTCTGGGGGGAGGCCACTGCTGCCACGGCCCCCGCCCCCAACCTGGGGCCCGACTGCACGACAGGGAGGGCCGACGGGGAGGATCCCTTCCTGCCAGGGACCCTCCTGCGCGCGAGGGGGGAACGGGCCCAGGACACGCCTGAGACCGCGCAGTGGAGCTGGCAGGCAGACGGAGGCACTCCGCTCCAAGTCGAGGGTGCCCTCCAGCATCTGCTCACGGGTCGGGGCACTGTGGGCCGTGGCACCTGCGCACAGCCTGCCGCCTGCCTCCTGGGACACCCACAGGTGGTGGGCGGGGGAGAAACAGTGACTGCTCATCCACCATCTCACTGACGCCACTCACGCTGCGGTCACAGGCCCCGCAGACCTGCTGCCCATGAGGCCACAGGGACACAGCGGCCGGTGGGCTCCCGGGCCAGGGGGCCCCCACACGCCACTCCTCTCAGCAGGTGTGGCTCAGGCTGACACTTGCCGGGTAAGTTGCAGGAACACCCAGCGCACATTAGAGGGAAGCCGACCTGACAGTCACCTGTGTGTATCCGCGGGAGGCTGCTCCCAGGACCCACAGGTACCAGAGTCGGGGGATGCTCTAGTCCCTTACGGAAAACGGCCTGGTGTGCGCACACGTCCTCCTGTGTACACTGGCCGTCTCCCGGTCACTGGGGACGCCCACCACAAGGTCAGCACTACCACAGTTGCTGGTATGCGGCAAATTCAAGCTCTGCTTTTTGGAACTTTCTGAATCCCTACCCTCACTGCTCATATGTTCTGACCCAAAGTCAGCTGAACACACAGGTGGGGAAACTCGTGGACAGGGAGGGCCGACTGCATTTTCTGTAAATTACAGGACCAGATCTGCCCCCCAGGGTCAGAGCTGGGTGTGACACTGTCTGTCCAGCTGACTTTGGCTTCTCTGCTTGGGCTTAAAAAATATCCCCCCAAAGAGATGCAGTCCCCAGAGAGGGAAAGGGGGTCAGACAGGAGCAACAGCCACGGTCTTTTGGCACAAGATGCCTTCCCTCTTCAGCTCTGCAGACCTTGCCATGGGCAGGGTCGTTCTACCCTCAACCCACTGCACAGTCAAGGGACTGACGTGCTGTGAACTCTAGAAACACTTCAACCAAGGAGACGAGCCTCAGAATGGCAAGCCAGCCACCAACACAGGCCCACCTCCCCGGTGGGTGAAGAGAGGCCACGGGACAGGTGTCAGTGTGGTCCCCACACAAGGTATTCCCCTCAACACACAAGGACCAAGCTCTTCGGAGGCTTCTGTGCTCAGGCTTCTGTGTCTGCTCTAACGGGGAGCTCAGAGCGCACCGGCTGTGTCAGAAGCAGCGCAGCGTGAGGGAGCGGGTCCCGGGGCGCTGCCAGGTGCTGGGTCTGGGCGGGTCGGACGGGTGAGGGGCGAAGGGGCCTCTTCAGAGCGGTAAACATCTGACTACTGAAGAGCACTGGGGGGCCAGACCACGGCTGCACTGAAAGGAAGCAGGACTTCTGTGAGAAAGGCTGATTCCAGGGCTGTGTCAGGGAACAGGACCTGGAAGGGTGCCTGCTGGCTAGTCCAGGATAATCTGAGTGTTGAGAAAGTGACTGGAATGGACTATAATCCACTGAATAAGAACCCATGAGCCCACGCCAATAAGTTAGTTTTTCTTACAGTAGAAAGTCAACCAAGAAAGGAAGAAGAAATGAAGGAATTAAAAACATCACCACTGTACAATCCTGATACAAACAGCAGATTCAGACAGACAAGCTACCAGGCACAGATAATGCTAGTTGGACGTCAAGAAAAGACGCAAGCACGCACCTACACAGCCTCCTTCTGTGCCGGTCCTTATCCATCACCAGGCTTGTTTTCTGATTATTTTATGTGTATATTTTCCTTTCCTTTGGAGACTTCAATGTATCCACATGAATTGAAAAAAAAAGTAGACAAGTGAAAAGAAAGGACAAATAATTAACAGAAATACTTTCTGCTAACAGTGCCTTGTCAGAATATTTCCAAATCAAAATAATTTCAATCCACATATGCATTACGAGAGAAACAGACTCTTCCTTTGTCTACTTCCCCCATGCGGATGCTCCGGGTGAAATGCGGCCTAAGCAGACAACAGTGTGGAGAAAACCCGGGGAAGCCCAGCAGGGACAGGCCTGGTGTGTCAGAACCTGCTAGGACCTCGTCCCTTCCTCTGTCTAAAAGGTCAGAACAATCCTCGCTCTCCCTGACAGTGTGAGCGCTACAAAAACACGCAATCCCATCGCACGTCACAAGAGCGTCAGCCATTTCCACTACATCCAGAGACAAGTTCTCTCAGTTCCTGGAACTGTTCATTGCCAGAGAACCACCTCTGGTGTGGTCAGGATGAGGCCAGCTGATGACAGCGATGATGGACCCAAGGACAACTCTGGCCACAGAGCCTGGCTCTGGGCTGGTGCTTTACACACCCTCTCAGACCTGAGTTCCAGGAGAAATGCTACCACTGGTCAGAGTCTCAAAAGGCCCTGGGACAAACCACTGCAGTAAGATACCCCAAGACCTGAAACACCAAAAACACACAGAAAATTACCCACAGTTGGGAACTCGTCACTAGGCCAGCTGCTGGGCTGACTGGTGGCATTACCTGCCTGGGCTCCCCTTGCTTTGCAGGACGGCTGCATATGAAGGCTCGCTAGCGGCTGTGACCAGTAATCGGCCTGCCTGGGCCTTGGGGTCGTTTCCGTGCAGTCAGAGTAACAGAACAACATGGAGCAGAGGTCTTTCCCTCAGGGGTTTTCTACCCAGTGAAACGGCAGCATCAAGCAGCATGCCCATTGTTCAGGTGGTGGGTTTACAGGCTCCTTAGGGCCCAGGCAATGGTCAAGGAAGATCTGACTTCAAAGCAATGCTGAAAGCACACCAGGGTGTCACACACAGCGGGCCCTCTCCCTCGTAAGGCCAGGCGGATGGCTCTGGCGGTGGCAGGTGAGAGTGCAGCCCAGCCACCTCCCCTGCACTCTGCGGCAGGTACAGAAGGCTGAAGACCTGGCTCTGCCTCCAAAGATGAGAGAAGAGAAATGGATGCAGGATGAGGTGCCCAGGACTGCGAGGCAGGCAGGCTCTAGCCATATGGAACCATGTGGAAAATGTTTAACAGCCAGAGGATGAACTTGCGCCACCAGGAGAGGAGCAGGGGCCTGTGCCCACCTCTCCAGGGGAGGGCCAGGGTGGGGAGAAAGGGAACTGAGAGCCCAGGGCACTGGCGCCCCCTCAGAGGGAGACTGCACCCCAGCCACTGAACAGGAGGCACGGATGCTCACCTGCCCCAGGTTTCCGTCCCTGCAATGGAAACAACCACACCAGTCATGTGTACACAACTTTGCGCACAACACTGGTCAACTTATAAACAAACAAACAAAAAACCCCTTCACAAGGTTAAACCATGGGAACAACAGCAAGAGCCGACGGTAGGAGGATACACTACTGCTTGCCCTGACCTACCTATGCCAGAGCCGCACCCCCTTCCTGAGCTATGCAGCAGAACTGCCAGGTTTTACAACCGCGCTTCACAAGGTTTACTAGGACCTGAACAATTGCATGCCTCTCAACAATTAACGCTGCGACAACAAGCATGGAACACGCCTGCTTCTTCCTGTACGAGCTATGACCCCTAGTTTTCCTAACTTACAAACGTGACGTCTTGGGTGGAGACACCTGTCACAGAGAGAAAAGAACGCAACTGTCTTTCAAAGAGTGCAATTTCGGTGACACAGGGCTTTTTTTTTTTAAGTTTGCTGCCTCCGATCAGTAGATGACTAGCAGGGACTGTCATCCAGCCTTAGAAAAACAGGCAGAGGCGCAGCTGTGCGCCCTACCTTCCAAACTTCTCCCCGAGAGCAGCCCCTTCAGCGGCAGCTCGGGAGACCCTCTCCCACCCAGTGCCCAGCCCAGGACCCACTCCCGGCCCAGGCCCAGAGCTCCCTCCAGACCTGGCTTCCTTCCCCATTACCACTCACCCGGGGGCCACCACCTGGCCCGGCTGCGCGCACAGCTCTCGCACCACGCCCGCGCGCTCCGACCTCAGCCTGCGCTCCGCGCGCACGCAGCCTCCGGAGCCGGTGCGGACAGGGGCGGGCCCGGAGGGCTGCGTGGAGGCGGCGGCCTCGCACACAGCCAGCACGGAGCCGATGCGCACGGCAGCGCCAGCCGCTACCCTCCACTCGAGCAGGCGCAGCGGCCCGGGGCCGGGGCAGCGCACCTCGGCTACGGCCGGCGGCTGGGAGCCCTCGGAGGGAAGGCGGCCGCCGGGCGGCGCCTCCATCGCAGCCAGGCGGAGACGCTGCGGAAGGGCGCCGGCAGACACTCAAGGCCCGGCGCCCCTCGCCGCGGGCGGGCGACCCCGGCCCAGGAGGGGACAACGCCGGTAACGCTGCGATCCTCAGCCCCGCACCGGCTTCCACCCGCCGCCCGTCCCGCGCCGACTTCCGGGACAGCGTGCGGAGTCACGTGTCGCCGCGCGCGCGCCTGCGCCGAGGGCCGTGGCGGACGGACGCCACGCGGGGCCTGAGAGGCCAGGCTGGTCCCCGGAACCGGCCGCTGCCTGGACGGCGCGGGCGGGGCTGGGCCTGCTAGGAACGGGGCCCCTTCTCCGCGTCCACCCCGTGAGCACCAGCATCCGGGACTGGCGACGGCAGGCAAAGCGGGCCCCCCGGGCCGCAAACCGCGTCAGGCGCTGCGGCCGGACGTCCTGGGCCTACGAGTCCCGGCGTCCAGCGCGCCCCGCGGGATCTCGAGTCCCCGTCTGGCTCTGGGAGTCCCGGCATGCAACAGGGGTGTCTGTCCTTCAGCTCCCAGCGCCGGCGCGTGGCCGGTGCCAGGAGAACTAAAAGTACCAGCATGCAGTGCGCCCCTCAGGATCACGAGTCCCCATCTGGCGCCGGGAGTCCCAGCATGCAACAGGAGCGTCTGCCCCGCAGCCCCTATCGCCGGTTCGGGGCCCGTGCCAGGAGAACTACAAGTACCAGTATGCAGCGCACCCCGCCGCCCTTTCCGCGCTGAGGGCTGGCTGGCGTCTCAGGACGGCGGGCCAGAGACCCGGCAGTCGGCTCTCGCCCGGTCTGGCGCCGCGGGTACCGGCACGCCGCAGCGGCCGTCGTCCCGCGACCCCTCCCATCACCCTTGGAGGCCGGTCGTCCTGGACTCCGAGGCCCGGCGTGCCGCTGCCCCGGGAATTCCGGGCTGCGTTGTGAACCCCGGCGTGCGGAGCGGGCGTCGTGAACCGCTGGCCCAGCGTATCCCGTGCGGCGCAGGGTTGGGCCTTGGTCGCCAGATCCCCTCCTCGCCCTGGAGTGCGTGTTCTGGGGTCTCTTCTGGCTGGACCTTCACCATACTGTCCGCCTCGCCTTGACCCAGCCTTGGGAGCCCTGGTGCACTGCCCGCAGACAGCGGGAGCCGCCGCGGAGACGAGCTGATCCAGTCCGGGAGCAGTGGGCGAAGTCGTCTGCGGAGGCCTTCAAGGTCTTTCTTGATACGATTTCTGAAGAGCTGCTTTTTCTCTGCTGAGATTTGGACAGAAGCACCTGTCCCAACAGCAAGAGCCCCCCACCCCCCACCCCAGGTGCATGAAGCACAAACTGACACAATTAAGGAAGGCGGACAACTCAGTATCCGCATACTTTTGCTTCATTTTATTATGCTTCCCAGATCGTGTTTTTTGTTTGTTTGTTTTACCACTTGGAAGTTTGTGGCAAGCCCGCATGGAGCAAGTCTAACAGCACCAATTTTTGCAACAGCATTTGCTCACTTTGTGTCTGAATGTCACATTTTGGCAAATTCTCACAATATTTGAAACATATTTTATTTATTACAATGATCTGTGATTCATGGCCTTTGATGTTGCAATTGTAATTGTCTTGGGGTGCAGGGAACTTAACTGATAAACGGCTGTGTGTGTTCTGACTGCTCTACCAACCTGTGTACCCTGTCTCTGTTCCTCTGGCCTCCCTGTTCCCTAAGCCACAACAGTATTGATATTAGGCCAATTAATAACTTTACAATGGCCTCTAAGTGTTCAGGTGAAAGGAAGAGTCGCACATCTCTCACTTTAAATCAAAAGCTAGAAATGATTAAGCTGAGTGAGGAAGGCATGTCGAAAGCTGAGATAGGCCGAAAGCTAGGCCTCTTGCGCCAAACAGTTAGCCAAGTTGTGAACGCAAAGGAGAAGTTCTTGCAGGAGATTAAAAGTGCTACTCCAGTGAACACACGAATGATAAGGAAGCGAAATAGCCTTATTGCTGATATGGAGAAGGTTTTGGTGGTCTGGATAGAAGATCAGACCAGCCACAACATGCCCTTAAGCCAAAGCCTGATCCGGAGCAAGGCCCTGACTCTCTTCAACTCTATGAAGGCTGAGAGAGGTGCAGAAGCTGCAGAAGAAAAGTTCGAAGCTAGTAGAGGTTGGTTTATGAGGTTTAAGGAAAGAAGCCGTCTCCATAATGTGAAAGTGCAAGGTGAAGTAGTGGGTGCTGATGCAGAAGCCACAGGTTACCCAGATCTAGCTAAGATGATTAAGGAAGGTGGCTACACTACACAACAGATTTTCAATGTTGATGAAACAGCCTTATATTGGAAGAAAATGCCCTCTAGGACTTTCATAGCTAGAGAGGAGAAGTCAATGCTTGGCTTCAAAGCTTCAAAGGACAGGCTGACTCTATTGTTAGGGGCTAATGCAGCTGGTGACTTGAAGTTGAAGCCAATGCTCATTTACCATTCCGAAAATCCTAGAGCCCTTAAGAATTATGCAAAATCTACTCTGCCTGTGCTGTATAAATGGAACCACAAAGCCTGGATGACAGCACATCTTTTTACCACATGGTTTACTGAATATTTTAAGCCCACTGTTGAGAACTACTGCTTAGAAAAAAAGATTCCTTTCAAAATATTGCTGCTTATTGACAATTCACCTGGTCACCCAAGAGCTCTAATGGAGATGTACAATGAGATTAATGTTGTTTTCTTACCTTCTAACACAACGTCCATTCTGCAGCCCATGGATCAAGGAGTAATTTCAACTTTCAAGTTGTATTATTTAAGAAATACATTTCGAAAGGCTCTAGCTGCCGTAGATAGTGATTCCTCAGATGGATCTGGGCACAGTAAACTAAAAACCTTCTGGAAAGGATTCACCATTCTAGATGCCATTAAGAACATTCGTGACTCATGGGAAGAGGTCCAAATATCAACGTTGATAGGAGTTTGGAAGAAGTTGATTCCAACCCTCATAGATGACTGTGAGGGGTTCAAGACTTCAGTGGAGGAAGTAGCTGCAGATGTGGTGGAAATAGCAAGAGAACTAGAATTAGAAGTGGAGCCTGAAGATGTGACTGAGTTGCTGCAATCACATGATAAAACTTTAACAGATGAGGAGTTGCTTCTTATGGATGAGCAAAGAAAGTGGTTTCTTGAGACAGAAGCCACTGGTGAGGAAGCTGTGAAGATTGTTGAAATGACCACAAAAGACTTAGAATATTACATAAACTTAGTTGATAAAGCAGCAGCAGGATTTGAGAGGATTGACTCCAATTTTGAAAGAAGTTCTACTGTGGGTAAAATGCTATCAAACAGCATTGCATGCTACAGAGAAATTGTTCATGAAAGGACGAGTCAATTGATGTGGCAAACATCCTTGTCTTATTTTAAGAAATTGCCACACCAACTCCAGCCTTCAGCAGCCAGCACCCTCATCAGTCAGCAGCCGGCAACATCCAGGCAAGACCCTCCAGCAAAAAGATTACGGCTCACTGAAGGCTCAGATGATGGTTAGCATTTTTTAACAATAACTCATTTTTAAGTTAAGGTATTCACACTTTTTTTTAATAGACACCCGTAAAGGACTACAGTATAATGTAGAAATAATGTTTATATGCATTGGGAAGCCAAAAATTTGTGAGACTTGGCAATATTCATTTTTACTGCAGTGGTCTGGAACCAAACCCTCTATATCTCCAGGATAGACCTGTCATTGTCTTTAATTGGATTTCTCTCACCCTTTGTTCTTCCCTCCCCTCATTTAAAAACTGTAAATTATGTACATACCAAAGACAATGTAATCCTAAAATGAACCTATCTGTGGTCTGAAAATGTTGAACATGACCAATATCGTTATAGCTATGTCTGTGCTCCTTACAATCCCATCTCATCCCCTTGATTCCCCACCAGAGGTATCAACCATCCTCAAATTCATGTTTGTCTTTTTCCTGTTGTATGACGTTTTGCTGCGTTTGTATAAATGTATGCACAAAGATACTGTTTAGTCGTGCTTGTTTTTGATGTTTATTAAAATGCATCATATGTTTTTAAATCTGTAAATGGTTTTTTCATTCATCACTATGTATCCAAATTTTATTTGTATTATTTTATATGGGTACAGTTTATTGTGACTTCTATATAATAGCTCATTGGGGGAATATGACAGGATTTATTTATCCATTATTTTATAGAAGGACATTTAGATTGTTTCCCCTTTTTGGTAATATGGAAATTGCTACAATGAACATATTTCTGCATGTTTCTTAGTATAATGAGTTGAAATCTGAGGATATGTACATAAATGTGGAATTGCTGAATCAGGATATGCAAGTGTTCAGATTTATGAGATATGTCAAAATTGTTGTCTCAGCTTATATTCTCACCACATTCTCAATGACTTGCTATTATCCTACTTAATCTTTGCCAATCTAAATGAAAATTGTTAAAATCAAGTTGTGATTTTAATTTGTATTCGTCTGCTAGCCATTTTGACTTAGTATCTTTTCCTATTTTTTTTTTTTTAATTTGCCTTTTGTGTTTTCTGCAAAATGTCTATTCAAGTTTGTTGCTCATTTTTCTGTTGGGTTGTTTGTCTTTTTCTTGTTGAGCAGTGGTAGTTCCTTGTGGTTCCTGAAACAGATCTTTTATTGTTTATGTTACCCATATCATCCACCAGTTTTTGACTTGTATTTTTCATGGTCATTTGAGAACAGAAGTCTTTAATTTTAAGAATGTATCCCCTAACCCGAGAGTATAAAGATAGCTTCCTTTTTTACTCTTTAATTTTATAAGAGTTTGCCTCTCACAGCTCAGTCTTTAATAAGAAATGGATGTTCTGTATATGGTGTAAGGCAGGGATATGACTTCTTTCCCATATGGGTTACCAGTTATCCTAGCTCTCCTGGTTATTACTACTAGCTTACTGCTGTTGAAAGGCTTATCTTGTTCCCACTGAGCTGCAGTGCCACCTCGGATACTCAGTAAGTCTCTATAAATACATGGGCTTATTTTGGACTTTCTATTTTGGGTTCTTGCCTTGTCTTCATTGCTATAGCATCATAATAAGGCATATTATTTGTGAGGGCAATTGCCCGTAGTAGTTTACTTATTTAGGAAGAAGTTTTGTGGCTATTCTTGGCCATTGCTTCATAAATTTTTTAATTAATATGTCAAATTTATTGATTGTACCTGTTAAGAGTTTTGCTCAGAACTACATGGAATCTATAATTCAGGTTGGGGAGAAGAGACATCTTTGTGATTTGAATCTCCCCATCTGTAAACAATATATCACTCTAGTTATTTAGGCCCCCTTTAAATCTTCCAGTAAGAGTTTATGATTTTCTGCATGTAGGATTTGTATATTGGTTACATTTATTCCGGGGCTTCCCTGGTGGCTCAGAGGACAAAGCGTCTGCCTGCAATGCAGGAGACCCGGCTTTGATCCCTGGGTTGGGAAGATCCCCTGGAGAAGGAAATGGCAACCCACTCCAGTATCCTTGCCTGGAGAATTCCATGGACAGAGGAACCTGGTGGGCTATTGTCCACGGGGTCACAAAGAGTCGGACACGACTGAGCGACTTCACTGTCTTTCTTTCTTTCACTTTACATTTATTCCTGGTTACTTTATTTTTTGTTGTTGACACTTTTGTCCATTATTTTTCATTGTTGATACTTTATGCATGATACTTTAAAAAATTGATACTTTCTAATTGACTGCTGGTGGTATATAAAAATGCAGCGGATTTTTGTGCAATGATCCATTTACTTTAATAAAGTAGTATATCAGTAGAGTCTTTGGAGTTTTCATATCATTTACAAATAATTGTTTAATTACTTCCTTTCCAAGTTTTATATTAATACCTGCAGGGCACATGGAAGCTTCACGCCACCCTCCCCCCCCCCCACCCCCGCTTCCCTGCCATGCGTCACCCTGTGTCTCTCTTCCATCCAATGCCACATCCTTCTGAAATAAACTGGTAATCCAGTAAGAAAACAGGTTTTCCCAGGTGCTGTGAGCTGTTGTAGCAAATTAATCCAACCTGAGGTGGGGGCTGTGGGAACCTCTGATTCTAGCCAGCTGGTCGGAAGTGCATGCGACAACTGGACTTGTGATTGACATCCTGAGTTGGAGGGGTCCTCGGGATCTTGAGTCTGTAAGGAGGACAGAACCAGGGCTTTCGACTGGAGTCTGAAGTGGAGGGCTGTCTTGTGGGACTGAGCCCTTTAAGCTGTAGAGTCTGATTTTGTCTCTAGGGAGACAGGATCAGGACTGAGTTGGATTCCTGGATATCCTGCTGGCATCCAAGAATTGCTTGTTGATGTAGGGAGGCCTGCACACACACACATTGCAACTGGGTTCAGGAACCCAAAGAACCTGCATTCCTTACTTAATAAATGTAAAGTTAATTTTCCACTTTCCTTCCAAACAACATATAGATCTAAAAACACTATACCTCTCTTCTTCTTCAGACTTACACACTATAATTATCTAATATTTTAATTCTGCATTTTTTACAACTCCCAAATTAGTCATTGTTTTATAGACTGTTTTTCTTTAACCTATGTTTACCAATTGATGGTTCAGTCAGTAGAGAATCTGCCTGCAATGCAGGAGATGCAGGTTCAATCCCTGGATCAAGAAAATCCTCTGGAGAAGGAAATGGCAACCCACCCCAGTATTCTTGCCTGGGAAATCCCATGGACAGAGGAGCCTGGGGGGGCTACAGTCCATGGGGTCACAAGAGCTGGACCCGACTTAGTGACTAAACTACCACCATATTAACCAATTCCTTTCACACCATTTTTTTTACATTTCATAGCTCGCTTTCAGAGAAGGCAATGGCACCCGACTCCAGTACTCTTGCCTGGAAAATCCCATGGATGGAGGAGCCTGCTAGGCTGCAGTCCATGGGGTCGCTAAGAGTCGGACATGACTAAGCGACTTCCGTTTCA
Organism: Bubalus bubalis; assembly: GCF_019923935.1. Classification (NCBI taxonomy): domain Eukaryota; kingdom Metazoa; phylum Chordata; class Mammalia; order Artiodactyla; family Bovidae; genus Bubalus; species Bubalus bubalis. The sequence goes on along the minus strand of NC_059178.1, from coordinate 61,080,809 downwards.
CATTTCACTTTCATGCATTGGAGAAGGAAATGGCAACCCACTCCAGTGTTCTTGCCTGGAGAATCCCAGGGACAGGGGAGCCTGGTGGGCTGCCGTCTATGGGGTCACACAGAGTCGGGCACGACTGAAGTGACTTAGCAGCAGCAGCAGCTTACTTTTTGGGGTAATTATTATGTAAGAGCTACATTCCAATGAAAAGAAACTGGTCCACTCACATGGTGGATATATGAAATATTTGCATAATACATAATCAGTAAGTATGATATTGGCAAGTCCCCTGAGGGCCACTCTGCTTCTTGTATTTTCTAACTGGACTTCCCTCCCTGGGTCAAGCTCATTAGGATTTCCTTGGTTTGAGAGACTTCAGGATGTCCCTGGTAAAGAATATGCCTGCAATGCTAGAGACCTGGGTTCGATCCCTGGGTTGGGAAGATCCCCTGGAGAAGGGAAAGGCTACCCACTCCAGTATTCTGGCCTGGAGAATTCAGTGAACTGTAGAGTCTGTGTGTTGCAGAGTCGGACATGACTGAGCAACTTTCACTTTCAGGATGTCCCTTGCTTCCTTCAAACCTGGTGCTGTCATGGAAAATTCATGTCCTAGACAGAAATCTAAGTGTTCTTAGTGTGGGGCCCCTAAAGCCTCCAGACTGCTGTCCCACCCAAAGTGGAAACCTCTTAGATTTTCTTCTCTGTTTCTAACTGGATCACATGGCAGAAGTGATCCCTCCTCCCCTCCCCCCACTCCCCTCCTCCTTCTCTCCCCTCCCCCTCCCCCTACTCTCCTTCCCCCCACTCTCCCCTACCCTCCTCCCCTCCCCTTCCCTCCCCCAACTCCTCCCAGGAATCTCTTCCTCTGCCCCCCACCCCCACCCCCCGCCCCTGCCCCCGGACATGTCAACAGTGCTCTCCCACTAACAGGAGCTTTCTCCATCTCCAGCTTTCCCTCTGCCCAACTCACCAAAACAGAAGGGGCAGTGAGCACAGGACTCCTCTAAGACCAGTGCCTTGAAATACAGAAAAGGGAGAAAACCAGAGGGAAAGGGGAGGGAGGGGGAAGGGAACAGTGACTTTCCCAAGAGCGACTTTCTTCAGGGCAGCTGGGTGATCAGGAGAGTCTCCCTGCTCTCTCTGTGGTCTTACTCCCCAGTAAAGGGGGATGCTGTGGCATCCCCTTGGGTCTCCTGGACCAGCCACAGTAAAATGCTGTCTGTGCAGCCAAGCCTTTGGGAGCGGAGAGTCAGTGCCCCCTTGGTTAAGCCAGAGCAGTGTAGCATCACCACCTACATGAGGGGACGACTCTAGCGGCAGGGTCAGCAGCGCTGGTCTCCCGGCATCTTTCTGGCACACTGTCTGTTACGGTGGGGAGAGGCGGCCTGGAGACAGTTATACTCGAGCCTTCGCATGCAGGCGTGCTCAGCTGCTCAGTCGTGTCTGTCTCTTGGCGACCCCATAGACTGTAGCCCGCCAGCCCTCTGTCTACGGAATTTTCCAGGCAAGAATACAGAGTGGGTTACCATTTCCTACTCCAGGGGATCTTCTGGACCCAGGGGTCAAACCCACATCTCCTGCATGGACAGGTGGATTCTTTACCACTGAGCCACCTGGGAATCCCTTCCCACATGGCTTGGGTTTAATTTTTTAAATTATTATTTCAAGTCAGATGTTGAGAAAAGATAAGAGTGACTCTGATTCACATCTCTAAGCCAGAGTTTTCACTTGAAACTTCTCTATCAGGTTTAGAGCTAGGGAGTCTGCCCTTGTTCTGGACTGAGGGTCCGCTTTCCTAGGTCCAAGCTGGACTCAGTGTGCTCCATGGAAGGGGGTGTGTCAGTGGGCTCTGCTGTGTCCCCCTGGGACAGCAGGCTCCTGGCCACGGCATGCTCTGGTGTTGACTGTGCTGCTCGGAAAAGTTTACTCTTTTTGGAGAAATGAACATGAGACTCATTTTATTTTACATCATCAGATGGGTGTAAAAAGGCTGTTTAAAGAGAGCGAGACTTTATAGGCAGAGTCTGTGCAGCTTACAGAGGATGGCTTCCTTTTACTGTTTCAATTCCTGTAGGAGACTGTTGTTTTTCAGTCGCTAAGTCGTATCCAACTCTTCTGCGATCCCATGGGCTACAGCCCACCAGACTCCTCTTCCATGGGATTCTCCAGCAACAATACTGGAGTGGGTTGTCATTTCCTTCTCCACCTATAGGAGATTACTGGTGATTTGAGTATCAGTTTAAGAGCAACCTTTATCATTTAAAGATGTGTGATGAAATATTTACAGATGAAATAATAGGATACCTGGGATTTATTTCTAAACAATCAGGCCTACTGAATGGGAAGTGTGATTGAACAAGGTAGGTTCTGTCCTGATGAGAGGGATATCAGGAACGTTGGTATTTTTGCATATCTGAAAACTTTCCTAATAAAAAGTACGATGTTGTGTGATAGGAAGTAATGTTCCTGCATGAATTCCACATGATTTTATGTACAAATTACCTTCTAATTGCTTCTCATCTCATGACCAAATTTCCATTACAGCTGCTGGAGAGAGAGTTTCTAAAAAGCAGGTCCCAAGACAATCATGTTCGTGTAATTCACAGCAGAGAATGGGTTGGAGTCCTCTCCTGCCGGTCCCGGCTCTGAATCCAGCACAAGACAGACATGAGAATAAGCTATGGGGTTGAGAGAGTCCTTAATAGGAAGAAATCTCTCTCCAATGACTCTTTAAAATGTTATTTTGTGTTAAATTTTACGATACAGACCATGAACATCCTAGAATTTCAAGTTCTGTTCCATTGATCTTTATGTCCGTCCTTATGTTAACACCAGCTGATCTTGATTTCTGTAGCTTTATAGTGAGTTTGAGATCCAATAGTGTAACTTCTCCAACTTTGTTCTCTGTCAAAATTGTTTTGGCTGGTCTAGGTCCTTTTCATGTCCACATATCTACTAGGATCAGTCTGTCAATTTCTACAAAAACATGATGGGATTTTGATAATGATTGCTCTGTTTCTCTATAATTTGTAGGGAACTGACATATAAATAATATCGAATCTTTCAATCTGTGAGCGTGGGATGTTTCTCCATTTAAATTTTCTATAATTTCTCTCAGTGGTATTTTATAGTTTTCAGTGAATAAATCTTGAACTTTTTTTTTTTTTACATTCATTGCTAGGTGCTTTATTTCTTTTTGATGCTATTGTACACGGAATTATTTTCTTTATTTCATTTCAGGTTATTTGATGATAGTATACTTGACTTTTTAAGGGCAGTATGCTGACCCCTCTGTGCAGTCAAAAATCTGTGTATAACTATTGACTCCCCAAACTTAACTGCTGAAAGCCTAATGTTGATTGGAAGCTTTACTGATAACATGACTGGTCGATTAATGCATATTTTGTACGTTGTAAGTATTATACACTGTATTCTTTTTTTTTTTTTTTCATATCCAGTCCACAGCACCTTCCATTTTATTGTTTTATTTACAAACAGGGTGAAGTCAACTGGGAAAATCGGGGTAAGGAGTCAGTCTGGGCCATCCAAATGTGGAGTGGTTCCTGGGTCAATCTCCACCATGAAGGCCGCCTCGTCTATCTTTTTCCTGCCCCTTAGTAATGGCCCCTTGATTCCTCAGGGCAGACTTGTCTGCTGCTCCTGAGCCCTTTTATGAGGGCAGTTGGATCCTGGGGGAACAGGGGTGGTACGAGGGCTAGGGCCCCCTCAGTTTGTGTAAACCTGAGTTCCGATCACACGCATGATTTCCTTCTGTATCTTGGGGTCCTGAGTATTAATGTTGGCATCGCCCACCTGACCATCCTCATATACAAAGAAGAACCGTGTGCAGACATGGTCGGACACAGGGCACACCCAGATGTTCCCATGCTTCTGGAGGTCCTTGGATGTAATCACTTCACAAAGTGCTATACAGTTTAGATTCCGACTCTGCAGGAACCTTGACTGAATGGATCGGGTCTGGGGGATGGTATTCATTCTGTTGTATCTCTGGACGAGCTCATCTTTGGAGGGCATCCTATACTGTCCTTTTCCCATTCCTGCAGTTTGGTGTAGGATGCATTGACCAGCCCATTGCGCAGGATCGAATGCCAGTTCTCAATGTGGGACCCATGGAAGGCAAAGGTGCTGCCATAGAGCTTCTTGGCAGTCCGGAACTGAGCCTCCTTGGCAGGAGGGCTGCTCAGCAGGAGGAACTGGTGTGAGGTGTGCATGAACTTCAGCCTGCTGAGAGGTAGTTTGACAATGTGCGACCTGTTGCTAGAGATGATCCACTGCAAGAGAGGATGAGCCAGGGGATCCAGCTTGTCCATCTGCTTCTTGATTTCCAGATACGAGCCCTGGGTCATCTCCCGGATGGACATCACACTATCCAGAGCTTTCTGCAGTCGTTCATAATTCTTCTTCTTAGGGTTAAAGGCCAGAGTCTTGGGATCAGTGGGGTCCACCACAGAGGGATAAGGCTCAAAGATGATGCTCTTTCTAGGGGACTCCAAAGCTGCCCTACACATGGCCACCAGCAGATCCACCACCTCTGCTCCAGTGGCCACCTCCTCTGCAGCTCCGGACATGACTCCCAATGTGTAGAAGGAGAAAACGCACAGTTCACGAGTACAGACGGCTGGCTTGAGCATGGACCCATTCTGGAAGACATACTGCTCATCACATACAACACAGTACTCATTCAATGTTGGGATTCTCTGCATATTTCATGATCTGGACAAGGAATCCATATTCCAGAGTGGGGATGTTCTTGCAGTGACCACTGACCAAAGGAGAGGTCCGTGTTGGGGGAGGGAGGCCCATGTGCTGGGGACACAGGAGACCTGCCTGGGGGCTGGGAGGGTAGCCAAACACCTCCACTTTGGGGTTCTTCATGGTGCAGGAGATGGAACGGTTCATGAGGCGTCCAACTCGAAGGTCTGGTACACCCAGTTTGCCTTTCAGCATGGAGTCCTGTATGATAGGGAAACTGGGAGACTTGGGGATGGGTGAGAAGATATTGAGGCCAGCTTGGAACTTCTTGATGGTACCGCTTGTCTTGAACCAGCTGTGCCTCTTTTCCTGCTGGGTCTTTAGGAAATCGTTGCTGAGATGTTTCCATTGTTGGGATGTAAACATACCCAGGATTTTTTTCAACTGAAGACCCAGCCCAAATCCTTCCTTATTTGATGACTGGAAAACCTCAATTGATGGTTCCAGTCCATCAAGGTACTGGGAGAGAGAAAACTGCAGCCTCAACACAATAGGTTCTGTCCGGAGGACCTTCCAGGCTGTAGAAACTTCCTCATCCAGGAAGCTGATGGTGATGTGGAGGTCAACGTCCACGTCATCGATAGTTCCATATTCTCTGATGGATACAGAGTTCTCACTGTAGACTTCCTTCACAGCTTCAATGTCTGCATCCAGCTGTGGGTGCCGATACAGGTCAGCTGCACAGCTTCCCTGAACTCCATAGAGAAATTCCTCTGATTCATTGTCTCCCTCCGAATCATCATCATTCCAGAACTGGCCTTTGATGTCCATTGGGTCAGTGGGTAACACACACTCCTAGGTCAGTGCTGGGCAGCACCCCTCCATACCACCAGTTGAACCCAGGCCAACGAGATGGGCATTTAGGAGGCCAAAAGAGGAGACAAGGGTTGGGAGGAGGGGTGGCGATATCAGGAGCTGACTGGAGATCAGCTGAGGAAGGCAGGATCTGCTGTTGTGGTGGTCACAAGTCACTGTCCACACTCTGATGTACAAAATGTTTGTTCATTGTATTTATCTCCCACCAGAATGTAAGCTCTATGGTGGCAGAGGCGCTGACTCTTTTCATTGTCTATACTGTCAGTCCCTCAACACATATTTACTGAATGAATGAACTGTCTGCTGGAGACCTTCAACAGTAGCTGAGAACCAGAACATGAAGATCTGGGGGCTGGGTTTGTGAGATTTGAAAATAAACAGTCAGGTGCTGATCTGGATGATGACAGAGAAATAAAGAGGGAGGCACTAATGTCCAGCCTGGGGCGTCTTGGGCTGGGTGGTAGAATGATGGCAGCGCAGGCCAGAAGTACCAACTTTCACAAGCTCTCTGTCACTGTAGAAGTCAAGAAAACTTAGTCTCTCTCCAAGGGTTGTTGCCGCTTGCTTTCTGGGCGACCCCGGCCGCGTGAGGCCGCCGCCCAGGAGACAAGCGGCCCGGGACGCCCCGCGGGGGCGGAGCGGCAGGCCAAGGGGCGGGGCCGGGCTGGGCGGGCGAGTCGCGCGCCCCAACGCCTCGTCGTTCCGTCACGGCCTACACTGTATTCTTATAAAATAGAAGCTACTCCATGCTATTACTGTCTCAGCACCCATCTTGTTTGGCCAAGTGGCTTGTGGGGTCCTTAAACTGACACTGGCCCTCACGCAAGAGCACACTGAACACAACAGCCCGAAGAGTCACAGTCAAATATAAATTCCTAATACGACTTCCCCAACAGTTGTTGTTCAGTCACTAGGTCGTGTCTGACTCTTTGCAACTCCATGGACTGCAGCACACCAGGCTTCACTCTCTCCCAGAGTTTCCTCAAGTTCATGTCCACTGAATCAGTAATGCCATCCAACCATCTCATCCTCTGTCGTCCCCTTCTCCTCCTGCCCTCAATCTTTCCTAGCATCAGGTCTTTTCCAGTGAGTCGGCTCTTCTCATCAGGTGGCCAAAATATTGGAGCTTTAGCTTCAGCATCAGTCCTTCCAAAGAATATTCAGAGTTGATTTCCTTTAGGATGGACTGGCTTGATCTCCTTGCAGTCCAAGGGTTCTAAAGAGTCTTCTCCAGCATCACAGTTCGAAAGCATCAATTCTTCGACTCTCAGCCTTCTTTGTGGTCCGACTCTCAGATCCATACATGACTACTGGAAAGACCATAGCTTTGACTCTAATGACCTTTGTCAGCAAAGTGATGTCTTTGTTTTTTAATAACCTATGTCTAGGTTTGTTATAGCTTTTCTTCTGAGGAGCAAGCATCTTTTAATTTCATGGCTTTTCTCTAAAATATTAATGTATGATGGGATTCACCATTGAAACCACATAGGACTGAATTTTTCTTTGTTGAAAGACTTAAAATCACCAATTGAATTTCTTTACTTGTTGTAGGTTCGTTCCAGTTTTCTGTTTCTTCTTGAGTCAGTTGTGGTCATTTGTGTCTTTCTAGGGATTTGTCCATTTCATCTTAACGTTTATTTCAGGCATGGTTTCTCGTGAAAGCCCCTCTTTCGTTACCAGTTTTGCTCACTGTCTCCTCTCTTTTTCCGTGGCCAGTCTAGCTCAGGATCTCTCAACTTGAGAACTAACGACATTTGGGGCTAAATAATTCATCCTGCACATTATAGACTGTGCACACGGGCCTCAGGGTATGAGATGTGAGAGGAGAGGAGGGGAAGCAGGACTGGGGTGGGGAAGTGGAGTTGGGGCTGTCAGAGCTGTTGCCAGACGCTGCCCCGGCTTCTTCCCCTGTCCCGACAGCTCTGGCTGAGGCACTGAGGTTGGAGGGGCTGCCTTGCTCCAGCAGCAGTGGGGCAAGCAAAGCCCTCTGGGGGTGGGGGCTGGGGACAAAGCCCTCTGAGGGGGCGTGGGGTGGGCTGGGGACAAAGCCCTCTGAGCAGGTGGGCTGGGGAAGCACCTTCTCTCAAGCCTCCCAGTGAGGGAGACCTGCTTAGGGCATGAGGACGTGAGCTGTGGCCGGGGCGGAACTGAGCTCACGCTGGCTTGTCTGGAGGTCTTGGGACCACCTTCCTACGCACTGCAGTGGGAGCATGTGCCTGGCAGGGTGAGAGGCCCTCCCAGAAAACGTGCTGCACACAGAAGGGTTTGCTATCTGCTTCATCCACACCTGTAGCCGCGTGAGGCTGAGGCTGCATCTCAGCTGGAAAATCAACACTTGAATCCTAAATAATAATAATTACTGTTTCTGGTTATTTTGAATCCACTGACAAAGACCTTTACAAAATAATTGCACTGATCAATCCCCTACGAGTTACAGGGGAAGATTCTTGAGTTGGTGTGTGACGAGAACATGAGTGGGAATTCTGTAATGGGTTCTGTTTAGCACTTGTAATTGTAAGGGATACATCGTGTTAAACTGCCTGACGTAGTGTCTTGCAGCAACACATGGTTTCCATCAAGGAGCAGATGTTTCTCAGCCTCCCCTTAGAATAAAACATCATAATTTAACCACACCCACCAGCTCCTCTGTGAAGGGACCGTGAAGGCACAGGCTGCACATTTCAGATCTGTGTAATTGCCGCTTGAAAGCACTTTTTAGGGTGAAACGGCCTTAAAAAGAGACAACTTTTTAGAATATCAGCTAAAGGAATCATGGGAAAATTGTGTTTAACAGGAGCTATAGCCGTGGTTTACAAACGAATGAAAGTATCCATTTCTGGTAAGACTTGTGGCCCCTGGATGTAAACGTCACATCTCGAGACAGAACGAAGAAAAAGACGCCCTCGCTGCCACGCTTCAGATAATGTAATTTTACCAGAAGAAGGCACAGGCGGTGTTTTCTCTTTCTGTTTATATTGAATCCTCCCATAATCGTTCTTTTTTTGAAAACTGAGATGTAATTTTTACCAGGCAATTCATCCCCCTAAAGTGTACAATCCAGAGGGTTTTAGTATATTCAGTGAGGTAAGCAGCCATCCGCACTCCCATTCCTAAACTTTTTCGTCCCCCCGAAAGGAACCCCCTGGCGCCTTTTAGCCAGAGCTGCCTTCCGGCTGTAATGAGAGGTCTCTGCCACTAGATGGAGACGTTCCTTCAGCGAATTTCTCTGCGAAGTCCGGTCCAGCGCTGTGTCGGGATGGGGGTGGGGACGGAGGCGCTCCCGCGCTGGGTGTCAGGGCCCTGCCACGCCCTCTCGCCCTTACCCAAAGGCAAACCGGGTTCTTTCAAGCGGTTTTCCCAGATTGAACCGCTGAGACTTTTTAGGTAGCGTAGGGACAGTCAGTCTTTAAGGAAATCAGTCCTGAATATTCATTGGAAGGACTGATGCTGAAGCTGAAACTCCAATACTTTGGGCACCTGATGCGAGGAACTGACTCATTTGAAAAGACCCTGATGCTGGGAAAGATTGAAGGCAGGAGGAGAAGGGGATGACAAAGGATGAGATGGTTGTATGGCATCACAGACCCAATGGAGATGAGTTTGAGTAAACTCCGGGAGTTGTTGATGGACAGGGAGGCCTGGCGTGCTGCAGTCCATGGGGTCGCAAAGAGTCGAACACGACTGAACTGAACTGAACTGAGGGACAGACATGTTTTAATTTACTCATTACATAGTTATTATGTATTTGCCTGAATGTGTAATAGAAAAAATACAACAAATATATTAAGCCTATGATGTTATTCTGGAGAAGGCAATGGCAACCCACTCCAGTACTCTTGCCTGGAAAATCCAATGGACGGAGGAGCCTGGTAGGCTGCACTCCATGGGGTCGCATTTCACTTAGGATAAGGACAAGTTTTTTTTTTTTTAAGGATTACATTTAAAATTAATTCAAAGAAAATTATTAAGTAACTAAATAGCACAAGTGTTGTGTAAATATGGCAAAGTTGTGTGAGCACTCAGGGTGCTGAAGTTTGGGAGGATTCAGGAAGAACCCCTACCCACCATGAGAAGGGGAAATTTCATTTCCAGAAATGAAATCCTCTCATGTCTGGAGGGGCGTCCTCCCCGTGTTGGTCAGGGGGAGTAATCCCAGGTTATTTGCCTGGTCCTCCCAGGCCTGGCAGTAAGAGGCCTTGGGTTTCCTCTGTGCTCTGGGATGGCCCTAGATGGGGAGAACTGCCCTCTGTCATTTGGACAGCCAGTTGGAAGTCGGCCCTTGTAGAACGAGAGGCCCCTTGTGTGTGCTCGGGGTCCTGACTGTGGCCGGCACACGCTGGAACCGGGCAGGACAGCAGTTATCCAGGCTCAGCTGCAAACCAGGATTTGGAAATACCCTGAGCAGTGATATGGAGTGGGTGAGAGGCTCGGTGCTCTGCAGCAGCTCTCTGCCCAGGTTTCACCTCCCTGCAGTGAGCTTCCTGCCCCCAAGTTGTCCTCAAGGTGTGCGCACCCCCTTTCTGATTTCATTTCCGTGACATCCGTGAGAGGCAGGAGGTTGCATCATCCTTGTTTCCTAGACGAGGTAACTGACTTCCAGAGAAGCTAGCAACTTAAGTGGTCCCTGGAGAAATGGCATTTGAATTTTGGTCTTCTGACTCCAGGCTTTCTTTTGCTGTATTGTTCTTTCTTAGGTTTGTTTCCACTGCAGCACAACAATGCACTTATACAAGTACCTACATCACTCGTCTGTCGTGGCAACTGCCAGCTTTTTGTGGGGAAAACACTTGGAATGAAGAAGCATTTCTTCTCATCATAAAGTGTTGCAAGTTTGAAGAGGGGGATTCATGCAGTAATCGCCTTTGTGAGAATGAAATGTTGAACTGGGTGGATCATATTCCATAAAGGGGTTATTCTCGTGCTAGTAAAGTGTCTGCCTACCATGCTGAAGAGGGTGCTATACATGCATAAAGAGCAAATGAATGAATTAATAAATTAGATAATAAACACAGTACCTGGTCTGAAGGAATTAACAAGCTAACAAAATCTATCATTGTTGCAAAATGCAGGGTTCTGCAGAGAAGCCAGGCGGCTGCCAATCCCCAGTGGGTTCCCCTCCTGCAGCTGCCGTCAGACCTCGAGCCAGTCGGCACAGGCACGTGGCAGTGAGGCTCCCTGGTTTGCATTCTTTCCTGTCACCACAGTGGGGCACAATTTGCCTTTAGAAGTACGTGTGCAAGAGGGGATCTGTACTTCTGAAGTCAGTATCCTCCAGGTGAAGATGGCAAAGCCCCATCTGCTCGACAAGGGGAGGAAAGGCTGGGGCTGAGGAGAGCCGTGCTCTTGTCTGGCCGGAAAGCGAGTGAGAGGGCTTTGGGGAGGACCAGGAAGGCACGGAGGGCTGGGCGTGTGAAGGGCCCAGTGCGGGCGGAAAGCAGAGCCTGCGCCAGATGCATGGACCTCAGGCGCTGACTCCTGTGCTCGGCCCCGGCCAGTGCCCCCTGCGCAAGGCAACTGTCTCTAGGTTACAGAGAACGCAGGAGTGCCCTGCTTGTACCACAGCAGGACGGCGGGGCAGGGGGTCTTCAGGTGAGTGTCTTGGTGGCCTTGTGAGGGCTGCCGCATCAAACCGTCAAAACCTGAGGGTGGTGGTTGGTGCCAAGGGGCGGCAGGGCTGGAAGGCTTGGGGTGAGGATGTTAGAAGGTGCCTGGGGGTTGTGGCCTCCTGGGGCCTTTGAAGGCTCTCTGCGTTAACCTCCGCTGAATCTAGATGGGGATCTGATAGTCTTCACCAGTCATTGAGATGAAAAACCTGGAACCCAGGTCAGGCGGTACCCAAGACTCAAGAGCAGGATCTGTGTGAGTTGGGGGTGGGGTCCAGGATGTGGGCACTGCAGAGGAGGAGGGGCCCATGCCCGCAGGAGCAGGTGAGAGGTGCTTACCCACTGGGACAGCCAGGGATGCGGCCTGGGCTGGGAGCTGACAAGGGCTCCAAAGCCCCCTTCTCCCCCTTCAGGTCTCTCTCTCATCACAGAGTTTTATTAGCAGAAAACTTATTTGAAGATGACATTGGTCATCAATGTCAAAAACAGTCATTACAGGTGTATCTGGTGCCACTAATAGTAAAGAACCCACCTGCAAATATAGGAGACACAAGAGATGTGGACTCGATCCCTGGGTTGGGAAGATCCCTGGAGGAGGGCACTGCAACCCACTCCAGTGTTCTTGCCTAGAGAATCCTGTGGACAGAGGAGCCTGGCGGGCTACAGTCCATGGGGTTGAAAGAGTCAGACACGACTGAGGGGACAGTACACTGGATTGAATTAGTTGTTTTACAAACCTGTGTCACAAGCAGATTAGAGAGAGATGGAGTCACATATTAAAATACAGCTGGGTGTCATTGTATTCTGATAGGGCTGCTTGGAAGGCTCGATCTTCAGGCAGCAAAGATGCATCTTTCCAGCTTCACAGCGAGGTTCCCGAGGTTCCCAGACCAGCACTCGCAGCGGGTGTTTGAGGACCCGCCAGGATGCGGACTGCAGGGCCCCGGGGAGAAGCCGAGCGCCCGGCACGGCCGCCTCCCCTGGACGTCCGCGTCCTCGCCCTCACCCTCTCCCCGCCCTTTCACTCCGAGAGTGTGGCTGGCCACAATCCGTCCATCTCATGAAAGGAATTTGTGACATATTTTAAGTGGTTGTCATTCTTTTTTTCCAAGTCCCATAAAACCTGCCCTCTCCTCCCACTCAGACTCCCAGTGGGAGCGTCTCCGCTGGCAGGAACCCCCGCCGGCTGAGGCCCCTGTCCTGGCCCGACTCGGGCTGGGGCCTGCCCCCACCAACAGAGGGCTGCCTAGTCTTGGGGACATGCAGTGCTGCGGCAGAGGGAAGTGTTCTGAGGGCCTTCCCGCTTCTCAGAACGGCTCTCAGCCCAAGTTGCTGGTCAGAGGCTGGAAAGCCCAGTTAGAACAAAGAGCTGGGGGTGGGGGGGCGGCGCGGGGGTTGGGGGGTGCAGAGCCAGGCAACCTGCCAGCAGACACGGAACCAAAATAAATGCTCTTTTCTTACAGAAACTTCTCAAGAAATGTTTTCACCGAAACTTTTAAGCCTATAAAAACATTTCAGGTCAGAGTTTCTTATGTACAGAGTCCAAACGCTGGCAGAGTTTGCCTCGGTCCAGATGGCTGCCAGGGGAGATTAGAGCCGGACAGAACTGCCTCACTTCAGAACAGAGGCACTCAAAGCCGATAGCCTTGTGCACAAGGTTGGTGACAACCCCAGGTGGACGCACACTCCACCTTCTCTCTGATTCTGGCTTGGGGGGAAGCAGGGCGGCCAGGCCGCCAGCAGGAGGCTTGGAGAGGGGGCTGCAGAGCCTTGAAAGAAAGGCCTGGAGTCCACCCAGAGTCAGAGACTAGAGAGGCACCGGCGGCTCAGACGCTGAGCTTTCCATGGAGCTCCTCTGCAGACTCCGCTGTGATGCTGGTGCGGATGGGAGCCTGGGGGCCCTGCTGTCTTCTTGGGGGGCTGGGGGGCACTCTCTGAGGGCCTCCCTAGCCTCTGCCCACATCACAGCAATTGGAGGGCACTTTCCCGCCAGAGGCCACGGGCAGCCACAGGCCCGCCCCGTGTAGGCTCCATCTCTCCTGTGCACACGGGTGTCATCCAGGAGCAGTTCCTCTGAGTGGCAAGAGCCTGCAGATGCAGCTTCACAGCTCAGGAGACCAGAAGCTGGCCCCCTCTCGGGAAATAGGGTCTGCAGTCGTGCCTTCAGCTGCTGCACTTTTACCCCACAGGCTGCAACTGGAAGGTGGGCCCAGCGTGGCACTGGGTGACCCCAGGCCAGGTGTGGAGTCATATAAACCAAGCAATGCCTGGTGGGAGTGCTGTGCCTTCAGGGGCTCCACCCGGGGGGCCGGGGCCACAAAGGAGGGGCTGCATCCCACCTCAAAGTGTGGCGGCTCCTATCCCAGCCCCGGCACCCTGACCCCTGTCCCGCCCTGGAACCCTGACCCCTGTCCCAGCCCTGGCACCTTGACCCCTGTCCCAGCCCCAGCAGCCTGACCCCTGTCCAGCCCTGGAACCCTGACCCCTGTCCAGCCCTGGAACCCTGACCCCTGTCCCAGCCCCGGCACCCTGACCCCTCGTCCAGCACCCTGACCCCTGGTCCTGGCCCCGGCGCCCGGCACCCTGACCCCTGGTCCAGCCTCAGCACCCTGACCCCTGGTCCAGCACCCTGACCCCTGTCCCAGCCCCGGCACCCTGACCCCTGTCCCCAGCCCCGGCACCCTGACCCCTGTCCCAGCCCCAGCACCCTGACCCCTGTCCCTGGCCCCGCACCCTGTCCCCTGTCCCCGGCCCCGGCACCCTGACCCCTGTCCACGGCACCGGCACCCTGACCCCTGGTCCAGCCCTGGTACCCTGACCCCTGTCCCAGCCCCGGCACCCTGACCCCTGGTCCAGCACCCTGACCCCTGGTCCTGGCCCCGGCGCCCGGCACCCTGACCCCTGGTCCAGCCTCAGCACCCTGACCCCTGGTCCAGCACCCTGACCCCTGTCCCCAGCCCCGGCACCCTGACCCCTGTCCCAGCCCCAGCACCCTGTCCCCTGTCCCCGGCCCCGGCACCCTGACCCCTGTCCAAGGCACTGGCACCCTGACCCCTGGTCCAGCCCCGGCACCCTGACCCCTGTCCCCGGCCCCGGCACCCTGTCCCCTGTCCCCGGCCCCGGCACCCTGACCCCTGTCCATGGCACCGGCACCCTGACCCCTGGTCCAGCCCCGGTACCCTGACCCCTATCCCCGGCCCCGGCACCCTGACCCCTGTCCCCGGCCCCGGCACCCTGTCCCCTGTCCCCGGCCCCGGCACCCTGACCCCTGTCCACGGCACCGGCACCCTGACCCCTGGTCCAGCCCCGGTACCCTGACCCCTGACCCCTGTCCCCGGCCCCAGCACCCTGACCCCTGTCCCTGGCCCCGGCACCCTGACCCCTGTCCCGGCCCCGGCACCCTGACCCCTGTCCCGGCCCCAGCACCCTGACCCCTGTCCCTGGCCCCGGCACCCTGACCCCTGTCCAAGGCACCGGCACCCTGACCCCTGGTCCAGCCCCGGTACCCTGACCCCTATCCCCGGCCCCGGCACCCTGACCCCTGTCCCTGGCCCCGGCACCCTGACCCCTGTCCATGGCACCGGCACCCTGACCCCTGGTCCAGCCCCGGTACCCTGACCCCTATCCCCGGCCCCGGCACCCTGACCCCTGTCCCCGGCCCCGGCACCCTGTCCCCTGTCCCCGGCCCCGGCACCCTGACCCCTGTCCACGGCACCGGCACCCTGACCCCTGGTCCAGCCCCGGTACCCTGACCCCTGACCCCTGTCCCCGGCCCCAGCACCCTGACCCCTGTCCCTGGCCCCGGCACCCTGACCCCTGTCCCGGCCCCGGCACCCTGACCCCTGTCCCGGCCCCGGCACCCTGACCCCTGTCCCTGGCCCCGGCACCCTGACCCCTGTCCCCGGCCCCGGCACCCTGACCCCTGTCCCTGGCCCCGGCACCCTGACCCCTGTCCCCGGCCCCAGCACCCTGACCCCTGTCCCTGGCCCCGGCACCCTGACCCCTGTCCCGGCCCCGGCCTGTGACAGCTCACACACCCCCAGGAACGCCCCCTGCCCGCTCTCCTGAGCCCCGCATGGAGGTGCTCCTCTGGGAGGCAGCCCTGGCTGGGGCAGGAGCAGGGGCCCATGGCCTACCAGGGCCCCTCGGGCCTTTGGCTTCTCAGAAATGCAAGCAAGGGGTAAATGACCGTTCACCATGTGGCTTTTTTGGGGGAGGAGGCAGAATCTTTAAGAGGCTGAGTGAAGCTGGGAGATTGGGATCAACACATACACACTAGTATGTATTGAAGAGGTGACTTGTGAGCACTGGGAAGCCTACTCGGTGCTTGTGGTGACCGAGTGGGAAGGAAGTCCATGGCAAGGGGAGATGTGCAGGGAGAGGCGGCCCGCGGCACCGCGCAGCGGAAGCCACACGGCATTCTAAAGCAACTGGACACCAATAGAAACTTTGAAAACCACTGTGACATTGTGCTCTTGAAGATTGTTTCACGTGTATTAGATACTGGAACAGCACGGAAGTTACTTTTCCTGAAGGCAGAATTTGGCTGCAATTGGCCTGAGCCTCGTACCTAAGAGTTTTGCCCTAAATACAAGTCGCTCTGCGTCTCCTGCCGCTGTGGTGTCCCGAGGAGGCTCCCCCGCCCAGCCCCCGGCAGTGCAGACCCACCACAGAGGCAGGATGTGGCCCGGCCCGCGTTCGTGTTTGTCCCACATTCGCGTCTTCCTTTAGGTTTTGGAATTTTTTTCAGTGTCAGAATTCTCACGTAGTTTATTTGACATACTTTTGTTCTTTTGCTTCGGATCTTTTGTTGATCTGATGTCCCCTAGACGTTTACAATCCCTAGAGTGTCCTACAAGCTCTTAGGACAGCATGGTGCTAATAAAAGTGTTTACAAATACCAGTATAAATGAGCACTGAGTGGACTTGGCCTTTCCCCCAGCCTGTGGAAACCCTCTCTCCGGCTTCAGTGTAAGGAAAATGCTGTGAAGCCTGGCGGACAAGTGTGGCACACACTGCTCTTCAGGCCCAACTGTGCCACCCTCGGGAATAAAGGGTGTGAGGGGCTGGGGGCTGGGGTCCGGGGACGTGACTCACCCCTGGTGGGGGCGAGTGCCTGGGCCTCGGGGCCCTCGGAGGGTCAGTCCCAGCACAAGACATTCTCCTCATCCTCTGTTCCATTCTGTCTTGAAGATTTTCAACCCCAAAGGGATTAAAAGCTCGTAACACCAAATACACACATAAAAAGACAAACATGATTGAAATTCAACATTAACAAAAATTAATTCAAGGCGCGATTCTACATCCCTGACCTCGGACACTGGTTTCAGGTCTGAGCATGGGTGCCGGGGCCCGAAGCAGAGCTGTGCCCTGGCAGCTCAGGAGGGTCCCAGGGTCCCAGATGGGAGCTCTCTCCTGAGGGTCCATGCAGGGACCCACTGCAGAGGGGGCACTGAGAGAGGGGTGTGCCCCGCCCAGCTTCCAGTCTCCCTGCCTTCTTCCTCTTCACCCCCGGGCCCCTGTCACTGCTCTGTTGGCTTCAGGTTCAAGGAGGAGCTGGGTTTGCTGCGTGGTTCATGTAGGACTAAACGTGAGTGGAGGTCCGTGCTGGCCCTGGGGCCCTGGGGGAGCATCCCACCCCCTCCTGAAGGGTTAGAGACAGCAGAGTTTCTGTCCCAGCCACTGAGGCCTCTGCCGCTGTCCCCTGCCAGCCAGTGTCACCTAGGGGCCAGAGAGAGGTGGTGTCTAGGAGGGGAGACTGGCCCAGTGCAAGACCACCAAGGGCAGGACCCCTATCCCAGGGCCTTGAAGGCTCTGCCCCTGGCAGGGCACAGCCCTGGGGGCCCATGGTGCCTGGGTGAGCAATCCAGGTCCACGTGTGCGAGGCTCTGTCTGCAGCAGCAGCCACACCAGAGGACACATTAGGGACCTCGGGTCCAGGAGACGGGCCTGGGACAAAGAAGATGTTTGTCAGGTGGGAAGAGAGCCACAGAGGAAAGAAACCAGGAGAATGAAGTGCTGGGGTCAGGAATGCGGGTTTAAGTAGGACAACAGGGCAAAGGTAACCTGGAAAGTGGGGAAAGCATGTGAGCAAGAGGGCCTTCCCAGGATGTCTGGTGCCCTTGGAGCAGCTGGGGGAGCGGCGGGTGCAGGGGGGCATGGGCAGCGGCGGGTGCAGGGGATCATGGAGGGGGTGCAGGGGTTCTTAGGGAGGGGCGGGTACAGGGGGTCATGGGGAGGGGCAGGTGCAGGGGGCCTTGGGGAGGGGTGGGTGCAGGGGGTCATGGGGAGGGATGGGTACAGGGGACCTTGGGGACGGGTGGGTGTAGGGGGTCATGGGGAGGGATGGGTGCAGGGGGCCTTGGGGACGGGTGGGTGCAGGGGGTCATGGGGAGGGACGGGTGCAGGGGGCCTTGGGGAGGGGTGGGTGCAGGGGGTCATGGGGAGGGACGGGTGCCAGGGGTCATGGGGAAGGGCAGGTGCAGGGGACCCTGGGGAGGGGCGGGTGCAGGGGGTCATGGGAAGGGGTGGGTGCAGGGGGTCTTAGGGAGGAGTGGGTGCAGGGGGTCATGGGGAGGGGTGGGTGCAGGGGGCCATGGGGAGGGGTGGGTCAGGAGGGGGCCATGGGGAGGGGTGGATGCAGAGCCCATGGGGAGGGGTGGGTACAGGGTGGGGGGCCCCATGAGGATGATCCACGGGTGGGAGATGCTTGAGGGCTGTAGGGGGCGATGCTGCAAGAGAGCCCAGGAGGCACTCAGAGTCCTTGGAACCCAGCAAAGGCCCAAGGCTGACCCTCCTCCTCTGGCAGAGGTGCGCCTGCCTGCCCCCACTGCAGTCCAGGCCCCGGGAAGGCCCGGGTCAAGGGTCAGTGTGCTGGCCGTCCTAGGGTTGCATCCTGTGTCCTGGCACCTTGGGCAGGGTCAAAAGCCAACTCAGTGGTCTGGGGGCTGTTTAGGCCCCTGTGGGTCCAGGGTGCCTGAGATGCTCAGGGGCCCCTCGCGATGAGAGGGCGCAGCCCTACAGTCGGATCCTAAGGGGGGTCGCTCCACTGGCCCATGTGCCACAAGCCCTGAAACATCTTTGCTCTCTGGTCAATAATTCTGCATCCAGGACTGACTCCCGGGAAAGGTCAGCCACCCTCACGTTGACCCTGTGAGGTGTTCTCGGCAGTGGCGTCCATAACCTCATAAGAACCACAGTTTCAGAGGATGGGCCTGCTGTGGGAAAGAGTGCCGCTGCAAGGGGGTCCGGGAGCCAGCACTCCAGACCCGCGATGGACGCCCCCGTGTTTGGGGCTGGATTTTGGCCCGGGCTGCACTGAGTGGTTGTCCTGCTTCCACACACACACACACATATGCCTGCCTGCGTGCACGCACATGCACACACACACAGTCATGCATATAGATGCACACATGTACACACATCCATGCACATACATGCATGTACATGCACACATGCATACACAAGCACAATTGAGAGGAATCATGCAGGGGCATTAACCCCTGTCCTCTCCAAAGTGAGGCTCTTGGTGATCCCCAGTTCCTTCCATTTTTCTATACTTTCCCGTGTTTCTATAATGAGTTTGCCCTCTTTTTTTTCTGAGAAAAAACCCCAGTATTTTAACAAAGGCTTCAGCGAGCACTTGGGCTGGACATTGAGAGGTCTCTTGACCTCACGTCTGGGCACTTGGCCCGGGGACATCTCGCCAGCGGCTTCTGGTTCAGCTAAGCTTTTGGGGTCAGCGCTTGGGTTGGAGTGATCAGTGGGTCACCACGAAGGTTTCCCAAGGCACAGGGGCCTGGCCCACCCCCAGAGCCCCACCGCCTCTCCGTCACCCACGTCCCCAGCTAGCAACCGGGGCCCCTCAGGCCCGGGAAACCACTGGGCCATTGGATGGGAAGGCTCCGGAGGCTGTGGTTTGCTACTAATGTGACCTTGTTCTCAAGCTGGGATGGTCTGTAGTCCTCAGCTTTTGTTTCTTAATTTTGTGTTCAGTGTTTGAGGACGTGGACATTCAAAAAAGCTAATTCTTTTTCTCCCTAAATGACTGTAACTCAGTATTCTCTTGCATGGAAAGTCAACAACCAAGGGTTCCACCAAGGCAGCTGGGATAGCTGAGCCCGGACAGTGGGGGGCGGCAGCGGGAGGGGTGCCCGTGGTCCTGGCCGAGCTGGTCTCGCGGTCACGTGGCCCCGCACCCCTCTGTTGGTCTGGAGGTGCCAGCTGTGCTGGTGGATGTGTGTGCGGCTCTCGTCTCTCACAGCAAGGACGGCCCTGGGACAAGGCCCGAGGGTCCCCCACCGCACCGGCCAGGTGCGCCATGACCTCGGGCCTCGTCTGGTCAAGCCTCCTGCCCCCCGGCTTGCGTCCTTCCAGGCGAGGCCAGGCAGGGACCTCGTCACCGTCGGGTCACCAGGGGTCCCTGTGTTCCCAGTCTTCCTTTCCGAATGGCTTCCAGGCTGAGATCACAGGCCCCCCAAAGGGTAGTGACGGGCTGCCAAGGCTCCAGCAGATGCCTTGTGAAGTCCCCGAAGATGAGGACACCCAGCTCAATGTGACTGTCCCCTGCTGCTCGCAGGCTGAGGAAGCTGCCTGGGGAGGACGTGAGCTGGGTGTGGAGGCTGCGGCCTCGCGTCCCCCACCCGGCCCGCGGTCACCACTGGTGGACTCTGGGTCCTTCTCCTTCCTCGGCTTTCCTCCGGTAAGTCAGGCGTTTCCAGGAGCAGCGCACCTGCAGGACTGCATTCCTGGAACGCACTCACAGAGCGCCGACATGCTGAGGGAGGTGAGCAGGAGGAGCTGGCCCTCCACCCAAGGCCCCTCCAGGTCCCACCCCGCTTGGCAGTTTCGCCTCGGTCCAGCCCCACGGTGAGGGCCGTGCAGGGGAGACCCCTGAGCGCCTGTGGTGTCTGCAGCGGTCCAGGCCCGGCCTCAGACTGTGGCCTGAGCTATCAGCGGTCACTCCAGCTGACTGTGTGCCACCGTGACGCGACACACACGTGCACACGCACACACACGCGTAGCAGCTGTGTGACTCCCAGCCGTGTGTCAGGAGCCCGCGTAGTCACAGGACTGACCTCTCGGGGTGGGCTCACAGGCCACACTCCCCTCTTCCCGGGCACTTTTTATTCCATCAGCTTAGCTGCCTGTCCTCATGAGGACAAGGGATCAGGGGTCCTGCGGCTCCCTGAGGGGCTGCTGTGGCCCCGGGACCTGGGCCGGCCTGGACAGGTCCCGGCGCGGTGCACGCGGGGCATGCTGGCTATGCAGAGGTGTCAACACCCCTCTGCTGCGCGTCTCCCGTGGGACCCGAGCTGCTCTGCCCACAGACCCAGCCGACGGTGGGCAGCCTGCGTGCCCTGGACGTCTGTACACCCTACGGTCCCCGGGTTCCCAGGAGACAGAGCTCAGAGATGCAGCAGATGGATGGTATTTTCCTGGACCAAGACCTGGGAGGTGATTAGACTTGCAGTGACAGATGAACTTTCCACATCCTCACCAGCATCTTCTCGTCCCTGGGAGACGCACAGAAAGACAATTTGATATTAATAATTAATATACTAATTTGTGGCGAAGGCTCCCTGATGATAACAGTAATGATAACAAAGGGCGCGTTTATTGAGTTACGTGGCGGCACCACCGTTCCAGCTCCGTGAAGTTCAGGGAAGACTCTGTCCGAGGCAACGCCCCCAGGTCAGCGTTTGCCTAGTTTTATTAAGTGTGTTCTGGAGCAGCAGCCCCTGAATGCGCCCCTCACCCTCCTCCTCTCCAGGGCAATTGCTCCCTCATCTCTGAGCTGACCTTCAGTGGTCCCCTGGCCTCTCAGCCACTGGCTACTATCACTGTCTTTTAGGTACTAATTGTTGGCCCCTCTGTTCAGCCCTGGGCCCTCACCGCGTGGCACACTCCCTACTGGTCACGTGAACAGCATCACGACACATCAGCCTGAACAAACTGACTGCTTGCCCTCAGTGTCCACCCCTTGAGAATCGACGCTTATTGCTGGACCCCCCGAGGCCCAATCCTGGGGTGCTGCATTGACTTCCAGCCCTGTGGTTGCTCTGGGGCCCGAGAGCCCCCTGCATCCTCCTGGTCCCCGGGTCCATTCCTTCTGGCTGAGTGCAGAGTTCATGGGGGATCTGCAGGGACGGTCTATGCAGGACCCTCAAGGTCTCTGCCTGGAAACTTGTGCCGTCAGGTCTGGGAAGCTTTCTCCACTACTGCCTGATTTCTTTCCATCTGAACTGCTCCTCGTTCTGGGCTCCGGGTGGTCAGTGTCGGCCCTCCGGACGTGCGCTATGGCTTTCTGATCCTCCCTTTCCCAGTTTTGATCTTGTCTTCTTTCAGCTGTAATTTCTAGTAGACTTTCTTGACATTCGTCACCATATTTCTCATTTCTAGGGCTCCTGTGTTTGCTGTGTGTCTTCTGTTGTAAACACTATTTTGGTTACATTTCCCGCCTTTTGAGGAAATGATGTTAAGCTTTGCTTTCTGCCCGGTGTCTATTTATCTGCACAAGCTGTTGCTGGAAGTTTGTTTCTCACATTACAGCGTTTGCCCTGATGTTTGTCTGATTCTGTTGAAGAGGAGGAATCCGGAGGCGTGATGCCGGGTGTGCTTGCTGTGAACTTCCCTGTTGGTGAAAGTCAGGGTGGCCGGGCCTTGAGACACGGGTCCCTCACGGGTGTCTTGTGTCCCACTTGTTAAGCCGAGATTTCCAGACTGACTGCCAAGTGTTCCTGAGTAGAAGTGCCAAGATAAGGTGGGGAATCAGGGTCAGGGAGGACCAAGTGCCTCCTCTGGCTCCATCTCTCTGACCTTGGTCCAGAGTGTAGGCCGGAGCCCCAGGTGGATGGACACAAGACCCGCAGGACAGCACCGTCCAGTGGGAAGTGATGGGGCAGTTACCAGGGCCCTCACCACACTCAGGGGCCCGGCAGGAAAGAATGCACCCCTTTACCCCACTTTGTCTGAAGCCCAGTGATACAGTGAGGATGAGGCCAGGACTATGTGGACAGGCTCTGCTGGAACCCCCAAGGTCTGCAGGGGTAGCCACTGTCTGTCTGTCCAGGGAGCCGTTCTCAAGGCCCAGGGCCATCGGAGCGTGCCCTGTGAGCACCGTCCCAGTGCAGAGGCCCCGGCCGCTGCCTGCTTCTCCCGTCTGGATGCCTCCTGCTGGATGGACTCACCAGTTTCCCTGGAGGGTGTTCTGCTGGCTTGGCCTCTCCCGTCACTGCAAGGCTTTCACCCTCTGAGGTCCCAGTCACCTGACCTCCTCTGAACCCCAGCCTGGCTCTGCATCCCTGGGAGCTGATTGCATGCAGAAGTTGTTGTTCAGTCACTCAGTTGTGTCCGACTCTTTGCGACTCCATGGACTGCAGCACGCCAGGCTTCCCTGTCCTTCACCATCTTCTGGAGTTTACTCAAACTCATGTCCATTGAGTCAGTGATGCCATCCAACCTTCTCATCCTCTGTCACCGCCTTCTCCTTCTGCCCTCAATCTTTCCCAGTATCAGGGTCTTTTCCAATGAGTTGGCTCTTCATATCAAGTGGCCAAAGTATTGGAGCTTTAGCATCAGTCCTTCCAGTGAGTATTCAGGGTTGATTTCCTTTAGGATTGACTGGTTTGATTTCTTGCTGTCCAAGGGACTCTCAAGAGTCTTCTCCAGCACCACAGTTTGAAAGCATCAATTCTTCATTACTCAGCCTTCTTTATAAGAGAGGAGGTTAAATCTGCCGTTTAGAATTCCAGGGAATGCCTGACACCTGCTTATTTGGGTGTTAGAAACAGCAGCCTCACTGACTGGTCACTGCCCTGGCTCCTCACAAATCGGCCATCACCCCGAGTGGTGGAGCTGCTTTGCACGGCCAGATGGCCAGTGCCAGACCCAACGAGCCTGTCAAGCTGGCTTCATGTCAGGCCAGTCCGGGGATGTCCATGCTGCCAGCTGTCTGTTAGGGGCCTTTAAACACAGGCTTCTCTCAAATGCAGATCCTGAAAGTGGGTGGACAAATACAGTGATTTTCTGATGCCTGTGGCCCCAGGCCGCGGGGCAGTTATACTTAGCTGGGGGCTGACAGCTCCCTCCCCAGGGGTCGCGTGAGTGCTAATGGGGACCAGCTGCCACAGCGGAGCCCCTGGGGGACTGGTGTGCCTCAGAGGCCGTGTCATGAGATGAAAGAGCTCCGAGAGCCCTCTGAAGTCTGTCCCCAGGCCTCTGTGGCCGGGAGCTCCGTCCACCTGAAGAGGCCTTTCAGAAGGTGAAAGGGACCAGATTTTAAAGAGGCAGCCTTGTTGACTGATTTAAATCCTGCCTAATCCCAGAGAGAGCTGAAGGTAGATCATCTGTCCAGGCCTGGGCTGGACCCTCACTCCATCATGGGCTGTGTGCAGGCTCAGTCGTGTCTGACTCTGTGCGACCCCATGGACTGTAGCCCACCAGGCTCCTCTGTCCACGGGATTCTCCAGGCAAGAATACTGGAGTGGGTTGCCATGCCCTCCTCCAGGGGATCTTCCTGACCCAGGGATCAAACCCAGGTCTCCTATGTCTCCTGCATCGGCAGGCAGGTTCCTTACCACTAGCATCACCTGGGAAGCCCCCTTCACGGGCTGCATCTGTGTAAATCTCCAAATGTGTTGGTGGAACCAAGCATGCCTATAAACACGGGTTTTATCTTGATCTCGCTTTGCCTTTCTTGTACTTTTCCAAGAGGAAAAACGAATGTTCTCAAGTTCCAGCACAGAGGGATAGGCTGAGTCAGGGTCTAATCACCACCTCCCCAGGGTGCACATGCAGGTTCCTCGTGGGGGCCCGGCTGTGAGTCAAGGGCAGCAGGGCCTCCGCGGGGCGCCTGCTCCCCAGATCCTGGCCCCGTGCCCCCCACCTGCCAGGGTTTCCACAGGAATGCGGAAGGGGGACTTCCGGTTTTTCTCTGAAAGGGGAAGCTTGGATCAATCATGAGTATTTTTGGTTGGTTTATTGTTTGTTCTTTCCCCAGAAGCAGCTCTCCGCTGATGAGACATGTTAGCAGCATGGATACTCACCCTGGAAAGTCCCCTGGGACCCCAGGCCTCCTGGAGTTCCACATTTTAATTAAAAGCTCCTTCACAAGTGTGCAGATTCAACATTTACCAAACACGCTGTTGGCCTCTGCAGCTATTTGCTCCCCAAAGCATGATGTTGTTGCTTTTAATATCCTAAATATTCTCTGTAATACTAAGACTGAGGCTGTGGATAGGAATCTCATAAAAACGGGGTTTCCCATGGTGGATTTGTTGTCCTGAAGTCCGTAATCTCTACGGTGGAGAAGGAAGGTGGTGCTGCCGCGGCCGCCCCGTTAAAGCCGTCCTCCCATGGCTGTGGAGCTGCACGTCTTTGCAGGGCTCTGGGGGAGGGCTTCCCTGACTCGACTCCACCTAGGCGTCACTTGGCTGGACAGGCTCTTCGACGCTCTGTGAAACTGAGCTCTACCTTCCAATGTATACCCACTGCGTCAGTTAGGTTGCTGTCAATTCAAGCTCATTTTTATAATGATATCGTTAAGGAGTTTGATCAGCCCCTACAGCTGACAGGTCCAGGGGATCAGGCTTCAGGGATGGCTTGATCCAGCAGCTCAATGATGACAGCAAACTTTTGCTTTTCTCAAGCCTCTGGATTCTACCTCATTCTGAGGCTGGCTCCACTTGCATCATGAGGGGGCTTCTGACAGCACCTGGCCTTGAGAGTGCGGGTCTCCCGGTAGTGCAGGGATCTAGTAGGCGCTCTCCTGGAAGAGGTTCCATGTGCAGCCTCGCTGATGGAAGGGGAGCTTGTGCACCAGGCTGCCTCCCTGCCCAGGGGCTGGGCCAGGCCAGGCCAACCTATCCCGTGGGCACAGAGTCTGGACCGATTCCCCCTCATCTCCTACTGTGGAAGGTGATGCTGCTGGACTCACTGCTCCCTCGGGGTCCTTCACACCCAGTTCTCATTCTCAGCCCCAGGCAGGGGTCTGCCCTCAGAGCCAATAGGCTGGCAGGGACCCAGGCCGGGAACAGGACACCTTTCTCCTCTGCACACAGGTGATTCTGGAAAATTCCAGAAGCCAGCGTCTGCCCACCCCCAGGGCTAGGTTCATCTGCACGTGGACGTGTTGGGGGCACTTGGTGCTGCCTGAAGGTCACTGAGAAGCCCCCACGAGGAGAGACGGGGCTCCTGGACCAGCACCCCCGTCAGCCCTGCCTCCCCTCCCCGCCCGCTGCCAAAAAATCATGAAATCAAGCATATCTGTCGTTGCAATGACAATTGTGGTTATCAACCTTTGCTTAAAATAAATAAAAATGTTCCTTAATTTACACTGTAGCAGTGTCTTTTAAAAGTAGAAGGTTGCTAGATTGTCTCGTTTAGCTACAGTCTAACTACACCAGAGACTCTGGGAGGAAGGATGGACGTGTTAGGAAAACAATGAAATTCTCTAATTTCAATGTTCTGTTCACCGAGATTTTTGAATATGAGATTTCCTTAAAATGAAGTCTCATCAGGCAACGAAAGCCAAATTCAACTGATGTTAAATTTAACTGGTGTCACCAGGTGGGAGTCTGTCTTCTGGTTATGAAAGCAGCCCTTCCAGTTACGAGAGTGTTTAAGACCAGCAGTGGGGCTCCTGTCGGCATCCATCCTGCGGAAGTTCTGATAACGGTGCAGGTTTCGGATTCTCGTTGGCATTGCATTCCGCTGCAAGATGGGGTCCCATCTACTTGTCAACTTAAAATTTTTTTCCAGGTTATGGAAAGCACTGTGCCGTACAGCCAGAGGATTCATGTTCCAGACGAGTCCCGTCAGCTGCGGTGTCATCAGAAAGTCGCTGGCAGCCGGAGTGGAGAGGGCCGCACTCGCACCGATACACGTAAGATTTTCCACATTACGCGGGTCCTCCTCCAACGCCGGTGACGCCACAGCCAAGTCCCGTCGTGGAGGTAATGGGGGACGAGGCTCTCACCGCTTGCCCCCTGTGCCCCCCTCGCTGACTGCAGGCCCCCTTCTAAAGGGCACGCTTGACCCCATGCAGTGACAGTGCGGCTGGAGGCTGGATGCTGGGCCGCAAGGGCTCTGGGTCCCCCAGATGGGCCTGCTCCATGGCCTCGAGCCCTGATCCTCGCACCCTGGTCCCCAAGGTGCCGGCACGTAACGTCCCCGCTGACAGTTGGCCCCAAAGGGAAGGCCTGGGTGGTGAGCAGACTCGCCTTTGTTCACAGAGGGAGCAACAATAGATTATTTACTTTGACCCATTTGGGAAATATGAATAACTCCGCTCTCAGGAAGACCAGCCACACCCCACAGCGTCTCCTCCATCAAAGCCAAGTGCAAACGCCCCGGCCGGCCTTTCCCCTGGCATCTGAGGCCCGGTTGGGACCCTGGCCCCGCCGCTTTGCGGGTGTGGCTCCCTCGCCCTGGCATCTGAGGCCCTGGCTGGGACCCTGGCCCCGCCGCTTTGCGGGTGTGGCTCCCTCGCCCTCTCAGGAAGGACGGCGACCCCTGGGGCTGGGCCAGCACTGCTGTCTGTGCAGGCGGCCCTGCCCTCAGGCCCCTGACCGAGCCGGCCCCTGCTGCTCTGCTGTCGGTGGTCTACAAAATCAGAGCAGAACGGAGGACAGGCCAGGGCCCTGCGGTCAGGGGTCACAGGGCCTGGGCCTGGTAGCGACCCCTATGGCCGTTTGGGCAAGTGGCTTAGCGTCCCTGGACCCTCGTTCCTTGTTCATGAAACACGACACCCCAGGTCAGTGAGGGTGGAGCCCCCAAACCCCATGATGCATAGAAACTCTGGGCTCTCTCAGGGTTGACCCCCTTTCTGTCGCTGGCCCAGGCCCCGCGCCCCCACCTTTCTGGGCCACGAGGCACTGAGAACCAGGGGCATTGTCAGAGCTGGGTGTGAAGCACTGCAAACGCCCTTTCTCTCAAGAGGTTGAGATTTTCAGGAGAGGGTCCCGTCTGCTCCCCAGGCTGCTGTGTTTATCCACATCAGTCCAGGGCTGCTCCCTGCTCGGGGGCTGTTCTCCCGTCATCTGCCTCCCGGCTCCAGTCAGCTCACTGTCTGCCTGCTCCTCCTGGCCCAGCTGTGCCCCCCGCACTCCCCCACCCCGGCCAGCCCATCTCCTGGCTGATCTTGCATCTTCCTCCCTGCAGCATCCTCTTGTTCCTTTCATTCCTGCAGCCACATCCATCTCCTGTGCCTGAGGAGGGGCCCGTCTGCTGGGCCTGGAGGCCGCAGGACACACAGCCCTTCCTGGGGGCACTGCCCGCTCAGGAGCTGAGCGGTGGAACCTGCAGCCCAGGGTGCAAACACCCAGAGCCCGCGGTGTCCAGACGCAGGGTTGAGGCTGCTCTTCTCACTTTCTCGATCCGTCTGTCAGGTCGCCCTGGTGGTCGGCACCAGCGGCCTGCAAGCTTGGTCCTTCGTGTGCCCGCCTGGCGGCCTGGTGCTCCTCCAGAGGGCTATCTGGCTCCCCCCGACCTGGGCACGACTGAGGACCTAAGACAGCCCTGGCCTCCAGGAGGTGGGGGGAGGGGGTGTCTGTGTGTTTCCTCCACTGGTGGATTGTAAGAAGAATCTAGAGTTTTCTCTCAAGACTGAGACCAGTGTCATGGTTACTTGGTGTCGCTGGGGAGATGGGAAGTGACTTCTGACTGTGCTCGGCTCACAGCCTCTTCCTCTTCCAAGTTTCCCACTTTGATTCTAGTCTGTTCATGGTGCTCAGATTCTCAGAATGAGGTGGCTGACCTGCTCAGCTCTATGGACAGAAAGAGGAGGAGCTGGGTGGTGGTGCTCACTGCGGGGGCGGGGTGGGGAGCGGGTGCTCCCTGCGCCCGGTGGTCTGGGACACAACCTGCCACCTGTTTCAGGAAACCTGCTGGCCCCAGGCCTGCCCCTGGCACAGGCAAGACACAGGCTTTGGGTCTCAGGTCCAAGGTGGGAGCCAGGAGTGGCCCTTGAAAGGCCCAGAGTCCAGTTCCTGTACCTTGAAAATCCCACTCTCTGAACAAGATTCTCTCCTGACTTTTTCAATTAAAGGCACTTATTTTAGACAGAGTCTGCGTGTGACTTTAGCACACGTTGGGAGAAAAACCTTCATGTCATTTGGAATATACTGGAGGCTATTTAGGGCAGACTCAGGCCACCTGATGTGAAAAGCCAACTCTTTGGAAAAGACCCTGATGCTGGGAAAGACTAAAGACAGGAAGAGAAGGGGACGACAGAGGGTGAGATGGTTGGATGATATCACCGACTCGATAGACATGAGTTTGAGCCAGCTCTGAAAGATAGTGAAGGACAGGGAAGCCTGGTGTGCTGCAGTCCATGGGCTTACAAAGAGTTGGATGTGACTGAGCAACTGAACACCGACAGGCATCCTAGATCCCAGGCCGCCATAGCCTGCGGCCAGCTTTCCGAACCTCTGTCTGAGCTGCAGAGTTGGTGAGGATGTGGGAGGCGTGGCCAGCGGCCCTGGAGCTCCTCTCTGTGTAATGGATGCTGGTTTCCTTTGAAGCAAATAAACCCCCTGCAGATGGGCCCTTGGAGCTCGTCTAAGTTCATTAACACACTCTTGCTGTCTTATTATTCGTAGATACAAGGCTAATTTGGAAAGATGCATTCTTCTTTTAAAGTTGCGTGGTTAAAAGGATTTGGGAGCTGAGCTTAATTAAGAGAGAGCAGCTCTTAGCGTGCGATGGTTGCAGCCAGAAGGGAAATATTAGATTACGGTGTCCGCTCGCTCCCGCCCACAGCTGCTCCTGGACCCCGTGAGGCCGAGCATTGACCCCAAGTGACCCCTCTCTGGGCTCTGTGCGCCAGAGGTCCCGAGGTCAGTGTCCACCAAGCACCACTGGGTAGGCTCCCTCCCTCTGCCTGAGCCCACCTCACTGGTGACTCTTGGAGGGTCGCAGGGAGCTGGGCCTCCCGGCTGGGAAGCCGGAGTCTAGGCGGGGATGGGGGAGGCTTGCTTGCCTTCCCTGGGTCAGCCCTGGGTCCTGCTTATCTGAGCAGGAACTCCCTTGTAGGCGGGCATGAGGGGTGTCCCTGGGCTGAAGCCCTGGGGTGAGCAGGCCCCCACCCTCCACTCTGGACCCTACTAGGGCCTCGAGCAGTTCTCCCATCAGGGCTTCTGGGGAGAGGCCCCGAGAGAGCGGGCAGAGCCCGGGGAGGCCCCGCTCTCCGACATCTGGGTCCTGGTGGGGCCCCCTTCCCTCAGGGTGTGCTCAGCGGGTGGCCCCATCACAGGTTGTAGCTCCTGTCCCTGTGGGGAGTGAAGGCATGTCTCCCCGCGGTCACCCACGTCCCTTGTAGGACAGGCTCCTCACTCCGAGGCTCTGAGTCCTGGGGGTCCTGGCGAGGGTGCCTGGGGTGGAGCGTGCGGTGACCGGTGACCCCACTTCAGCGAGCAGGACACCTAAGGAGAACTCGTTTTTCTGCATTTTCTGGTAGAAAAGAATAAATTACCTTTATGTTTCTAATGAAGACTACACAATGACTTTCTTAAAAATTTATTATTAAGCCAAAAAGTAAATTTAGGGAGAGAACAGACACATCTCCTGTGCAGAAGAATTCCAAAGAATTTCTGTGGATTCTCCCCACCCCCTCTCAGGAGGGAAAGTGTTATTCCCACCTGGTCACTGCTCCCGGAGATGCCTGACAAACGCCGCAGTCAGGTGACCCAGGGAGCCTCACCTTTGATACAGTCTGACCAGAACTTGTCCCCAAACCCAACAGCCCAGCGTCATTGCAAGGAAAACAACAGCGAGGTCCAAAGAGAGGGACATCGTACCAGACAGCTGGCCGACTCTCCCTGAAGCCAATGGGTCATCGAAAACGGGACGTCTCAGAAATCATCTTGGCCCAGATGAGCCGAGAACATGTGAGGGCTTAGCGTCCTGCAGTGAGCTGGTCAGGACCCTGGGACTGAGCGAGGACATGAGGGGTCATAGGGGAAGGGGCGGGGGGTTCTCACTGTTCATGGGCCACCTTGGCGTCTCTGAAGCACCTGGAGTGGCCAGGACCTTTTAGGGCTAGGCTGCCCATGTTCTTGGGGTCCTGGTTTCTGTACAGACCCAGCGCCAGGTTGGGATGTGGACAGTACAGGCTGTTGCATACCAGGGACCAGAAGGCCTCAGACCTCACAGAGGAAGAGGGCCGTCCCACAGATGAGATTTAATTTGCTGTCATCCGATAGGGCAGCTCCTGGCCCAAAAGCCCACCTGCCACAGAGGCCCAGGGAGCTTGCCTAGAAGTCAGCGGCTGTGACTGGTCCAGGTGGGACAAGCGTCCAGAGATGAGTGTGGCCTGTTGAGTCTTTATTCATGTCCTGCTTGTAACAAAACTGCTTCATTGCAGAGATGTTGACAGGTTTGACCATAGGACTTCCCACCCTCAAGGATGTTGGACAATGAACCCCTCGTGTGTGTCTTCCTGAGCTCTGTGGGCATCCAGCTGGGGATTCACTTGTAGTTGGGGGTCATCTAGGCGCTGAGGAGACAAGCTCCTGTCCGCTGGGACTCAGGACTACGGCTTCTCAAGAAAGACAGGCCTGGATGGGTGGACGTCCTGGAAGCGTGGACCTTCCTGACACAGGGACGGATCTGGGCAGGCAGCGTTGGCCATGGACAGGTGCTGCAGGGCCCGCTTTGAGGGAAGCTGTTTGATGATATGACAATTTGCTCCTGGGGGTTAGTTATGGCTTTATTCTCACAAAGGTGTTCAATTCACACCATAAATCATCCACTGACATGCCACCTCCTGCATCCCGTTTTGTTTACCTAAAGCCATTTCACGGAACTGACTTGGAGGTGAGGAATGTGTGCATGTTGCTGGGTGTTTAGAGGGAGATTAATAGATTATTAGCGACTCCTGTAATGAAAACATTACGCAGGCCTTGCAGTTGGCCGTGTCCTGCTCGTTTGCTGCCTGCTAATTGCTGCGGTACACAGGGTCTGTTGTGAGGCGAGGTGCCATCCATAACCCTGGCCACACTGATTAACGTGTAATTGCTTTAATGAAATTCTTATGGAATAAGGCACAGTTCAAACAAAACATTGGCTTTATAGGGGTTGATTTTCCTGGCCAATTATAGACATGACTATGGAATCTCTAGGTGTTCCTCCTGGTGAATTCATGGAGGGAACATTCCAGGAACTGTGCTGGGCTCACTCTGCTGGTTTGAACACTTCAGTCTGACCATAGAATCTGCCCAATGGTTTAAAACACACACACACACACACACACACAAAAACAAAAAATCCGCAAAACTATGCAAACCCTACCCGCTCTCTGGCATCCTTGGTAGGCAGGGGCTCTCCTGGGGGTCAGGGTGGAGAAGGGAGGCCTCTGAACCGCGAGTTCCCAGGGCCGGCTGCGCCCTGACCCCCGGCCTAAAGAAGCTGGGCGCTCTCCTCCCCGCTTGCAGCTGCGGGCGTTGTGGACGTTAGGGCCGGAGAGCAGCCACCTCTCTCATCAGCATGGCCTTTAGAGCAAAGAAATAAGTGGATAAAACAGTTGGGTGCGGTTACAGCACAGACCTTTCACCCCTGACAAAGCCCTTTTTTCTTCTCCGCTTCAAGCAGGCACTGGGCTCCTCTGGGACTCAGTCTCCCCATCTGTATAAAGGGGCCACAACATGCTGCCCTGTGTGCCTGTCGGCCTTGGCCACTGCCGGCCTGAGCAGTTGATTACCTTTGCTGGGGTCCCAGTTCTAAAAATCCGACTCTAATGGTTGGCAGATGAGTGGGCCACCCTCCTCTGGAGCTCCCTGCCCTGCTGCTGCTGATGGATGTGGACCACGTGTCCCCTGGCCACCCCCATCCTCGTAGCTCAATTCATGACCCTCCGTCTGTCCCTGGGCAGCTGGAAGCCTGTGGACAGGGCCCACCTGGGCAGTCCTGACTCTGCAAGAGGTAATGGTGGCATCCGAGGCAGGTTCTGGGGTTGGAGCAATGGCCGTGTCCACCCCATGAGTTATCTGATGTTCCATAGGAAGAGTGTCAAGTTCACGGGTGGGAAGTGTGGTTACTAGTGTTTAGTCCATCACGCTGTGGACATGTTGTCCATACAAGTTTTTCCATCTTAGGAAGCCAGGCCTCACTGGTCCTTGCTGGACCCTGGACTCTGGCCCGAGGTGGGGCAGGGAGGCAGGGAGGGCCGGGTGCACAGTCCACTCACTGATGATGGAGCAGGACTCTTCCTGGGAGAGCCCGGGATCACTGACCTGGCCAATATGCTCCTGGAAAGTTCCCACCTGTGAACAAGGAGGCCCCCTGCTCTCTGCTCCGTGAAAGGACCTGGTGGGCGTGGGGTGCATCCCTGAGGGCTGCCCACCCCGGCTCTGGATGTGGCGGACACACTGCACACAAAGCCCTCAGCCCTTGTCCACGCTGACCTTAATGCCCCGGGATGCCATGTCCACGGGCTGTGCCAGACCCCAAACATCAGTTCCCAAGGACATCTTGGGAGCAGGGTGGACTCCACGCGTATGGCACTGGGGCGCTGGGGCCAGGACGGCAGGTGACGTGACCCCCCCCCCCCATCCCCAGCCTGCTGTCCGCTGAGGGTCTGGGGCACCGATTTTGGCAGCCTGAGCCAGGGCAGAGGCACTGCTTCTTCGAGGACCAACTTGAGGCAAAGAAGGGGTGTCAAGGTCCCCACGAAGGTGTATCGGGGTCTGTGGGTGGGACAGGCAGGTGAGTCTGGAGCTGGGAGCAGTGGGTCCTGTCTGAACACAGCTTCTGGGGCCTCAGGTCTGAGTCTGGCCAGGGGTCTGCAGGCCTCACTGGCCCCCAGTGGCTGGCTTGGGGCCACCATTTGCATGAGCAGCTCTGTGAGATGTGTCCGGTGTCCGTCAGCATGTCCCCATCCTCCTGGGCCCAGGGTCCTGGGGGCTAGCCCCTGACCCCCACACCTGGCTGCTCCGAGCCGGCCACCCTGTCACCCACCCCCTTAGTGGGGAACTGAGGCCTGGGGAAGTTGCCCAAGGTCACAGCTAATTAGCGGCTGAGCGCGCCTGCGGGGTTCCATTACGACACCTGCCTCCCACACGGACAGTAATTGGACAGCCGGTACCGCTCAGATGTGCCTCCCACCTCCCTTGTTCCCCGCCAGGTGTGGGCTCCCTGGCATTTCTGGGCCCTGGTTACACATCTGAGGGCTGCGTCCCGTCCCGGGCTGGTTCCCACCTGCCCACCCTGGTCTCGAGGGGCCCCAGCCCCTCAGTGCTCCCTTTCAGAGGCGACAGGGTAGGGGCTCCTCGCTTCTCCTGGCAGAGGTACCTGAGGGGGCGTGAATGCAGGCAAGCAGGCAGGGTCTCATGCTCCGGGGGCGGCCAGGCCCGCTGGAACCACGAACTCGAGGGAAGCCACCCAGCCGGGCCCTGCAGAGGTGCCGGGCAGGCAGAGCCTCCAAGGCGAGGCAGGCCCCACTCAGGCTAGCTCCACCCCAGACCTCTCAGAGGGTGTCCGCGGGGCAGGGGGCAGCCTCCTGGAGCCCAGCTGCCAGGCTGACCCCCTCATGCCAGCGGGGCCCACAGAGCTGCCTTTGTGTGGCTGCGGGGCGGGGCCTCGGGGGCTGCTGGTGCCTTGCCTGGAGCTGACCTCGTGTCCGCCCGGGGGGCGCAGGGATGAGGGAGGGCCCTGAGGGGTGGAGTCGTCAGCTGCACTGGCTTCTCTTGCTGTACATCCTCCCTGACCCAGGCCGGTTTCTCATGAAATGGTTTGAGATGAGAACCTGGGTGGCTCAACAGATGCCCAGCTCTGTCGTGGGGCCTGAGCCCTCAGTTCAGCCAAGGATGAGGACAGGCAGGTGGGACCCTGTGGACGTGGGGCACGGGCACCCGCCAGGGGAGGTGTCGCAGGGCTCCCACCCCCGGGCTCAGGGAAGGTGGTGGCTGAACGAGGACCTGCCTCGGAGCCTGGCCGCCCGGGGTGGCCCTTGCACCTGTCAGCACGGGTCTGCTCAGGACAGCACCCCAACTGCTTTGGGCAGCAAGCCCGCCCCCAGGCTGCGGCCCCGCCCCCAGGCTGTGATCCCCGTCCCAGGCTGTGACCCCGCCCCAGGCTGTGACGTCATAAAGTCGGAGGTCTCCCTCTGTCCTGACCTTCAGCAAACAAATTTCAGAGCCACTTTAGTACAGGGCCTTTAACAAGTGAGTGTGGAGATAGGCTTTAGTCCTGATTCACCAGGATGGGATGGACACGGGCATCACATAGGAGGCGGGCGGGGTGAAGCCGGTTCCGGGGGTGCTTGTCCGTCAAAGGCAGGAGGATGCCAGAGTCCCATGGGGTCCTGGCTGTGACCTCCCGAAGAGGGGGTCCAGTCAGGTTCAGTGGGAGTGCAGTGGGGGCAGGGTGCTGTGGGGTGCAGTGGATGCATTGGAGGTGCAGGGTATAGTGGGGTCCAGTGGGGTGCATCGGGGTGCAGGGTGTAGTTGGTACTGGGGTATTGGGGTACAGTGGGGGGGTCAGTGAGGTATCTGGGGCGTCCCCATGGTGCTTCTCTGTCCCTCCGTGGCTGGCTGGCAGATGCTCTGCCTCACTGCAAACACGGTTGGAAGTGGGTCTCATTTCCACCCTGAGCAGGTGACTGAGCCCCCTTCCAACTCCTTCCTGAGCCAGGCCACAAACCCGGGAAGCAGCCAGAGGAGCCCCCGGTGGGGGTCAGGGGTCATGGGCGCCTCAGAGAGACTGGGACATCACAAACAAGACAGGTTCTGTTCACTGTTCTTTAGGGTTTGTCTTCTATTTTCATATTTTCTCTCTGATCTTTTCATCTCCTCTGTTCATGGCGGGTTTGTTTTGCTGACTTTTCCATGTTTTCATCAGCCTAGTTTCCTATTTTCAGCTTCTCTGGGTTCTAATCCTGTGACAGTTTTATTTTCCTTTTGCATGTCTTTCCTAAATTCTGCTACTTAATTTTTCCTTTCCTTCAGTGTCTCAGCAGTTCTCCACGAGCTCTTGTATCCCTGCTTGAGCTCTTATTTAAAGTTGAGTGTGGCCCTCATTTCTTTGCATTTATGTCACTAAGTCAACATGATTTCACCCACCCTGGGTATTCTTTGATAGTATGTGTTCCTTGCTGTTTGTTTTTTTTTTTAATCCCTTTTCCCTTGCTTCCTGCAGTATCTTTGAATGGATCCATTTGGATCATTAGTCCTCACTGAACATGGTGTGTTCTCTGCAGACTGTCCATTTGCAAGAGGTCCAGGCGGGAGGGGGTCAAAGCAGTGTCCTAGGACTGATGGGCATCGCCTGGTTCTCAGCAGAGCCTCACATGTCTGTGCACCTGGGAGGACCACTCACCTGGCTTTACCTGGACTTCTGCCCGCCTGCAACAGAGACTAGTCCTGCAGGGGAATCACTGTGTGGGCTCCTCCCTGCTCACCTCACCGATGGGCCCCTGCACGGGTTTCCTTGTCAGCCCCACATCCCTGTTCCCTGGTATTAAATATGGTCAGGGATGGTCCCTTAGCCAGCCCATGGCCCTGGTCCCATTTTCCATCCCAGGATCATGAGCTTTGATGTCAGTGCATCTACCTAACGTGCAGAATTCAGTGTCCTGCATTCTCTGCCTGGGCAATCCAGGTCTCTTCTGAGCCTGTTTGCAATCCTGGTACAATCTCTGAATGGTGGTGTCTCCCCATGCAGAAGGCTTAAGATTCCCAGTGCCTGCAGTTTGGTCAAACGCAGTGTTTGTATTTTGTCCTTGTTTTCCTTGTTTCCAAGCGATTTCAGTGAGGACAAACAGCTGAGACCTACTCTCTGTTTTAAGCTGAAAGTCAGTACCTAACGTTTTTTCAGCAGTTACCAATTTATGTCTAATTCAGTCTATGACATGAATTCCATGGTTGTCAACAGAATTTGCATGGTCTGTACAAAATGCTCAAATGAGAGAAACCTGTTTAGGCAGAAGAGTGGACACTGGGGACTCTGATGTGACCAGTGCACGGGGCAGTGTGCACACCCCAGTCCCCCTCCATCAGGGACTCTGAGTCCGTGGTATTTCTGCATCATCTCCCTGAGCTGCTGTTTGGGTCAAGTTCCACTTCCCGTGGTGGTGACTGACCCAATAAACGTGCCCTCTCTGCTCAGTTCCTCACCCTTCCCGTGCTCTGTGGGGTGGTCTCCCAAATCCACTTTGGTTCGAACTTGGTCTCACGGTCCAGTCTGTGGGGTCCAGATCACAGGCCTCTTGTGGGTTTGTTCCTTCTGAGGTGGACAGATCCCCGCCAGGTACAGGGGATGAGCTCGGTGTTGACCTGTTTGGCGGCCTCAGGTGATATGAGCAGTTGTTCAGAACCTGAATTCCAGGCCCCGTGGCCCCGTGACATTGAATGCACAGGAGGTGAAAAGGAAGACATGGTGGCCGCGAGAGTCAGCGGCCAGGGGGATTGGGGCCCTGCTCTGAGGTCTCCAAAATAAGAAGGATGCATGCAGCTCCGCCTGGAGATGTCTGGGGAGCTGTCTGGAAGAAAGAGTGCGACTAGGCCACTTGGGGAACCTCCAGAGAGCAGTCTGGTCCATGCGGTCAGAAAGCTGGGCTCTGAGGAGTGAAAGCAACCGGCTTGTACCAGCCCCGTGGGGCCCGCGGGAGGAGCCTGGAGAGGAAGCCCAGGGAAGCGTGGGGCACAGGTGCTGGCACCCATCTTGCTCGCGCCTTGACCACGGTCCAGTGCCCGCCAGCCTGCCCTCAGGTGTCAGCAGGCGGGTGTGGCTGTGCCAGGCCTCCCTGCTGCCCCAAGGAAGGCTTCTAGGGGCAGAGGAGAGACAGGAACGAGGTGGCGACAGCAGCAGCCTGTGGGACGGTTCTCTCTCATTGCCTGGCCTGACGCTCCAGAGCAGCGCCTCTGACCCTCGCTCCACGGCCCTTGGGCTGATGACTCTGCAGAGTGCGTCCGTGCCCTCGAGTGTGCTGGGTGGCACCCTGACCTGCACCCTCTAGACCTTGGTCTGCAGAGGTGCCTGTGTCTGAGGGGTTGAGGGCCATGGGGCAGGGTGTGGTCAGGCCTCCCAGAGCGTGGGCTGGGGACGGAGCAGGCAGTGCGGCCCACGCCTGCCCGTTTTCCTGGACTCCTCTTCACTCTCCCACTGTCCTCAGCTCAGGACGGGACTCGGGCAATTAGAGGCTGGGTCCCATGTGAGATTTCTTGTCCTCAGCTCTCAGAAGTTCTGCTTCGAATCTGAGAGATGACTAAGGAGGGGCCAGAAAACAGCCTTCCCATTAGGCCTGGAGGAGAACAGCCGCTCCTGCTGCTTGGCGTGTTTGCCTCGGAGCCTTGGACACGCTTCTGGAGGGCCTGGCCTCCTCCCAAGTGCTGCGTCCTTTCCGGGCGGGAGCCAGGCGGGAGCGGGGCCTCCCAAGGGTCTCCCTCCAGCTTCTAAACTGAAGCCCAGGCAGCCTGCGGTCGAGCGCGGGGCGGGCAGGTTGGCGCGCAGACAGAGGGGCCCTGTCGCAGAACAATGCGTTCAAGATGTCGCTGAAAGACGGTGTTTGCAGAGGTTGCTACAGGACACACGGCGCGGAGAATCCAAAATAGAGCGTCTAGACAAACTCCTACTGTCTGACCTTTCCCGTGTTTCCTCATCTGCCCGTCCTGCCAAGCGAATGGGTGACTAAGCCGCGGTTCCGCGGACGCCCTGTCACCGGCCTGACGAGGCCCAGGTCACTGTCATAAATTTCAGTCTGGCTGCCTGGCGACGGGGCTCCTCCAGCGGCGGGGCTGCTGTGCGGTTTCCGAGCTGCCATGTGTGTCTGGATCGTCATGAACTAATTTCAAGCCTGCCGCATCCAAAAACCACAGGGTGGCCGAAAGCCAGAGCTCACCTCCCGCCAGCAGGACCCCTGAGCGTACCTGAGACGTGAAGAGAGAGGCGGGCAGGCCAGGGAGATGGAGAGAAGGTCGGTGGCCGCCAGGCCTGTCCTGGGTTGGGGAGGGGCTGCTGGGGCGTGGGGTCTGGCCTCTGCACACCGGCCTGGAATGCTCTTTCCCTCCCAGGCCCCGCTGTCAGCTGCCCTGGGCCTCCGAGAGCAGCTGTGTCTGGAGCTCCGAGGCCAGAGGACAATCAGCTCCACAGGCAAACGCTCGCCTTGGTGGAACTGCAGCCTGACTAGATGCTTCCCGAACCCGAGGCTTCAAGGGTCAGGGCTTTTCGGACTGGGGCTGGTGGGCATTCACTCCAGGATTCCCTGGGGCCGGGGATGTGGACCGCAGAGGATGAAGCTTCGGGAAAACAGCCGCAAGCCTCCCATGGACACATAGCCTGGCCACCCCTCGGACCATCTGGCCATTCAGGTGGACGCACATGCCCTGCAGACACTCCGGTG
Organism: Bubalus bubalis; assembly: GCF_019923935.1. Taxonomy (NCBI): domain Eukaryota; kingdom Metazoa; phylum Chordata; class Mammalia; order Artiodactyla; family Bovidae; genus Bubalus; species Bubalus bubalis. The sequence goes on along the minus strand of NC_059178.1, from coordinate 61,042,295 downwards.
CTTCCAATGGGACAGGCCTCTGGCTTTAAAAGTGGAAACTGAAGAAAGACTGGCCTTGTTTTGCTGGAAAAGGTGCTGCTTCGCTAGAACAAAGCTGGCGTGTGAAGCGTGCGTGGGGCAGCCTCATCCTGGCAGTGGCACTGAGTGGCCAGACGCTGTGGACCGTCCAGAAGGGAAGAGACACGACACAGACGGCGTCACGCGTGCGGAGGGCGGGGGCAGTACTCCCAAGCCTTCCTGCCCTGCGCCTCAGCTCCAGGGCGGGTGTGATCTCAGCTGCGGGCATGTCCTGAACACGTGTGATCTTTACATTGATTTTCTACAGATGCAGGAAAGGGAAATTTCATGGCATCTTGGAGCAAAGTAAGCTTCATGAGTGCTGTAGTGGGAGCCCATTAAGTTTGACCCTGACAACAGAGAAGTGGGAACAACCTTGAATTTCTCACAGGCTGCTGGGGTGAGGCCTGGAGGCCCTGCGGGAGGGGAACGGGAGCCTGGTGATGGGTCACCTGTAAGGGTGATCGAAGACCTTGGCGGGGGCCCACATGCCTGCCTGCCTGCTCTCCCACAGCTCAGGAAAATCAGAGCCACAGGGGCAATGCTGGCCCTTGGAGCCTGGCTGAGGGGCTCTGGCCAGAGCTGCTGGGGGGCTCCTGTCACCAGCAGACCAGAGGCCCAGCGACCCCTGCAGCCCTGTCACCACACTGCCCTTAAGTCAGCTTCCCCACATGCCTTTCCCAGCCTACTTGGAGGACTGCCCAACTGTGGACACTACGCTCAATATGCTCCCAGCTCTGTGCCCTCAGGAGATGGACTTGACCGGCACGCCAAGGTCACACCTCAGCTTCTGGGACAACAGTCCCACCGTGGCTTTAAAAATGACTATGCAACTTCCTGTTTCCCAAATGCATCCTGAAGCTACAGTTGTCAAAACAGAGTGGTCCTGGCACAAAGCCAGCCATGACGCCCCGAGGATAGAACTGAGAGCCCAGAAATAAACCCTCACGTGTGAGCTCATATGATTCGCAACAAGGAAGCTGAGGCCATTCCATGGGGAGGACAGTCTTTTCAACAAATGGTGCTGGGAAAACTGGACATCCACATGGAAAAGAACAAAGTTGAACCCCTACCTCACACCATATACAGAAATTAACACAAAACAGTCAGACCTAAAATCACAAAAATCTTGGAAGGAAATAAGACAAAAACCTCATGACATTGGGTTTGGCTGTAATTTCTTGGATATGACACCAAAGGCACAGGCAACAAAGCAAAATGGACAAATTGAACTTCAAGAAAAATTTTTAAAAGTGCATCAAAAGAATATTAACATAATAAAAAGACAATCCACTGAATGGGAGAAAATATTTGGAAATCATACATCTGAAAAAGGATTAGTATCCACGACATAGAGACAACTCCTAAAACTCACCAACAAAAAACAAGCAACTGGATTCAAAAGGGGAAAAGGACCTGAATAGACTCTTCTCCAAAGATGTCATCAGCTGGCAATAAGCACATGAAAAGGTGCTCAACATCTCTCATCAGAATGAGACACTACTTCACACCCGTTAGAATGGCTATTATCCTAGAGCCAGAAACCAGTGCTGGCGGGGGTGTGGAGAGAGGGAACCTGTGTGCTGTTGGCGGAAGTCTAAAGGAAGTCTAAAATGGTGTGGCTGCTTGCAGACAGAACGGCAGTTCCTCAAAAAATTAAATGTAGAATTTCCATGTGACCCAGAAATCCCACTTCTGGGTTACACTCAGAAGAATTGAAAGCAGGGTCTTGAGCACATATTGTACACCCGTGTTCATAGCAGCATTACTCACAACAGCATTACTCACTCATGGAAGCAAAGCAGGTGTCCATCGACAGTTGAATGGATAAACAAAATATGGTAACAGACACAGCTGGAATATTATTCAACCTAAAAGGAGGAGGAAAGTGACTTTCCTGGTGGACCAGGTGCTAAGACTCCATGTTCCCAATGCAGAGCCTGGGTTCAATCCCTGGTCAGGGAACTAGATCCCAGGTGCTGTGACTAAAAGTTCTTACACTGAAACTAAAGACCAGCACAGTCAAATGAACAAATAAAAATAAATATTAGAAAAAGGAGGAGGAAATTCTGACTCAGGCCATAGCATGGGTGAACCTGGGGGACACTGTGCTCTGTGCAGTAAGCCAGCCACGGAAGCACAAGTACTGCATGATTCCACCTGTACGAGGCACTGAGAGCCGTCCGGTCTGTAGACAGAAAGCAGAATGGTGACACGGGGCTGGTGGTAGTGTGGGAGTGAGTGAGTGGTGGGCGCAGAGTTTCAGGTTTATGAGATGAAAAGAGTCGTGGGGACAAAAGGTGGTGCTGGCTGTACAGAAACGTGAAGGTGCTTAATTCCACCGAACTGCGCTCCAAAAATGGAGGTGGTGGTAAATTTTATGTGTCTTTTAAAACAAATTTTTAGATGAGGGGAAATAACCTGTGTAAAAAAAGCAGTTGCTTCTGACTTTTTTGTTGTTGTTGACATATTTACAGTCTTCAGTTCAGTTGCTCAGTTGTGTCCGACTCTTTGCAACCCCATGAATCACAGCACGCCAGGCCTCCCTGTCCATCACCAACTCCCGGAGTTCACCCAGAATCACGTCCATCGAGTCAGGGATGCAATCCAGCCATCTCATCCTCTGTCGTCCCCTTCTCCTCCTGCCCCCAATCCCTCCCAGCATCATGAGAAGACATAAATGTAATGTTTTGCAAGTTTTCGCAGGTGTCGAAATTTCATAGTTCTGCTTGCCTTTTCGGTAATGTCATTGTATGTGTTAGGAGTTATTTGAAAGAAACTGACTGTCCAAAATACAGAGCTCCTTTGGAAACTTTGAGACAGGACTTGGACTGCAAAGGGATCATCTTTGGTGCGCTGGTCCTTGCTCTGACCAGGAGGGCCAGTAGGGAGCTGGGGCTGGGGGAGCCCCCAGAGCTGGGACTCCCAGGCTCTCGGCTCCGTCTGTCTGGTTTGTGTACAAAGCTGTTTCTGCGGAGGATCTGGGACTGTGGCCGGGGAATGCTTTGTAAAAGTGGACAGGAAGTTCTCCAACTAAAGCTTCTTGGTTCCAAACTTCCCTTGTTGCCCCTTCTTGGGCTGCACCCATGGCCACTTGGGTGCCCCCCTGAAGTAGGTGGGAGGGTTCAGCTCTCAACCCCATGCCTGACCTCTTCAGCAGAGCCCACTCCAAGAGCTCAGACCAGCATTGTAACTCCCGGCCTTATTCACACGAATGTGTGAATGACTAATGGCTTTTTAATAGTCCACATAATTTGCATTTTTAGAATAGATTTGTATTTACCCAAATAGGTCTCTAAATGGCTGCATTCCTGGGGCCTTACTTGGAAACTCCTTGGGGCAGGCCTTGGAAGAGGGATGGAGTCGGCCTCCATCCGCCCTTGCGGTAGCCTAGCTCTGACCCCTCACCTGCCCCCTGCACACCCGAGAGAAGGTGGCAGGAACTGCAGAGGGCTCTTGAGGGCTGTTGGAGCAGGGAGTTTAGCACCGAGCATGACGCAGCTCAGGGAGCAGCCATCTGGGGAGCCTAGGCCTTGGAGCCAGGGCCTTGCTCATCCCAACGCCCCCCCACCCCAGGGCCTCCCGGGTCCCAGGAACCCCCACCTGAAAGCGTGTCCCCCGGGTGCGGGGTCTGTCCTGTGCCCTCTGCTGCAGATATGCAACTGTCCTACCTCCACACGCTGACCCCTCTCGTGTCCCAGCCCACCAGTTGGCACATGTCCATTCCAAGCTAGAGGGGCCCTCCGCCCCTTTCTGCCAGTTCCTCAGTTTTCTCCCTGGTCCTCCCGTCCCAGGCCCTCGGCTCCGGTCCACCCCCAGCTGTGGCGACGTGCGAGCGTCTGTCTTTCCCTTTCGGCCTGTGTGCCTTGAGCCCTGCCGTGCCGGCAGCGTTCTCGTCCACGTCCGTGAGCAGAGTGACTGCAGCCCCTGTGCCCAGCCTGCTCCTCCCCTGGCGAGCTCCTCCCCGGTGGCCCACGGCTAAGTCTTGGAAGCTAAATCACTTTAACAGTTTTCAGCAGAAAGAGATTAAAGACAGTCATCAGACGGTCTCGAGGGCGACTCTGCACCAAGTTCCAGGGCTGAGCAGCCGGGACCCTCACCCAGAGCTGTAACCCCCCAGACACTATGAGCAGACATTGGCAGCCTTGCCAGACCCGGGAAGTGCCTCACACTCCTGCCCCCAGACTGCTCTCCCAGCCTCCAGAGACTGACTCCAACATGATCCAGGTGTACACGGGCCGGAGAAGAGGCTGTACCCCAGGCGGCATTCCCACCCCACTCTTGCCTGTCTTCACACACCTGCTTTTCAGCCATGGAGAGTCTCGTGATTTTTAGAAGTCAGATGCTTGACCACTTGGTGCTCACATCACGTGGGGGAATGCTTTCCCCATGGAAAACTCCTCAACATCCTTCAAAGCCCCATCCTGCAAGACTGGGCCTCACTGCCCCCGGAGCCAGCAGGGGAGCATGTGACCAGATGTGCGGACCAGTGCCCTCAGCCCCGGGCCTCCTGGTGGTCCTGCAGATGTTGGAGTTGGCCAGACTTGGGATGTGGATGGGATGGGCAGGAGGGGTTCCGCCCAGGCTGGGTGCAGAGGTGCTAACCCCTCTGCCACAGGCTGGCCTGAGAGCCCTTGGCAGTCACTTTCCCTGGACGTTCTGGGCCCCGCCCTGGACGTTCTGGGCCCCGCCTGCCCCTGCTTTCTGTTGGCTGCCTGGCAGTCCTGGGAGGACCTGCCCTGGGCAATCATGTGGGTGGGCAGGGTGCCCAGTAGTCCATGTGGGGATTCCCATCCTGCCAGCCCTGGGGGCTGGGCCCCTCGGTGACCCGACCCCCTCCCTGGCGTCCAGGCCTGACGACGCACCAGGACATGCTGGTGGGGACATGGCTGCCAAGAGCAGCCGCCAGCTGGAGGTGTCGCTGGCGCCCGCGTCCCCCAGGCCGGCTCCGGCTCACCAAATACCTGGGCTTAGAGCGATCGCCTTTCTTCCCTCCCGGCAGCAGCCGGCCCCAGGGGCAGCTCTGTTTGGGCGGCTGTCTCCCTGAGTCGTTGAGCACAGATGGGGGAGAAGGTAGAATTGCAAGCTTGGGTTTTTCACCCTCTTCTCATTTCAGTTTATGTGAGCGAATGACTTGCAGCTGCTTCAAAGGGATTCCACCCCCCATCACTTTATTCGCCGTCGGGACTGGTGGGGGAGCAGGCCGGCCAGCGCAGCTGGAGCAAATTAAAACCCACCTATTCAGGCTTGGCATCCGTGAGCCACGCACACCCACCCTACACACAGACTCACACAGCGCAGCCAAAAGAGTCTTTTCATGGCAAACCACAGCCGCGTGTGAAAGGCCTCCCAGTTTAGGCCCGATCCTCAGATCAGCCCCGAACAAGGAGCTCTCTGTTCCTGGGACCTCCCTCCCTGCCTCCCTCGCCCGACGTGCACCCCGCGTGCTCCTCCCCGCCTGCCAGGGCCAGCCCCAGTCTGTCGTAGGCATGCGCTTTTTCACTCCCGCTCATTTGAAACCTTTCCCCTGAATTGTTCCACGTGGAGGAAGCTCCCCACTGGAGCCTCAGCCAAGAGCTCCCCACAGACCCGCCCCGGACGTGCTGAGGAGACCAGAAGCGCAGGGCGGCTTCCCTTGGCGGGTCTCACCCGCCGAAAAGGAGCAGGATGAGACAGTAGAGACGCTCAAGTAAACCTTTCAGTGTCAATGTGACGAAGTGCCCGAGGCAGGTTGACTGGGATTTGTTCTCTTGGATCTGAGCAGGACTTTCCTTTTTTTAAAGCTTTTTGCATTTATCATCATCTCTCAGCCAGCACTGAGGTGCCTGGAATGCGTAAGAGAGTATTTTTCCAAACTGAAAATCTGAAGTAGAAGCACCAATAAAAACAATAAATCCAGATCCCAGATTTATGAACATGTTTTTTCACCTTCTCCCCCTGCCTCCCTCTCTGTCTCTTGCTTTTCTTTCTTCCAGTTGACTTGGGATGACTGAAAATGAACGGCTTCCGCCTGGCGGGCTGGGTGCCTGTGTGCGGTGCCCCTTTGTCCAGCCCCCGCCCCGCCCCCAGGCAGCCCCGGGAGACGAGACCCCTCGGGCTTGCTGTGGGCGGCGGGCAGGGCTGGGCGGGGGTCCGCGCTCTCCCTGTGAACAGCTGTTTGGGCAGCACTGAGGGAGGTCACTTTGGGAGTGAACTCAGACACTGCAGACTGCAGGGGAAGGTGGTTCAGAACTCGGCTCCTCACTCTGTTTTGGCACCTTTGCACACAGCTCCTTCCAAAGGCCTGCTTGGCTGTGGCAACTGCTCTATGGCCCCTTGGATTCTTCCAGAAGGCGTCCCTGTCTTGGCCTCTGAGCCCCGTGCCCAGAGGGAGGCTCTGGCCTTCATGGTCAGCACGGTGCCCGTGGCCCCCGCGGCCCACCTCGGCCCCCGTGGGCCTGTGCCCCTGGACGGGGGCCCAGGAGCCGGAGGCCCTGAGTCACGGTTCCCACCCTTGCACCCAGGCCTCTGGGCCCCGCGGCGGCAGCAGGCTGGGCATGCTTCGGGGCCCACGTGACATTTGCGCCCCCCAACCCTGAGGCTCTTCTCTCACTGGTAGGGGTTGTTTGTTTGGGGGTCAAGAATTCCCCACAGTGGCCGTTTGCTTCATTTAAAAGTACTTCTTTAGCTTAACAGACATCGAGGACTCCATTTCACGTATTTTGCACAAGCGATCTGTAGGGCAGACCCACCTCCTCCCGCTGTGAGAAGCCAGAGCAGAACTATGCTGCCGGAGGTGCCGAGCCTCCAAGTTAAACAGAGCATCGCGTTTGCTTTAATATTATTTTAAGTGAAGGCAATTAGGTCTGCAACTTAGTTTCATCTTTCGCCAGATCCTATTTTTCAGATCCTAACCATTTAGGGTTTAAAACATTCATCGTTCTTTTTCCTTCCACGTGGTGGGGACTGCTCAGTACGGGTGGCTGGAGATTGCCCAGCAGGCGGGTCTGTATGGAGAAGCAGGCACAGGCCCCTCTTGAGGCAGGGATGCTGGGCAGGTGTTAAAGGGCAGGCCTGGAAGTCCGGAACCCCGCTCGAGGGCACCTTGTTCCCCCGGCCTCAAGGTCAGCGAGGGCTCAGGGAGAGTGGGTCACTCTGTGGAGCCTGTGCCTGGGGGGAAGGACTGGGTACTGGTGTTGGGGTGTTTATGTGCACCCCTGTGTTTTGTTCATTTCTCTTCCTCATACACACAGTAAGGTTCCCTTGCTTTAGACTATTCTTTAAAAATCAGTGCATTGTTTTCTTTACTTTTTAAAGTGACCCATTCTTTTACATTTAGATACATTTTTATACCTAGAGCGACAGTGGCCCCAGCAAAACAGTACAATGGTCACTCCCCCACTCTCACTCACTAAAAACCCGTTTCATTTCTTTCAACTTCCTTTTCATTTTACCTCCAATTTAAAAAAAATGGTCAATTTTTTGTCAATTCACTGTCAATTTAAGATTTTTAAGATTTAATTTTTAAGATTTCAGCAATCTGTTGATGTCCTGTTTTGAACCCTCAATTCCCCACACTGAGAGTAGGTGACTCATCTTGGGTGTGGCCTTGTTACGTCCACGTGGATGCCACAGGGGACACCTGGCCAGGGACACCTGGATGGGGACACCTGGATGGGGACACCTGGATGGGGACACCTGGCCAGGGACACCTGGATGGGGACACCTGGATGGGGACACCTGGATGGGGACACCTGGCCAGGGACACCTGGATGGGGACACCTGGATGGGGACACCTGGATGGGGACACCTGGACAGGCAGCATGGTTGTCACCCCCTGGCATTGCCATCCTCCTCTTCTGGACAAGAGACATTCTTTGACTTTTTAAGACTTTTAAACTGAACAAGTTTACATAATACAAATAAACACACTTGGAGTCTGAAACAAATCTCAGTCATCACATTGTTTCATCCATCAGTACTTGAGTTCCTGCCTCTTAGAGACTTGGGCTTTTTCGCAACATCACCCAACATCACTTTCATACCCAACCGAGATAACCGTCACCCTCAACATCCCACTTCCTCCAGTTTTCTCAAGACATCTTTTGTATCAGTCACTGGGCATGTGGGTAAATCTCCAGCGTCCCCTGGCATCAGGTGTACTGCTGAGTGGGTGGGAAGGGCAGTGGACTTGGCAGCAGGGGCTGAAGCAACCGATTCAGACCACAAAGGAGGCCCAAGTGCTTAGGACAGTGAAACCACAGGGGATGGGCCTGGGCCCCCAGACAGTGAGACCCACCAGACTTTTTTGCTGGTTACAGGTTTTCCTGGGGGATGTCCAACTGAGCACTCTGCTCTCACATGTGAACATGGCCACTGGAAATCCGTCACCCAGGACATCCTCTCCCATGGTCTGCGGAGCTCTTGGCCTCCTGCCGGTGCTGGGTGCCCGGTTCCTGGCCCTAGGCTTCCTCTTCCGTGGTTCATGCTCTCAGGTGGCTGGAGCACATTCTCTAGGAGCTTCCACACACATCTGAAAGTAGCTTTTCCTTTGTGCTTGGTTGATAAAGCACTTCCTAAAAAGGTAGGCAATGATTTTCCTAGAGAAACAGTCAAGCATTGCTCACCAGCTCCTGGGTTCCGTGTTGCTATTTAGGGCTGCCGTGTCATTCTGCAACAAACTGTGACTGCTCCCCTCCATAATCTGCACAGAATGTGTGATGTTCACATGAGCTGTGGCTTTCAGAAGCTGTTGTAAAGACTGGTGGATGGCAGGTGCTCTTTCTAACCTCCAGCATCTGGTGTGAAGATCTTGCCTGGCGCCCGCCACCCTAACCCTAACCCCTTCTCCGAGGTCCCTGCCGAGGGCTGGGGCTGCTCTGTCTTTGGTGAGTCTGGTTCTGGTCTGGTCGAGCCCAGTCCCCTTGTCTCATTGGCCTGGCCCAGAGCCCTCCCAGGTGTCCCACTAAAACAGTCGGCAGTGGTTCCTGGACAGCTACCCAGGAGCCATGAGATGCAAATCTGGAAGTCGCATCATCAAGATGCCAAACGGGCTCAAAGCTCCCTCCTGCTTGCTCACAGCTGTTCACCCACAGCTTCAAATACAAGGACATTGTAGGTATTCCTCCTCCAACATGTGTGCACCTACACAGAAGACACAAATGCTGTTGGCCTCAGCAGACTCAGAGTGATTACCTCCTTCCCCAAGGAATTCAGAGTTGCAGGGATTCCTGGGGCAGAAATACGGTAAGCTTCTTATCCAGCCTGCTGCTGCCATTTGGTCAAAACACACCTGAAGATACACCACAAGGTTCACAGCAAATTCCGCAAACAGAGCACGTGGGGATGGTGTGGCCCCGTGAGCTGGGTTCATCCCCCATGCAGGCATGGAGCAGAGTCGGGGGACATGAGGAAACCCAGTTAGAAGCCTTGACTCTGCAGGGCTTCTAGGTCCCTAATCACGTGGTTTCTGTCATTCTGTTTGGGTTGATTAACTTTGGAGTTGGATTGGACCTTGGAGATGTGTTGGCTTGAATCTTGGTTTGTTAATTACTGAAGAAATATTCATTTGGGATTATTTGGAGAAGGGCACAATTTGATTTTACAGATTTAGAACGCTTCTGAGGGCTGTACTGTAAAAAGTTATCAGCATAACAAGAAACTGTAAATTAAAATCTCATCCTTTAACTCGGCTTTGTGTGCACTTTCTAATATTTACTGGGACCCTTTGATCAACTTGATCTGTTAGCCTGTGGAAGCACAGCTGTGTCTGGTACCAGGTTTTAAGCAATGTTTATGCACCATATATGGCAGCAACTGGAGTCCGCACAGAAAAGAAATCTCTCAAATGGGTTATTTCTTAAGACCTGGTTTTGGACGTGTGAGTGAAACGGGAGGTCATGAGGCCATGTGATGGGGAAGAATGTGAAATGCCAACCCATAACAACAAGTCTGACCCCCTGCAGAGAATGAATAATTGAGCAGTTGAAGAAGCAGTGCTTCCTGAGCTCCGGGGCACCCAGGCCTCCAAGTTTGACCTATGTTACTCCTCGCAACAGCATCAGGGCTGGACGCTGCCGCCGCCCCACTGCCCAGATGATACGAAGACTCTACAAACATGGGCACCTGCGTCCGTATGGACCTGTGCCCATCCCGTGGGGTGTGCGTCTGGGGCCCAGTTCAAGGGCACAGAGCTCTGTGTGCTCAGCTACAGGGGGCGCTACTCGATGTGGGTGGGCTCCACAGTGGCCCCACTTTATTCTGCTTTCACCCTAACCTTCATTTTCTCTCTGGTTTTAAATGGAACATGATCTGTTGGAGACAACTTGCAAAATGTAGTTTAAAAAAATTTTTCAGGGCTGTCCATAACAGCCTGCAAAGGTTCTGCTGTGCTTTGTCTATGTGTGGTCGGCCCCGAAACTGCCCTCTTGCTTTGGATGTAAGTGAAGTTGGGGGCACCCCTGTGGGCAGAGCCTGGTCATCTGTTTGGCTGCCCTCGAGGGGCTGTCACCTCTCTGCAGGCTCCTGGCAGGCCTGGCTCAACCCCAGAGAGGCACGGCCTGCAGGGGTTCCCAGTCCATCCAGGACTCAAGAAAGAACCCTTGGGGCTTCCACGGGGACTCGGGGAGGCTGTGGTCTGCGGTACAGGATTCTCTGAGGAGGTTTAAGGTGGCCGCCTCGTTCCCCATGTCTTGTCCTAATGGTCATTGTCCTGCCATGCTCCATACTGTGTCCGGCACCTCGTCCAGCCCAGCGTGCATCCCCTTCTCCTTGGTGCCAACCTGTGGGGTCCAATGGGGACCACACGTGCTGCATCCTCACCGCCCCCCACCCCCACCAGAGCAGCGTGTCCTCCAAGGAACGTCACTGAACCGTTCGAGGCTGAATGGCCACCGCCCAGATGGAGGTCAGAGGCTGGAACCTGAGGACCAGGAGCAGGATCCGACCACCGGGGGCCATGCTCAGCCCTCGGGAGGGAGAGGAGGGTGGCGGTAGCTTTGCTTCACTTTTCTGTAAAGCCAAGTTTGCCTCCCGAGCAGCTGTGTAATGTGCCTCATTCTGTGCTGCCCCTTCCTCACTCTCAGCCCCGGGAGGCCCCCCACCCAGGGGTCCATGTGCTGACACCAACCCAAGGCCCTGGCTGGCCCAGGAGAAGGTGCAGGCCACCGTGGAGAACAGCCGACGCCGGGGCCTTGGGGCCGGGCCGGACCCAGGCGCAGCCGGACCCCCTCCTGCGGAGGAGCCTGTGGTCTGGGTGCGGCTCTTCCCGAGGCCCGGCTCCCCTCCCCGCACTCTGCTCTGTTGGCCTTAGCGGGCGGGTGCCCCGGCTGGGGCGGGGTCGGCGTGAGCAGCCACGCCCCGCCCGAGGACGGAGGAGCAGCGGCCCTTTCAGCTCCTGGAGGAATCACTTCTTGAAGTCGTATCTGAAAATAGATCCTCAATTTCACAGGCAATTAGGAACGTCCTGCTGAGGCCATTAAGCCTTTCAGGGCCCCTGCCCCAAGCTGCAGGCTGCTCTTCAGTCCTCTCCTGGGCTCATCTCAAACGGCAGGTGCTTGGTCCCTGGCGGGGTGCACCGGGCTGCCCTCTGGGTCCCAGGGACAGTGGCCCAACAGAGCCCATGTTGTGGTGGCAGGAACCGAACCCACCTCTCTAGGCCCCTGCCTCACTCTTCTCAAGCGGGGTCTCATTTCCCAGCAGTGTAAGCCGGCATGGGTAGACCCCACCTTCTGAGCGTTAGCTGGGTGTGGGATCTGCCCTGTGCCCAGGGAACAGTGGTGGTTCCTGGAGTCACTGGCCCATGCCCAGTGGTCTCACCTGTCTCTGGAGGCCGTGCTCAGCTCCCCTGCAGATGCAGCTCTGGGCCGTCCTTCTAGAGCTGTGTGACACCCTTATCATGGTCAACTGCTAGCTGTCACCACCACGGGCCCCCAGACCCCCAAGAAGGATCCTTCTGGCCCCCTCTTTCCAAGCCCTGCAGGGAGTGGCCAGTCTCCCCATGTGCTGGTCACAGAGCATCTCCCAGAGACACGCTGTCTTTTTGCAGCAAAAAAGAAGGGATAGAGAAGAAAGAAAGGAGGGAGGGGAAGGGAGAGAGAGGGAGGGAGGAGGAGGGGAAGAAGTCACCCTCTCCCAGTGCAGGCTCCCCGTGGAAGCCCCGTGACCCCACCTCACGGAAGCTTCAAACAGCTGTTGACTCAAGAGCTGGGAATAAATCAAGAAACGTCTCGTCTCAATGTTTGCAGGACTCCCAGCATCCTGAAATGTGCTTTCCACCTGCCACTTAGCATTTAGGGAGATAAGCAGGGTGCAGTTTAAGCATCAGTTCATACTCAGGATGTTGCACAGAGTCTCACCAAGAGCTGGGGTCAGGCCACTGGGCAGGGACGTTCAAGGGTGGGTCTTAGCCCTGGGACCGCTGGCCAGCCTTCTGAGGTTAGCATCATCCACTGAAGGGCCATGAAGGTGAGCATCTTTCTGGCCAGCCCGGGATCTGCAGTTAGACGCAGCCGTGGCCGCACTGGACTGGGTCACAGTGACTTGGTCACTCGTTCCTCATTTGGTTTCTCTAGAGGAGAGAAGCTTCTGCACAAGCACACACAACTGATGAGCGACCCTCGGGCAGGAACGGCCTCTGCCAGCGGTGGGCGGCCGCCGCACTCACAGGGCTGGCTTGCTTGGAAGCCGGGGGTGGGGGGAAGCTTTTGAATAAGATTGATTATCACCAGGAGAGTCCTCTGCGTTGATTGGCACATTAGACAATGCTGGAATTTCTAAGGTTCCTCAGAGGCAAAGCCAGCTCTTGGATGGCGTGGTTTCAAGGAGGCTGGCATGGACAATCCTCCAGTGAGGCTTGAAACCCCACCAGCACCTTCCAGCCATTAGCTCCAGTTGGGAACGCAGAGGCCCCATCTCAGGGTGCAAACGCGGTGGACGGGCAGTGGTTCCTGGGGTGTGGGGCTCAGTGGGGAAGGCCACAGGGATCAGGCAGTGGTATCCCCCATGGAGGGAGGAAGGGGTGGGAGCACGCAGGCCCTGGAGACCCAGCCGTGGAGTCCTCAGCTGCTGGGAGGGTTGACAGGTGGGATGGGGACAGTGCCCGAGGCCGGGGCACCGAAGGGCAGAAGGGACCGGAGGTGGCTTGGGGAGTGAGCCTGACTCACGTCCTGGTGCAGGGCCTTGACCTGCCACTGTCCGAGGCCTCACCTAACAGCGGGGAGTTACAGGAGCGAGCCTTCCCCCCAGTTAGCACGGAGGACGCAGCCCCTGCAGAGCGGGAGGGGCAGGAGCGGGGCCTCCTGACGCTCCTCGTCTCGGGCTGCTCCTGACACGGCTCCTCGTGTACGTTCACGCCCTTGCCAGTTTACTCATCTACACATTCGCTCAGAGGTCAGTAACGTGGGATCGGCTGTTTAAGCAGACGTCAAGGTTCGGCCTGGGCAGCGCAGGCAGCGGCCGTGAGCGTCTGTGTCCGTGGGGAGGCGGGCCAGGCCGGTCCACCTGGGAGAAGCTGGTTCCCACGGCCGCGCCGGTGCGGGGCTCAGACGCCGTGACTCAGTGGGTAGCTCCCGGTCACATGAGTCACAGAGCCGCCACCCAGCCGGGGCTGCAGGTGTCCGCCTGGGTGTGACCGCTGAAACTGGCCCCACCAAACACTGCAGGTACATTTAGCACTTCGTTTGCCTAACTTTGAAGTTACCAGACAAAAGCCTGGACGGCCTTTGGCAAAGTCAGCGTGTTTCTCTGCTCACTCCACTTCGCAGGTGTCGCTGTCAATCCTATAAAAGCCACTCCTCTGGCCCTGGAGGACCGTCCCAGCCAGGTCCACCTGGGCCCCCACGGCGCCTGAGGCCCCCGCCCAACCCCCGGGAGGTGGCAGAGCAGAGCCGCCCGGTCGGGACTCACACGTGTGCAGAGGCAATGCCAGCGCCAGCTCCTCGGGGCCAGTGCCAAAGAATACATTCCTGCTGGGCTGAGTCACGGCTGGTCGAGCCCCATGCGCGGCAGCGGGGGTTCGGCGAGCTCTGGGGCAGAGCGGCCCCACAGTGGGGGTGACGGGGAGACACAGGGGCCCTCAGGGCGGCCGTGGCCCAGCACTTCCCGGGATGCCGGCGTGGGGTCCTTGGGGTCTCAGACGCAGGCACTCGAGCTTCTCTACGTGCTCAGCAAGCCATGGGGACCGGCTCCCCTCCCCTGGGACTTGTGGGCCCCCTGGAGCCGCACGTCTCTGGACGAGGGCAGGCAGACCTGCTCGGGACCTGGTGGACACACAGACCGTGTCTTCCGGGGAACGACATGCGAGAGGGATTTAGCACAAGAGCAACAGGGTAGTGTCCGGCCTCAGGCGATCGGGGACGACTGGCTGCCAGCTCTGGAGCCAGAGCGCAGAGCTGGGCAATGAGCACGTCAGAGAAAAGTCCCTGTTCCTCCGGCCCAGAGCCTCCCGGCGCGCCGTCATCCCGCGTGGCTCCGTCCGCGAGGGGTGCAGGAGGCTGGGGCCCAGGCCCAGTGCGGGGATGTGCCTGAGCCCGTCAGGGTGGCCGGCCTTCATTTCTGTAATTTCCTAGAGAGGTCCTGCCTGGCCGTTCACTTTTCTCGGGAGGTTAAATGAAGGCTTGAAAGAAAGATGGCAGAGCACACTCACGCTCTGTTAACTTCTGTAACTGGAGTGGTTTCAGTGGTGGTGAATTGTCCTGTTACCAAGAAAGGTGCAAATATATTTAGTTTTGGTGATGAAAAGGAGACAGAGGAGGAGTGGAAGCCTGGCCCAGGTGGAGGGTTGGCATGGGGTGGGGGGCAGGGGGCAAGGAGCAGCATGGAGGCCCGTGGGCCAGGCTGACTGGCTGGGCAGCACATTGGCAGGCCCGGCAGCGGCATCAGGTACCTGCAGGGGTGAGGGTGTCTCCCAGACACACGCTCAAGTCCAACCCCAGGGTCCCCAAGGGGGCTCTTCTGCACATGTGACCAAGGTGAGCTCGTGCTGGCGAAGGGTGGCCTGCGCCCAGCATGAGGGCTGCCCTTGAGGAAAGGGCACATTTGGACATGGACACACTCAGGAAGAGGCCGTATGACCACAGAGAGAGGGAGAGAGAGAAGGGACGCCCTGGATTTCAGGTGGCCACCAGGAGCTGGGGGAGAGGCCAGGATGAGATGCCCCCTACCAGCTTGGAAGGGCCCAGGCCACCCACCCGCCGACCCATAAGGCGGGATCTGCATGGCTAAAGCTGCCCAGCATGGGGACGGGTGAAGGCAGCCGGGGGAGCTAACAGCCTGCGCCAGTGCTTTGAGCAGTGTTCCTACTTTCCCTCCCCCTGGCCCAGCACCTGGGTTGGGGCCCGGTGCCCACGGGTTTACAATCGTACTAATTGGGACCAATTTGCCAGAGTTACTGGGCAGGTCCCAACATGAGGTACTGAAAGTATTGGCAGGATATTCAGGTGACAAGGAACAGGCAAAGCAGAACCAAAAGCAGATAAAATAAACAATGCCTTCTCGAGGGAAAAAATACCCAGGTGGGTGGTTGGCTGGCTCGGGGGCTCCGATCAGAAGCCAGAAGGACAGGCCGGGCCGAGGCAGGCGGAGGACTCAGGTGGAGACAGGTGCCCGCCCAGGGCCTCGGGGCAGAAGGACCAGGCGGCCCCCCAAGAGGGGCCCGCTGGCAGTTTCGAGGCAAAGCCTGGAGGAACAGGCCGGAGCTGCTCCATTAGGACCAAGGGGCCCTGGGAACTCAGCCCTGGTGGACGTGCTGGGGTCCTGGGGCTGAGCTTGTGTAGGTACCCTGGTTTCTCCTTTGTTTCCCTCCCACCCTGGTACCCGTGGCTCCTCACCCGACTCAGCCTCCAGAACCATCCCTGCTGGTGGCCTCTGTCCTGTCTCACCCTCCCTGGGGCCTGACCTCCCCTTTCCCCTGATCGTCAGTAATACCCCTTCCTTACCGCCGGGGCCTCTAGGCAGCAGCCTCAGCAGGGTGTGGGGCCCCTACGGCAGTGCTGGGGCTGGGCAGCGGGCCCTGCTGACCGAGGATAGGCAGCTGGCCACCTTCAGGGGGAACAGGGTGTGAGCGCAGCCCCAGGGCTGCAGCTTCTTCTCTCGAAGAGGAAGACAGGACACGGTGGCCTTGACACTTCCTGGCCCAGGGCCACCTGCCTGCGGGGCTGCTCTTTCCATGCAGAGGACAGAGCCCAGAGAGCATGGCATCAGCTCTGCCCTTAGCCACGTGAGAGGGGGCCCTGAGCAGCAGGCCAGACCCTGGCACCCCAAGTCCCTGTAAGCTGGCTTCATCTTGTCAGAGCATGGTCTGTGTGACCTTGAGGCTCGCGCCTGTCTTCTCAAGTACAGAGGAGGAGGTGTAGATGCCTAGATGGGTCAGCACAGACATATGTTTCATCAGCCTCAAGAGCGTGGGGTCAAGCTGGCTGCCTGGGGGGCCATTGTCCTCCACCTCCAGCTGCCTTGACTGATGGTATGTGGAGCTTGAGGCTCCTGACACCTCATTCCAGGGCAGTGAACTCAGCCAGGCCACGTGCCCCCATCCTCCACATCAAAGTGACATGCACGGTGGGGACTGGGGCCTTGGCACAGAAGCTTCCGGAACAGAGTGGGAGCCCCGTTGTGGAGACACCCGCACCGCCCACTGGGTGACGGCCAGTCACTGAGCCTTGGGGGGCGAGGCTGGTGATCCCACCCTCCCACCCCCTCAGCTGCCAGTTTGTGCCAGGAGCAAGGGTCCCCTGTTCCCTGGGCGCCCCGCTTGCCTCCCCTGCTCAGTGAGCCGGGTACATTTTCTTCTGTGATAATGCCTTCCCACCCCGGCCCCCGTTGGCCACTCAGATCTGCTGTCTATGCAGCAACGACAGGTAAGATGACTGTCCGCTGAGCCTAGGCCCCGGGACCCCTCCCAGCCTCGCGTGCAGTCACCGAGGGCTGGCCAGGGGACCCTTCCCCTGCCGGGAGGAGGGGTCCCACAGGCTAAACAAGACCAGACTCTTCCCTGGAGCCCAGAGGGGCCTGGGCACAAACGCGAATGCGTCTCACGCCACAGCTGGGATGAGACACCCTTGGACCCAAGAGACACCAGACCTGTGCCGACGCCGCCTGCAGCCGGGGTACCTCCCACCCACCCCGGAGCCGAGTGGCCTCCCGGCTCAGCACGCCCACCGCTGCTCACGCTCCGAGGCCAAAGTCCCGCCGGAGCCTAGTTGGCTCTGTGTTCACCATCCGGCTTCACCCCCACCATCCTGGCTGGGACCTTGCTGACCCTCCCAGTCCAGTCCCGAGGCAGGTGGCTCCTCCATTCTCCGGGGAGAGCCCCACCCCCTCATTAAAGAAACACTGCCTGGGATTTCATTACAGCCCATCAAAACATAATCCAGAAATTTTTGCTTAATGGAATAATCAGGAAATAAATGATCTGGTTAATGGGCTTCCCGGTTAATGGGGTTTAAAACTCTCCTGTTGGAGGTTTTCCCCAATGCCTCTGTAGACACCACCCCAGTGCCCGCCACCACGGGCTTTTCTTCACCCGCAGCTCCTGTCAAACCCGGACAAAGGCCTGCCTCTCACGGCCGTGCCGCCACGCATAGTGTCTCCATTTCCTGGAGCAGCCTGTGGCCTGCAGCCTCGCTCCCACCCTGTGGGCTGGGGGTGGTGGCTCCGCTCGCTGCTGAGGGTGTTCTGTGGGCGGAAGCGGTGCCCCTGGGTGCCCACCCAGGGTCCACACAGCCAGCACCCACCGGAAGCTGGGCTGCATCGGCTGAGGCTGCGGGACGAGGCTCGGGTTGGATCTGCTCGACTCAGAATCCGTGTGGGTGATGCAGCTACTGGCCACTGCCTCCTGCCTGGCCAGCTGGGCAGGGAGAAGCTGAATTTGCCCGCCTGCCCTGACTCCCGTCCTGGGGACGGGGGCCCCAGAGCAGGTGGGAAGCCTGCAGGCAGGGCTCGGGCCTGAGAGGAGAAGAGACCAGAACATGACAGAGGCCAGCAGAGCAGCTAGCACGTGTGGACTTGCCCCTGGACCCACGCAGGACCCACACGGACCTCTCCAGAACCAGCTCTGAACACGCCTCACCTTCGCAGGGCAGGTTTCGGACACCTGCAAACAGCTTCCGGGTCATTGTGACTGTCAAGTACTACAACACAGAAACTTAGAAGGCAGTTAAAGTACCATCGCTGCTGTGTGTGTGTGCGTTCAGTCGCTGAGCTGGGTAACTCAACCTTAAAGCCCTGGGGCTATAAATACCGGGCTTTGACCCGGTCCCTCCCTTCTCAAGCCCCAGCACCGTGGTCCCCTCAGCCTGGTACCTGCATCCCCATCACAACTGCACACGTGTCCTACGCGTGCGCATCCGACGTGTGCAGTTGAGGGAGTCACCTGATACCAGCACACCCCTCCCCCGGGGCCTCTCCCCAGAGGGTCGCACCATCCAGAAGGTCCAGGCAGGGGCAGAGAGGTCAGCGGGACCCACAGGCCTGGCCTCCACCTCCTGCTTTGCTCTGACTCCAAGAATAACCAGGAAACCCATGTGAGGGGAATACCAGGCCATCTGTCAGTGGCATCCAGGATGGGGGTGGGGGCTGGTGACAGGAGCATGCCTGGAGGAAACTGACTGCTGGGCCACCGTCCCAGCCGGATGCAGGTCTGCTGGGAAACTGCAATCAACAGATGCAAAGGAACCTGAATCTAGGCACAGTGAGGGGACAGCAGGCATGGTCCCTGACCCCAGCAGAGGAGGGTCACCAAACACGGGGTGGGTGGTGAACAGGGCATGGGTCAGTGGATGGATGGATGGGTGTGTGGGTGGATAGGTGGGTCTGTGGATAGATGGATGGGTGGGTGGATGGGTAAGTGATTGGGTGGATGGGTGGGTCTATGGATAGATGGATGGGTGGATGGGTCAGTGGGTGGGTGGGTGGGTGGATTGGTAAGTAATTGGGTGGGTGGGTGGTTGGGTCAGTGGACAGATGGATGGGTAGATGGGTCAGTGGGTGGATGGGTGGATGCATGGATAGATGGGTGGGTCAGTGGATAGATGGGTGGGTAGATGGGTCAGTGGTTGGGTGGGTGGGTGGGTGTGTGAATAGATGGGTGGGTCAGTGGATAGATGGATGGGTCAGTGGATAGATGGATGAATGGATGGGTCGGTGGGTGGGTGGATGGGTCGGTGGGTGGGTGGATGGGTCAGTGGGTGGGTGGATGGGTCAGTGGACAGATGGATGGATAGATGGGGCAGTGGGTGGATGGGTGGGTGAGTGGATAGATGGGTGGGTGAGTGGATAGATGGGTGGGTCAGTGGATAGGTGGTTGGGTAGATGGGTCAGTGGTTGGTTGGATGGGTGGGTATGTGGATAGACGGGTGGGTCAGTGGATAGATGGATGGGTGGATGGGTCAGTGGGTGAGTGGGTGGGTGGATGGGTCGGTGGGTGGGTGGGTTGGTCAGTGGAAAGATGGATGGGTAGATGGGGCAGTGGGTGGATGGGTGGGTGAATGGATAGATGGGTGGGTCAGTGGATAGACCGGTGGGTCAGTGGATAGACGGGTGGGTAGATGGGTCAGTGGTTGGGTGAGTGGGTGGATATGTGGATAGATGGGTGGGTCAGTGGACAGATGGATGGGTGGATGGGTCAGTGGATGAATGGGTGGGTAGGGTGGTGGACGGATGCCAGGTTCTTTATCCCCAAAGCAGGAGCACAGGGAGAAAGCCCTGTTGCCCCACAGTAACAGAAGCACTTTCCCCTGGGGCCTCGGGAACTTTACTTGTTGACTGGGGGTTTGATTTGTCTTGCCCCCTCCCTCACAGGATGGCTTTGAGGAGCAAATGACATAGAGCACATTTAAAAATCACTTGGGAAAGTGTCTGAATTGCATACATGAGTCCATGTACTGTTTCTTTTTATTATTTTTTAATTTATTTCGGCCACACTGTGAGGCTTGTGGGGTCCTAGTTCCCTGATTAGGGATTGAACCCATGCTCCCTGAAGTGGAAGTGCAGGGTCTTAGCCACTGGACAGCCAGGGAATTTCCATGTACTCTTATTATCTAGATTAAATAAAGTGCATAGAAATTAGTGAGAAATTTGGATTAGAGGGTATACTTTAAAATTTTTTACCTTATTCTTTTCAAGTATATATAGTTACAGGAGCTGATTGCTAATAGTATATTTTCAAGTCTAAGTCCTGCTGGGCCTACTACAATGAACAGGAAAAAAATCTCATAATTAGCAGCCTTATTTGCATGCAAACAACAAATGTTCCCAAAGACCTTAACACTGCTTGCATTCATTCTTATTTTCAGGGATTAAATTGCTTGCAAACCCCTTTCCCACTAGAAAGTCTAGAAGTGAACTTGAACCAGTCAAATATCATTAATGTCTAATTGCTCCAGATTCCACCTTAAGGTAGCCTCAGCTGATACGTGTCCAGGTACAGAACATGAAGACACAGAAGGTGCTGTGTCCGTGAAGTTCAGCAACCGTTGTTTCCGGGTGTGATGCTGGATAGATACTCCGACAGCCCCGTCAGTCTTGGGTGTGTGTTTGGGACGAGCCCGACAGCGGCTCTGACCCGGGTGAGGCCGTGGCTGCGAGCTCTTGTCTTCCTGTCCCAGAGACAGCAGGGCAGGGGGCCATGCGTGGCGGGGCCCACGTCACCACCTGAACACAGACATGGTCATTCTTCTCTGTTGTTTGAGAACCTCTGTTCCATAAAAACCTCTGTCTCTTCCCTGGGATTCCTTTGTTCTTCTTCCAGGTAAAAAGCATATTTGGCAGCGAAAGCCGTTTTTCAGCCTCTGTTTGACGCTTTCCCTTCCGATTAAAATTATATGGGGCCCCAAGGCATATCTGGTGATCGCAAGTCACTCTTGGCTAGACATACAGCTTTTACGTGAATAGCATTATTGTTATATGATATAAAACACAGGGAAAATGGAAGATTGACTACTTCTCTGACTAAAATTTGGCCTACCAAAGAGGCTTTGAAAAATCAAGCGTCAGAACATCTACTTTCAGCCAAGATGGGCTAACAGGGACCAAATTTACCCTCCACTGACAAGAGTGAAAAATGGAAAAAATATATGAAACATATTAGGCGTTAGCCATCAGGCAGCGAAGAATAGTGACCCTGATGGGGGACCCTGTGACGGCCCAGCCCGTGGCCTGCAGGGGGCTTCCAGGCCGTGCGTGGGGAGGCGGAGCCTCGCGGGGTGAGGAGCTGGGGTTGGAGGGACTGCCACAGCTGCCGGAAGAGTCAAGGCATTACCCCGAGGCGTGAGCTGCCCAGAGGCGGTGCTCAGAGACCCGCACAGCTGAGGCCTCATGCACACAAGCGCAGGAGGGAGTCCCCTCAGGTCTGGTGAAGAGCAGAACCCTAAAGAATTACAGGCAGAAATACTCAGAGCCCACACCAGGCTGATGCACGGTGTGCATACTTTGCAGGACACTAGGGAGGATCCTCAGAGGGCTTTGCTCTGAGAGTGGGAAAAATTAGCCACAGACCATGTGTTGCTCTGGTTCCATCAAACATTTATAAGCTGGGAAGACCCAAAAGGATCAAATCTTTCCAAGGGACTTAACTGCTTCCCAGAACAGGCATTCATAAGAAACAGAACATGAGCCATGCTCAGTGACGCAAAAATTCATGTTTGATCTCTGACCCTGGAGAGAAGTGGTAGAAGATGCAACCCAGATGAGATCAAAATTGATCAATGAAAATCAACTAAAAATTACACCCATCATGGAGTTATCAAACAAGGATATAAAAGCAGTTTTTATAACTGTCTCCCACACATGCAAGGAGTCAGAGGGCAGAGAGACATGCCCAGAGAAAACCTGCAATGAAAGCTCTAGCGTTGGGGCTGAAGGCACCCTGAGTCACAGCAATTAGTTGCTGCGGAAGAGGACGAAGCACAAAAAACTCCGCAACGTAAAACAGGAAAAGTCTGCAGAAGTGAGTGCTGTGAACTGTGGGTGACTCTGTGCAGCCTCGGGTGTGTGATCAGAGCTGTGGCCGGAGGGGCAGAGACACTGGAAGAGGTTGTGGCTGAACTGCTCCACTTAGATGAGAACTGTGAATCCACAGATCCTGAAGCCCAGCTGACCCCAAGCACAGGAGACCCAAAACGCACGTGAGGGCAGGGGTGTGGAGGCCCCAGCTCCCATCTCCCGTGTGGGGCTTAATCTTCCCCTAAACAGATGCTTATCAGTGCTTTTCCTCTGGAAAAAAAAAGGAGGAATGGCTGCTGAGGACAAACGCTGTGGTTATCAAGTCTTGACAGTGAGGTGCAGCCCTACAGCAGCCTGGAGGCCGTGACGCTTTAAAACCTGTGGTCACAGCCTCCAATAGACGGCAGCTGCTAGAGACAGAAGATTCTGCGGGGTGTGTGTGAATGTGAGTGTGGTATGTGTATGTGGATAAGAGTGTGTTTGAGTATGTGTGTGGTATGTATGTGTGCAAGTGTGTGGGTATGTATATGTGAGTGTGAGTATGTGAGTGAATAAGTGTGTATGTGTGTCTGGGTGTATGTGTGTCTGGGTATATGTGTGCGTGTGTGTGTCTGGATGAGTGTGTGTGTGAGTGAATGAGTGCATGTCTGGGTGTGTGTGCATGTCTCTGTGTGAGTATATGTGTGTGTATGTGTGCGTGTGAGTGCGTGTGTGAGAGCGTGTGTGTGCAGCTCTGCTGGCAGGCTGGTGCACATCAGCAGGGAGGTCCGTCGTGTGAGACGCCTGCAGCAGCTCGGTTCTTTCAGAAACAGGGTGCGGCAGTGTGGCCTCCGCAAGGCTCTCTTCTCACTCTTGTTGTCTGTACGTGTGAAGTACAGACACGTGTGATCTGGGGCCTGGCTGGCACCACCTCAATGACTCAGATGCACAGCGAGGCCCCAGTTCGCTGGCAGGACCAGGGCGGGTTGACTCCACCCAGGAGGCTGGAGGCAGACAAGCAGGAGCTGCCTTCTGCCGGGGCGTAAACGAGCACTTAGTCATCTTAGCGCTAACTTAATTTTTTTGGCATAAAGAAGTATAAATACGATGTGCTTCACATATGTGATTCCAAATTAGGTTAGTGATCCACAGTCTGTCTCAGGGATGGATAATGTAAAAATTGAGCAAGGGAAAGCAGTTCTTCAAAAAGTAAAACACACAATTGCCAATTTACCAGGAATTCCATTCCTAGGCGTTCCCCTGGAGAACTGAAAACAGGGATTGGAGCAAAAACTCATATGCGAATGTTCACAACAGTGTTACTCACAGTCGCCAAAAGGTGGGAGCAGCCCAGATGTCCGTTGCCTGATGGACACATGGTGTGGTCCATCCACAGAGTGGACAGTATTAGGCCATAAGGAATAAAGCTCTGATAAAGGCCTTTATGTGGATGAACTTGAAGTCACTGTGCCTCGTGAAAGAGGCCATGTTGTTCAAGTCGGTTTACGAGAAGTGTCCTGAACACAGATTCACACAGCAGAATTATCGTGGTTCCCAGGGGCTGGAGGAGGGGGTGGGGAATGACTGCTCACGGGCGCAGGGTTTCTGGGGTGAAGGAAGTTGAGGTAACTCAGCACTGCGAATGCACTAAATCCTGGTTGTACGCTTGAAAGCAGCTCATCTCATCTTCTGTGGATTCCCTACATCTGGCCCTCTTTCCTCAGCTTCATCTGCTCCTGTTTTCTCTGTCTCTCCTTTCCAAACAACCCAAATGCAGCTTATTTATAGCAATGTGGAACCTGTTTCTGAAGGAATATGTAATGAGAGGGGTGCAGAGACCCCTCCTTGCAGTGTTGTCAGCCAGGGTCCTGCACCCTGGCGATTGGCAGAAGCAGCTGCCCCATGGGCCCTCCTTAAAACTGGGGTGGGGCCCACACGTCCCGGGGTGGGGTGGGTGGTCTGTGTGATAGGGTGGAGGCTGCAGGGATCAGGGGACACGTTCGGACAGAGAGAGGTCTCCCACGGCGACTTCTGCTCGGGTTGCACTGGCTACAAGGAGAAATTGGATGTCTATCAGGTTTTTTCATATCGTCTCAGGCTGGGGCAAGGGTGGAGTTGTGGGAAGCCCCAGGGGAGGAGGGGGAAGTCAGCAGACGCCCCCATTAGGCTGCCCTGCGTGTCCCATGTCAGTGGCTCCTGGGCTGCACCTGCCCAAGTTCCTGAAGGGCCAAGGTCACCCAGGACAGTGAGGGAACGTCTGGGAGGTGACCTGGCCTCCGGGTCTACACACCTGAGCAAAGCACGGTAGCTGCCTGCCAGAAACAAGTGGTGGGGTGCTTTCCTTCTTATTCAAAAGCAACATGAAAGGAACGAAAACCAAGTAAACGGGTATTTGCAGAGGCCCAGCCTCCTCTGAGGGATTTCCTGGTGGCTCAGATGGTAAAGAATCCACCTGCAATGTGGGAGACCCGGCTTCGATCCCTGGGTTGGGAAGATCCCCTGGAGAAGGAAATGACTACCCACTCAAGTATTCTTGCCTGGAGAATCCCATGGACGGAGGAGCCTGGCAGGCTACAGTCCACGGGGTTGCAGAGTCTGACACGACCGAGCAACTTCACTTTCACTTTTTCAGCCTCTTTTGCAGAAACCATTGTTATGAAGGTTTTTGTTTCTGGAATATACAATGCCATTGTTGGGAGTGGGGGTGGGCTTACAGAGACTCACTTTGAAAACTAAGCGCGTCCTCCAGAGATGTGGCCATGAGCTGTGACCTCCTGTGTGCCCTGTGGCCTCTGGGATGCGCTTTGGGACCCAGCTCTCCAGCTGAGTCCCACGCTCGAGGCCACCTCGTGCTGACCACCAGCCGAGTCCTCCCACGGTCCTCCCCCACCTCAGCCTACCCAAGCATCTTCGATTCCCTGAGCTCCTGTGGACATTACCGTTGGGCTCCCTTCAGACAGCACAGAAACTGGGTGGGACGGACTCTTGCTAACTACTCTGATGAGATTTTTCTAGGATTTTAGAAGATCCCCTGGAGAAGGGAATGGCTACTCACTCCAGTATTCTTGCCTGGAGAATTCCATGGACAGAGGAGCCTGGTGGGCTACACTCCATGGGGTTGCAGAGCTGGACACGACTGAGTGACTGACACACACACACACTGCAAACTCTAAACCTTCTGGCCAAAGAAACAGGAATTCTTGAGTTTGAAAGACCTGAATGCAAAACAGTATTTCCGCAATTCAGTGCGCTGAGCCCTGGAGTGCCCCCTGGAAGCTCCTGGTGCCACCCTTGTCTTAGAACCAGTTGCTGACAGTCCCTACCCGAGCCGGAGTAGGCGATGTGGGTGGGGAGCCGAGACAGCCAAGCCAGGCGGCCAAGGGCTCGTCGTGAAGCTGATGGCAGGTCAAGTGTGCGTGTGGGAGGCCTCACCCGGCTCTGCCTCCGGACAGAAACGTTGGCAGAAGCGGAGGTGCTCTCCACGGGGCCCAGAGAAGCATTTCTGACATGCCATCTAAGCACTGGGGACGCCGCTCACATCCACGCCTCCCAGGCTGGCCTTCCTGAAGTGTAAGGAGGTGAGAAAACGCCTCACACGCGCAGCTGGACGACGGGAAGCCCTTCTACAAACACAAGCACACGGACCTACGGCAGAAAACACGCTTAAGAACAAAGAGGATTTTTCCATGTGTGGAATGAATCACAGTCTGACTAAGATGGTCCAGCAAAAAAAAAAAAAAGAAAAATATTGCTTTATTGGATCTATTTTCTACCTACAAAGAGAGCTAACACAGTATCAAACATCTCCTTTCGTGTCTCCCGAGAAACGTCTCATGCAATTCCTAGGAGGCTAAATGCAGGACGGGGCTCCAAGCGGGGTGAGGGGGGCGGGGCGGGGGCACTATGTACAGGAAGCCATATACCGTCAGCTCTTCACAGTAATGTGCAAATGTTACAAATATGGCTTTCAGGATTTCGTTTCTGTGACTTAAAAAACAAGTAAGACATAGTCATACAGAACAACGTTTTAAAAATAATTCTTTCCGTGGGAGAGCGCCTTCCCCACTGAAACGCTTGAGTTTGGGGACAGGATGCGTCACCTCCCCCGAGGGTGCAATTCGGCCACGTTCCAGCAGGGGGCGTGAGTTCCTAAGGCACAGTTATCAGGTTAAAGGTGTTATCATTAAACCATGCTTTTTGGTTATGTGAAACAACAGGTCGCGGCTAGCAATAACGCGTAATAAGCTGTCATGGGCACAAAATGCAGCAGTAAAGCTCACACTAACCTACGTTACCAGAAACTAGTCTGGAAACACTAGAGTCACCACGTGGTACAACGCTGTTTTTGGTAATGGTTTCTTCAGATGAAGCTGTTAAAAGGCTTTTGTGAAACAAGGATCTTACAGCGGAACAAATATATTACACTCCTTCTGTAACACTATTTACAGTTCCTTTCCAATTCTGCCGTTTGGTAACAGCCGATATCATGGATGCACCTTTCCTGGTTCTAAAGTGCTTGGTTAACTGCAGGAGACCCGAGACGCAGACCTCCCGGGGCCAGGGGGCGCCCCCACGGACGTGGCTATGGGGAGCTGGATTTTGAGCCTCGGGTGTATTTTCCAAAACGGATACTGGTTATTGCTGACACGGACGCCCTTGCCGGGTGGAGACTGAATGTCACCACGTCGGTTATATTCACCATAAATATATGCCTATATATGTACACACATGCAAATACGAGACCTATCCCAAGACAGAGAGATTTCTCTTTTTGTCCAGTAGCCTATCTTGTGCTATTCAACTTACCTGTGCTATGTTTGAAGCCAGATTAAAAACAAAATCCTAACATGCTACAATGAACAACCCTATGGTCTGAGTAACACAGGGGAGGGAAGGCAGTCACGAGATCTGAGATGACACTTTGGAGCAGTTCTGAAACACGCTGAGTAAGGCAACAGAATTGTATGTTACAGCCCAGGAAGAGGTGAGAAAGTAGGAAACGTGCCAGGGTTTCCTCACAATGCCCAGTCCTGCAGTATTCTTTTAACTTATACAAAGGATAAAGCCTCGTGACGAAACGTCCTACAGCTTCTGCTTCTACAAATGCCCTCCTGGGAGCCACATCAGCGCTTGATTCCACAGTGCCCAGCCGCTGTGGTCGGCTGAAATAAGGCACTTCCACTGAAAAATCCAGGGTGCCTGAAGGGCGCGGCTCGGGGCAGCCGCCATGTCAGGTTGAGGCCACGAGGGCAGCGTCACGAGGTCTGTCTTCCGTGCTCCCCCCACCCACCCACTTTCGTTTCCTTCTTGAGGTGACTTTCCTTCAGAAGAGGGATCGGTCCTTCCTTCCTTGGGCTACTTCTTTGCACAAGTGACCTGAGCCTTCACTGCGGTGGAAGCTCCCAGTGGTACCAGGTATGGATTCAGTTTGTTGACTCAGAGTCATCACCGTGGAACAGATAGACACCACGCAGCCTCTGAGAGTCCACGCTGCCAACTACGAGTGGATGTTGGTGCTGGAGAGGTCATTCCGGATTATCTCATTTACTGTAAGAAAACAAAAGTAGAGAGAGCATCAGAGAGACAGGACTCCACACACAAGTTCACGTAAACTTGTGAAACTGACTGAAATCCCATCAGTCAGTTATGTTCAGCCTGTGAAAAGTTGTCCCCTGAGAATGAGTCCTGAGCCGGCAGGACACGGCTGCCCCAGACCCGGGGCTGTGACAGCAGGGCCAGTACTCGGGCTGAGACCAGGGGCCTGCATCAGGTTCTGACCGCTGAGCCGGGGCAGGGAGCCGTCTGTGCTCACACAGGCTTGAAAAACCAACAGATAAACACCGGCCGTGGAAGCACCGCTTTAGGTCCACGCCCCGTGGGCCCCTCGCAGCGGCCTCGTGGTCAGTCGGCTCAGGGCAGTTTGGGAAGGAGGGCTGACTGCCCGGCCTGAGCCTCCCTTTGTTCGGGGCTCTTCCTTCACCTCTGTTCCCTTGTCCGTGTCCACCACCGGTCTGTGATTTTTGGCAGCCGGGGAGGAAATGAGCGGAGCTGGCAGAGGCCTCGGGAGGGACCTGCAACCTCCCTCCGTCCGCCCCCACCCCCGACGGCACGTATGGGAAATGTCACCGGGAGGCTGTCGGCACCGCTCGCAGGGCTCAGAGGTGGGGATGTGCTCGCGTCACGGAACTGCCCGGGCTCCCCTCTGCCGGCAGATAAACCGTGTGTTTCTGCTGAGGCCCCGGCAGGCCGAGGGCGGCTTCCCGGAGCAATCAGTGGGGTGTGTTTCCGAGCCCACTCCCTTCCCTAAACTGCTTTTCAACACCCCCATACCCGCCAAGTATTTTTAAGAATAACAATAATAAAGCACAGTGGGGAACCAGGAATTGTGTCACGGGAACCGACAACAGAACTTGCTGGCCCTGTGGACCCCGGAGCTGGGCTCCTCCCGAGGAGGGGGACGTGGGGGGTGGGGGTGCCAGGCAGTGGCCCACAGGAACACGCCCGGACTGACAGGGCTGTCCAACAGGTGGTCACGTCCTCTGCCGATGGCCCTGGCCGCATGCAGGAAACGCTGGACAGGCGGCAGCTGCCTCCACAACCCTCGGCCAGTGCATCCTCGGCGGGCGAGGCCACATGCCCCTGCCTTGGCTCACGGGTCCCCAAGGGCTCGGGGCAGGGAGGGCGGGGTGGGGGGGGTGGACACGGGCCCCCGGGCCAGCAGCTCCTCCGTTTCCTCCAGGTTCGGCCTCTGTGCTCCTAAGTCTACTAAGTCTAGTCCATCTCTCCCGAGCGCTGCCCCGCAAGGTCATTCTGACAAAAGACAGCCACAGGACCCGAGTCTCTCTGAGGTTTGGTCAAGGTCAGAATGGGCCTCAACTGCACGCAGGGTGTCTCTGCCCCAGGGCAACGCGGAACATACGAGAGAGAGAGCAAGCGCGCGCATTCAGAGAGCGTACGTGGGGAGTGGAGGGGGAGCCTACGTGCAGAGTTGTGTGGCTGGGTGGAAGCTGGCGCGGATGCGATAGCGAGCGTACGTGCGGCGCGGGGCAGGGGTGGGGAGCACGGAGGCGGTAGAGCCCGTACGTGCGGGGGCCGGTGGGCATCCTGTGGCAGCACGGGCACGGAAGAGCCGTTCACATTGTCCTCACTGGGCACCGGACGGCTTACGGGGCGCTTTCCTGACCATCACCTCATTTTGTCCTAAAGCAACCCAAGGCCAGGGGCCTGGTGGGGCTGCCTAAACTTTTCCGAGAAAAGAAGCAGGTTTGGGGCCACGCAGGTCAGGGTCTCTCCCACTGGGTGACAGCTACCACTGAGAAAGGGGAACGGAGGCAGTGGGGCCAGCTCCATCCCAGAACAGAAACCAGCTGTCACGCCTCAAGCAAAGATTTCACAGTGGGAACAGTGGTCGAGCCCACCTGAGGCGGGTTGGGGGTGGAGGCCAGTCACACCACCCAGAGTCCGGCTCTGCCTTCCCAGTTTTAGGAAAATGGAAATCTCAGAGCAGTCTAGTAAGATCAGGAATAGATGGCTGAAAAATATCTGATGGGCAATAATGACTGGAACTGGGAGGGAGAGCTGAGAGGTAATATTGTTGTATAGTTGCTAAGTCATGTCCGACTCTTTGCAACCCATGGACTGCAGCATGCCAGGCTTCCCTGTCCTTCACCAACTCCTGGAGCTTGCTCAAACTCATGCCCATTCAGTCGCTGATGCCATCCAACCATCTCATCCTCTGCGTCCCCTTCTCCTGCCTTTAATCTTTTCCAGCATCAAGGTTTTCTCCAATGAGTTGGCTCTTTGCATCAGGTGGCCAAAGTATTGGAGCTTCAGCTTCAGCATCAGTCTTTCCAATGAATAGTCAGGGTTAATTTCTTTTAGGATTGCCTGGTTTGATTTCCTTGGTGTCCAAAGACTCTTAAGAGTCTTCTCCAACACCACAGTTCAAAAGCATCAATTCTTTGGTACTCAGCTTTATGATCCCATTCTCACATTAGTACATGATTATTGGAAAAACCATAGCTTTGACTATATGGACTTTTGTCTGAAAAGTGATGTCTCTGCTTTCTAATGCTGTCTAGGTTTGTCAAAGCTTTTCTTCCAAGGAGTAAGCATCTATTACTTTTATGACTTCAGTCACTGTCCATAGTGATTTTGGAGCCCAAGAAAACCTGTCACTGTTTCCATTTTTTCCCCATCTGAGGGTAAAAGTGAGGGGTTGGGAGGCAGCTCTGAGGGTTAGTAAGGCAGCCAGCGGAGTAGCTGAGAATCTTTACTCAGGGTTAGAGAGACCACAGGAAAAATAACATCTGTTTGACGAGATAAAAGGGGAAGAAACCTAAGCGGTGGGCTTCCCCTTTTGCCTACTGGGGCACCTGAACCTTTAAGGGGGTGCCTGTGGTGGGGGTGGGGGGTGTAGTGAAGATGCATATCCCGGACATTCTGGGCCCAGAGAGGAGACCAGTGCAGGGCTCTGCTATGAGTGAGGCCTGGTCCCATGGGGAGCCCCCAGGAGAGGCTCAGGGGCCAGGGTGGGAGCAGAGCTCCTGCCCATCACCATCGGCTGGGGCCTCTGATGAGCCTCCTGTCGACATGTCGTTGGCTGGACCCAGCGCTGCCCATGACTGGCAAGGGCAGGCTGGGGTCACAGTGGGTCACTCCTCTTAGGAACAGACTCAAGAACCAACCCCCACCTCTCCACACACCCTCCTGCATCTTCCCTGAGCACTGCGGCCTGAGCCGGGAAGCTGCCCAAAGTAAAGGTGGAAGACCAGCAACCCCCGGTGGATGACGCTTCCCATAAGGGTCCCCGGGGCTGAGGATGGGTGCTCAGACCTCACTTCCTTCCACAGACACAGTTTGGGCAGGAGCCCTGCAGGGAAGCCATGATGGCCCTATTTCATAGATGGATAAAGAAAGACGAGGTCAGGGTAGGGCTGAGGTAGAGGGGCCCCGACGGAGGGTGGGAAGCGGAGCATAGGGTCCTGGGCCCGGTCCTCCCAGCCACGACTTCCTATCTTCCCTCCGTGAGGTCATGGGTCCGAGCCCGCATCAGGCCCAGTCCCGGGGCTCTGTGTGGGTTATTTCGGGGGTGGCTTTCTCTCTTTGATATGGTTGTGCCAAAGACACCTACGGTTTCCCACAATGTCTTCTCTCTACTGATAATTTCCATCTTCTTATTCAGCTTTTCCACCGACACAGAGGTTTTTTTTTCTTTACAGAAGTATTTTGAACTGCAGGTAACATGTGACCCTCCCGGATCGTGAGGGACCTGAAAGAGGAACCTTTGCTGTGTTTCACGTCAGATTGTCCCTGCAACAGGATGTGGTGAGCTGTTATACCACAATTTAATAAGGGTTTTTTCCCTTATATTTAATTTTTCTCTAAAATGCTCCCGAGGTGGAAACAATTGTTTTTTTTTCTAAAACTTATGTGGCAGTTTGAATTGTTGTTTTAATCTGGGATATAGACGCAGGATGTGTATATCTGATGTCCACACACAAATCCACCTCTCTATAAATATGGGATTGAGTGAAAAGGAAGTTAGCATTTTTTTTTAAAATACCAAAACTAACATGTACAAAACACAGGCATAGTTTTCACCTGTAGTTGACTAACACTGGTGAATGTTAACTCTATCCTTCCTGAAACCATAGAAAGATGTCTCTGCTATTCATAAGCGAGTGTGCAAATTCACTAATAAGGTGAAAAGTCCTTTTAAAGTAAACTATTTGGCTTTTGACACCGCTTTGAGAGTAGCTGGCATCAGAGCCTGCTGTTGTGCTGAAACACCATGGCTCATCCCTGCGGTTTCCCCCGTGGGCTCCGTGTGACTATCTTGAGAACAGAGCAAACCTAAAAGGAATTGCGAGTCTGAGTAGTTTTTTACATATTTCTCTCCTTTCAACGTCTGACCTTTAAGTAAATGTTCCCACGTTTCTGAATTCTTGGTTTCTGAATGCAACTACAGATCTCAAGACAGATCATAAGGAGTGAACAAACTATTTACCCAACTCCTACGGTTAGTTGCTAAGCCCTTGCATGTGTATTATTCTTGATCCTGCAGCAATCCTACGGAGGTAAAGGTGGGGAGGCTCAGCCATCCCGGCCCTTGAGAGAAGGCGAGAAGCTGAGACCCTGACCTGGTGACCTCAGCCTGGGGCCGCCCCTCCCCACCTGCACACACTACGGGTCTGGAAGCTTCGAGACTGCTCCCTCGGGCTCCACAGGGCCGTGTGACCTGCTCTTTCTCAGTCTTGACTATGAAAGTCAGAAAGGCCGGGGAGATGCACACAGGGGTGGGGACCCTGACAGCCAGGCCAGCAAAGCCCTGCTCACCCACCCTCCTGCAGGGTCGGCCCCCACCAGGCCCTCTCTGCCCC
This sequence comes from Bubalus bubalis, assembly GCF_019923935.1. Lineage (NCBI taxonomy): Eukaryota > Metazoa > Chordata > Mammalia > Artiodactyla > Bovidae > Bubalus > Bubalus bubalis. The sequence continues at coordinate 61,009,959 of NC_059178.1, read as the reverse complement.
TGACTCTCACCGTCCTCACCCGCAAGGTGCTCAGAACACAGAGGCCAGGGAGGCTGTGTGAGGCCACAGTCTCTCGTCTCCTTTTCCGCAGCATGTTTTCAAAACAAAAAATCCACACCCACCCACCATCACACATACACACACAGTACAGTGTTTGAGCCAGAAAGACTTTGTCTTTCGTTTTTCCTGTATTGCTTTTCTATGCTTTAGAAACCTTTTTTTTAAGGGAGAGATGTTGCAGGCGACCAAGGAATCCACAGGGTCTGTGTGGTGACCATTTCCCCTGACTTGGAGGAGCCGCACGTGGGCTGCCAGCCCCGGCTCCCACACTGTGGGCAGCTGAGCCTGGTGCCTTCAAAGGGGTGCTGTGGGTGCGGGTCCAGTGCCAGGAGGGGCCCGCCAGCGTGGCCTCAGAAACAGCACCACGCCCCCGCAGCAGTGCCTGCACCTGGCGCGGACAGGCAGGGGGCTCTGAGAGCTGCTCCCGCTCGACGGGCTTCTCGCGGCTCCAGCAGGCTCTACCCAGTTTTAAGGTCTGACATCCAAGTGGCAGCTGTCCACCATCCACATGTCCCTCCTGCTTATGGTCACCTCTCACTCCCACGGCCCCGAGGTGGCTCCTCATCGCCAGCGTCCCCACCTTATCTGTCCGAGACTTTATCACCAAGTGCTCCACTTCCTACCCTAAGTGAAGATGCGGTATGTGTGCTTCTGGGTTTGACTCTAAATATCGGGACTTTGAACGTGGTGATAGTAGTATCACTTTGCTCTGAGAGAGGAAAGAATGAGTACGATGGAAAACCCAGGGTCCTGACACCAGCAGGTCCCCGAGACCCCAGGAGATACAGGACAACACATGATCAGAGTCAGAACACAAGTGTGGCAGGGCCAGGGCTGCACAGGCCGCCGGGGCGTCCTCCCCCAGCCCCCAGCTTCCTGAGGGAGCGGCCTGCCCCCGGGGCCTGAAGGTCCCGCGGTGAAGACGCGGGCGTGCCTGAGGCCCTTCCCGCCCAGTGAATCGCTGACTCCTCAGTCTGGTCAGATGGAGAAACAGACCCCTCCTGGACTCGAGTTCTGTGCGCGGGGGACAAGCGAGGCGTGACGCGGTGTCCCCCAGCCCCCTGGGGCGGTTACTGTTCGGATCGCCGTGGACGGGACCAGGGGCGCAGGAGACGCACCGGTCGCCTCACAGCGCGGGCTGGCTCCCCACAGCCTGCGCCGGGAGGCTGGCGGCAGGGCGGCCCTGGGGTCTGGTCTGTGTCCGCGCAGCGGGACGGTGGCTGAGGAGGCCCCATCAGCCTCGCCTCCGGCCTCCACAGAGGGAGCAGAGCTGCTCTAGCGCCTTCCAGGGAACTCTCAGTTACCGACTGCCTGCCGGTAAGAGAGAACCCGACCGGCTGTGTGAGGGGCGGCCGCCCTGCTCTAAAGCCACTGCGAAGTCTGGGTTCAACCACAAGACACAAAACGGGACGCGGGACCGGCCCCCTCCGCTCTCAGTTTCCACGTTCCTGATGTCCCGTGTGGACCCCTGTGCTGTCAGAACAGTGCCCGTGCAGGTTTCTCAGGTTAACGAGGACATCGCCACGTCCCCGAGTGGGTCACAGACACCAGCTGGTTTCTCGCTGGACGCGGCCGCAGTGACACGCGGGGCAGCAGCCTGTTCACGCAGGCGGTGGGCTCTGCCCTCCTGCTGCAGGGGCCCTGGTGGGCACAGGGCGGGAAGGGCCAGGAGAAGCAGGGGTCACACGCTTCCGGCTGTCTTCACACAGCTGTCACCCCGGCCTCTCAGGCCTGGGTTTGGGCTCAGAGGGTAAGAATCTAGCTCAGCAATGTTAACCTCACCACACAGTTTACTCCCTGCCTTCAAATCAACTTACTCAGAGAAGGACCATACCTTACAAATACTACTTTCGTGTCAATTAAAAAAAACATTATTTGTTGATATAATGCCTAATTACACACCTGTGTGTGTGTGTTAGTCACTAAGTCGTGTCCGACTCTTTGTGATCCCATGGACTATAGCCTGCCAGACCCCTCTGTCCATGGGATTCTCCAGGCAAGAATACTGGAGTGGATTGCCATTTCCTTCTCAAAATTACATACCTAACTACATACACTTTAAAACATCTCTTTTTTGATAGTTAGGTTAGTTCCAATAAGGAATCAAACTATACTACGGATTTTTAAAAACTCACAATATTTATCTACTGCTACTTAGCAAACTAGTCAGCCCAGCAGGCACACTGTCATTCTTTCCGTTTCTGGTTTTACAACATGCTGTGATGTTGGTTTTTTAATGAAGAGAACTGGTTCTTTAGAGCATCATTGTCCTTTAGACAAGAGCAATATAAAAAACAAAGAAGGTCTTGGTGACTTCCCCAAGGAGTTCCCACAGAATTCTGTCCCCATCCCAGCTTGAACACACCAGCCCATGCTGTACGAGTTCCCATGACTTTCCATCAAAGCTCATGATCAAATTAAATATGGTACATAAATAAATATATGGCACAAGAGCAACGATTACTTCTTCACTCCATCTTCCTCCAAGGGGCAGAAAAACACACATCCTTCTAGAGGACAAGTCATCAAAATCATTCTTATTTTTAAGAGAAAACCAAAACAGCTTTCTGAAAAGCAAAACAAAACAGGAAGGATATTCTTTCCCATTCCTATAACTAAAAGATAATTTAAAAAAGTATTTGCTAACTTTCCCAGAAAATGCACCTTTGGCTAAAGTTAGTATGTAACCTAAGAGGATGATAATTTAGGTGGACAGAAGCAGAAACATCTCAGCCGAATCTATTCTTAAGGAACTAACTTCTAGGAAGTCTCCGGATCATGTTTGCTGTGCTTGCCTGCAAACCTGGTGATTCCTGGGTAAGAAAGCCCTTGCTGGTGGCTGTGCGTCCTTGCAGACCTAAGGACGTTCACTGCTGTGATTCCGTCACCGATGGGATGGATGTGTCCCCGTTTGTACTGGACACAGGCAGGCACACTCGGTTGTCATTAAAGGCATCTCTGTGGACTTGAGCTAAGCCAAGGGCACAGTTCAGAGAGCAGAGGCACCAGGGGAGTGCGTGCCCCGTGCAGGAAGCGTGAGGTGTGGCTGCGTGTGGGTGTTCAGTTTCCTGAGAAGAGGTGACCTCGTGGCAAGTCCACCTCCCTCACAGGTGGGCACTGGTCAGTCTCCGAGGTCCAGTGGCCTCCGTGTCCAGCGTGACCATGGCTGGTCCACCCATAGCCCCTGTCCCTCCGTGAGGAGGGGCCGCCCTGCAAGACTCTGGGCTGAAAATGGTGATTTTGCCACGTGCGCATCACAACTGTCGTAATTCTGAAAATGCAGTTGGAACAGTACTAAAATCATTCTTCACTTTTTCTTTTTTTCCAGAGATGCTTTGTGAGGCAGTGGAAAATAAAACAGTTTCTCAAGTTTCATTAAAAAGTAAGTTCTCGTGTTACCTCGGGTGTCCTGGACCTATTTCAGCCTTCACTTATTTTTATCTTTTTAATCATAATAAGCCACTGCCACGGGGCCTGCTATTTTTGGAAGGAGAGAATGGGACAGTGGAGGGGCTGGATGACAACAGTCACGGTTTTAATAAAACATGACCCTCCCAGCTGGATGTGGGTTGGCCCTGACAGGCACCTCTGTTACGCGGGACTGCCAGCCATTAAAACAGAATAATTGTCCTGCCTCCATGGCCACTTCCTCATTTAGCCTGAATACTCCAAATAATGCAAACGGCCCGTGTGGAAACTGCAGCATCCGTGGGGAGTGGGGGCCACGTGACAGGAGGGTCCCCGCTCGCCCCTGGCCTCCTGCTGGTGTGTGCGGTGGACGCCTTCCATGTGACCCGGGCCATTATTCTACCCTTGCCAAGCTCGCTCCGCGTTGCTCACTGGGGTCATTAAACCACCGGCAAGCACTTTTCCAGGGCCTGCTCTGTGCCGCCGGGGGACACATTGCCCCAGTGATGAAGTTCCTATTCCGACAATTAACAGAGTTGGAAAAATAAAAAAAATTAAGAGACCCGTTTAATTAAAAAGTAAAATTGAATAAATGGAGCTGGACAAGGAGCCGCTGTGGGTTTGGCAGGCGTGCCCCATCCCTGGCTTTGGGAGCTCAGGCCCCCTCCCCAGCTGCAGGCACCCCTGGACCCACGACAGCCAGCCAGTCCTTCTCTGTGGGGCAGGGGAGGTGGTCAATGAGGTCAGAGGTGCCCGCTCCGAATCTGGGGCTCTCGGGACCGCCCAGCACAGGATCCATGACCTCCCAGCTGGCGCCAGTTTTGGTCAGAAGATGCCACCCATGAAAGAAGCTCGGGGGACCTGGGTTCGCAGGAAGAGAAAGCCCGCCTCAAAGCTAACCGTGACCTTGAACTAAGCCGTCAGCCCTCCGAGCATCAGCAGTAGGTCTATCAGGTGTGACTGTGTCCGCACATGGCGGATGAGAGAACGACTGCGTCTAAAGGCAACAAGGGGCAGAGGGGTGACTGCCGCTCTCCCTCCCCGAGGCGGGGAACCCAGGGAGGGGCCAGGGGCCCGCACGCTGCTCCTTCTGTCCCATTTCATAATGAAGCACCAGGGTCAGAAGGGAGCCGGGGACAGGCAGACCCAGCACCCGCCACCCCACGATGACCAGCGCCACGAGGGCCTGCACCCTGCTGGGCCATCACCCCACCACCCTGCTCGGACAGGCCGCCTGCCCCGCCCGGCCCAGGCCCGTTGCTCCTGCCACCCGGGGGTGCTGTGTCGCCTGAGCTCAGAGGGGCAGACCCCGAGCCCCACCCAGGCCCACCCGGGGATGCTGTGCTGCCTGAGCTCAGAGGGGCAGACCCCGAGCCCCACCCAGGCCCACCGAAAGCTCTAACAAGATCCCAGGGACCGGACATGGTAAGCAGACCCCAGGGACTTGGTTCGCACCCACGAACGTCCGGGGAGCCCTGGGCTGGCCAGGGGGCAGGAAGGGGAGCAGACAGGAAACCTTTTGGGTGCCACGGAAGAGAAGTCTCTAGAGCGGCTGTGCTGAAGTCCACACCCACATCCCTGTGGACAGAAAAGCATGCTTTCCTCACCTTCAGAATATTCTGAACTATCGTTCAAATCTCTGAGAAGAGGTTTTTGTGCTGCAGGCCCTGGGCTGCCCGTGGACAGACAGCTAAGAACTTCTGGCTGCTCACTGGGGGGCGAGGCTGGTGGCAGGGGTCCGGCATGGACCTCTCACCTGCTCACTGGGCAGTGCCCCTAGTTCAGTGTCAACTAACGGTCTCGGAGCTCCCAGCCCCCCACACTGGGCACGGAGGGGTGGACGTCCTTGTCTCCGAGGGCGCAGGCACGGCTGCTACAGGCAGCAGGCCCAACCTCCTGGCTCCAGAGTCCCTCCAGAACCTCACCAGGCCCAGGCAGGTCCTGAATACCATAGCCGTCACGTCTGCCTGCGTCCCCACCCCGGCTCGGGCCCAGCTCGCACAGGGTGACCCGGACACTCAGTCCCGCAGCCAGCCTCACCCACTAACCCCTGACCTCCTCGCGGCACCGAGCCCACCTGGAGGGTCAACTGTACCTGAGTGCTGACAAAACCCACTGACAGCAGAACCTGTTTGCTCATTGCATAAAGATCATATCCATAAAGATTTGGACAAAAAAATAATAATAATAATAACCACAGAAGGCATGAAGGAAAAAGTGCAACACCAACTTGGTAATCGATGCTTAAACTCCTAATTTGGAAAACATTGGAAAGAGAGCGAAGCAGGAAGGCAGAAAATTCGGGCAAATGAGACAGGTCCCATAATCTTCAGGACATATTGACCCTGGAGTAGGAAAAAAGCAAAAACCAAGATTGAATTTTTGTATTGATTATCTAATTATTAATCTTTATAGAAGCTATTCCAACACTGCACATAATGAGTAATTCATCAAAGTATATTAGGTGCCATGGAAGTTGCCTTCAGTATAAAGGGCCATTAAGTTTCTTGTAATTGCACATTACTGGAGCTTTCCTCGCTCTAAATCAAATCAACGGGACCGGCACACACGCACTCTAATTGACTCTGTAATGACGCCATGCCCCTGGTGGCCACGAAAACGAGCGGCCTCGCCGCACGACCCCGGCCCCACGGCCCGGTCTCAGGTCTCCAGTCCCATGACCCCAGCCCCGCGGCCCCGTCTCAGGTTGCAGCCCGCGGAGGAGCGCGGCCGGGTCCCACACCCCTCGGGGGACTGGGCAGGGGATCCCCTGCGTTTCCTTCCGGAATGGAAAGGTCGCCCAGACTGAGGACTGGGCAGCACGGGGGACCAGGGACCCTCCCCGCAGAGGGTCTCACAGGCTGGTTTCTGGAGGAGGTTCTATCAGTTGACCTTGCCTGCACTTGACAGATGTGGAACGAAGGCTGGAAATGTGTCCCCCACGCTGACGACACTGCACTTCCTGTGTGACCCAGGGATGCCACTGGAGGCAGAGAAGCGGCAGCCCCTGAGGCTTTGCTCCATCTCTGCTTCTTCTGAAACGGCCTCCAAGTGACCCAAACCTAAACCTGGATTCACCGGCCTCTGTGACTCACGGGCAGCTGCTAGGGCGCCGTCTAGAGCGCGGCTCTCTCCCAGAATTGTTACTTATATTTTAAACACTGTTTAACCTGCTCTCCCTGACTGCACTCTAACTTCCCTGGGGTGAGGCATCTGATCCGGTCAGGTGCCTCGACTACCCTGCGATGCCCAAGCAGAGCCAGCAATCTGCAGACACTGGTTGATTTCTGTCCTCTTTGAAAGTTGGATTACTCTCTTCCAGGAGCCTCACCAAGGCTGAGTCTGGGCCCCGCAGGCCTCAGAGCTCTCGTTCTCCAGCTGTGAAGTCATGGCCACAGTAACTTCACAGCATCTTCCTTCTGTGGGGCAGAGCTTGGAAACTTAGCATTAATTCCTTCTCTGTTTATCTAAGTTATATTTCTTTTTTTTTTTTTTTGCAGAAGAACACTTTTAAACATTAATTAATTTTTGGCCACGCTGGGTCTTCGTTGCTGCAGGCAGGCGTTCTCTAGTCACAGATACGGGGCTGCTCTTCGCTGCGGTGCTGGGCTGTGGCACACGGCACTCTAACTGTGATGCCTTCTTGTCTTGGAGCGCGAGCCCCAGGCGCGCGGGCTCCAGCGGCCGTGGTGCACGCGCTGCAGCGGCCCGAGACCTGCGAAGCCTTCTTGGCTCAGGCGTCCAACCTGTGTCCCCTGCATTGGCAGGTGGATTCTTAATCCACTACCACCAGAGATGTTCTATCTAAATCTGATTTCTGAAGAAGCCTTGATATAGCTCTTCAAAAACAAAACCAAAGAACCAGCATGTGGAGAACAAGCTAGGTAGGATATTTGTTCACAGTCAGTGTCAGCTCAGACTGAAGATCACTGAGGCCTTCCAGTGGCTTCTGGATGGGTCGTGTCTATACCCGAGCTGTGCTGGGCCTTCACATGGGATTCAGACTGAGCTTCAGGATAAATTAGGGGCCTATTTCCATCACAGGGCACGAAGAGACCCGAGATGAAGTGACAGGAGTTCTCGAGCCAGGAGTGGGGCTCCGAGCTCAGCACCTTCCCGCTGGTCATGGCCCCTGGTCCACAAATCATCAGACAAGCTCACTGCACAAAAGCATGGTCTTATCCAAATACTCTATAGATTCAGCAAGCCCTGGGTCAGGAATCCCACAAGTTTCTGCAAAGCCTTGTGGTGAGCAGGGGTACAAACTACTGGGATCCAAGGGCATGTTTCTAAATCCACGGGTCCTTTAAGCAGCCAGGAACAGGGAGGGCTCCGTGAGGGAAACTCCTCCAAGGATCCTGCATTTCTAAGTCTCCTCCTTACTCTACCAGTTAGGAAGTGCTGGACGGCATCTGCAGAGCGAGGCTCGCACCCCACGGCCCCCTTCCTGCCCTCTGTGTTGCTGGGTCTGGGGTGGGGGACAGGCGGGAACCCACTGAGGACCTCACCACCCCAGGCAGCCTAGGTGACCTCAGCACCGGCTCTGAAGACGTGAGTGATGGTGGTGATTGGACACCTCGAGCCGACCGATGGTGGCCGGGGGGCGTCAGCATGCGTATGGCTCACAAGTCGTGACTTCACAGCCAACCTGGGCTTGCGCAGAGAGAAACAGGACGCAGTGCAGAAGAGCGTAAGGCAGGCGAGGGCAGGGGTGCGATGCTGTGAGAGGCTGCTGGAGAGCCCAGGCCACAGCCCATTCGCAGGAGCCCACCTGGCTCGTCGGGTTAACCTGTCGCCGAGTTTCCATCCGCACACTTCTGCAGCTCACAATTCTGCAGCATCGTGGCAGGAAACCACGTACAGGACAGGGAGCTGGTGTGTGATCTGATGGGAACGACTGTCTCCATCTTGGTGAACAAAGGAGGTGTCATAGCTCGGGGGTTACAGGCGCAGGTGTGGGGGGTGATAGGCGTGGTGGGGTGTGACCGGTGTGTGTAGGGGTGACAGGTATGTGGGATATGATGGGTGTGTGGGGGTTGATGGGTTTGTGTGAGGGTGACGGGTGTGTGTGTGGGGTGACGGGTGTATGGGGGGGTGACGGGAGTGGTGGTGGGGTGACAAGTGTGTGTGGGGTGATGGGTGTGTGTGGGTGACGGGTGTGTGTGTGAGTGACGGGTGTGTGTTTGGGGTGACGGGTGTGTGTGGGGTGACGGGTGTGTGTGTGGGTGACGGGTGTGTGTGGGGGGGTGATGGGTGTGTGTGGGGTGACGGGTGTGTGAGGTGACAGGTTTGTGTGGGGGTGACGGGTGTGTGTGGGGGTGACAAGTATGTGGAAATGAGGGGTGTGGTGGTGGGTGACGGGTGTGTGTGTGTGTGGGTGACAGGTATGTGGAAGTGAAGGGTATGTGTGGGGGTGACGGGTGTGTGTGGGGGTGACGGGTGTGTGTGTGGATGACAGGTATGTATGGGGGTGACAGGTATGTGGAAGTGACGGGCATGTGTGGGGGTGATGGGCGTGTGTGGGGGTGATGGGTGTGTGTGGGGTGATGGGTGTGTGTGTGGGTGACAGGTATGTGGAAGTGACGGGTGTGTGTGGGGGTGACTAGGGTGTGTGGGGGTGACTGTGTGTGGGGGTGATGGGTGTGGTGGTGGGTGACAGGTGTGTGTGGGGTGACAGGTATGTGGAAGTGATGGGCGTGTGTGGGGGTGATGGGTGTGTGTGGGGTGACAGGTATGTGGAAGTGACAGGTGTGTATGGGGGTGACGGGTGTGTCTGGGGTGACGGGTGTGTCTGGGGGTGACAGATATGTGGAAGTGATAGTGTATGTGGGGGTGATGGGTGTGTGTGGGGTGACGGGTGTGTGTGGGGGTGACAGGTATGTGGAAGTGACGGGTGTGTGGGGGGGTGACAGGCCTGGGGGGGGCTGCCAGGCAGGGCAGAGGGCGCTGTGCTTCGCTGCCTGGACAGTGGACGGGTGCTGGAGGACAATGGCCTGTGCTCCCAGGGCCGTCTTCCATCCAGCAGAACACCGAGGTGACAGGCAGTCTCCGAGATACATGATTTCAGCTCCTTTCTTAAACTAAAATGCCTTAAAGCTGCCTGCACATCTCCCCTCCAACACGGCCGGGACGCTGCGTTTCCAGCGTGGCTGCAGACGGCCCTGTGCCGCCAGAGCAAACACTCAGGTGGCGGCCCGCGGCGGCCTCCTCTGCTGCCACCACCGCTTTTCCTCTGACCGACCGTCTGCCAAGAGGAAATCACTTGCTGCCCTGGGAGCCTGCGAATCCCAGAAAACAATCTTAAATCCACAAAAATAATTGAACTTCGCTTCTACTGAGCCGCCCATTCCATTCTGATTTTTATTACAATGTCAACAAGAGTTTAATTTGTTTTAAAGTTTAGGTTCTTAAACCTGAGTGATATACGGTAGTTTACAGCTTGCTGGCAACAGCTACTGTGGACAGAAAAAAAAAGGAAAGTGCACAGAAAGGCGATTCTGAGTCTGATGCTGTGAAAGCCAGGAGCCCGGCCAAGAGCAGCAGACAGCAGGCTCTCCCGCAGCCAGGATGGGGCCCCGACACGTGACGCGGTCTGTCCCCTCCCGGCCAGTCTCAGTCTGGGGACAGCAGTTATGAGGAAATGCCCAAAGTGTGGTTTCTCTCATCAAAAGCAGCCAGGTCACCTTGGTGCTGCTGTCTTGCCTGGGCGCCATCCTAAAGACGACCCCAGAGGAAACTCTTGAGGGGAGGAAGCGGCCCCCCCGGGTGTCCCCTCAGGTACCTCCCCCTTCCAGGTGTCTCCCCACCGGCTGTCCCACACCCTGGGTGTCCTCCTCGGGTGTCCCATGTACCCCCATTCCGGGTATCCCCCTCTGGGTGTCCCCACCATGCTGGGTGTCACCCCCAGGGGGTCTGTCCTGGGTGTCCCCCAGTGTCCCCGCCCCCAAGTGACCCCACCCTACCAGGTGTCACCCCCCAGGGGGTCCCCCCTGCGTGTTCCCCCAGTGTTCCCACCTCTTGGGTGCCCCCCCGGGTGTCCCCACCCCAGTGACCTTCTCATTCACCGATTTTGGTCTGTGAGTTTCCTGTCTGTACAGAATGCTCCGACCTCACTCACACTCACAGGTGAGAAGTTAGCTCCCGAGGTCGCTGCTGGGGCCCTGCCCAGTCTCGGCTGAAACCTCCGCAGAGACACGGAGTGGCCTGCAAACCAACCGGGCTCGGCACATCGAGAGAGGATGGGGAGGCCTGAGACGGGCTGTCCCCGGAGCCCCAGGGGCAGCAGAGGGAGCCGGCCGGGCCTGGTTCACGTCTGGATGCCAGGCCTACCCAGCCACACCTCCCTGCTTCCTCCTGCCAGGCCCGCCGGCCGGAGCCAGGGCATCATGGTGGTCTCTCCACGCTGCCCAGGGCGCTCCCAGGCTGTATCTGGAGAGCGGCAGCTGTGCAGCCTGATACGGTGAGTGGGGAAGCCTTCCCGGGGAGGGCGGGAGGGCTGGGGCTGATAAGGCCCCCCGCCCCAACAAGGACTCATCCAGCACTGTGCGCTCTGCTTCAGAGCAGAAGAGAGCCAGCCCCGGGTTCTGGGCGATAACTGTCCACGTCCTCTGGAGGCCGGCGCGGCCCATTGTCTCAGGACCAGGCTGTGATTAGTCGGGGTCCCCTGGGCCTGATAAGGGCGGATGTTTGAGAGGGGGGATGGACCGTCTTTATTCTTAACTGTGTGGAAGCGTCCACTTTGTAATCTGTAAGGAAGGAAGAACCCGGTGTCAAAATTCAGACTGAAAAGGGTAAAGGGGCTTAAGGCTTTGTGCCCAGCCAACGTGAGGACCCACATGGCTCACGCTTTAAAGAGAATCCTTTATTTACTAAACTAAGTGATGGAGAAGCACACATATTTTTATTCCCCAAGAGAAACTCTGCTATCAGCCTTATTTTGTGTCATAAAAATATAGAATTTGTGAGTTTTCTCCCATCGCGTCTGAAAAAGGGCTGTGTATGTTCCACACACAGAAGCAAACACACACGATGCACACATGCCTTCACTTTCAAAGCACTTCTCTCCTTTGGCATCGAGTGTTTTAGCAAAACCATATGTAATACCAGTGACGCTGCATGAGAGGCCAGACCTAGAAACATCCCCAGGCCGGGCTGCCTCTCTGGACACCTTCATATAAATGGACCCACATAAAATGTGGTCCTTTGTGTCTGGGTTTTTCACTCCACATGTTTTCAAGGTTCAACCATGTCCTACCACGAATGGGTACTGCATTCCTCCTTGTGGGTACGGATATAGCACACTGTTAAAAATCTGTTCCATGGATGTTTAGGTTGTTTCACATGTTTGGATATTACACACAATGTCGCTAAGGACATTTCTGTGCAAGTCTTCATGTGTACATACGTGTTCACTTCTCTGGGTAGATGTCTGAGCGTGGGATTGTCGGGTCTTCTGGCAAAGGCACGGCCCAAGTGACTGCGCTCCTTATATCCCCACTGGTAACCTGCCAGAGTTCTATTTCTCCACGTGCTCTCCATAAGTTGCTACTGTCTCTGATTTTTCACAGCATCTCTCATGGGTGTGAAAAGGCATCTTCCTGGCATTCCCCAAGACTAATGATGTTGAGTATCTTTTCATGTATTTATTAGCCATTCATGTATCTTCTCTGGAGAAAGGTCTACTTAAATCTCTTACCCAGTTTTTGACTAGGCTGTCTTATTACTGAGATATGCAGCTTTTACATGTGCTGAGTATAAGTCCTTTATAAGACACTTGTTTTGCAAATACATCCATCTCGCACGTTGCTTGTCTATTTTTTTGGCCATGCCACACGGCTTGCAGGATCATGGTTCCCCCGATCAGGGACTGAACTGGGCTGTGTGGCCACACTCCACGGAGTGGGGGGAGGGGAACAGCCCCGAGTTACAGCACCACAGATCATTTCCCAAGGTCCACTTTCCCTTGAATACATGCCTTCCAGTTTGCTCTGCCTCTGGGTAGTTGTCAGGTTCTGGAATAATTGATCTGAAAGTTGTGTCGGTGTTTTTACTGCTTTTAGGGACTGATATCTCACCAAGGTCCTCTCTTCATCACTTCGGAAGTCCTGCCTCTCCCCCAGTTCTCCCTGGGTCATCAAAAAGTGCCTCCACTAATAACAGGGATTCTCTGGTGAAGGAAACACATGCCACACTCCACACTTCTCTTTGGCTTTCGAGGCGAGTCCACACATGAAAGCTAGACTCCTGAGCAAGAATCTTTGCTCACTGCATCTTAATGACACAGCTCGACCTCAGGGGGCCCAGAGCCAGCACTGACATAGGGGCTGGCGGGCGGGTCACGGCGGGCCCCGGTTCTGTCCCTGCTGCACTCCGAGCAGCTCCTGTGACACGTCTCCCCGAGCTTCAGCCTCCCTCTCTGAAAGCAGGGGCTGAACCGGCGCTTCTGCCCGCTCAGGGCTGCTGTGAGGCGGAATTCGTCAACAGAGACCATATGTACAGTCACTCTGGAATGAGCCCAGCCCACACGCTGGCACTACTCTCGTCACCTGGGTTTTCTGTGTGCTGGTGATAGTGGGTCAGGTAGGACACACACAGCTCTGATGGGAACACAGGTTCTCGAACACCATCCGTCCGGGTTCTTCTCGCCTGGACCCGGTGGACGGCTGTGCCAGGCAGTCACTGTCCTTCAGGAATCCACATGGAAGGGACATTCCTGTATCAGAAAGGTCACTCAGAAGTGCCACACACTGCTGGCCCTCTGCCTGGCCCTCTAGGGCAGGGCAGCCACGCACCTACTGCTCTCGAAAAGACAGGCGTCCAGCACATTTAGACAGGGCCCTCCGGCCCCGGTCACCACTCCTCAGAGACCCCAGGCCTGACTGCCCATCAGCAGCGAGGCTTCTGAGTACCCTTCCCCTGGTGTCACGCTCTGGGGACAGAGCACAGCCGTGTGCCAGGCATGGGCTCACGTGTCTGAGAGGACCTGCCAGGCCTGCTTGTTCTTCAGTGAGGAAGAGCTTTGAAACGTGTGGCATCGGAGAGCAAAGCCATGGAGAGCAGGCCTGGAACGGGGGCGGCACTGGCTAAGCCCCCTGGGAAGGTGCCCACCTCTCCGCAGAGGCACATCCACCAGGAAGACCACGTTCCGGTCCCGACGCACTCACCCGCCAACACTCTCCCTCTCGGGGCCAGCCTACAGGGACCACGCACCGCGACACGCCCATGGGGCCCCAGCACGGCAGGCCAGCACCAGCCTCTGGCCCAAGCAGAGCCAAGTGGCTCTGGCTCCACGAAACCTTCCCAGCTCTTCCCTCCGTTTCCTCCCCCCACATCAGATTCCTCTTTCTTTCCCTCAAATTAGTAACGTCAAACAATTCTCCACTTAGAGAAGGAAGTAAGCTAAGACCTAGGATTAAGGCAGAAGGTTAACATTAGCTGAAAGCAAACCACCAGATGCCCCTCAAGTGCCCAGAAAGCAACTGGGCTGAAGAACCCTGGATGAGAGTCGGGTGGCCCGCGCTTCCTGCTCATGTCAGCATCGGCATCCGAGGGACGCCCTGAGTGGTGGACACTGAAGCCGCGGGGTCACCCGAGCTGCAGGAGGCCAGGAGACGCTCGCTATCATGGCCCAGCGGCTGCGTCCCAGGGGCCAGGCACAGCGCCTATTTATAAAGGCCCTTACTCAGCGGAGACTCAGAGTGGCCCCTGCCTCCCCCCTTTCTTGAGGGGCAGATCCCGGCAGTGCGGGCGCAGCAGAAACACACACACCGGCCAGGACCACAGAAGCACATGGCCTGATCACCGCCCGGGGTGGGGTGGCAGCGTCCAGGGCTCCTGCCGTCACCGGCTGTCACTCAGGTCCATCTAGACAGGGAGGAGGGTATTTATTCTGAAGTCTCACACTGTCTGACCCTTGGAGGCATGGCGTCCCTGGCAGCCTGGCGTGGGTTCCCTGTGCAGACAGACTCATGTCCCTGTGAGGCTTCCAGGGCCGAGTGTGGAAAGGGCTCTGTGCCCTTCCAGACTCTCGGCTCTGGGAAGTGTGGGCGGGGGCTCTGCTCCCGGGACTCCTGTCTTGGGAGATGAGGCCTGCGGGTCACCAGACTGACGGTAGTCCCCACCCCAGCCACCTCCGGACACCGTGCCGTAAGGACTGACCCTCAGGACCCGTGCATGGCCAAGTGCGCCCTCCGCCCAGCGGGTAGAGCCCACCATCTAACGACCCAGCGTGTTTGATCCAGACTCTTTCAATCATCACTAGGAGTGGGGAGGCCTCAGAGCTGGGCCCTGGGCCAGGTTAGTAAAACTTTCCATGAGGAAAGTCTGCCTTCGGTCCCAGAGCAGCCCCAGCTCAGGAAGGAAGGGGGGTGTGGGGGGGTGGGGGGCGCAGGCAGACTCAGGCAGACATGGCCTGGCCGCCTGCTCCACCTGCTTGTTGTTTTAATGACATCGAGACTTCTGGAAACCCGAGACCCCTGGAGGGGCTGAAAGGGCCGACTGTGGCTGAGGCCGCAGGGTGGGCTGGGGGACACACGGGCGGGGTCAGCAGCGGCAAACAAGCGACACCCCGAGACTGTCGCTGGCTCACAAACTGGGTCCTCACGTCAGCAACACAGGGCCCCCCACGAAAAGACGGGACAGGCTGCGGAGCTTCAGGGGCGTTCACAATGCTGCCAGCAGATCCACGTCAACGGGGGCAAGTCCAGGACACAGACATCAGTGTGTACGCGAGTGTGAACCACCCACACATACACCTGAGGACTGAGTTCACGGCACAGACTGCTGTGCACACATGTGAACTGCCCACGTGTACAGCCAAGGAGCGAGTCCAGGACACAGACTGCTGTGCACGTGTGTGTGAACTGCCATGTATACACCCAGAGGGGGAGTTGCTGGGCAGTTGCGTAGCTCAGCCCAGGGAGGAGCAGGTCACAGAAACCACCAAGGAAACATTGTAGCTTTTATGACACATTCAATCCACATTTAAAATAAGAGAAGACCACAAAGCTAATTTTTTTAAAAAAGGTATCCAGTGATACCGCCATGATTGAGAAATCCAAAATGAAAGTTTAAATTCCATGAATGTTGTTGAACCAAAGAATAAATTATAACCAAAGTTACTTATGGGCCAGATACTATTGATACAACAGCAGAAACACCCGAAAAACAAAGAAACGGGGTTCACTTGAGGCGCGCCTTGAAGCAAATGGAGGTTTGGCAGCAGCACTGGCCCTGTGCGTAGGGCTTCACTCTGCATGAGGCACGGGCGTCCCGTTTAAGCTACGGCACCTTTCCTGTCTCGGAAAGATTCACGTACGCGCTCCAAACGCCCTGGCTCCCTGGAACTGGACATGCTATGCTACTATTGCGCTTTTTACTCTACACTTCTGGAAAACGAAAACCTCAAATAAAACACCAGACACACGTGAAATGAGCTCCCATTGCTCACAGGCCCGGCACCACGAGCATCACAAGCAAGCCCGAGGAGCCCCCACAGGCCCCTGACTCCTATCGGCCAACACAGCGCCTCTGAGAGCCCAGTGGGGAGGGCGCACAGCCTGGCAGGAGTCACCCTAACCATCATCGTGGGGTCAGCCTGGCAGAAGTGCCCTGAACCGTCACAGTGGGGTCAGCCTGGCAGAAGTGCCCTGAACCGTCACCGTGGGGTTAGATGCGCAGTCGCTCTATTCCTGAGCCTGTGTGAGGCTGAGTTCCCCACGGGAGCTGCAGCAAATGCCAGGCCCTCCTGCCCTGGGGGTGGCGCCAGGGCTTGCAGGACAAAGCCCAGGAGAGGGCAGGGCAGGCCCCCCAGCGGCACCAGAGCTAACCCCCCTGTTCTGCGGGGAGGAGACTCCCCTGTACCCTCCACCCCGTCCTAGTTCCCTGGTCTGTACCGTCAGTCAATCCCATTTCTCACCTCTTCCTGGGCTCAAACGACGAGGATGGAGTGTCTGCTTGTTAATGTCAAGGCTACTTGAAACCAATGGTTTCTAATTTTCTGATTTAGTTTTTCACCCTTGTTTCCATCTTCCCTGTCCATACCTTCCTGAGTTGGGCTGCAACTTCAAACCCAGACACGAGTAGAGACCCACGTGGCCTGGAGTGAATTCCAACGATCCCCCCAATCCTCTCCAGATCTTTCACAGGGGCCTGTTTCTAAATCAGGGATCGGCCCCAGCCCATGGATTCCCTCTCCCTGCAGGGCTCAGGGCTGCACCACACGCCCCTGGGATCAGGCCTGGGGGCCGCACTGCACATACCCCTGGACACCAACCCTCTTCACAAATTAATTTTCAGACACCTCGACCACATATGACGTGTAAAGGTGAGGCCAGTGAGGGATTAGATTACTGGTGCCCTCTTAAGTCATCCAAGCATTACAGAAACCCCTCGAGGCCCCCACTCGCCCCATGACACCTGCATACCCCCGCCACCATCCCAGTCAGAAAGGACCAGTGAGATCTGCCCCAACCCCCTTGGTATCCAGGCTGGGAACTCAGGTCCCCATGCTCACGACGCCTTTATTCTGCACCAGACGGTCTTCTGAGGACTGACAAGGGGCTGACTCGCATTTACACGGTAGCTCCCGTGAGCGAGTGGGTCCCGGGCTGGGACCATGGTGAGCAGAGACGGCCTCTCTAGGAACCCACAAGCACAGCCCACAAAGGGGGCGCCTGCTGTGAAGTGAGCATTTAGGAACAAGAACACTCATGAGCTGGTGAGCTCACGTGAGGAAGGAGCCAGAGAGGCACCAGAAGGGCCCCAGGACGCCCGATCGGATGGAGACCTGCTAGGCCCGGGGTCCACCTGAGCGGACGGGGACCTGCCAGGCCCAGGGCCCTCCTGGTCACTGGGCTGGGGGCTGTGACCAGGTGTCCCCACCAGGAAGGCCCATGTGCCCCGGGTCCAGCTGTACCCACACCTCAGGTGGGAATGGGCACCAAGGGTGAGGGTGGGTGCTGGGACCGCACGCCCAGCGACTCTCCCCAGAGGGTCCCTGGGGCAGAACACAGGCGTGGGGGAGACGGCAGTCATGGAAAGAAGACGCCCACGTGTCTGGCTCCGATTTCAGGGAAAAGGCCAGGAGCCTCAATGGTGGAGGCAGAAAGGCCGAGGTGGCCGATAGGGGGTGGGGGTGTGGGGCCACGCCCAGGACAGTCCTGCGGTTCTCGGGTACCCCGAGTCCTGTAGCAGGGGAGCTGGGCGGCAGGTGGGCACTGGGTCATAGCCTGCTCAGGGACTGACTTACACCGGGGAGATGGGCTGCTGGCTGACGGAGGCCAGACGCCCACATGGATGCGCCATGCGGGGCCCACGCAAGCACTGAGTCACCTGACAACACCTGGGGCCCTGGCCTTTTGTCCCAAAGCAAGAAAAAAAAATCTCTCGACCAGGTGCCATCTATCATCATTTCATAGGAAGACCTCGTATCAGAAAGTCTGCATCATCAACCTAACTGCAGGCATCCCCAAAACACGCCCTACATCCACCCAAACTCGTCCCCGCAGAGCGGGTGCTGTGCTGGGTGGGTGCACTGGAGTGCCGCCCCACCTCCCCACCTGATCACTGGGCTCCCAGGAGGCACAGTGGTGAAGAGCCTGCCGGCCCGTGCAAGAGACACAGGGGCTTGATCCCTGCATCAGGAAGAGCCCCCGGATCTGGGTAACCCACTCCAGTGTTCTTGCTGGAGAATCCCACGGACAGAGGAGCCGGGAGGGTTACAGTCTAGGGTTGCAAAGAGCTGGACGCGACAGCCAACACGCACAGAACACATGGCTTCACAAGCTGAAGAGAGCGAAAGCCACTCACTTTTAGCTATTTGACCACTTAATGATGGTTCACACAACTAGAGAGGCACTTCAGACACTAAGCAACAAGCTGGGCCCACAGCCGAGTCCAAGGAGGCCTCTTGTTCTCACGGGACATTTCAGCTGGTAGAGGCCGTGTTCCAGGGACTGTGGTCACCACACCTGGCATTGCCACAGGGACCACGTGCCCCCAGGATGCACAGCACAGGCACCCACTGGGCGGGGATGGCGTCCCCCACTGGCCGGCGGTGGTACTGCTGACCGCCGGGACTTCCTGGTGTGACACACACCAGGCATATTCCTGGGGCGGTGGGCACGCTCCAGGCCGGGGCCCCTCGGCCCAGGGCTGGGCATGCGCCTGCTGCGGCGGGCACTTACCGTCATCCAGGTCGAGCGGGTCCAGCTCCTGAGGCTCTCGCTTGACCGTTACGGGAATGGGGGCCAGACTACGATTACTGTCCTCACGCACCTCGGGCGGCGGCAGGGGCCGGGCGGTGGCGGGCTCGCTGCTCGGAACCTCGGGTGGCTGGTGCTGCTGGTGGCCCGTCCCGCAGGGGTGCGCTGGGCCACAGGGCTGCAGGCGGGTCAGCTCTCGGGTCCCGGGCGGCAGCGGAGAGGAGGGGCTGTGGGGACAGAGCGCTGGCCGGCGCCCCGGGGAGCAGCTACCGCTTGACGTCGGACTCACCTGTGGCTGCAGCAGAGTGGGGGGCGGTGGCTGGGGGGTCCCGGGAGGCACGCCCGAGGGTCTCGGCGCCTCCTGGCCGGCGAGGACCCCGCCGACTGGCCGCGGAAGTCCGAGGGGGCTGTGGCCCGGGCCGGCCGTGGCCGAGCCGTAAGGGGCGCAGGAGAGGTCGTGGAGCTCAGGGCTGGCACTGCCCTGCGGACGGGGCGGGAAGCCGGGCATGAGGCAGGCTCCCGGGTCGGGCGGCAGGGCGAGCGGCTGGCCGTAGCAAGGCTTGGGGAGCGGGCTCAGGCCCTGGCTCATTGGTCCACAGGTGAGGGCAGGCTCGTAATCATCGCTGGGCTCCGTTTTTATGATTGGAACTGCGAGGAGGAAAAAAAAAAAATTAAATAAACATGAGCTGCAGATGGGAGCACCGGGGCAGGCTTGTGGCTAGGATACTCTCTGAAAACAAACAGCGCTTTGACTGAGTCCCTGTGTGTCTCCTGCCTGGTTCTCCCACCCAATTAAAACGAGGGCGTGAGTCATCGGTTCGGGAGAGCTGCAGCTGGTTCTCAGGCCGAGAGCACTGTTTTCCTTGGACTCTCCTGCGGCACTAATGTGCTATAAAAACCCATCTGTGAGCTGTAGCAGAAGCCTGGACCCAAGGGCCTGTGGATTTGTAGCAATCAAAGCGAAAATTTTAACTTGGATGTACTACTGCGTTTCTGCTGCTACCGACATACTATCTGATAAATGTCTGACATGGGGTGAACTTGAGCAAAGAGTAAGATGGCGCTTAGAGATCAGTAAAAATCCAACGGAAAAGGTGAGTGTCCACTTGCTGCAGGAGAGAAGCCTTCAGCCGTTAGACAAGGAAACGCTTTTACACCAGCAAGAATGCCAGCCCTCCTTCCTGTGCACAGGTTCGTTCCCAGGGGAAAATGCACGACTACGGCCACAGGGTCCGGCACAGTGCCTCTGGGTACTCCCAGCATGCTGAAAGCCAGGCTGGAAATTGGCACCACGGGCGCTGGATTGTCCCTTCCCTCCAGGCTGTGGGCCTGACCAGGCCCCAAGGGCACTGAGCCCCATGCCCTGGGGTCTGCGGTGGGCTGGGGTCCACCACGGCCACCCTGCCTGGCGGCTCACTTCCTGTGTCTCATTTCTCCTTGGTTGCTGCCTCTTACGCACATGCTCACAAGAGACACCCTGATGGTCGCATTCCCTGGAGAGCGATTGGCGAGAGCACAGTTGATTTCACAACAGACGCCTAGCGCTGCCGTGCGCAGACGGAGGAAGGACAATGAGCTGTCACCAGATCCTCCTGATCACGTCTTCGCCTCTTCGTGTGTGTGGGGCTGGCCTCCTGGAGTTGGGGTGGGCGGCGCGGAGGGAACGCCCCTCACCATCCCAGCCCGCGGGCCTCTGCGCACCCAGCCTCCGCCTTAAGTAAATAAAGCTCCTCTCTCAGACGCAGCTTTGCTGTAACACAGTCTAGACCCAGTGCGGGTGCACATCTGTTCTCTGTTATGGCTGGTGCCTGCAACCCACAGCAGCCTGGAGGACCAGGACTGGCTTTCCCAAAGCCCGTCCACAGGGCGCCTGGGCAGCGCCGTGGCCGCATAGCTGGGACCTGGGGACACTGACGTGAGAGCACGTGGCCCCGCTCAGGGTCACCAGGTCCCGGCTTGCACCTGGGATGCCTAGCGGAGTCGTTCCCTTTGGTCTTGCCCTCCCTGTGCCCCCTCCCCAGCCCTGTTCCCATTCTTCCTGCCTGTGTGGGCAGAGAGGCACCGGGTCCCCAGACAGTGCTGCAGCTGGAAGGCTGGGGAGAAGCATAGCGGGTGATGGCCACCGTGCGGCCTCCTGCGGGCAGAGCCAAGGTCATCACTCACATCCCCAAAGTCAGGTCAGGTGGAAAGCTGGGGTGTCCCTGGCATCCTTGGACAGGACGTGTCCAGCATGGCAGGTGTGGGCACGGCAGGCATCCTCACTCCCGGCGCTGGTCGGTCTCCATCAGCCAGGCCGACTCCCGCAGCCCTGGCCTTCCCAGTGCCCATGCATCACTCGCAGTCCTTTGCTGGGAGAGAGACTTCTCTCTCAAGCACATAGCTGCCAGGGCTTTGTGTGAGGGGCTCCAGACACCACTGGGCAGGATTCAGGGATGCCTCACAGGCTGCTGGCGGACACAAAGAAGGGCCAGCTGACCCAGGTTGACTGCACATTGGGAAACACCCGCAGGTCCTGGTTCCCGCAGCAGCCCTATGGGTCTCCCATGTTGGTATATGTCTCCCACGGTTCCATGGGTGCGGGTTTCCTGTGACTCTAAGTTCCCCTTCGTGCGGGCCTCCCACAGCCCCGTGGGTGCGAGTTTCCTGTAACTCCGTGTCCCCTTTCGTGCGGGTCTTCTGTGGCCCAGTGGGTGCGGGTTTCCTGTGACTCCGTGTCCCCGTTCCTGCAGGTCTCCCACGGCCCTGTGGGTGTGGGTATCCCGAGACTCTGTGTTCCCCTTCTTTCGGGTCTCAGGCAGCCCTGTGGGTGCGGGTTTCCCGAGAACTTCCTGTCCCCCTTCTTGCGGGTCTCCTGCGGCCCTTGGGTGCGGGTCTCCCATGACTCCGTGTCCCCCTTCCTGGGGGTCTCCCATGGCCCCATGGGTGTGTGCAAGACCCGGCCCTTCAGCGTGGGTGTGCTACTTCCCCATATGGATGCCGCAGGATGCAGAGACCACGGGCCCCAGGGGAGGGCACCCGCTGGGCCCAGGGCTGTTCGGAGTCCAGACTGGGTCCCCAAGGTTCGGTGCGCCTGTGGGCCCCACGTCCGAAGGCGTGTGCAGAACCACTTTCAGATGCGACCCCTCCCCTCCAATCTGCACACCCATGGTCAGCAGCGGCCACAGCCTGGGGCTTCTGCAGTAAGCACCATCCCCTCAGCCTGGGGCCCCATGTGGAAGCCACTTCAGGAGACGCCTCGACTGGGTCCGAGCCCCACGTGCCTCCTGACTGGGGCTCCAGCCCTGAGTCCCACATCCCAGTGAGGCGGTGGGGAGAGGGGGCCGGGGGCCTTGATGGAGTCACCAGTCCTACGGGTCACAGGCCCCACGATGCGCCTGCCTGCTGCCCGCTGGGAAGCCCGGTGTGAGGCGGCTCCCGCGCGGGCGAGGTGGCCTCTCCAGGAGCCGGCCGCCTGCCTGGGGTGGTCCGGGCTCCAGGCCGCGGCTCCGTGGACCATGCTGCGGAGCGGGGGAGGCTTCCAGCCAGCACCATAGGAAGCGGCAGGGGGCGCGCTGCGGCGGGGCCTTCCAACGGGGCAGCACTGGCGCCTGTCACCAGACAAGCCCCGCGGCTGCTCCTGCGCATGCGCGGGCCGGACGGCGCCGGTTACGCCCTGCGCCGGCGCGGACGTGCAGGGCCCAGGGCCTCGGAGCAGCATGTCCGGCAGGTTAAAACAAGGCCCTCGGGGCTCCTCTCCCACGCCGGGTTCTCAGCCTCGTGCCAGGGCAGGCTCACCTCCTTCCTCAGGTGCCCCTCCAGCGCTTTAACCAGCCCCCTGCCCACCCCACCTGCTCTGGAGTTGCTGTGGGGAAATGCCGGGGCTGGTCTGCCTGCTGCGCAGCAGCAGCCACACCACCGGGGCTGGCGGAGGGCGGGAGCAGGAGGGCGTCTGTGTGGCCGCGGGCACTGGCGTCAGGTCGTGAGTCCATGCGGACCCCGAGTCCCCACCACAGAGGGTGGACGTGACCCAGGTTGCGTCCCCCCACCCGCAGCCCCGGGTTCCCACGGGCGCACAGCTCCGGCTCCTCGGTGACCCGGCCGAGCGGGACCTCCTTGCTCAGACGTCTTCCCGTGTGTGCATCCCGCGCTCGCCCCCACCCTGAAGCCGCAGCACGAGGCCATCTCGACAGCTCCGTTTGGGAAGAAACTCGTGCTCTTAAGGAGATGACCCCTCTCCCCCCGCCCACCCTGGGGGCTTCACACGGTGCTGGGACGGTGACTGAGAGAGACTCCAGCGAGTCAGCCCCGCCGGGGGCACTTCCAGGCAGTGTGCGGCAGACGCGGGGTCCTGGCACACCTGCCCGCTCTCCTCACGACACCTGGCATGGCATGCAGACGGAGACGACTGGACAAGAAACAGTGACAGACACCGAGAAGAGGCACTTTTCTGACAGACGGACGGACATGGCCACACCCGGGTCGAGGGCCAGCGTCCACACAGTACGTGGGTGGGTGGACTTGGGCCCCGGAAGCACCTGCCGGCTGCGTGGCCTCCAGGCTGACCCCACGGCCCCCAGTCAGGTGACGTCCAGCTAGGAGGGGACTGAGGGCCCAACAAGCATGGTTTCTGCTGGAGCAGGAGGAGCCAGGGTTGGGCTGAGCCCACAGTCCAAGGGGCTGCTGCCAACGGACCTGCCCCACACGGGTGCTGGGCGGTGAGACCCGGAGCCCAGTGACGGCGTCTGGAGGTGGACAGCAGGGAGGAGGCGGGTCAGCGAGGGGAGAGGGCCGACGCCGCAGGGCCGTGGTCCAGAGAGAGGGTCTTACTGTCCATTGACATGGGGAATGCAGGACACAGGGGACACGGGGACATGGGACACAGGGAGGGGGACACAGGACACAGGGAAAGGGGGACACGGGACATGGGACACAGGAGACACGGGACACAGGGAGGGGGACACACGGGACACGGGGACATGGGGGGCACAGCAAAGGGGACACAGTGTGGGGGGGCATCTGTGAGCCAGGTGGGCCAGGCCCCCCTCCCCAACCTGGCACCCCCAGCACCTGAGCTGACTGCAGCCTCCCCAGGCGGGCGGGGACCTCTGGGAGACACCGCCCTGGCGCCTGGAACGCCACCTGAGGACAGCAGGAGCGTGAGCCCGCCCAGCCCCGCCCGCACAGGAGAGGCTGTCCTCTCGGAGAGCAAAGCCCAAACTGTCTTCTGTTTGTTACGTGACATTCGAGCTATGAACACAGACATCCGCAACATAACCTCAGGGCATGGTTTCTGAGGCAGGAATCGTGGGCATGGAGCTGCCTGAGCTGCCAGCCCCAGTGAGAGGGCACCTCTATGCGTGTCCTGGGCAGAAGGGAGCCGTGGGGGTGGGCGGCTGGACCAGAGGACGAGGGGACTCGAGCGCACGACAGCAAGAGTGACGTCTCCTCCTCTGCGGACAAGCTCCGGCCTCCCCACGCACTTGCATCAGGTCCTGGGTCCCAGAGGACAAGCTCCCGGCTTGGGGCGGGAACCTCACAACTGCAGCAGGCGCTGAGACCTCAGGTCTGTGCTGGCAGGAGCTCCGGCCTAGCCCGATGGGGGTCCCCCCAGCCATCCTGGGGGTGCTGCCCGGCAGCTCTGCAGGAGCATCAAGGGGACACCAAGAGACAGAGCAACCGCAGGCTTGGGCCCGCTGAGATGGACCAGCCTCACGGCTCTAAGGCAGACGTGGGGTGCGAGCTGGTGAGGCGGCCTGGCCATCCGTGGCTATGGCACCGCTGGGTTGGCCCTGCCTGGGGATCCGACTCCCCTGATTAGGCTGACGATGGATGGCAGGCAGAACAGACAAAATGAACCGAGTGGGTTGCTTTTGGGTTTCACCCGGTGCTGCAAAAGCTGCATCAGAAGGACCGTGCCTCACCCTCTTGCGTTTGGTCCAGGCAGCTGCGCGTCCGGGGCTGTGACTCATTGGGGGCCCTGGGGTGACCTCTGTGTGAGTGCCTCATGGGGATCTGGAGTCGCCAAGTCGCTCTGTGAGGTTGTGCCTGGGGGCCCGGCCTCACGCCTGACTCAGACCGCCTCAGGTTTCGGTGGCCGGTGGCCCTCGGTGTCCACCCTCTACCCTCCTCGTTCCACCGTGTGTGATGGTCTCTGCAGGGGATGCCTGGTGTGGCTGTGCTGGGCTCTGGGCCCAGACCCCCACGGAAAGGGTGCCCACGTTCTTTCCCACCAGTTCAGGCCCCTGATTCACCCACCCTCATCGTTCCTCTCTTCCAAGCTCCGACCCCTCCCTGCAGAGTCGAGGCCTGGCAGCAGCCTGAAGCAGTCATTGGTCAAGACAGCCGACGGTACTGACCCCATGGAGGCCTTTAGAGGTGAACAGTCTCCAGTCCCCACCGAATGCCTGGGCTCTCCACCACCAGGTCCAGATAGCAAGGCCAGCAGCACGCAGGCCAGACCCACAGCAAGGAGCTGAGGCCCACAGCAAAGAGTGTCCAAGCCCCCTCCCCCAACTCATCCCTCTGGGGCCAGCAGCAGGGCCCTGGACACACGGGCGACCAGCTCCCAGCTCCCCTGTGTGGCAAGTTTAATGTGGAAAGAGCTGGAAACACAGATCCCTCATCCCTGGCTGGAGCTGTGAGGGAACCCATAAAGCTGGGGTTTAATAACAGCAGGAGAAGCCTAGCCAAGTGCCCGCATGAGCCCCCACCCTGCCCGGCCCCCCGGCCACACGGCTGAGCTGACTTGCAAGGTTCCAGAACACCCAGGGACACTGGCCAGGCCACCAACCACAGCGGCTCTCCCCCCACCACCCTCCCGCCTGCACCTGGCCCCACTCGGCCTTCAGGCGGAAGTTTAGGGGCTGTAGGCCCAGGACGGACACCCCAGCCCTCCGCCCACGTGGGGGGAACACTGTAGCACCTGCCTGGCCAGGGGCCGACGGGTCCTCTGAGACGAGGCGAGGCCAGCCAGGCCCTGGTGTGGACAGAGGTCCATCTGCAACCCTCTCTTCGGCCCCCTGTTCCCACCAGGAGACGAGATGAGAAAGCTCAGCCTGGGGCCCTCAGGGCGAAGGACGGGGACAGGTTGAAGCCCCAGCTTCAGTGAGCTCTGGACACGGCTGCTCCAAGCAAGCAACTCGGGCTGTGCACACACACACGCACGCATACACACACACACACGTGTCTCAGATCAGAGGCACGGCTCCCTGTGGTCAAGGCCACAAAGATGCAGCTGTGACACAGGGTGGGGAGGGGACGTGGGGGCCCATTGGGATCTGCGACCTGAGGGGACGCTGAAAAGTGGGCACCCGCGAGGCCTGGCTCAGAGGAGTGGTCAGAGGGTGGCCTGGGGGCGGCCCCCGAAGTTCACTGCCGGGTGTGCACACTGGCTTCTGGGAGGTCAAGACTCGGGATGGAATGTCAGTGCCACGAACTCGGGGAAAGACGAGCCAGGCGCCCAGCAGAAAGGTCAGCCCAGAGCTGGCTGTGAGGCAAGGTCGCGGGGCTGACGGCCCAGGCGGGACAGCTGCCTGCCCGTGACTCCGGCCACCAGCCCTAGCCACCCGGCTGACCTGGACCCGGCAAGTGTGCGACCCTCGGCCTCAGGCTCTTGGAGATGGCTTCTCCATCGGCGGAGGCCATGTGGGCGCCTGAGTGTCCCCAGGGCTTTCTCACGATCCCGGCAAAGCTCCTGGACCCTCGTGTCCTGAGCAACAAGTAGGCAGGGGGCCAGGTGCCACGGCCAGCAGTCCGGGGAACAGCTAGAAGCATCTCAGACCAGAGACAGGCTCTTCAGACCCCAGGCTCTGCTGGACTCTCAACTCAGTAGCACGCAGACTTCCCTCTGTGACCCTGAGGTCATTAGTTGGGCTTCTTCCCCTGCGTGCGGGCTGCCTGTCCCAGGGGCACCAGGCATTGCCAAGAATGCAAGCCCCAGGGACACAGCTAAAGTGGACACTGCCGTCCCCCAGACTTGGGGGCCTCCCCCCACAGGCAGGCTGCTTTGCATCTTTAACACAGCTGGTGCGTGGGAACTTAAGGACCGTCACTTGCTCCCACGACAGGACCAGGGCCTTCAGCTCAGTTACCCCAGAGACTGCACACTTCCTTTCAGAAGACTGCAAGTTAAACCCAGACGGTGACCAACCAGACATGGAGGGAAACACCCCGGCCGCATGCAGTGTCTGCAGCACAAGCGCCTGGATGTCTGCTCTGCTCTGCCCTCGACCTTCGCCCAGAGACACTGCACAGAGCCCGACCCCGCCCGCTCGGCTCGCCCTGGGTGTCCTACCGCAACTGGAGACTTCTCCCCACGAGGGAAAGAAAATGCAAGTGAAAGTCACTCAGCCGTGTGCGACTCTTTGCAACCCCATGGACTGTAGCCCTCCAGGCCAAAATACTGGAGTGGTTGCCATGCCCTCCTCCAGGGTTCTTTCTGACCCAGGGATTGAACCCAGGTCTCCAGCATTGCAGGTGGATTCTTTACCATCTGAGCCACCAGGGAAGGGACCCAAACTGCCTGGGCGCCACATAGGCCAGCAGCCAGGACTCCCTTCCAGGCTGAACAGCTGATGCTAACGTGATTTGGCGGACGGCTAGGGACAGGGGGCTGCGGTGGGTTTCCCTGCGGTCGAGGCTTCCGGGGGTGAGGGCAGGGTTGAGGCACGATGTGGGGAGGGGGCGGGGGTGTGGGCTCTGCCTGCCTGCCCCCCAGCACCACCACTGTTGTGAAGACTCAGCCTGAAGCTGAGGAGGCAGTGACAGTGGCAAGAACACCAAACCCAAAACCGGAAACTTGAATTCTGTTTTTTCATTCATGCATTTATTTTTTTTTTTAAAGAAAAAAAAACAACACACATATGGGGACGGCCCCTGTGACTTGGTAAGAAGTCAGGGCTGCCTAGGGGCTGCTCACAGGGAACCTGCAGTCCAGTGGAGTGTCTGTGATCACAGCCCCTTGGGGCATGGAGACCACTCAGGAAGGAGGGCAGGGCTGGGCTCCAGGGGCAGGTGGCATGGCCCCCTTGGCCTCTGGGGATGAAGCAAATGCCCAGGAGAGATGTGAAAGGAGACCAGGCCACACGGCCATGCTCTGGACAGACAGACAGATGGACAGAGGATTTGCAGGTGGAGCAGGGTCACCAGCTGAAAGGGGCATTCCGGGCAGACATAGAGAATAGAGTGTGGAATCGGGGCAGGTCACTGCTGGCGGAGGGGCCTGCAGGACTGATCGACAGCTGCAGGGAAGGGGAGACGGGGGCCCCAAGACAGCCCCGCCCACGACCTCAGCAACGTCTCTTTGGGGGCCTCAGTAC
Organism: Bubalus bubalis; assembly: GCF_019923935.1. NCBI lineage: Eukaryota > Metazoa > Chordata > Mammalia > Artiodactyla > Bovidae > Bubalus > Bubalus bubalis. The sequence continues at coordinate 60,981,992 of NC_059178.1, read as the reverse complement.
CCCCATCTGAAAGGCCCCGTGAACACTGGGGCATCTGTGTTAGTGGGAGGTGAACCTGGAGTGAAATGTAGGAAACGATGTTTGAACTAGTTTCTAAACCGCTTCAGAAAGTGATTTTTTCTTTATAACGTTCAATTTTTAGTCAACCATACTTGAATTTTAATTAGTACGTGATTGTTACATTTTCAAGTCAACACTGAATATTTCTGCCACCAGGGCCGCAGTACTGTGTCCAACAGCAGGCAGGACTTGAGAGGTGCACCCAGTACTGGCCACAGATGTGCAGACGGGCCCAGGGCAGGAGGGCGGACGTTCTCCTCGTGCACGGGCCCACGGCAGCACGTTCCTGCGGCTCTGTCCACGTGCACGCTCGTGACGCGGTGACTTTACAGCAAAACCACGTTATTCAAACCTGGAGAGCCTTGGCTACTGTTTTCCTGGAAAACAGTTAATTCTACTGTCTGATGGCCACAGGTTTTCCAGGGCTTTCTGTCAGCTAGTCTATTGTGACACAGAGGGTTTCACATTTAGAGAAAACTGAAGCCTCCAAAAACATCTTCATAAGGACATAGATGCTTTTGCAATTAGTTCCAAGTATGTGATTTCCCTCTTAGATAACAGGGATCTCTCAAGTATTCAGAACAAAAGCCACAGTGTAACAGCTGCACTTACATCACACAACGGGACCAGGGCTCGGCCCTCTCTGCACACAGACCTGCCTGCCTGGAGGAGGTGGCGGGGGCCGCGGCACCAGGCTGCAGGGCTGAGCTCTGCTGGGAAACAACTGCCTCGAGTTCAGGGGTGAAGCAACAACCGTGTTGCTCTCCTTAAGAAAATAGCCTGGAACATGGAACAGGTGCAAACAGGCCTTTTTAGAATGAGAAACCACCCTTCAAGTGTGTGAATGGACCATGTGAACAAGGTGTTTTTGCTCAAGCAAAGGGTGTTTGGTGAAATACCATCACCGACTCAATGGACATGAACTTCAGCAAACTGCGGGTGATAGCGGAGAACAGGGAGGCCTGGCGTGCTGCAGTCCACGGGGTTGCAAAGAGTCAGACGCGACTGAGCGACGGAACAACAAAGGGTGTTTGGGGGCGAGAGCCTCCCGGCCAAGGGGAGAGGCAATTTTCCAGCCGAGAGTTTTATGTGGGACGTCAGCTTGGGGACAGGACCATCATGTTAGTGAATGACCACACCAGTCACCAGCCTCAGGCCTCAGGTTTATTTCTCAAGCACCTGCAAAATCATGACAACTATTTGCATTTCCACCTTAAGCATCTCGAGAATTTAAATTCACGCCGAGGCCACCTCATCAGCTTCTGAGAACGAAACAGCTGCACCTTCTCACCCCCTTGGCGGTTTCACATTGGCAAGCAGCCTCCAAAGGGTCAGTAATCACCCCCAAATGCAGCCCCAGCCCCACAGTAATGAAGGAAAGCACACCAAAAGCTCCACTTCTGTTTGGAGGAACCGACGATGAGCTCTTGCTAACAGGACATGACGGCCGGGCCCACAGTGTGACCACACGGTTTGAAGCGACTGAAACGTCAGGGTCCCTGCTTTTCTTTTAGGAAAAGCACCCCGTGGGTTCGTTGGCATTTACGGTTAGAAAGAGAGCGTTACCGTTGGCAGGCAGGTAGGTGAAGTGCTGGTACTGGCTCCGCTTCCTCTTCCCGTTGCAGACGTAGAAGTTGACCTGCACAGGGCTGGTTATCCTCTGGTTGCGGAAAGGCGGGATCTCCACCACCAGCGAGTTCTAGAGAGAAAGAGGTAGGTGAGGGCGGTGAGCGACTCACAAGCCAGGGACACAAGCACCCACACTCCCCTACCCCCCCGAGAGTGAGACACGCAGGTTTCTTCTTGGAGAGGCCGGCCCGAGTGCCTGAGGCCCAGAGCTCCTGCATGGCCAGAGCCCAGAGGGGGCTGAGGGGGGTGTGCGGGGAGGAGGCGGGGGCTTCATCTAAGATGCCGCCGACTGAGTCAGGAGAGAAGTCGTGAGCACAGGTGCCAAGAGGGGACCAGCCACTGGGCAGGACCCCACGCCTCTCTGTCCCCAAACCCAAGCATGACCTGTAGGAAACTAATAAGCCCCCAGGCACCGACTTGCAGTGGACCCAGGAGCACCTGTCCAGGTAACTGGCAGCAGAGACCCAGGGCAAGTGCCCCCCTGGAGATGCTCCATGCCAATGGCCCAAAGCCCGAGCCACGACCCCAACAATGGATGGGGACAGGAAGGTGGACAGGCAGGCACGATAGACCAGGAGTTTATGGAGGCTGTTGTTACCCTTCCAGGTTTTAAATGAAAGATCAGCAACATCTGCACCAAACTGCCCCCTTTTAAGTACAGATACACAGAGGAGTCGCTGGGGCAGGGCCAACGTGTGTTGTGGGGGAAGAAAGCAGGGAGGGTCTGCGTGCTCAGGTGCCCAGCCATCCACACGAGGGCCCAACCTCAGCACCAAAGAGAGGCCCTGATTTTGGGGGTGGGGTAGGGCAAGATTTCACATCCTAAAAGGTTTCTTCAATGATTTTTATCATATGATTTCAGTTAACAAGAGGAAAACGTACAAGAGAAATCCGTGGCATCACTTTTTTTTTAAGAGTTATTGTAGCCAATTAACAGCAAAATTGATTGGATCCAGTTAATAATGAAATCTTAAGAATGTTTAAACAGGAAAGTGAGAACTTCAGGGCAACTCTTCCCTTTACAGGTGAAAACATGAGGCACAGTCTGCTGCTAAGGGCAGCTGGTGGGGGGGTGGGGGGCAGGACCAGGCCTGCAGCCTGCTCTGGGCTCCGTCTCCTGGGACCACATGTGTGCCAGAAAGTGCATTTCTGTTGTTTTAATAACTTCATCCCATTTGGAACAAGACGCAGTCAGTGGAGCAAAGGGTGGGTGACCCGGCAAGGGCATGTGTGCTCAGTCAGACCCCTGCCGGGGCTGCACCTCTGCCAAGTCTGTGCCTCAGCCCCGCAGCCTGTGTCTGGGAGCCTGGCTTGGGTCGGACAGGCCTGCACTTCAGCCTGGGCTCTGACATCTCCAAGTCTTCGCTCCACCACTGGCAGAGGGGAGAGGATGAGGAAGACGCTCCTCGGGGCAGTGGTCTGAGGAAGGGACTGCCGGGAATGCTGGCACCAGTACACAGCTGGTGCTCAGTGGCGGCAGACATTGGAGTCAACAGCAGAAACGAGGACAAGAGACAGAAAGGCAGAGGGCTTGCTCAAGTTGAGACCAGAACCATAGCTGGGACGCACCGGGACATGCCCGGTGGGGCAAGGAACCTGTAGCAGGTTCCACGTCGGGGGGCCAGGTGCTCTTCGTTCCAAGTGACTGGAGGACTGTGTTTAGATGTGGGCACAGACTGATATGCTGGACAGGTTATTAGATCATGATGAAGCACTAAATGTGCAGGGAGGGTAGAGGTCAGAAGGGAAACCTGTCTCTCCAGCACCAGGGCGAGAAGTCCAAACGGCCCTCAGCACATTCGTGCCACTTACTTTGAGAAAACCCACCATCTACACTTCTCATGGTCATACATAAACCACACACACAGTGCCACCCAACCTTATTGAAATGGATAACGTGTATGTACGTGTGTGTGTGTATAGATACATGCCAACTGTATACACTGCTTAAGGTCATACATAAACCACACACGCAGTGCCACCCAGCCTTGTTGAAATGGATAATGTGTATGTATGTGTGTGTGCATGTAGATACACGCCCATGACAGGAAAAGGGTGGAAGGAAATGCGCCCACGTGTTAATGGTGGCCACATCCCACTGAAATTTCACTAGGCGTTTTCCTTTTTAAACTTTGTTAATATCGTCCAAGTTTCCACAATGAATATGGCACGCTTTCATAATTAGAAGAAATATATGAAAGTAAACTTCATTTAAGAGATAAGAAAGGTGAAACCATAAACCTGAAGCACATCGCTGTTCACATGCTTTTCTCTCAGAACACACGATTGATAATGGTTAAGTTTTCTTTAAAATATGCACTGTTCACAGTGGAAAAGGAAACCCAACAATGGAAAATCTGAACATGCAAACTTGGCGGAATTATTTCGATGCCAAAAATGCACAGTTTCTGCTGGCCTCTCCTTCCTGCCCAGGGAGAATGGGTGGGTAGCCCGGGGGCAGAGGACTTGGGCCTACAGGGGGCCTGGAACCTGGAGCCAAGGGCCTCTGTTTCGGGGTGACCGCCAGTGGCTGGTATTGGTCACAGCAAACCTGAGGTCCACCTCTGTAACTGTGGGGCCCGTGGGGCCTGGAGTCCTTGTCCAGAAGTGCAGTTCCTAAGCCAGCAGCATCTCCCCAAGGGAACCAGGGGGAGCCATGAGGCAGCGTGTGAGGTTAGAGGCCTGGACACCCTGGGGGGTGGTGACAGTGGGATACAGGTGTCCTCCCTGGGCCTGGGAGGAAAGGTTGCCCTTGATACCATTTGGAAAGGTTTCTGTAAATGCATCAGTGCTTGGAAAAGGAAGCTAAAGTCACAGGTAAAGATGCTTGTGGTAGTTATGTATGGATGTGAGAGCTGGACCATAGAGTAGGCTGAGCGCCGAAGAATTGATGCTTTCAAATTATGGTGCTGGGGAAGACTTGAGAGTCCCTTGGACAGCAAGATCAAACCAGTCAATTCAACAGGAAATCAACCCTGAATATTCACTGGAAGGACTGATGCTGAAGCTGAAGCTCCAGTACTTTGGCCACCTGATGCAAAAAGCTGACTCACTGGAAAAGACCCTGATGCTGCGAAAGACTGAAGGCAGCAAGAGGAGGAGGCAACAGGATGAGATGGCTGGATGGCATCATCGACTCAATGGACATGAGTTTGAGCAAGCTCTGGGAGTTGGTGAAGGACAGGGAAGTCTGGTATGCTGGAGTCCATGGAGTTGCAAAGAGCTGGACATGACTTAGCAGCTCAACAACAGCATGCTTCTTCCTGATGAAGCCACCTGTGTGGAGGGAGGGGATTCCAGACACAGGGCAGAGGGTACCGGGATCACGTCTGCAAATCTTGCAGCCGATGGAGAAAATTCAGTCCTTATCATGAATGAGACTTTGAACAATGACTCCCACTGCCTGTGCTCTCAGGAATGGACCGTCCACACGCCACCATTAAGAGGGGCCAGGGGGACGAGGGAGAGACAGTGGAGGAACTTTGAACTTCAAAAAATCACCATAGGATATAAGAGTAATATAAAATAATTAAATATAAATCTATTACATTTAAATTATTAATTACCTCATTCAAGATGTTTGTATTCTTATTTTTTCTGCACTTGATAAAACATTCTCAGAGAAATGTTGATGTGTCTTATGGCGATTATATATTTTTTCTTTTCCCTTATATTTCTTTTGATTTTTGCTTTATGTATCTTTGTTTCTTTGCTGTTAGGTGTCTAACGGTTTATAATATCTATCTTCTTTGTCAATTGTACCTTTTATCATTAAAAAAATTTATCTTTTTTCATTTAAAATAAATAAGTTTAAAATTTTTAAAGTAAAGGATTTTTAAAAGAAAAAAAATCACCTGCCAGCCTGTGCATTGTTACCTGAAGGTTCCTCCTGCTCTGTGAAGACAAAGGAGGACAGACACTCGGAGGTGGACAGTAATCCAACCCGTCAATAAACACTTCAGACACAAGGTCTCCACACCCCAACCAGAAGGCAGGGACTGGGAGTGTGGGTGAGAGCACAGGGCTGCTCTGCTGATTCTTACAAAATAAAGATGCAGGCCGAAAGGCGTACCGTGTCAGTGCTCATCCAGAGGAAGGAGAAGCCTCTGCCGACTTCAGACAGAAACACAACAAGAAGGCACCAGTCTTCCTCAGGCCCCCTCCTGCTTCTCCCTCAGCCCCCTGGTTCTCTCTCAGGCCCCCTGGTTCTCTCTCAGGTCCCCTGGTTCTCCCTCAGCCCCCTGGTTCTCCCTCAGGCCTCCTGGTTCTCCCTCAGGCCCCCCTGGTTCTCTCTCAGGCCTCCTGGTTCTCCCTCAGGCCCTCCCGGTTCTCTCTCAGGCCTCCTGGTTCTCCCTCAGGCCTCCTGGTTCTCCCTCAGGCCCCCTGGTTCTCCCTCAGCCCCCTGCTTCTCCCTCAGGCCCCCTCCTGGTTCTCTCTCACGCCCCTGTGGTTCTCCCTCAGGCCTCCTGGTTCTCTCTCAGGCTCCCCGGTTCTCTCTCAGGCCCTCCCGGTTCTCCCTCAGGCCTCCTGGTTCTCCCTCAGGCCTCCTGGTTCTCCCTCAGGCCTCCTGGTTCTCCCTCAGCCCCCTGGTTCTCCCTCAGCCCCCTGGTTCTCTCTCAGACCCTCCTGGTTCTCCCTCAGGCCCCCTCCTAGTTCTCTTTCAGGCCTCCTGGTTCTCTCTCAGGCCCTCCTGGTTCTCCCTCAGCCCCCTGGTTCTCCTTCAGGCCTCCTGGTTCTCTCTCAGGCCCTCCTGGTTCTCTCTCAGGCCCCCCGATTCTCTCTCAGGCCTGCCTGGTTCTCCCTCAGGCCCCCTGGTTCTCCCTCAGGCCTCCTGGTTCTCCCTTAGCCCCCCTGGTTCTCTCTCAGGCCCCTGTGGTTCTCCCTCAGGCCTCCCGGTTCTCTCTCAGGCCCCCTAGTTCTCTTTCAGGCCCCCCGATTCTCTCTCAGGCCCCCCGGTTCTCTCTCAGGCCCCCCGGTTCTCTCTCAGGCCCTCCCGGTTCTCCCTCAGGCCTCCTGGTTCTCCCTCAGCCCCCTGGTTCTCTCTCAGACCCTCCTGGTTCTCCCTCAGGCCCCCTCCTAGTTCTCTTTCAGGCCTCCTGGTTCTCTCTCAGGCCCTCCTGGTTCTCCCTCAGCCCCCTGGTTCTCCTTCAGGCCTCCTGGTTCTCTCTCAGGCCCTCCTGGTTCTCCCTCAGGCCTCTTGGTTCTCTCTCAGGCCTCCGGGTTCTCCCTCAGGCCCCCTCCTAGTTCTCTCTCAGACCTCCTGGTTCTCCCTCAGCGCCCTGGTTCTCTCTCAGGCCCTCCTCCTGGTTCTCCCTCAGGCCCCCTCCTGGCTCTTCCTTAAGTGTGAGCAGCCACAAATACCACGGAGGCCAAGTGTACAGATGGGCACCTGCAGGCCCTGCGCCCTGCAGAGGGTGGGTGGGCACAGCAGACCTCGGGTCTGCAGGTGCCCTGGCTGCTGGCCAGCAGGACAAGCAGGTGGAGCAGCACTTAGATCTGACCTTGAGCTTGTGTCCTGGTGGGAGGAAGCGCGTGAGGAGCCAAAGACGCTGGTGGAAACCCTGGGCCCGCATGGCCAGGCAGTGAAGGGTGGGGCTCAGACTCTGGAGAGGGGGTCCTCCCGGAGGGCAGCGAGTCTGGGCTCCCTGGTGACAATGGCCAGTGGAGACCGCAGGCTCTGGGCATGTGTGTGCACCTCGTCTACCTGGTGGGGGCCCGCAGCCCAGAAGCTGCCTGGCTCTCTGCAGTCACCCCACGTCTGCGTTGTCTGCTCCCTGCGCTGCGCGTGCCGAGAGCACTTGGGTCAGGAGGCACTTCACAACCATTTCTACTCCTTGTTCTCTTTCTGTGTGCTCATCCGTGGTTCATTGCAACAAATCAGAAGCCATGTGCCTTGGGCCAGGAGCCCCTGTGTAGTCAAGAGCCTCTCCAGAGAGCACGTGGCCCCCTAGGCCGTCTGTCCACTCCCCCTACCCCCACAGCCACCCGTCTTGCCCACACTCACCGGCTTACACAGGTCTCCTTCAGTTTTTGCCTCCATCTCCCAGATGTGGTGCCCATCTGCAAGAAAGGATTCGGGAAGTCTGTTAATTCTGTCCCAAAAGGGAGGCCCCCAAATCACACCTGGATGCAGGCAGACGGGAGTCCTGCGATGAGAGGACCCACCCTTGCCCGGCTGGCTCAGCAGCAGCTGACGGGAGTGAGTCCCTGCATGACCGATCAACCAGAGAGTGGATGCCAGGACCCCAGGGGAGAAGCTCAAACAGACCTGACTGCAGGTCTGCAGCGGGGGCCTGGAGACCCCCACTCTGCAGGAGGGAGCCCTTGAGCATCCCTAGCTAGGGCCTTGAGCGTCCCTAGCGCCAGTCCTGGAAGGGGTCTACGTTCAAAGAGGGAGTAACCCAGGAGGAACGCAGGCAACCCAGGTAGGAAGGCCATCGTCTGGGATGTGAGCCTGAGTGCAGTGCACACAGTGGGAGCTGGGGCCTCATTACCTGGGCCTGAAGTGCCCTCGTGGGTCTTGGGAGCAGGGTTATTCTAATGAACTTGGCCCTAGAGCCACGGGTCCTGCCCTGCTCAGGGAAACTGGGGGCTGAATAAGAAAATCCTCTCTGAGACTACTCCTTGCCACATCAGGACACAGAAATGCAAAACACAAGGTATTTTTAACCTTACCCCGTGGCCGTTTGCATGTTTGAAAAAATGAAAAGGCTCCAGTGCCTGTGAAAGAAAGGGCCTATTGTCCCCGGGCCAGGCCCTGGAGGCGGCGAGGCCCAGGACCCGCTGGTTGGGGTGACAGAGCCGTGTTCCCGGTGCTAGGAAGCCCCTCTGGCAGGCATGCTTTGCCTACAAGGCCTAGTTGTTATTTGGAAGTAACAGATGTCAATCTCCTACATGGACCTCTTTGCACTTTTTTATAAAGTCGCTCCCCAAATGAATTGTTACATCTAGTAATGGTTCTGGGCCTAGTTTTTGCTTTCTCTCTGTTTTCCAAGAAGAAACGTATGTATTACAAATACTAAATTATAAATAAGTTAGACAGCATCGCCTTTTTCTCCCTCACAGTGCTGGCTGGGCAGGGGCGGAGGGTGGAGCAGAGAGGAAATGTGAGTCACAGAGAGGCCTGGACATGCCAGGCCACACCAGCCCCTCGGGACACCGAGTGCCCCCGCAGAGCATCCAGCAGATGACCCACTAGGGGATCAAACACTGCTGGAGCCAGGGGACCCGCATCCGTCCCTCCTCTAGGAAAAACCAACAGGAGATGGAAAGAACACCCCCGCCCTTAAAAGCGCCAGCATTCCGCAAGCAGCACACAGCTCCCATGAGGGCAGGGCTCAGGGAAGGAGCGACCCCAACTTGGGCGATAAACAGCAGAGGGTCCCTGGTACGCATGGAAAGCACCGTGGACACAGCTCCTGCGGTGTGGCCCAGACCCGCTATGGATGCGCCACTGGGCCCCACCCACCCCCACCGGTTTGAGGAAACCGAAATGACTCTTCCTGTAACCAAGCTCCCCACGTCCTTGGTGCCTTTTAAAAACAATTTTTCTTATGACAAAGCCCATCATTACCCCAAAACAGCTGTTAAGTGTTAAAACCTGAACAGCTGGGGCAAAGCCTTGCAACTGCTTCACCTCTGGTCCATAGAGGTTGACAGACCCCTTCACCCAGCATCCACTGCCCACCCTCCAGGAGGGTCCGCAGACCAGACCAGCCTCCCGGGAATGGGCTGCAGGTCCACAGGTGGAACAGCCATCACGGGAAACATGGGTGTGGAGAGGGCGGTGGGCGTGCGCATGGAGGACAAGCACGGCAGGAGGGGCCTTCCCCTCCAGGCCCTCGCGGGCCGTGCGACACCATCCCGTCCAGTGCTGGCCTGGGGTCCAGCGGTCCCACCGTGCAAGCAGATCCACAAGCTGACCAGCCTGGCCACTCACACAGGCTCACAGCCCTGTCGTAGTGTCTGAAAAGCACAGATCCCTGGAGACACAGAGAGACGAGCATGGAGCAAAGGGGAGAGACAGACGGGCCACTGAGGTCCAGCTCACAGGCACAGGGCTCCCACGTCCCTCACCCTGGCCTTGGGGCTCTGGCCCAGTCTCTGTTCTGTGGTCAGAAGTGCACACGCAGTCCTGCTCCAGGAGGAGGCCGGAGTGGCAGCCAGGGTGGCCAGTGCCTGCCCTGTGGGACCCCCACACGGGACACTCCCCAGTGGCCCCCACCCCGCTGACTGCTGACTCCTTGCACTGCCCCGGCCTGGGTCAGGTGCCCCCTGGCCTCTGGCGTCCTTGTCTGCAAAGCTGCTGGGAGGCCACTGGGTGTGGAACGCAGCCGTGGCCCCTACGGGAGGGGAGGCCGCGGGCCTGAATGGGCCTTTGTGCTCCAGCCTTATCAGGAGCTCGCTGGCCTCCTCAGTAGGAAACTGTGTGCAAGCCCAGGAGTAAAAATATTCCGAGTCATTAGGGAATTCCCTGCAGCCTGAGTCATCGGAAAGGCTTCCCCGCCACACCCGGCGGGAGGAGCCGGGCCTGGGAGGGGCTGCCCCGGCGCACGTCCTGCTCCATGCTCCACAGGGTGGGGACGGAGCAGGCCCGCCTGACGGAGGCCCGAGGGTCCCCAGCAGCTGACCCTGCCTGAAACGCGCTGGTTTCCAGCCCTCCGTGGGGCCAGGGTGGGGGTGCTGCCTCTGATGCCCGCATGGACAAGCAGATGTGCCTCTAGAGGGAAGGAAGGTCACTCCCTCGCCCAGGGGAGGAACGCGCGGGCACTCATGTGAGCCCACACACAGACCCACTGCGCATTGTGCGTGACACCAACAGCCGTCCATGGCAAGCGACAAGTAGGATGGGCACCCTCTGGCCTTCAGAGGGTGATGTTCTGATGCCCTCACGGGACACTTGGAGGACCTTGCAGGGTGGCAGAGCCGGGAATAGGATGCCATGGCCCCCGACCCCAGCAGGGCCCCACCCGCCTGTCATCTGCATTGAAGACCCTTGGGAAACACAACCCCCCAAGACTGCTGGAAACATTCAGTTCAGGGTCGTGGGAGGACCACTTGGCTCTGAGGCCCCAAGTGAGAAAAGCCTGAGGACCAGAGGGGCCTGGCCGCTGCTCTTTTCCACCCACTGGGGGCAGTGCTGTTTCTTGATGGCCAGTCCTGGGCAGTGGCGGGCCTTCCCCGCAGGAAACAAGTCCTGCTTCTGTTGCAAGGACTTAGGACTGAGGACGTAATGTTCTCTTCTGGGTCTGTGACCAAGTGGGGTTTGGGACCTCAGTAATAGGTGTGAACAGGTCTGGCAGAGAGGTGGTCTGGTCGTGTGGCTGGCGGTCATGCTGAACCCAATGATCCTCCAAGTCTGCACCCTGGGTGGTTTAGCCCTGAGCCTGGGCAGATGGGACCTGCCTGAGCCTCAGTGCCAAGGGGTCCCCCTCGAGTCTGGACCTTGAGGAGGCACAGTGTCCACTGGGATGCCCTGGGGGCCAGGCCCGTGCCCAGCCACACACAAGCTGCAGTGGACCATGTTGCCTGCTGAAGCCACCAGCTCAGGTGAGGTCTGCTGAGCTTCACGGTTTCCAGGAACCGCATGGAAAGGCTGGGCTGCACATCGCTGACTTTAAGCATCACAATCGAGAACCTGGTAACATTCACGGCGGTGCAAGCTCCAAATCCCTGGTCTCTCCTTACCCCTCTCCATGTGGGCACTCTCTCCGTGTCCTCGTATTTAAATGTTTTTTATGTGTTTTTAATGTTTGCACATGTGCAAGTATATCCCTCATGCACAAATCTGAACAGAGCCCCCTGACCTCCAGCAGGAGACAGCGGGGGGGAGGGGGGGAGCTTATCTCAGCGTCCTGCTCCTGCCAGGCCTCCCAGTGAGTCTGTCCCAGGCCCCATGCTCAGGGACGTCCACTGCGGGAGGTGGTATCTGGCTCAGAGGCCACAGCTGTCCTCCTTGAAGGGAAGGCCCTGTGGCTTCTTGCTGGACACTAAACCCTGAGCAGAATTACAGGGTGGTTCTGGAGAGTTTCACCACGAACGCAGCTGAGAACACGAACATCTCGGAGATGAGAGCGGCTGCTTCACAGCTCTTTTTGAGGGGTCCCCTGACCACGGGAGGAGCCTCACTCCCATGTCCTGAGGGCCGTCTTCCTCCGGGACCCTGCCTGGTCACACAAGGTGGGCACAGGTGACAGCCAGCCCTGGCCAGGAGGAATCTTGAAACACTTAAGAAACTCCAAGTACTGCTCAGAGCAGCTGAGGCGACACGGTGACCAGACACCCACCTCACCCAGCGTCTGACATGCGACAGGCCGGCCACAGTCCTGCTCCTGCCCACGGCCAGCGGCTCCTGGACCAGCCTCATCACTCACATGCCAGCCTTGCTGCCTCCAAGTAGGGGCTAAAGACAGAATTTTCCAGCACACCAGGCACCTCCTCAGGAGCCTAGAGGATGACCAGGCTTTCAGTCTAAATTGACTTTAGTGGTTTCTTGCCCCAGAATCAACCAAGAAAAGCCCAGTAACTGTTGAGGCCCATCAGGAAGCACGTGTGCTCGGCTGAGAATGCAGGCTGGACACACGGGACTGGCGTGGACGCGTGTGCAAATGTGCCGGCAACTTGGTTAGGACGCACAGCTGCGTGTTTATGCTGCGCTTGTCACGACGCACCACGTGCCTGCGGGACGCCTGGTCTCCACCACTTACTGGTTTCTTGCCCTCTGCCCGCCAGACATGGGAATGCTGCAGGAGACCGCAGGCTGGGCACAGGCCAGCGTGGCAGCGGCTGACAGCAGCACTGAGCCCGCCTGGGGCCAGGGAGCCGGGAGCCCAGCGACCTTGACAGCCAGGCGCCCGGAACTCGGCTTCCAGCTGCAGGCGGACGGCCACCGTGCAGACCCGGGACCAGGCCTCCGTGACCGAGGAGCCCGCCCCTGTCCACGATCGGCTGAGGAGATTGGGAGACGCCTCACGGTCCCATCATGGCACCCAGGTCGAGGTCAGGGCTGACTGCTCGAGGAAAGAGCCCGGGGCGCTGGCCAGCTCCCACCACACACATCTCCGAGTGCGGTGAGGACCCCGCCGCCCACAGGCTGGGAGGGGGTGCCCACGCACACATTTAGAACACAAATGCTGAAATTATTTCAAAATTCACCTCCTCCAAAGAGGGGCGTTCTGGTAGTACGAATTCTTCCCCCACCACTGTACTCAGGCGGGTCTTCTCCCTCCTGTAAAACAATTTCCAATCACAGGCACAATGGTGCAGGCAGAATGAGGTCAATGTGAAAGACTCTCAGGCCCGTTTTGACTGAAGCACTTAAGTTTCCTGCAGACTGTACAAAATCAACCCCATTACGGAGGCTGAGAGTCTCCGTGGTTTGCGGTCAGCAGCAGGGGCCCTGCCCTGGGCTCGAGAGCTGGACTGGGGCTCAGAGGAGCAGCTGGGCAACTGGCTCCAGAACCTGGCCTGCGGGCACTCCCTCCCAGCCTGTGGGCAGGGGCACCCCCTCAGGCCAGCTCCCCACAAAGAACGTGCTCTACAAACACACCCCAGGGTGTGAGAGAGGTGAGGCCACATGCTCACCCTTATGACCATGTGGGCTGGGTAGGGCTGGGCAGCCCTGGGGCAGGAGCCGTGCTTCCCCCAGCCCTAGTCCCACCCCTACCCCTAACCCCCTGCATCCATCCTGCAGCTCAATGACAGGCTGGTCACCTGGTTCCCCAGACACCAGAGAGCAGAGACCCTTTCCCTTCAGACCTGCAAAGGAGCACACACACACAGGTCCACGTGCAAGCACACACCTGCATGCATACACACAGGTCCATGCACACGTGTGCACACACACACACATGGGTGGCTGTGGCCCCAAGGGGCACCATCATTGAAAGCAACCAGTGTCTCCTTCCGCACTGCGGGGCACTGTGCCACCAGAACGAGTGGCACAGAAAGGTCTCTGGGCCCCAGTGGGGTCCCCCATGGCTTCTGTGCCCACTGCACAACTGGATACCTGCCTAGGACGGTCTGCGGTTCTGAGAAAGCCAAAGACCAACAAGAGCTGGTCGGAGCCCCTGAAGAGGCACCTGCTAGCCGGGCAGACGCAGGCCCCACACCCGCAGCCCCTCAAAGCCACGTGGGGAAGCCCTGGGACCGTGCATGGCACCCTCTCCCGCCAGCCAACCTCTGCCGGCGCCCAAACAGCAAGCACTCGATGCTGGTTTTAAGAGGAAATACCTGGTGCTTTCTCCACAAAAATGACCTTGGAGTCCTGCAGAAAGTTGTGGCCGGAGAGGACCATCCTCTTCCCTCCGAGGACGGGGCCGCTGGCCGCACTCTGCTTCTCCACCAGGGGCAGCTCCTGGGCCGAGCGCTGGGCTGTGAGGGTGGGGCAAGAAGTGAGCCAGTGAGACCCCTCCCGGGGAAGGCTGGTCCACCCACACCCCCCCAGCCCCTCCTGGGCAGCTGGTCCACCCACGACGCATTGTCAAAGGGAAGGCAGCATGCCTCTGACTGGTCCACGTGGAGACGTGTGTGCGCACACATGTGAGTGTGTGTGTGTGTGACTGTGGGAGTGAACGTGTTCTGCTAGAGTAATCACCCTTGAAGGGCCTGGGGAAGCTGTGGGGAGTCCTGCAGGTGAGGGGGGACACAGCCTGCCCACCAACAGCAAAAGGGCGATCCCCGGGTCTAACCGGGTGGGGGGCCCACAGAGCAAGGCACCACAGGCTAAAGTCGAATGTGGAGGGCTGTCCATGGTGGGCTCTCAAGGGCTGAGGGCACAGGTGGCCAAAATCGGGATATGGGGCAGAGGTCTGTGTAGCAGCAACAGCGAAGATACACTCTGCGGCCCCCAGTGACCGGGGTCCTCACATGGCCCTCCCCAGTGACTGGGGTCCTCACACAGCCCCCAGTCGCCAGGGTCCTCACATAGCCCTCCCCGGTGACCAGAAGACCTGAGATGAGGGGCCTGCTCCTTCTCACGGGGAGAGACCATAGGTCAGAAAGCTGGAGCCACCTGCAGCAGAGCCCACAGCCTGGGGATGGCCATCTGGAGACTGGACAGGAGGGTCCAGCGAGAGTGGACCACGTGGCAGAGGGGGCCGTGAGGGAGGGGCCGCGGGATAGAGGGGTGCCGTGAGGGCCATGGGGCAGAAAGCTGGAGCCACCTGCAGCAGAGCCCACGGCCTGGGGATGGCCATCTGGAGACTGGACAGGAGGGTCCAGCGAGAGTGGACCATGCAGCAGAGAGGGGCCCTGAGGGAGGGGCCGCGGGGCAGAGGGGGCCGTGAGGGCCACGGGGCAGAAAGCTGGAGCCACCTGCAGCAGAGCCCACAGCCTGGGGATGGCCATCTGGAGACTGGACAGGAGGGTCCAGCGAGAGTGGACCACGTGGCAGAGGGGGCCGTGAGGGAGGGGCCGCGGGATAGAGGGGTGCCGTGAGGGAGGGGCCGTGGGGGGCCGTGAGGGAGGGGCTTCGGGGCAGAAAGCTGGAGCCACCTGCAGCAAAGCCCATGGCCTGGGGATGGCCATTTGGAGACTGGACAGGAGGGTCCAGCGAGAGTGGACCACGTGGCAGAGAGGAGCCCTGAGGGAGGGGCCACGGGGAAGAGGGGGCCGTGAGGGAGGGGCCGTGGGGGGCCGTGAGGGAGGGGCTGTCAAAGATATCTGACTGACGTTCAGGTCAGAGACAAAGGAATGAACCAGGATGCTCCCCGAGGCGGCGGGCAGGCGAGCTGTCAGGATGGGGATCGCGACACAGCACACCCCCTGGGGCGGGGCGGAACGTTGTGGGCTGTGGGAAGGGAAGGGTCCGGCGGGACTGGCCCTCGGCCTGGACATGGGGCAGGGCACTCACAGCACTCGATGGGGTTGGAGGCCACCTGCAGCGACAGCGTCCGGCCATTGGGCTGTGGGATGTGAACGCGGAAGACCAGCCGCACCCGCGTGTTCTTTCTCCCGATGTCCGTCTCCCCCTTGCGCAGCTCGATGTCGGAGTTCCTGAGCTTCAGGATCCCGGCACAGTCAATGCTATGAGATAAGAGTGCCTGCCTCAGTCCCCAGCCCTGCCCGACACCCACTCACCTGTCAGGACAGCCCCAAGTCCACCCATCAAGTGGGGGGGCGGCGAAGGAGCAGGACAAGCCAGCCCCTCATGCACCCGGGTCTCAAGCAGGCAGAGCCCCACTCGCTCAGGGCCCGCTGCAGTGGGCAGGTGTGGACACCCCAGAGGAAGTCTCCCAGGCCGGGCTCTGAAAACCTCCTTCCCCAAGATTCTGGGAGTGTCCCCCCTCGGCTCAGAATCCTGGATTTGCTAGGGCCTCATGTGATTTCCAGAGAAGGCAATGGCACCCCACTCCAGTACTTTTGCCTGGAAAATCCCATGGATGGAGGAGCCTGGTAGGCTGCAGTCCATGGGGTTGCTAGAGTCGGACACGACTGAGCGACTTCACTTTCACTTTTCACTTTCATGCACCGGAGAAGGAAATGGCAACCCACTCCAGTGTTCTTGCCTGGAGAATCCCAGGGACAGAGGAGCCTGGCAGGCTGCAGTCCATGAGGTTGCTAGAGTCGGACACGACTGAGCGACTTCACTTTCACTTTTCACTTTCATGCACCGGAGAAGGAAACGGCAACCCACTCCAGTGTTCTTGCCTGGAGAATCCCAGGGACAGGGGAGCCTGGTGGGCTGCCATCTATGGGGTCGCACAGAGTTGGACACAACTGAAGCGACTTGGCAGCAGCAGCATGTGATATCCTCTAGTTTCATTTAACTTAATGATTCCATCCAACACCAGCCTTCAGCAGAACAATCCACAGGCAACTTGTCAGATGGAAACCAGCCCTTCCCTCCATCAGACGCTCACAGACAAGGCGGCATGGGGCCTGAAGGTCGGGACCACAGCCTGGCCCAGAGTGCTGGGAAGCCTGGCCCATGGTGACCGAGCTGCCCCGGCCTAAAGGGTATTTGATGAAGTAAACGCAGCCACCGGAGTCAGAGCTGCAGCTGCTGGAGGGACCAGCAGGGTCTCCCAGCCGTCAGCCCTGCTCCTGGTCCTTGGGAAACTTAGAATGAATCCCCTCAAATCCCTGAAAAGCCAACACAGAGAGAAGGCTTTCCCTTTGTTTATAACATAGAGGGTTTAGGAGCTACTTACAAACGACTGATCAACACCCCACACAAGCCCACACTGTGGCTTCCCACACTCTCCCTCCCCAGCCACGGCCCTGGGCTCCTTCTCCCCCGAGGACACCCCAAACCCACCTGGGCACAGGGCCTTCCCACCTGCGGTTTCCCTGCAAAGTCGGCTTCGAGGCCGCCCCCACGGACACCCCCCGAGAACCCTGTGTTAATGAACTGCTGCCTTACGTGTTTATCTAGACACACAGGGTGTTGAGGCTCCATCCTGCGCCCACAGAGGCCCCCAGGAGAAGGTGAGTCCAGAGGGACAACCCTGTCCCCTTTCTCTGCCACATTTGTAGCTTGGGAGTGAAGGGCAGGGCGCACTGTGGTCACTCGATTAATGAGGCCACAAACAGGGACCCCACTTGGACCCTAGAAGATGACTCTGTAGCTTGGTAACTGAGTCACCTCTACACCAAAGAGTCAGGCCTGACCTGCACATTCCAGCTGGTCACATCAGCAGAAACCCTCAGTGAAAACACAACCCAGACATGCTGGTCTCTATAATGCTTCAACATTAGCAGCATTTTAACTACTCTTCTGGCTTTCACAGAGCTTTCAGAAAGAAAAGGGTGCCATGTGGGGGTCGGGGGGAGGTAGGTGAGAATGACTTCATGTTTGTGTATGGTTGAGTCCCTTTGCTGTTCACCCAAGACTATCACAACACTGTTAATCGGCTATACCCCAATACGAAATGAAAAGTTTAAAAAAAAGAAAAAGAAAAAAGTGGGTGCCACGTTTGCACACAGAGGGAGCTCGCACAGCTGTGAACTGAGTAGCAACAGGAAAACCCTAGAAGGAAACAAGTCTGCCATCGTAAATGTTTGTAAAGTTTCCTGAGGTGTTAAGCAAAGTGGAAGTGTGAGGAGGACTCCCCCTCCCTCCAAGGGCCGGCCTGGCCCCCGGCCCGCAGCGAGCTTACGTGGCGCGCATGTTGTTCTCCGGCAGCAGCGGGATCTCCAGGACCTTGGTGCTGCAGACGACGGCCTCATGGCTGGCGGTGGACACGGTCTTGCCCGTGATCCGGTGCACCTGATAGAATGCGTGCGGCCTCAGCAGCCGGTCATCTGCCGTGCCGATGAAGAGCTGCAGGGTCAGCGGCTCGCTCTCCACGTAGCCGTGCAGCTGTGGGCAGAGGAGCGGGATCGTGAGCGCCACACCCACACCGCACCCGCCTCGCTCCCCACTCGTGGCCCGAGGCCGGGCCCCCGCCCCCTTCTGGGCTGGACACCTTGTGAGTCGGCGTTGAACACCCGGTTGCCCGTGCTGGAACACGAGCGCACACAAGGGCCATACACACCTGCACGCATCTGCTTGCGTCTCAAGACGGCAACAGGGGCCCCATGAGGGGCAGGTGGGGAGAAGAGCCAGGGTCTCCGGGCCACGGCCTCGTCCACAGACACTCCTCTGCCCACGCGTGTGGACACAAGCATCTCATGAGGCCAAGCCCCTCCACACAAGCCCGCCCCCGATGAATTCAGACATGCACCCAAGAGGACTCGACCCACTTTCTCCTACTCAGTCCTGTCCTAGCCAGAAACAGGATGCTCCAAATCAGACACACCCGACATCCGCCCGGCAGGCTGCGGGTGCGTGGGACCCTGGGGCCTGTCCCATGAGCCCCAGGTCGCGGCCTGTCTTCTGCCAGCTTCAGACCCCACATGGGAGGTGGGGGGGAGCCTGTACATGGCCATTTCAATTGTGTGCTGGGCACATGGTCTTGTGTGGGCACAAAACCCATCAGCCTTGGGCCCCAGACACACAACAAGCTGACTCTGCACCAGGAGCCGGGGGTAAGTGCCGCTCCCAGGACCTTCACCAGCTGCCCCTGGACAGACCTCGGGTGGAGTCCCCGCCTCACTTCCCCCATACCCCTCAGTGAGAGTCCCTCTCGGAACAGCACTGGATTTGCCTTCCATCCTGTTTATGGCAGGCCGCCCTCAAGAGGCAAATCCAAAGCAAGCAGGCAGCGCAGGGCCGGCCCCTGTGCCAATCCCCCTCCCGCAGAAGCGGGGACCTGCCAGGGTCCTGACACAGGCCCCAGGAGGGCAGCTGCCAACATAGGCTCGGGGGGCACAGTGGGCTGCTCTCCCCTTTGCGGGTTGTCATCACTGCTCTTTGGACTCATGGTAGCAGTTCGGACAACAGGCAGCTCAATGAGCCAGGCCAGTGCAGCCGAGAAGGCTGTCGGTCACTGCTTCCACATGGGTGAGGGCACAGCCACCCACCCTCTGGCCGACCCTGATCCTCAGGCGGAAACCACAGAACTGGCCCTGTAGTGGGGTTGTTCTCAGGTCCAGCTGATACATGAGCCCCAAAGCCCCTGCTTAGATGAGGCTTCAGGGGGATCAGTCCCCGCCCCACCATCCAGGCTCCGCCTCTGTCCTGTGAGAAGTCCTGACAGTCACTTCACAGCCACGGGGCAGGAGGCCAGGCTGGACGACCAAGAACTTCCAGGCAGTGCCTGCTTGGGACTTGGGACTGTTTGGAGGCGGACTAAATGCAGACAGTTCTCAGACACACAAGGGGGACAGGATCAGTGACTGCAGAAACGGGACACCTCCAGGTCCAGCAGCAGCTGACCTCCATGTCCAAGACCCTGCTTGCTGTTTCTAGGGCTCACTTTTTCCAATCTGGGATGTCAGAATGGAAGCTGAAGGTCCAGAGACAAATGAGCCGGAACTTCACTGGCAGGTCTGGCGCCGGGCTCCGGCACTTTCTCTGCCCCGTGTCTCGCTCCTCCTTGCAGAGATCCCACTGCTCGCTTCCCTGGCTGGTTTCCACTTCTTTCCACGACACTCAGTTAGCAGCGTCCACCTCATTCCCGCCCTCGGCTGCGGCCTCCCCAGCTCTCCTGACCCCACAGTGAGGAACGAGTCTCTCTTCAGCCCAGAGAAGTGAGTGCACGCTGCTTCCAGCGTGGTTAAAACCAGCAGCAAACCGTCCATCAAGACGCGCTGACAGAGACCCAGCTACTGCGGTGACTTCACTTAATCAAGAGATGAAGTCACTTGTAAATTCTGAAGCCTCAGAAGAGAATCCAAACAATGACAGGCCGCTCTTGAGAGTCACGCACACTCATCAAGGAGAGCGCCGAGGCTGCGCACCCCCAATGTGGGAGGATGAGCCGGGGCATCAGGCCAAGAGCCGGGCCAGAGAGGGATCCGCACGGCACCTCATCAGGGCGGGGCTCGCGTAGCCTCATGGCTCTGTCCATCCAGCCCCGTCTTCCGGCAGACACAGCCTGCACAGCGTTACAACAAACAATACAAGACCACAGGCCACCGAGCCCAGCTCTGACTGCGGCTGGATCACAGCCCCACTGAATGAGTTTACAGCTTCAGGTGAGCATCCAGCAGCTGAGACTCCCAGCACCGGGGACTGGTGTCTGTGGAGGTCTCTGGGGAACGGTCTGTAGCACCCGAGTAACATTTAACAGCCCATGTTTGTTAAATGTCATGGGCTGCAGAGTGGCTCCCGGGGCATCCGAGCATCACTGTGAGATATTATGGAGACGAGGATGCAGGTCGGGCGTGCACACAGGTCAGGCGTGCACATAGGACGGGTGTGCATAGATGCACATGCCGCACAGGCATGCTCACAGGCTGACGTGCACACGTGCTCTCCAGACTCTCTCTGGGACCCTGGAGTTGCTTAAAGATCTTATTTCCTGGCAGGAGCAGCAGTTTCAGGCGTCAGGCTCCCTGTTTTTATCGTCTCTGTCTGTGACACGGCCCCAGGGACCCATGGGTGTGCTCGTTTTCAAAGTGGGTCTTTCCTATTAGAACAATCTTGTGTTCATCCTGACCCACAGGGTCTGACCTGTACGGACCAGACACGTGCCCGATGGGCAGTGAGCAGAGGGAGTGAACTGGTCTCAGGCCTGTGGCTGGTCCCCGAGTGTCCACAGCAAGAAGAGAGCTGGCAAGAGCCTAAGTTTACTGAGAGACCTAACGTCCACTCGCTGTCCTCCCGGCCTGCTGCGTGGACAGAGGCTGACATGGGGCCTCTCCCACCTCTGAGGCCATCGGCACAGAGAACCTGCTGGGGCTGCCAACTCCTGATGGTGGGTCCTGCTGACAAGGTTAATTCTGCAGGAACTGCACGCTCTGCCCACCAGGACGGACGTGCACTCTCCTAGGTGGACCCACGAGAGTCTCTGAGCACAGTGCTGAGTCGGGGAGGGTGCTGGGAACCAGGACTGGCCCCCCGGCCCGCCCAGCTGCTCTCTTCCGTGCTGGGGAGCCCAAGTCCAGTCTTCTGCCAAATCCCCCCGGCCCGCCTGGCGCTCTCGTCCCTGCTGGGGAGCCCGAGTCCCGTGTTCTGCCAAACTAACGAGTTTCCTGAGGAATCTGTGCTGGACTCGACTTAGGTTTTCACAACAGGAAACATGAATAAAATCAGAGACTGAGGAAGAGACGAATCCTGCCTCTCAGTATTATATTCTGTGACATTTAATACAAGAATATATAAGCGAGGCTTTGACCAAGACTTGCTCATGCGTGGCCACGGCGTGTTCCTTGTGTCAGGAGGGGCCCCAGGGTGGCACATGGTCTGGCCGGGGTCAGACGGTCTGACAGCGACAACTTCGAATCCCACAGGACTCACCCTGGGGCCTGGCTCTGCCGGCAGGCAGCATTGTGGGTACAACGTTGCCTTTTTAAAAACATGCCATTTCAGTGAAAATGGGAATATTTAAGGCTTAACCTGGGAGGTAAACATCTATTATTTAAAACATGAAGTTCATTTTAAGAGAAGTCATTTAAATACTTCACATGTTCCACTGCATGGGTTTTCTGCCCCTGGCACCTTATAGTATCTGTCAAAATAATATTTATAAAATTACCTGTCATAGCAATGACCTCTCTTTGCTTCAACTTAAACTAAACTGGATGTATTATTCCATTTTCAAGGTACGAGAGCTAGTGAGTTTTCTACACACAGAGATGTTTGTTTTTAGCTGCTGCGCTCAGCTCAGCACTTACACGGCAGGATGACAGGTGGGGAATGATTGAGGCCAAATTTACTGGACGCTGAAATTCCCACAGCACACACAGTGGCAGCAGCGTCGTCAAACAAAGGACTAGTTAATTGAGTGAAATTACTTTCAACTAAGTTTCCAGTTGGTACGAACATATACCGAGCAGGGATCCTTGTACACAGTCAAGCAGGCAATTTAAAGGGAAATTATGCGTTTAACCCAGATGTAAAATTTGCATCTTCACGCAATACCCAAAGGAGCTCTGCAGGAAGAAAAACTCCAGTTCACAAGCTGGTTCCACTTTTTTTAACCGAAATTTTCCCAGTACTGGATTAACTTGAGAGACTGCTGTGTGAGCTTTCGGCCTCCAAACTTGCAAGAGGGCTTCCCCCAGGGTATCTCGCGTCCTCCACGGCCTGGGAGGAAGGACGGCCCCCGCCCCCCCACCGCGTGAGGTTAGCTCCCTGCAGACCAGACCTTGGGTGGGCGGGGCCGACGCTGTGACCCGAGCCCTCATTCCTCAGGACAACCTCTCTGAACTCACTGTAAATATTGCACGATGGATGGGGGCAGTGGCCACTCCCCAGGGGTTTGGGTGGGCAGAGGTGTGACTCTGGAGGCCAAGCCTGGATTGTGGGTCTGCCACCAGTGACCCAGAGGCGCCGTGGGTTGGGCCAGGCAAGAGGGCCGATGGAGGCGCCGAGAGGCCAAGGGCACTGCCTGCCAGATGCCCACACGCCCGTCATCGGCCTGCCACCAGGCCAGCCCCAGCCCTGGCATCGGGTGCCGTGGAGGTGATGGCTGCCACACAGCAGCTAGGGCAGGACTGCGGGTCCTGCTGGGTGGGGCCCGGCCTACATAGGGCGGGGCTGGCCACCTGAGCTGTCGCAGAGTAGATGGCTGTCCCGCAGCCCAGAGCCCAGTGGCTCTTGAAGGAGAGGAGACGGAGGGCCCAGCTCAGCGAAGACCGTGCTGCCCCGCCCGGAGTGTGTGGACAGGGTGCTTCCGACTGCCCGGCTGCACGCGGGGCAGGGACAGTGCTCGGGGGCGAGTGCCTTCCCACCCGGAGCCCCCCACAAAGGCAGGACCGTGAGCACAGCACAGCAGGAGGAGGGGTAGTGCCAGGGACACCTGGCGTGGGGTCCGGCCGGGGCCGGGGGCGTCACTGTTCCCCGGGCGCTGCTCAGTGTCTGCAGCGTCAGCAGCGGCCTCAAATCCCAGCCCTCATTTCTGTTGTTCTCACTGGCTACCTCACGCATTCTCGTGCTGACGCCGTGTGACCTCATGAGAGTGGGCACCTCTTTGCTTCGGGAGGAGTACAAATGGCAATCCCCTGCTCGGCACAGACACTGACCACATATTGCAGGGGCTGAACGGGGCCCAGAGCTTCTGTAGAGCCCGCTGTTGGGGACAGAGGCCGCCCAACAGCAGTAGCTCCCACGGCACAGGTGTGTCTGCGAAGAGGGAGACCGTCCAGGTCTGTGCACGTGGCCGAGAAAGAAGGGCAGGAGGGAAACACCACCTGCCTGGGAGCTGCAGGAAGAGTGGAGGGCAGGCGCCCCTGCCCTGCGGCCCCGTGAAAGACTGATTCACTGCAAGGGCAGCTTGGTGGGGTTTCGCTGCAGGGAGGCCGAGTCAGACCCGCGTCCAAGTGGCGTCTGGGCCCCCAGGGCGGAGGGGAGCCGGGCTGCTGCATAGGGTGGTCTGACCCTCAGTTCCCCGCCAGGCCCGAGGAGGTTTGCTGTCAAACGGAATTTCTTCTACTAGCGTCTGTTCCTCTGGCTTTTGTGAAAACTCTGGTTTCAGGTTAAACGATCCTGTCTCCAGAGTAGAAAGAGATGTCCACTTAGAACAAATCAAATAAGAAAAAAATGGAGTGAAGTTCAGAGTAAAACAAAACACACCAGAACATCAGATGAAGGAAGCGTTGCTGTCTAGCCACAGTACTGAGACACTCCCAGAAGCCCATCTCTTGAAATGCTGATGCTTTAGTACCTGGGGCAGGTGGTGGTGGCGGGGAGGGGTGCCACATGAAATGAAAAGGGATGATCACATGACACGCTGATTTTAATGATCTGGGAAAAAATGACTGTTTCCTGGTGTGTTCCTTCCTTGGTGTCAGCTGTCACAGTCTTCAGGGGCAAACTTGAGCCCAGAAGCCGGCCACCCTAAGGAACATGAGGGCGGCTCGGGGCATGAGGCGGGGCCAGGACCCTCCCCCCGGGCAGCCCAGCCTCCCAGCCCCCGCCGTCTGGACTGGGGCCTCCCGTCTGCTCACCTGGCCACACATGGGCTACACGGGTCATTCATAGGGACAAGGACACAAGTTACAAACTAAAGTGCTGTTCAGGAATGGACAGGCCCCACCGAGTCTCACGTTTCCATGACCTATTAATTATTCACTGAGGCCTGGCTGTCTGTGGGGCTAGATGTTATCCCTTGGGCTATTTTGGTAACTGGGTAAACGAAGCATCCTCCTCTGATCCCTGGGTCAGAGGTCAGTGGTGACCCCCCAGGTCTCTCCCCAGCCCCATGGGGCAGCTGGAACCGGGGACCTTTCCGGCAGGGCCGTCTGTTCCCAGGACTGGGCCGGGGTGTCAGGGAGGCAGTGCAGAGTGCAACGGACTCCCTGGCCTAGACGTTGGCCGAGAGGCCAGAAGTGGGGATCACTGTGTGCGTGTGTGTGTCTGAACTGTTGACAGAAGAAAAGGCAAGACTGTAAAGTTCAGGGAAGCCCACAGCCCCCTCCTCGCTGTTCCCATCACAACAAAGGCAACCCAGAACCGGGGCCCTGTTGCCCTGGCTGCGTTGTCACACCGAGCCTGCTGGTGGGCCTCGCTGAGGCCGGCCGGAGCCCACCCAGCTCCAGGCCCTGGGGAAGAGGAGCCAGCACCCAAAGGGGCCTCCCAGCTGGCGGCCGGGGGTCCTGCCTGAGGAGCCAGCACCCAAAGGGGCTGCCAGAGCAGCCAGACACGCCCACCAGGGCTGCGGGGGCCTCTGGAGAGTCGGGGTGGTGGACGGTCTGAAACACTCCCTCAAGTCTCCGAGCGACACTGGCCAAGCCCCACACGCATCTGTGTCCCCAAATGAAAATGGAGGGCAAGGCCCCTAAACACGAAGTCCTTTCCTAATCTAAGATTACAGTCTGATGCTGCCTAGAAAGAAGATTCTGTATTTTGCAGTGTCTCCTAGATTCAGGGGAGGGGCCATGGGGGGCAGCTCACCCCACGTCTGGGCACAGAGGGGCCTGCGTCCTGCACATGGTCATGGCCTCTGACTTCGCAACAAGCACAGGGATGCAGACTCAGACCCGATGAGCTAGGTGTCCTAGGCGGGTGAGAAAGCCCCTGTCCAGCCCATACGTGCGCTGGCCTCCTCCCTGCTCTGCATGACAGCAGGTCTGATTGACAGCCTGGATGCTCTGGGAAAAAAGCCTGGCTTTCCTCTGACCAGCTGACCGCAGAAGGGCCCAGGGAAGCGGCCGGTCCCCCGACGTGTGGATCGGCCTGGCCGAGGCTGCGACGCCCTGGTGGGAGGAGCCGCTGTGTCAGAGGATGTGCTAAAATAACTCAGCGCAGAATAAAACTTTGTGGTTACCCGGCTTTCACAGCAACGAAGAGAGTTTTCTATTTTCATTTGTTTTATAATTATCTGCAGATTCTATTTTTACCCAATTTGTGGTCCACTAACTGAAAAAGAAAACAAACCCTAAAAGCCCCTCTTCCTACCTGCTGCCTCAGCCCTGCACGTAGCTCCTCTTTGCCTCGAGATCAGAGGACTCACCCTCGCGGGAGAGACACCGGGTGAGGCTGACGTTTCTGTGGGGCCGGCTTTCCTCTCTCTCTCTCTCGGCTGCACGGTGCGGGAGGGGCCTTACCGTTTACACCCAGAACCAGCCACCCCCATTCCGCCCACACTGAACTTGAGTCATTTTGGGGTACTCATGCTTGGGTGGGGCTTTCCTGGTGGCTCAGATGGTAAAGAATCCACCTTAAATGCAGGAGACCCGGGTTGGATCCCTGGGTCGGGAAGATCCCCTGCAGAAGGAAATGGTTGCCCACTCTAGTACTCTTGCCTGGAGAATCCCATGGACAGAGGAGGCTGGGCTACAGTCCATGGGGTCACAAAGAGTCGGGCATGGCTGAGCGACTAACACTTTCGTGCTTAAGATACTTCAAATGCTGTTTCAAGTTACAGAATTCCTCCAGAACATCTCAGCTCTCTCTCTGTTCTACACTGAGAGGGTAATAGCCTCTGTGCCCCAGACACTTGCCCGGCGGGGATGGGAGCCTGGGGCCCTGGCCGGGGGTGGGGGCACATCCCCAGGACCCTGGAAAGCACACCGAGGACGCAGACACCCCCGCTCAGGGCCACAGTCATGCACTTGGCGTCTCAGCAGCGCCCACCGCACGAGGCTCCCTGCCCTGCAGGACAGCACCCCTGGCCGACAACATATGAGGGAGGGGGCATTCGGCTGTTACTTCTCCGCTGCTTTATTTTCATTTCTCTGTACTTAACAGCTATTTCCTCGCCTCTGTAACGTAAGGTCTTTTCCATTCAGCGATGTACTTTCTCCCAGTGGAAGCCGAGGCAGGAGGGGCCGTAAACACTATGTTTATGCCACCGGGCTAAACGCAGGCACTGCCGACCTGCCCCCGCCCGGGAGGACCTGAAACGCCACGGCCTGGGCACTGATGGGGCCCCTGCTGTGCTTCGAAGTCAAGCCACCAACCAAGTGGGTACTGATTGGCAGTGAGCGTGTGGCTGCGAACATCGCCCCAACATCATCCCGCAGACTCCAGGCCCTGATTGCTGCGTTGGTGGACGGCCACTTGTCCCTGCACCCTCCTGCCCTCGCCGGCTTTATTTTTATTTATCTAAATGCAGTAGAATACAAACAGGGAGTGCCTGCTACCTCCCCTTCCGGCCTGCACCATTCCCCAAATGACAGGGCTGGGAGCTCAGGTCACAGTGGAGGTGTAGACGGGGGTGGGGGACTTTGAGGCCTGCCGCTCTTGGGGACAAGATGGCAAATGTGTGTCCGGTAGGACTGTCACAGGTCACAGGGCAGGGCCCGGCGGGTCGTGTCCCACGTGTGACTGAATGCTGCCATCCACAAGGACAGCCCACCTGGGAGCCCAGGTTTATCTCCGGGGCCAGAGAACGGTGGCAAGGCGGGTGAGGCCTGAGCACCAGCTCAGCATGCTGGCCTGCAGCCAAGCAAGCTGACCCCCCAGGGTGTGTGCAGGGGAGCGGTGCCCGGAGCCCACCCCACTCCCAGCCTTCTCCGCCACACTGCCCTGGCCCTGACATCCTGTGGCAGGTGCCTGCTCCTCCATTCCCAGCTGACAAGTGGCGAGTCCCAGCCAGTGCCCCAATGTCGGACCCAGGGCCCAGCTCCGAGCCCAGTAGTGTGGGCAGGCCAGAGAACACGCATCTTAAAGGGGCGCGGCGAGGACGACCCTGCAGGTCAGGGACCACACTTTGGGAGCCACTGCCTCCAAGGGTCCCAGGCTTCAGAGAGGAAAGCAGAGTCTTTAGAATCAGCCTCTGAAAACTCCAAACCGGAGCGGAACCCGTGCAGACAGACCTAGCTTGGGATGAATCTGAACGTGGCCCAAGGTGACCTCTACTGATGGTTGCTGAGGCTCTACTGCTCGGGGACAGGGACCGTGGCCACGTCCGGGGAGCAGCCCTGGGAGGCGGGAACGTGGGCAGGGAAGGGACGCCTGGGGGCTGCGGGACGGTTCCTGCAGAGGGAGGGGGGGGAAGAGGGGCTCTGTTCCCGCGGGGCTGGGGGCAGGCAGAGGGCCCTCAGACTGGGTTCTGACTCTCCCCAGGGCAGAAGGCCTCCGCCTGTCCTCATGCAGGGTGCGAGGTGCCCAGCATGTGGTCTGGCTGTGCAGCGCCCGTGGCAGGAATCAGGGACGAAGGGCCACACAGCCGGACGAGAGACCGAGGGGGATTCTGAGCAGAAGCTTCTCCGCGGCTCGACCAGCCCCGGACGTTCATTCTTACAGATTGTTACAGAAAGGTCCTGGAAAATGGAGCACTCTTATTTCAAAGCTATTTTTATTCTCTTTAAGATCTTCCTACTCCAGGACACCTTGAAGTGACAGAGCACCAGGGTCAAGTCTGTTAAGAGCCTAGTCTAGGTGGCAGCCCCAGCCCACGCTGCCCACTGGCCACAGGGCACCTCCTTGGGCACGCTGTCTCTCCTTGGCTTCTCTTGCTCGTCCTTTCTGAGTCAGGCATGCTCAGAGACCCACGGGGGTACAGGGCAGCATCCCTCTGGACAAAGCAGCTGCCTGGCTGTGCCCAGGTCCCTGTAGCCCCCACCAGGAGTCACAAGCCAAAGCTAGAGCCATTTGCCCTCCTTGGTGAAAAAACACTTGCCAGCAACACCATCCAGGAGGTCCTTCTAGCTCCCCCAGGCCCAGGCTGGTCAACCCAACACCACTGTCCATGGAGCCCTCCCAACGCTCCCAGGCTTACAGTGGTCACCCCATGGTCTCCGGGGTATCGCCTGCCCCCCGCCCCCCCAGCAGCTCGCTGAAGAGAAGCCTCCTCCCCACATTACAGCCATACAGGGGCTGCAGGCAGCACACCCTCAATCTGCCTGTCTGTACCGAGCAGACTGGGACTCGACTGGGCATAAAATATTCAGCTAAACTGGCTGGGAGGTGAAGATTTTTTTAAGAACGCAGAAAAAGCTGTTGGCTGTTGCCTCAGAGCGGCCTCTGGGCTGAACTGGCGCCTCCCTGAGCAGGGCCGGGCCTGGTTGGAGTGGAGCGGTACCTGCACGCTGGGGTGGCCCCCGGCTGACGCCTTCACAGCCCCGCGGCTGCCCTCCGTCTCGTAGTGGGCGCGGTGGTGGGACTTGGGCTGCACCTCGATCCTCAGCTCGTAGGGTCCTGAGTGTGACGGCAGCTGCCAGTCGAGAGCCGGCAGGGACGGGCTGAAATGGACACACGGAGCGTTAGAGGCATGGACGGCTCCCCGCGCCCACGGACCCGGCCTGAGACAGACGGGCGGCGTGTCCTTCTGGCTGGGTCTGAAACTCCCATGGGTGAGGTCACTGTCCTCACAAGAGCAGCAGTTAAAGCTGCAGAACCGATGGCCAGCTAATTGTGATGGACACCCAGACCCTCTCAGCTCTTCACGACGAGGTTCCTGAACACAATGCAAACCTCTTCCACATTTGACCCGAAATATTTTCCTTCCTTCATGAAAGGCTTAAAAATTATTTAACCTCCCCAATAAGGTAGATCTTTTAAAAATCACAGCTCTATCAGCCTGACCTGAGAAGTGGGCAGGCTGGTTCCCATTTCCTCTGCTCACAAACCAGCTGTGAGCAGACCTGACACATGGGGGGCGCCTGATACGGCAATGGGTTTGCAGCAACCTCGCCCAGCCCCGTGTCCGTGATCCACAACAGCCAAGACCCGCAGAACCAAGAGAGCAGCAGGCAGGTTTGCGAGAGGAGCAGGGAGAGATTGGGCACAGAACCTCCGGTCCCCCAGGGCAGTGGTACCAGGCCCACATGAGGAGACCATGTCTCCGTTCAGAATATCCAGTGTACTAATCTGTTGCCTTATACATACTGTCCATCTAGGTGAAAAGACTGTCCTTTGCTGTGAACAGAAGAGAAACAGATGAAAAACAAGTAGAAGTTAGGTTCATCTGACTCCCAGGAAATTAAAACCTTTGAAAGAGACTGAGAGACAGACAGAGAAGTGGAGGAGGACTAAAAGGTCCACGCCTCACCATCCACAGAGGGCAAGGCCCCAGAGCTGCTCGGCACTTGAGTACGGCCGAAAACAGGCTTGGGGAGTAACTTGGTCCTGAGTCACTGACAGAGCCAGCCACACGGCTGCACGCAGTTTAAAGTTAGAATGGCTCACAAAATAAATACTGTCACACACAGACAATTAAAATTATTGTTTGAGGTTGGAAATTTTCAGCATGAATCTGGCAGCTCCACAAAAATGTAAATGTACCTCTGATTCAGGGAAAAGGCCTCAGCCTGGAAGAAACATTCCGAGACGTGCCTGCTGCGCCATCCTAACCCCTCGCGGCCCTGCCGCCAAAGCACCTTCCTCGGGTACCCCCGACCCGGAGCGGAGCCCCCACGGGACCCCGAATGCCTGGAGGTTCTCTTGTGCCTCAGCCCTGCCTGCTGAGCATGATGGATGACATCAAACTCACCTCCAGCCTGATCTGATTTCTTAAAAGATCACACTCGATGCAACGAAGAAAATGGTTAAATTCACATCTGACACCCAGCTGACCCGTGCAAACAGGAGCTGTCTTACGTTCTCCACACACACAGATGCGTGTGTCTTACGATCAACCAGACAGACTGCCTCCACAACTGGGTGCACGTCTCTACGTATTTCCGTATAAAAGGGATGCTGTTTTGTTCAGTTGTCGTGTCTGGCTCTGAGACCCCATGGACTGCAGCACCCCAGGCCTCCCTGTCCCTCACCATCTCCCAGATTTTGCCCAAGTTCACGTGCACTGAATCAGTGATGCCATCCAACCACCTCATCCTCTTTAAAAAAAGAGCCAGAGTATCACATCTATTTTATTTTGTTGATATATCCCCTTTATATCTTTTTGCCTTTTTATACAGATATAAAAGGGCTTCCCAGGTGGCTCAGATGGTAAAGAATCTACCTGTGATGCAGGAGACCTGGGTTCCATCCCTGGATCAGGAAGATCCCCTGGAGAAGGGCATGGCAACCCACTCCGGTATTCTTGCCTGGAGAATTCCATGGGCAGGGGAGCCTGGCGGGCTGCAGTCCATGGGGTCGCAAGAGTCAGACAGGATTGAGTGACTAAACCACCACCACTATAGACACCAAAGAGGTGACCATCCAGTGTGAGCCCCTGGCAGCCTTGCTGGTCACGTCCCTGGCACAGACCCACAGCCTCCATCACAGAGCACGAACCCTCAGGGCTCCTGATGCCTCCTGGGGGTCTGGCCCCTGCACGGGGCCTGCTGGCTGTAATCTGGGCCAAGCCTCATAGGGAAGGGCACTCGAGGTAGCATCTTCTTGCAACACTAACGGGCACCCCAGAGGTGGTGACATACACATAAACACCTGAACCCCCAGGGGTAACATCCACCAAAGTGTCCGGGCTTCCAAGTGTCCCCTGACATCTGATATGCGTCTGCCTACAGGCAACGAGGGACTCCAGGCCCAGGCCTGGGACCTGCCAAGCCCCTCCAGCTAAGCGCGGGGGAAACAATGGTTCATGTACCTAAGCAGACCGGGAGGCGTGGAGCTGGACTCCGACGGCCTCGGGGAAACCACGGGTCAGGGGGTCTGAACACTCGCTGGGTGACACCAAGGGATTATTTAAATCACACATTAGTGTCTAGTGTGATGCCGACTGGTGCCATAATTCGTGTCTAAACCTGAGCCCCCGTCTCTGGAAGACGCACACTGAGCATCACTGGAAAGGTCACACAAGGTGGGCGTGGGTGGGGGCAGGCAGGTGGACCGCGAGTTCCTCCGTCTGTTAGGGGTGGGTGTGGGCACTGTGACGAGTCTCCGACGCTGCACAGGGTTGTTTTTCTGTGACACAAACTGAAAGAGCAAATCTAAGAAACACACCCTCGAGTTTCCACGGTGATCTTCCAGGCCGGAACCGGCAGGCACTCAAGTTCCTTTTGGTTTACTGACATTAAAAAATATGCCACAGGGAACACTATTAGTTGTAAACCCCCCAAGCCACCCGCTTTTCCACCTTCCTGCTCTCACCCCGTGAGCTCGGTGACTATTCCCTCATCCGGCTTCATCTGAGCCCGGGCCCCCCAAACCTCCTCCCACAGGAAAGGCCATGTCCACTCATGACTGAGAACAGCTCCCACTGAATGGCTGCCCACGTGCCCCACGCCAGGAGCCACGGACGAGCCTCAGGGAGCCCTGTGCCATGAAGTTCTCCTTCCTGCAGACACCTGGGGTTGGCGGCAGGGAGCTGCTATTCCAAGCAGATGGTTTGGGTAGAGTCCTTTCAATGTTGAAGTTTTGAGAGCTAAAGCCCATATGGACCTATCACTTAGAAGAAAACTGCAAAGGTTTTAGAACTCAGCTGTTTCTAAAAGAGCTGAAGATATAAACTCTGAACTTGGTAGGGTTCAAATCTACCCGAAGGGGACCAGACCTCGAGGGGAAGGCCGTCACCCCAAGCTTGAAAGAAACGCGCTTTCCCAGGGTCGCAGCCAAGGGAAGGGCCGCTTGACTCACTTGCTTTGATTTGACTTTTTCCCTTTAATTTTAAAAAAGGTCATGGGCCCAGTTCCCAGCTATTTAATGAAGCAGAGTCTTTGGGCTCCCAGAGCGCTCTGGGCCGAGGCCGGGCCGGGACCACACACCTCGCCGGAGGCCCAACCCACCCCCCGCCCCCGGCAGAGTCCAGGCAAGAAAGCTGCTCCCACTGAGAGGTCACCTTCCTGGAGGGCTGCCGGGCAAGGCTGATCTCTCCGTGGTGACCCTCACTGGTTCTCGGGGCCCAGGGAACCGCCCTCAGGGAGGGGCTTGGGGTCAACCACGGGAAGGCCCCAGTCTAGAGCTGGCCAGGCTCTTCTGATGTGCCTGGAAGGGATGCAGCAGGGGCCGTTCAGACAGGAGCTCTCACCCGGGTCTCAGGACACCGTAAGCTGTCACCCCCGACTGTCGGGACGGCCTCCTCTGCGCTGAGGGGACTTAGGGACAGGACAGGCCGAGGGGGCTGGCGGCCTGGAGGAGGCTGGAGAAGTGTTTTTACCGGGGTATCGGTGGGTGGATGGAGGGGCGAGGGGCAGAGCTGGGTAGTAATGTACAAGGGGGTCAATGACCCACGTATCCCCTGCCCGTCCTCGGGGTGCCACACACAGAGCAACCAGACCCTGAGATTCTGCGGCCAGCCACCTGTCCTAAGGCCCAAGCTCCCCCAGGAGGCTCTGCCCAGGTCACACTGGCCCCGACCCCTCCTCAGCACCAGCTCGGTCCCCAGAGTCCCTGACGTGTCCCTGTCCCCTTGGGAGAGAGGCTCAGATGAAGTTGAGCCCCTGGGGGGTGCTGGCGGGCGGAGGCCACCTGCTTGTCCTCCCTCACCCTCAGGGGCTCCGTCTGCAAGGCCCAGGCCTGCTCAGAAACCTGAGTCCAGTCACAGACCTGGAACTTTCAGAGCAAGAACAGCGAGGGCACCAGCTCGGGCTCAGGAATTTCACAAAACTCTGTTGCTTTCAGGGGCTCCACCAACCAGGGTGTGGAGAATTCCGAGATGCAGGGACTTTCTTCCAGCTTTCTGGAAAACCTGTTATCCTTACTCTGCACCACACCCCCGCCCACCCCCCAAAACCCAGGCCTATCTCACGTGGGCCTCTCAGGCCCTGCCCCACAGGCTCGCATCCCGATGCTTCTGGCTGCCCTGTAAACGGCTGCTTAAACCTCCGCACAGCCTGAGCAGGGCCGTCCACCTTAACGGGCCATGGAAACGGCGTGGCCGGAGTGACAAGTGCACCATGGCTGAGTGCGCCGGGGCAGGGCGCGGCACTAACCAGCGCTTCCGTGCGCCCGTGGCGGGGTGGGGTGCCTGCTGGGCACTCAGCCTGCTAACCGACCTGGACGCAAAGCCTCTGGGCGATTACTTTCTTCACCAAAAACCAGCTCAAGGCTGGGTGTGAAGCCCCAGCTTCCAGGAAGTTATTTTAGAAGCATTTATTCAAAATCAAACCCCATCACGACACATACATTTTTGCTCACGAACCCAAGGAACAGTTGTCAACGAAGGCCCGTTAATGTCCACAGAAGGCCTCATCTTAAATGTGACTAAGTTTCACCCTCCGCGGGACGGGCCCGGTGTCTCCCTGGCTGCCTAACCCAGGTGCGCTGCAGGTGCCTGAGGCCCCAACGAGTCCCCCACACTCTCTTCGGAGGAAAACGTCTGGACAAAAACAGTTCTGTTTTCTCTGTGGTCACTGGTGCATGCTGTCACTGGGCACTTCCGCCCGGTCAGGCTCCTACCAGTTTGGGAAACTCAAGACTGGAGACCCCCGAGTGCAGCCCAGCCCCACACGCATGCCACGGCCAGCTGGGTCAGAGCAAGAACAGGCCAGGAGCTGTCCAGTCTCAAAAGCAAAACTCTTTGAGCACTCGGATTATCCACAAAATCAACCAGCACGGATCTCAAGGCTCGACTTGAAAATCAGTGTATAAAGCCACAAAGACTCAAGCTGATCCTCTCCAGGAATGCAAAAGTCCTTGAGATCCTCGTTCTCCTTTTCACAGCTAATGATACCAGACATTCATAGGATAACATCCAATAAAGCAATCGGGGGCTTCCCTGGTGGTCCAGTGATACAGAATCCACTGTGCAACGCAGGAGACATAGGTTCGATCCCTGGTCCAAGAAGATCCCACGTGCCACGGAGCAGTTACGCCCACGCACCACAACTACTGCCTGTGCACGTGGAGCCTTGCTCTGCAACAAGAGCAGCCAGTGCAGCGAGAAGCCCGAGAGCCCAGCGAGACAGGAGCCCCGCTCGCCACTAGAGAAAGCCCGCGCACAGGAACAAAAGCCCAGCATGGCCAAAACACAAAATAAATAAATCTTTGAAAAAAAAAAGAGCAATCAGGCCCACATCCTCCACCTGCATCTCGAGGAAAGACCGAAAGGTGCAGAGAAGCCTCTGCCGCAAACCTGCAGATCTCAGCTGAACCCTCAAGGCTACGCCTTCCCGCCGGAAGTCAGCGCTTAGGGCGCTGTGTCCAGGGTCCACAGTGGACTCTGAGGAGCCAGGAGAGCCTGCTCCATGGGGAGCCGGGCGCTAGGCCTCTGAGACTATTGACTCCTGCAGCGAGCAAGCATGATCTGCAGAAATCGCAGCCTAGGCCCGACTCTGGCCACCGAGTTCACCTGCAGACGCCTCTGCACAGCTGAGGCCACAGTCAGCCTCTGGGCTCCTGAGGCCTCGGTCTGCTGGCCTCCCACCTCCCCGAGCAGCCACCAACACCCTGGGAGCAGGACATGGACTCTGTAGAGAGATCCCAGCCCTCGACACCGCCAGAGCCCCCCACCTAGCAGGCAAATGCATCACGACTCCTGGGAGCAGGGGCCCAGCAAGGGAGCTGCCAATCATGGCCTGAGTCCAGCTCTACCTGTTACCAGTGGGGCCTGAACAGTGGCCCAGGCACTGGGCCCCGGTCCTGTAAGCACTGGGGGGGACGTATGGAGACCACTCCACTCACTGGTTTCTTTCTAAAGCTTACTGTAAGCGGCTTCCTTTTATTGGAAGGGTGTAAATTTTTTTGTGTCCCTGCCTCACGTGGGATCTTAGTTCCTGGACCAGGGATTAAACCTGCGGCCCCTGCAGTGGACATGCCAAGTCTTAACCACAGGACCACCAGGGGTGTCCCTGCTGAGCTTCCTTTTGTGACCTCCAGATGACAAGCTCCTCGGCCAGGTCAGAAAAGGGAAAATAACCCAGAAGCGATGTGTCCAAGACCTCGGGTGGGCTGGCCCAATGCAAACTACCTGAGTGCAGACGGCTGGGGCCAGGGAAGTCATTCCAGTGGAATGATGTGTGGTCAGATTTGTTACCAGCATACAGCTTTATTTAATCTTATTCCAAAAAATTAGGGTAAACTCTGAAATATTCAGATAACTTAAAAATGCAGTCAATCAGTTGTAGCTTCATCAGGCTTCTGGGAGCTAAGACCTGGGCACAGCACAAAGGTCATAGATATCATTAAAGTCATCAATTGTACCCAAAACTTAGAAGAAACTGTGTCTGAAACACACTGACTGGGAGGTGCAGCCCCTTGGGTCGCTGAACCCAGAACAAGCAGTGGGGTCACCACATGCCCGCACCCCTCAGAAAGTTGACCCCGCAGTGGGGGCTCTCCTGGGCCCAGTGGTTATGACTCCGCACTTCCACAGCTAGGGGCGCGAGGCTGGTCCGGGAACTAAGACTCCCCAAGCCTCGGGACATGGCTAACAAAGAAATAAGTCAGTAATGCTCAGACCACAAAGCAAAGTTTCGTCTGCAGTGATTTAATTCGACGCTGC